>NW_026294617.1:34971436-35623103 GCF_007827085.1 Peromyscus californicus insignis
TGAAATTTGGCTAAGAAGTGGGTTTACATCAATTTTCCTATCACACGATGCTTTTTAATCTGTGTAAAGCCTTGTCCTCTCCTGCCACAAGCTGGTGCTTTCTTCCTCGCAAGAATCCAAATGTCTACTACTGGCTTTGTAGTTAAGGTTTGATCTTGGCTTCTCAACTGAATTTTTGATGCCACTGTAGGCTCCAAGATGATTTTAGCTGAAGAATTTTCTTCCCAAGCCTTGTTTTTACCTTGAGACAAGAAAGCAATGACCATGAAATCCCATGTTCCCCATTGGAAGTCTTTTGTCAGAGGAAGGCCAGACTGACTTCTCTTCAAATATAGAATCCTACATGGTGGATATCTTCGCTCTTAATCTTAAGCTTGGTGTCCACTCCCCAGGACATTAGATGAGGGTAAAGGCCTTTCTAGAAACTTTTTTTAGATACAAGTTCCTCCTATCACCAAGAACCTGGTCCTTCTACTTAAATTACCTTGTAAGATCTGAACAAGACCTTGTATGATGCCCTACATGATTGACCCTTGGAATTTTCCTTAAATGTGAACCTCCAAAAAATAAGCATTTCCCCGAAATCTCCATGATTATCTAAACTATCCATGGAATTATGGAATTACATAAAAAATAAATTAATAAATTTCCAGGCTCACAGTTTCAGAACCACACCTGAGGAAAGGGTGTGGAAGGTTGAACGTTCACTGACAACCCAGAAGTGAGTCTGTCGTCAGAGGAGTGAAATGACACTGTAAAATAATGCTCTTTAAAAAGACATTTGGTGCCAGGCGGTGGTGGCACACACCTTTAATCCCAGCACTCAGGAGGCAGAGCCAGGAGGATCTCTGTGAGTTCGAGGCCAGCCTGGGCTACCAAGTGAGCTCCAGGAAAGGCACAAAGCTACACAGAGAAACCCTGTCTTGAAAAACCAAAAAAAAAAAAAAAAAAAAAAAAAGACATTTGGCTCTGCCTGTCATGTGCTCTTCTCTAGAGCTGTGAATATTTATTTATTGCCATCATTGGCCTGGCTTCTCAAATGATCCCCAGAGTACCAGACTCATGCTCAAGTGGGTTAACATCTGGGAGCTGGCATATGAGACTGGAGTCTCTGGGGAATGAGCATAAGAATCTTGGTTTGTCAAAGCACCCTCAAACTGCTCTCAGTGATATTTGGGGTCCACCATTCTTAGGACCTCTCTCTGTAGGTGTCGACAATTTCTTCCCAAGCTGATGTGAATGTGAAGGGCCAGGAATGGTGAGTTTTTTTTTAAAAAAAGCATATTCTGACTGCCTGGAATAGGACCTAAGATGCATCAAAATCCCAGGAAGATTCTGGAGCCAGAGAGCTTCCCAGTCCCAAATACCTTGAACTCTAGTGGACATCACAGAACATGGAGTAGGCAAACAGAAGAAGAATAGACCCTACCATCATCCACACTGTGACACTTCATAAACACATAGAGGGGACACAAGATAATTCAAAAGTACTACCTTGCCCTTTGCGAACGGCACACCACTTGAAAATGACAAGTATGCTGTGTGCCACTTGGAAGTCCAATTACCTCTCTATGCCCCCCAGGCAGCTCTTCCAGACCCCTGATCTCTGACCCGCTTGGGTCTGTGTGCAAGGCTACTATACCTAAAATACATCTTTTATCTGCATGAGTGGGACAAAGCAAGGTGTAAGAGGGCTTCACTTAAGGAGAGGGGTGTCAAATTTTACTTCAATTCACTCCTTTTTTTATGGGTTTTTGTTGAGTTGATGATAGTTTCTTTTGCTTCCTTTGTTCAAGAGGTAATTCTTCACTTTCTAGCTCTCAGCTCTTAAATAATACATCTATACACTTCTTGACATATCTTTCAGATCTTCCCATCTTGGAGCTAGTGAGAGCCAGGCGGTCATGTGCTGCCAAAAAGTAGGGCAAGCTGTTATACAGAAGTCTGCACTCAAGCCAGGTCTCAGGAGGAAAGACTATTGTTTCTGCAAGCATGGGTTGAGACAGGATCTGAAATAGGATGTTAGTTTTTTAGGACTGATTTGTCTTGTTAATTTATTTCCTCTTTACTTTGGCCCTTTTGTTCAAAAGCTATACTGCATAACTATGTCTCATACTGAGCCTTGGAGTTTTCTCAGCGTTCTTCTTACCCTTGTACTAGAGATTTAAAAAAACCTTCATGTTCCATGGCTACACATCACTGGTACCATTTGTGTTTTTAATTGTGATATTTCAAGCCTCACCTCCAGTGATTCTAAAGCAGGAGATTCAGAGAGGCAAGACCGTGTATTTTAAAGGATTAAATTCTGCTTTATCTCCTGCAAGAGGGCTATGGATAGTGGTAGATGTTTAGTCCTTCCTGCCTGTGGGCACAGGAAGCCACCATGCTGCATACACCCCTCATCAGGACATTCCAGCATAGTGACAGCAAGCATGTAAGCTAAGAAGATCGTTATGTCTCAGGGTACCCCTATCTCCCCACAGCCCATCTTTACTTTGTGTGGATTCCATCCTTCTCATCACATCCCATGTCCATCTCTTACATTTGTCTGTTACTTCTGGCCACAGCCAGGCCTCCATCTTTCCTACTCAGATGCACACCTTTGGAGTCTCACAGCACCCAGAGTGCCCTTTAGAGTGTGTGGAGTAGATCCTATCCCTGGCCTTAAATAAGTTTCTTCCATAACTTCGCCTTCTGCTTTGATTAAAATGGTACCTAACCTTAACTTCCCTATTGTGGCTTCACGGGACCCCACCTTCTTCCCTTCCCTCCCATCTACTCATGACTGGCTTCTTCCTGTATCCAAACTTTCAGTGTCCTCTCTACCCAAACACCTTCTCTGACCACCAATGTAGAGGACCACCATTTACTATCCTTTTAATTCTTGACAAAGCCCCTAAAAATCAGCATGTATTGTTGCCTCTGTCTTTTTCCAGTCCAGTTTTTTGGATTCCAAACAAGCGTCTTGTTGACTAATCAGAAATCACATTCTACCACTTAAAATATCAGAAAATATTTGAAGAATAAATTTAAGTTGAGCAGGGGTTAAGGAGTGGTTCACAGTAGAGAGAGGATGTTCTTCTAGAACCTAAAGACAGGAGGATTCTTAGCATACTTAAGAAACTAAAATTACACACCCAAGGGAAATGGAGGCAGAGAGCTGAGGTAGGCAGGTCCCTTGAAGGTTATTTGAAGGTCATTCCACAAGAGAATGAGGTGTCATTGAAGTTTCTAAGCAGTGGAGCATCAACCGTTTTCCTGACAAAAATTCCTTAAGATGACTGTTACCAAAGTGACTTCATGCATATGATGGTAGATAAAATGATTAGCCATTGAAAGATACCAACTTGTAACTGTTATCTCATTTGGAAAAGGGATCATTGCACCTAAAAGTGAATTAAAGATCTTGAGAAGGAGAGGGATGGTATGCTGACTTGCACATGGCACATCAGCACAGCCACACGAGTCTATGGAATGACCTAGAACGTGAGATCCAGGCCCAGATACCCAGCGATCTAGTCACAGCTGTGTGACAGCCATGTGTGTGGTAGAAATAGATGAGGACCAACTGAGTGAGATGAGGGAGAGCTCTTTATTCTGAGCTCGGCATAGCAGAGAGTGAGCCTCCCCCATCTGCATTTCCGCAGAAACTCAGAGGCAGGCGCAGAAAGCTCTGCAGTGGGAGAAAGGAGAGGTGCGGCTATGCCCTGGTGGAGGGTGTCTGCGGGGAAGCTGAAGGCAGGCTGTCCGGAAGTGAGGCATCCTCTGGGTATGGTTAGGGGGCACATTTGGCTTTGGCCAGTAAGTCCCAAGTTGGAGATGGTAACGAAAACCAGGAAACCCTGGCCACTGAAGGCTGGTTGACTTGGAGGCGGCTGTTTGGCTCCCCAGGCTGGGATTAGAGACAGTGCTCTGGCTTTCTGTGGTTCTGACTTCAAGTGTGCTGCCTTTTGGGCTGGTCAGCATGGGAAGGGTTGGATTTCTGGGCAATAGCTGCAAGTTTTTATATGATCCAGTTATTGCCTCCATTACTCAATCTCAACACAGTCAGACTCCTGGAAATACTAAGAAGGCGTCACACTCGGGCCAAATGATGTGGAAACCATGCCGCTTTGGAAGGAGAGGCATCTATGGATTTTCTAGGCCTGTCACTGAAGATTCCCAGAACCTTTAATAAAAATAAACACATCCATTCAACAGGGGCTCTTAGATTTCAGTAACTGCAACTGTGTTGCTCATCAAAGACAACAGCACCTGACCGAAGTACCATGGGTCACTGCAGAGGTGGCAGATTCTTCTTCTTCTTCTTCTTCTTCTTCTTCTTCTTCTTCTTCTTCTTCTTCTTCTTCTTCTTCTTCTTCTTCTTCTTCTTCTTCTCCTTCTCCTCCTCCTCCTCCTCCCCCTCCTCCTCCTCCTCCCCCCCCTCCTCCTCCTCCTCCTCCTCCTCCTCCTCCTCCTCCTCCTCCTCCTCCTCCCTCTTCTTCTTTTTTCTTTTTTGCCCTTTTCAAGACAAGGTTTCTCTATATAGCCCTAGCTGTCCTAGAACTCACTCTGTAAACCAGGCTGGTCTTGAACTCAGAGATCTGCCCTCCTCCCGAGTGCTGGGATTAAAGGAGTGTGCCACCACCACCTGACAAGGTGGCAGATTCTTTGTGAATGGCAGATGACAATGACATTTTTTTTTTAAAGTTTTCTTTTGGGATCGTATTCACTGTTGGTGGAGAAAGGGTTCCCATGGTGAATACATTGTTAGCAGGAGCATAACTGTTGCACACTCAGAAAGACGAGATCCTGGCTTCATTGCAGCCAACAGGTGCCTAGTGTTGTCAGGTTTAATGACTGAGTTCACAGACTCCCACATCACTGTGGCTAAGGAGAAAACTCTCCTGCACCGAATCAGCTACAGGGGCTCCGGATCTCTGCGTGGGGCTCCTTCCTAGAAGGATGGTTGCAGATAACACGTGCAATCTGGCAGGAAGATGTCTTGCTTAGAGTGTGGTTGATCCTGAGCTGTGTTCTGATCCCTTCTGCAAAACTCAAGCTTGCCCTCTGCATAGCAGAAAGTTCAATTTCTCTACCCTGTGCTTCTGTGACCTCCCTCACCTCCAAATTATCAATAGGAAACCACCAGAGCAATACAGCCCATCCAGTAGTAACAGAGAGCTGAAAGAATTTGCTTAGAACCAATTTGTGCTGCTAAGACTGCAGAAAGAATTAAAAACAAATGCATTGTTGCCGGGCGCTGGTAGCGCACACCTTTAATCCCAGCACTTGGGAGGCAGAGCCAGGAAGACCTCTGTAAGTTCGAGTCCAGCCTAGTCTATAGAGCAAGATCCAGGACAGGCACCAAAGAGAAACCCTGTCTTGCAAAGCCAAAAAAAAAAAAAAAAAAAAAGCATTGTTGAGGAATCCAGGCAAGTGATGGGCAATGTTTTCATTAATTCCTTCAAGGAGGAACTAACTTAGGGCTACCCCAGGGAAATGCTGCCTAATGGAGACAGGTAGTAATGGTTCCCAACCAGAGGGAACAGGTCCCCATCATAGGCTACTGGGCAGTGTGTGGAGATATTTGTGGTCATCACAACTAGGAAGAGGGTATACCATGGGTAGAAGCCAAGGATACAATTTTCAGCTGGCAGTTCTCCTCTGTAATTGTGTGGGAGGAAGAAAGGACAGCATCCACTTCGGAAAATGAAGTTCTTGTAGGAGGAGGCACAGTTTTGTTTGGTGTTTTGAGGCCCTCCTCTTTTCTCTCCTTTCCCTTAAGGCTAGCATTGCAAGCCCGCCACAGGGACTGTGCGTATGAGAAGAAGAGATAGAAGTAAGGGTAGGAACCCGAGTTACCGAGCAGTCTCCTGGAACCAAACTGTCTCCCCAGTTCAGGACAGCACAACCCTGGACTGTTAGACAAGAGACAACAGCTTCTGTTGGTTGACTGTGAGGGAATCAGGGAAGTATTTGGAAAAGAGATTCGTTGTGGTCACCAAAACTCTAGATCTGAGGAATGAGTCTCCATGTTAATATAGGAAATGCCCGTGCCATCGAGCCTCTCACAGATGTTACGTAATGTGACAGCTCTCAGCAGAGCCTCTGAAGTCACGAGGTGTGCCAGCACGTGGGCACCGACTGGAGTGCTTAGTTGGTGTTCTGAAAACTGTGCAGCATCATTCGAGGAGCTGCCGCAGCCAGCCACACGTGTCTGTATTTTTAGATGACACTTTTAAGATCTCAGTTGCTGGGTCTTTTCCTCTCCTGTGAAGCCACCGAACTGATGCCTTTGCCTCCCATTCAGCGTGCTCCTGACATTACTTTTTTAAGTGTTTAGTGCTCGAATGTCTAGATCCTGCTGCATTTATCTTAGACATGCTGCACACGGGGCTCGGGGAAGCAGCCTTTGCTCAGATCCCCAGGCGGCGGTGATGACACTGTAGTGTCAGTGTGGACTCAGAAGCCAGGTGGGGTAGAAACACAGGCTGGGACTCAGTCCACCCTGGAGCATGTGGCTGGGAAGATGCACGGAACCCCTTCCTGCAAGGAGCGTTCATTTGCCTTCCAAGCTGTTGCGAAGTGTGAGAATCATTACATACCATAAGAAGTAAACTCTAGTCATCAATGATCCCAGCAATGCTCTGTCGGGCTCACCCACGTAGGCAAGCTGAAGACTAACTGAGGATGGCCAGGCTTCAAAATCCATGGGGCGGAAGGTGGTGAATCCTTCAGGCATCAGAAGAGCTTGGAGGAATGGATAGCCATTTCAGCTGTCTAAGAAGAGAATGTTCCTGAAACTAAGGGTCAACTGAGTAACCACTGATGACCTTAACATTCTCAGAGGCTTGCTTCAACTCAGAGAACATGAACATCTCAGGGCAACTTTTTGGAGAAGTAGCAGGTAGCATGACCAGTGCTCGCTCTCTCTCATTCTCTCTCTCTGTCTCTCTCTGTCTCTCTGTCTCTCTCTCTCTCTCTTTCTCTCTCCTCTCTGTCTCTCATTTTCTCTCCCCCCTCTCTTTCTCTCTCTCTCTCCCCTCTCTCTCTGCATCAAGAGTTAATGCCATTTTTAAACAAAAATTGCTAGAACCAAATGTGTTTCCTGACTCTTTTGCATATATAGCAACAGAGACGAGGCTCTGTGCCTTTGCCAAATTAGGAGGGAGCTTGCTGTTATGATCAGGATAGGACACTGCTTGTAATGGGTTCTGTGAGATCGAATAATCTCAACAGCTCAGAGAGACTAAATGGAGAGGCTAGGAATGCTTTTATTCTGACTGGTGTTAAAAAGAGATAATGGTAATAAATATCTTTCTATATTTAAAGACTGTTTGCTACCCAGCATACAGCCTCTCCCCGGAGTTGTCTAGACAACCAGGGATGTTCACCTTTGGTCAATGTTCTGCCACAGGTGCATGTGACCTCTTGATCCACTGATGCTGTGTGCTCCCAGGTGAGCTGTTAGCACTGCTGTGTCATTCTGGAATCATTTCTAGCCCCCAGCGCCTGCTGCAGCACGTCAGCCTACCTACCAACTGTTCCTGGGTGCAGGGAGGATCCGCCTAGGTGGAGATTCTCATGCTACCAGGAACACTGCCAAAGACAATGTTCCACCCCTCCCCATCCCTCACCATCTGTGTTGTCTCTCCCAATCTGCCCATTTCTTGAGTGGCATGTCTGAAATGAGGGGACCTGAAACTACCATCTACTCAAATGCCCAGGGCATCTGCAAAGTGAACGTCTATGTGGAGCATGTGGACCATGTGGAGGATGGGGACTTTCAGCCCAGAGAGTTAGGTAGAGACATTTCCAAAGCAGAGGAGTCACCGTGCCTCACCTGTGGATATAGTCACCGCAATCCATGCATCCGGTGTGCTTTCTGCATGTATCAGTCAGCTTTCCGTTCCTGTAAATCCTGAGACAATAGCTTAGAAAGTGGTTTGGGCTTACAGTTCTGAGGGTTTCAAGGGGAAATTGGGCAAGGCCCTTGCTTTGAGCCCCTGAGAAGAGTGACAAACCGTCGAAGGAACATGTGACCAAACTAACTGCTTACGTCTCAAGCCAGCCAACAGAAACAGAACAGGACTAGTGTCCCACAGTCCCCTTTAATGGTATGTCCCCAGTGACCTAGAGCCCCTCTCTGGGCCCTACCTCTCAACGGTACCACCACCTCCTAGTAACATCGTACTCAGAACCAAGCCTTCACACACTGGCCTTTGGAAGCACCCGTTTCCAACTGTACATGTGCAGGCTCCACCAGGAAAACCATGGACTGGAAGCTTTATCAAGGTTTCATCTGTGCCTGGGGTGGAGCATAGTGGCAGAACACTTGCCCTCATGTTTAATCTCCAGTTACCAGAGAATAAAACTTCGTCTATACTGTATTAGTCTGCCATCCCCAGGATTAATGCTTCAAGGTACAGTTGAAAAAAGGAATAATGTATTTTGCCTCATTGTTTTCAGTCAATGATTACTTGACATCATTGCTCTGAGGTCTTAGGTAGAGCAGAGCCCCCACAAGGGAAAGACGAGGCAGAGGAAAACTGACTGTTCATTTCATGGCATCCAGGAAGCAAAGCAAGAGAAGAATCCAAAGCAAGATATGCCCAGCAAAGTCAAGTCCACAGTGACCTCTGCAGACCCTACCTCCCGATCCATCCAGTATGAACTCATGAATGGATGAACTCATTGATGAAGTCAGTGCCCTCATGACCCTCTGTAAAGCACCACCAAATAGTAGACAAGCCTTTCAACATGTGAGCCATTGGAAACACTGTGGATCCAAACCATAACATGGGCTATATTAGTTACTTTTCTATTGCTATGATAAATATCATGGACAAGGCAACTTATAGAAGAAAGAGATTTTGAGGTTTATGATTCCAGAGGGAAAAAGAGTCCATCATGGCAGGGTGGTCGGGTAGCAAGCAGCAGGCATGGAGGCAGAGGTGGGAAATGGAGAGCTCACACCTCCAACCACAAGCAGGCAGCAGAGGGAGAAGAATGGAAGTAAGGCAAGGTAATCTACCCTCAGAGCCCGCCCCCAGTAATGTACTTCCTCCAGCAAGGCCACACTTCCTAAACCTCAAACAGCACCACCACCTGGGAATCAGCTCTTGAAACACTCAAGCCTATGGGGGACATTCTCATTCAAATGTCAGCGTGTCCAGGCCTGTTTCTTCATCCATGTTATTTAAACCACGTCTTACAACCACAGTTTGCATTGCTGTTGTAGTTTATTAACCTAGGGATGATTTAAACTGTACACAGAAGACTATGTGTAGGTTACACTAAATATGACAATATGACACCATTTCATACAAGAGACTAGTATCCATGGACTTTGGTGTGGAGCTGAAACCGAACCCCACACATACCAAAGGACATGCGCTCACTCGGTAGGCTGTGATCTTTGATAGCAAGTCTGGCCATTTCTTCAGTGGTTCACAGTCACCTTTCCAATGTGTTTGAGGAATATCTGAATTGTGTAGCATCTCCACAAAGGACATACAGCCTCTGACAGACCTGATCCGTCAAGTCCAAGTATGTAATCCGATCGTAATAAAAGATGTGATTGCTGAAGGGTTGCTGTCTCCGTATGTGAGGGACCAACTTCTTCCTAGATGGAGACAGTGACAATGTCCTTCATGCAAGCAAAAAGGCATTGTATTTGCTGGCTCTTTAGGTCAGTTTGTTCCCCATGTTTCAAATTGTGGTTTTTAAACTGACAAGGATTGTGACATTCTCTCTGAGGGAATTTATCATTTGTTTTTCCTCATGACATTTTTTTTTTACCTTTATAAAATGTGATTCCAATAAAAAAAAAAAAAAACCCTGAAAATTCAAACTTTTAACTGGAAAGCTGTTGGAGGACTCTCTCCATCACCACCCCCCATACACACATCTTAGCCCCACAGCATTCTTTAACTAAGTTTATTTTGACCCTAGAGAGAGAACAAAAACAAGTAATTTTATGTTGTTTCTCTTTCTGTTATCCAGCCCAAGGCTTCAGGATTAGACTAATCCCCAGCAGGACTCAGGGAGCCTCATTATTACCCTGGGGGCAAGTGGCATGAGATTTGTGCTCTTTGTGACCATCCTTCAGACGCCTCAATCCTCACATGATTACTTCCAGATAGCTCGACATCTCAAAGTCAATTCGTTATTTCTTTTTTATGATGCAAAGGACAGTTTAGTAGAAAGTTGGGTTTGATATCTTTAGTTTTTAACTAGTTTCTTGACACCCTTCCCGTGAACCATACTCGTTTACTCACTCCTCTTCCCCTTCTCCTGGTCACTGATAGAAATTTCCCAGGATGCTGTCACAAATGAAGAAGTAGAGTTAAGCTCCAATATCAATCGCATGGAAATGGGGATAAAACCTCCCCACCGGCCTAGATACTTGGGTTCTGATGTGAGTCACTTAGCTCTCAGAAAGTTGGTTTTTCTCATTTGTAAAGTGGGGTGGGAGTGGGGTGGGAGTGGGGTGGATGGGTTCGATGAACACTGGGAGTTCACACAAGTTCTCACAGGGAAATTATCAAACCAGGTCTTATTTGCTGAGCAGCTACTCTGTGCTCTTTCATAACTCACATGCCAGATAGTACTCAACAGAGTAAAGGAGCGAGGCAAGGCAATACATGAATACATCTGATCGATTAATAATATGAAGCGGACTAAGTTTAAAAACTTACTGAAATGCCTCCATTTGCTCTGATCCGACCAAGCTGTCTGAATCAACAGTCTGATCTATTTCTGGGAGCTGGAAGAATCCCAACTTAGTGTGACAAGACTGGTTCTGTTGTGCTGCTAGCTGGACTTACAGCTAGCAACTCTGGTCCCTGCGACAAACGTCATAAGGCAAAAACCCAAAACCAGCATTTGAATCTCCAGCTCCAGCTCCAGCTCAAAGATGGCTAGTATTAACAGTCCATGCCATCTGGTAACTTTCTGTTTTGCCCGCTCACTCCCACTAACGAACTGAGCTTTCAAAATAATTATCCTAAATTTATGTGACTTCCACATGTCCATAACCTTAAACGAAGAGCCCCAGTCATCCTGCCCTAATTACAGCCTTGGTTTTGATTTAAAATCAGAAGAATCTATAGTTATTTAATGGCAATTTGTTGGAATAACTAACAGTTTTCAAATGCTGTGGTTTATGAAACAAAAATTAGAAGAAAAAAAAAGCATCACCACATTTGGTGTTGCAAGCTCCAGTTTTGTATTGTTCAGCACCATGCCTGCAGCCCTCAGTGCCTGGCACATAGTGGGCACTTGATAAAAATGTAACTGGAAGCATGCCCGTAGACCAGCCACACTGTGATGATTCAGTTTAGTTGCTAATGTGCTGCCAGAAGACGGGGCAGATGTCCAAAATCTAGGACAAACTCCAGAATATATCGTCAGTTGTGAGGACAGAGTCCTCAGCTAATTTGAGGTTTTCTTCTCTGGTTCCAAAGCAGAGCTTTGTGAATTAAAACCTCCTGGGACACACACTAAGCCACTGCAGTCCCACACCATGTGAATGAACCCACTGTTTCGGATTGTGTCTTCAGCATTACACGTGTTGTTTCGGATTGTGTCTTCAGCATTACACATGTTGTTTCTTGGCCATTCCTTTGATTGTGTTGATAAGCCTATAGGAGTAGTTTTTTGTTTTGTTTCGTTCTTAATCTTCTTTCAAGAAACAACTCCTTCTCTGAGGCTCCCTGGGCCGGCCAGAGCAGTGCTCCAAGTCACCACTGGGAGAAATTGGACTGACCCTGAGTAGGTCAAGGCCTCGATTCCTTTCTCTCTCCATTTTACTATGAAAAAAATTCAGAAGAGACCACACATACTCTTGCCTCATGGCAAGATTCTTCCTCCTTCTCCTCTTCCTCCTTGCTTCCTCTTCCTCCTTCCCTTCCATTAAATCATTCCTCTTCGCTTCCCCTCAGTTCAGTGTAGGGGGCTCTTCTCTGCCTCCTATCTATTGTTTCTAGTCTTAGAGCATTGATGTGTCTTATGCACACTTGTTTCTCCTTTACTAGGCAATGGCAACCACCTTTCTCAAAGTGGATAAGGTAAAGAAACATATTTGCAACTTACAAAATGACAAATTTCAAGGATAGGGAAGTAAAATTTCAGCATGAAGCCAGGTGTCAGTGTCTGTGAATCTGGATCACAATTTCAGTGATCTGGAACTGTGAATTCTTAACTTAAAAGATACAATGAAACAATGAACAGATTAGAGTGTGTGTGTGTGTGTGTGTGTGTGTGTGTGTGTGTGTGTGTGTGCATGCACGTGTATGTACTTCTGAGGATTAAATCCAGGATCTTGAGAATACTAGGCATCCCCTAGACCCATTCTTTAATTTATAACTACTACTCTTGAAAACATTCAAAAGGTTAACATATTGCAACAACCGTCAACAAAGAGAAATGTTACTAACATCATTTTATGCATAATAGACTGAAGAATAAAATTTGAATGTAGAACGTGTATTCTTACAAGCCAATAAGAGAAAGATTCTCTCAATCTCAGGCAAAGGCCATTGATAAGTCATTGCAAAAGAAGGTGTACAAATGATGAGTATGTGTGTAAAACAAAATCTGCAACATTACTGGCAATAAAGCCACCTCAGACTTTAAGCAACAATATCTTAATTTTGTTTATAAATTTTCCAAAAAGAAATTGTAAGATAATGCTCAACCACAAGAAGAGGTCAAGAAAATGACCATAAGCCAATGAAAGCATAATTTGAGTGAAACACTTGAGGACAAGAGCTTTTAAGAACTTATGGGAGCTGGGGAGATGGTTCAGCAGTTCAGAGGTGTGTTCCCAGCACCCACTCACATGACAGATCCCAACCATTGGTGACTCCAGATACAGGAGATCTAATTCCCCCCCCTTCTGGCCTCTGTGGGTGCTACAGGCATATGGCGCACATACAGGCAAGCAGGTACATAAACACATAAAAGTAATTTTTCAAAAAGATACTTTAGAGGAAAAGTTACTTATCTTCCAATCCATCAAATCCACTCATTCAGCAAATATTTTTGAGCACTTACAGTGTGTTCTTCCAGTTACTAAAAATTGAATTTCAAGTTTCAAGGACTAAATATTTATGAAGGAAATAACTGGGTGACTAAATGCTCATTTACAAGGGTGCTACTAAGTTATTACAGTAGCAAAATGCTGAAAGCAGTTTAATTTAAAGTTTGAGTGCTTAAGTGAACTAGAATATTCCATGTGGTAAGATGCTTGACAGATGCTAAAGGTCAGGGTCAAAATGCCCGTGAATTAGTTCACTTTCTGTTGCTGTGATAAAGACCATGACCAAATGCGACCTGGGGAAGAAAAGGCGCTCATTTGGCTCATTCATCCCTACTCATCCATCCTTGAGGGAAGACAAGGCGGGAACTCAAGTAGGGAGGAACCTTGAGACAGGAATTCAAGTAGGGAGGAACCTTGAGACAGGAATTCAACTAGGGCAGGAACCTTGAGGCAGGAGCTCAAGTAGGGCAGGAACCTTGAGGCAGGAACTCAAGTAGGGTAGGAACCTTGAGACAGGAACTCAAGTAGGGCAGGAACCTTGAGACAGGAATTCAAATAAGGCAGGAACCTTGAGGCAGGAACCGAAGCTGAGACCATGGAGGAGTGCTGTTTACTGATTTGCTCCTTGTGACTTGCTCAGCCTGCTTTTTTATATCACCTAAGTCCACAGAGGTAGCACTGCCCACAGAGGGCTGGACCCTCCCACATCAATCATCAGTCAAGAAGATGCTGCACAGACCTGCTCTCAGGACAATCTGATGGAGGCACTTTCTCAACTAATATTCCCTCTTCCCAGGTGACTCTAGCTTGTGTCAAGGTGACAAAAAAATTAACCAGCACCTCCAAGAACTAATGAAGTGAGAAAAGGGTTGATTACAGATAAATATATAGATTAACTCCATTGTTATTTAAAAATATAAAGGAGGAGAAAAATAGTCTAGCACTTTCATAACTAAGGCATCAATTGATCATGAGTTATCAGGTATTCTTAATGTACTTTATATTTTTTAATCTAATTGATTATCATTCCAAAAATAGATTTCAATTATAAAAGATGCATTTGTTGGAGCAAGATATTATGAGTTTGCATGTCATAAATAAACCAGACAGTTCACTGAGAGAAAAATAAGAAATTCTTCATTATTTACAATACTTAGCACTGAATTTAATGAGCAAGAAAACTGAAAATTTAAAAATAGAAGAAATTGTTTTTCATCCTCACAGCAAGACAATTTTATAGGCACAAAGCAAGCTCTCTAGCAGCTTCACCCAGTGATGTGTTGAAGGTCATCTTTTCCTTGTGAGCAGAATGGTACCACCTGATCTCCAGTGTTACCTACATCGAGTTTCCACACATCATAAAGATACACAGTTATGCCAGGAAGGACCCCAGGACAAACACTGGGGACTCTTCCATCACAATTCTTGCTTTGTAAAGTAGACCTCTTTTTAATTGTTTCTCTTGGAAGAAAGACCTCACAGTGAAATTACAAAACCGCAGCTAACTGAAGGGGTCCGTGGAAAGAACCCCAATAAAAGCACCCCTTTATCAGACTATTCAAAGTTACTCATAGTACTAGTGCAAGTAATGTAAATTTGGAGGCTTGGAGTGTCCCTGACTTGGCTCATGTGTCTTCTCATTCTTTCCCCAGAATGTCGCGTGGTGAAATCCACTTCTTACACCAAAATAGCATCATCGTCCCGCAGAGGCACAACCAAGAGCCCAGGACCCTCCCGGCGGAGCAAGTCCCCAGCCTCCACCAGCTCAGGTAAAGCCCCTAGGAGCCTCCCAAGCCGCCGCCTGGCTTCTGACGCAGCCGCGGGTATGGGGAGCGAGAGTGTGAGGTTCTCAAGCGGGCGTCAATTCTGGTTTATAATTTTAGAACGTGTTCAAACGGATGAACAGATTTGCCTAAGTCTAGCATGTTGGCTGTAAGAGAAAAAAATTAAACTTAGAAAAACACGCTTACTGAGACTCAGGAAATAGAGATTTGCTCCAAATGGAAGCATTCCACCAGCTGCTTCAGCTTCTACCTGGCTCAGCTCTCAGGGTCTAGAAATTTCCACTGGGGCATTGATTCTACTTGGGGCTGGCTTATGGAGGGTTTCCAGTTTGTCTTTGCTGAACATGATTGTGTTTCTCATGCTTGTGACACTGGCCTGGGTTAACTTATATGGCTCTAGGGCTAAAAACAATGAGATTGGGAGAGGCGAGGTCTGCCACTGAAGTGACCCTGGTTGGGTCAGTCTCAGAATGGGCTCAGATGTTGGTGTTGGAAATGGCTATGTTCTGAGATAAAGAACATCTCAGTCCCAGCATCATCTCCTTTGATCTCTTAAATTAATTAATTTGTGTGTGCATTTAGGTTGTTTTATGTATGCTGTTTTGGCGTTATAACTTTTTATTATTGTATACAGTTTTATACATTTATATATGAATTTCGTCCATCTTCACTTCCCACTTCCTCTGGTTAAGATAGACACAAGTTGGTCGGGTGGCGGTGGTGCATGCCTTTAATCCCAGCACTTGCGGGGCAGAGCCAGGCAGATCTCTGTGAGTTCGAGGCTAGCCTAGTCTACAGAGCAAGATCCAGGACAGGCACCAAAGCTACACAGAGAAACCCTGTCTCGAAAAAAAAAACAAAAACAAACAAACAAAACAAAAACCATGGCTGGCACTCAGACAAGCTCACAGTTCATTATTGCTGAGTTTAGGCATAGGCAGAGAGCTCCTTGCTTGCCATAGTTCATCTAGGTAAAATAGACCCTAAAATAAGACTTTTCAAAAGAACAAGACTCAAAATGTAGAGCTCATGAGAGTTGGTTGAGAAGAGGTTAAGTTTGACATGATGATTTCCATTCCCTCGGGTGCTAAGGATCTGAACTTCTGCTTTAGCAGTCCTTCAGGGGGGTTCAATCAGAGAGAGAGTCCATGGTCACATTTCAATCAACAGTGAGGGCTGTGGTTCTCAGCCTCATTAACCACCACCTGAGAATATGCCAGTCATATAGAGCCTTGAGCATCATTTCAGACCCACCGACACAGAAACTCTGAAATGGGGCCAAGCAGGCTGAAGTTTCCAGAAACCTCCAGGTAATTCTGATGTATACCACTGGATTCTGGTAACTGAAAGGAAATAAACAGAGAACCCATTTGACTCTGGATAACTGAGGAGGAAAGGCATGGCTTGCTGATCTTTCTCTCTTGACCTCACAGAGATGGATTCCTGTCTTCATCTTTCTTGTCTACAGGCTGTCATAACCATCCTTAGTCCTCACCACCGTAGCAGACCTCAAGGTGACACAAAGTGTGGACAGCCACTTTACCATTGAAAAGCCTGGTTACAGACATTGAGATGACAACATCATTCTGGACCTGCTGTATTTCAGACTCCCCTGGGAGAGTTTAACTTGTCCACTATTTGGTGACAAGCTTAAGGACCTGAGTTCAAATCCCTGTGACCCACATAAAAAAGCCAGGCATACCCACATATGCCCATGACCCCAGCACTTGGGGACAAACATAAGCAGATCCCCAAAGCCAGGTGGCCAGCCAGCTTTGTTGAAACAGCCTAGCTTCAGATTCAGTGAGAGTGGGATACCTAACATCCTTCTGGCCTCACTATGTAGGCATGCATGCTGGCACACATCTGTGCTCATACACCTGTACATCACACACAGGAAAAGAAAGACTATAATATAAACTGATTTGATTTAAACAAGGATCAATGGAGTTTAGTTTATCTCCGTATTGTTTCATAATGTGGAAAATACGAGGAAAGCAGAGGTACCTAACTTGAAACTAAATTGTTACAATCTTCCCCAAACCTGGGAATTTCCAAATGCAGACCTCGTCTTGGATCTCTTACAAAAACATTAGTGTTGGGGTAGGGGATTTGTTTTAGAGCTTTTATTCCATGGAAGATACATAGACAACTTCTTTTTGCCTAGTTACATCTTCTACTTTGAATCCCTGTCTTCATAGATTACCATGGCAAATATAATTGAGCCCCCTCCCCACCGGTGTCTTGTAACACTCAGGTCAAGCATGAACGAACGCACCACCCCCACCTTCAGAAGCTTACAGTCTACAGGATAGTTGCTCTCAATGTCTGCTGATTCTTTATCGCCAGCTCAACCAACCATGAGTCAAAAGTACTCAGGAAAGAAATTGCATCTGTATGGAATATGCAACTTATTTAGGGGTTGTTATTCCCTAAGTAACACGATATAAGTGCTGTTTATGTCCTTTCATGCCCTGTCAGGTATTGTAAGTAATCTAGAGCTAATCTAGGAGCTATGCACAGGTCATATGCGGATACCATGCTAGTGTGTATGAAACTTGAGTATCTATAGATTGGGGTATTCATAGGAGGAGCCAGCCAACGCCCCTTCCCCCAAGAATACTGAGGGACAACTGCACTGCCTCTGTTGTATAGAAGCACTCCTGGCAACAAGTGTTCAATAATGAGCAGACACTTTCTGTGGAGGGTCAGTGCTGAGTGCTAGAGACGTGAGGAAGAACAGTCAAAAGAGAAAAGCCTTCGCCCATGAACTTCTCCTGTGACTGAAGCACTATTGCATATGCCCCAGGCATCAAACTTACTTCTATGTAACTCCAGAAATCCTGATCTTTTTACTTATACTATTTAAATTTTATGTTTTTTACGGATATATAAAATATTTTATGCAACATATGCAAAGAAGACCAGAATCAAAGCTGGAGAAGTGGAGAGAATTTTAATCAGCTCACAAGACTAATTTGGCAAGTTCTTTTGATTTCTATCAGATGCCTTCAAAGGCAAACTGCTAGCTATTAATCTTAGCTCCATCCTTTCTTTCTGTGCAGAGATTCAGCTGTCTGCATTATATGAAGGAGCACTTCTGCTTTGAGGCTCCAACAGAATTATTGGAGATCAAATTTACCAAGAACTTAGTGGTCCATCCCTTGTTTTGCCAAATTTTCGTGTATTTAAAGCCTGCCCACAACTATTCTCTTCTCAACCATTCAGTACTCACCTGCAGTGGGGTCCCTAAAGATATTCTTCATAGCTCTGAACCGTTACCATGACTTAATGTTTTCTTGGGGATAGTGTCTTGTACCAACTGCCTTGTACAGCTCCTCACTGTTAATGCCAGGTTAATTAGACACTTCCTGAGCATCTGCCACATTCCAGCATGCCTTAGGCCCCAAGGAGACAACAATTAAATTACAGTCCTTGATGAAAAACTCATTTGTATTCTGGGGGGGTTGGGAGTTACTGTTATGGAATACTAAGTGTCATGCCGTGATGGCCCAGAGGATGGAGAGGGTAAGCATCATTAACTCAGTCAGAGGAAGTTTCCAGGAGTCTAGAATTTATACATTGGCACTGGAAGAATTTTGCTAGGATATGAAGGGCCAGGAGGATATTTTCTCCAAATTAAATGAAGGCACAAAGCCATGAAAGTATAAGGAACAGTTGTCTGTTGAATAAGGAGCTGAGCATGATGAGACACGCCTAATATCCCAACATTCAGAAGGCTGGAGGAGTTTGCAGCTATCCTGAGCTACACAATGAGATACTCTGAAAAACAAAATCATGAATGGAACTCTAGAAAGGTCTGGAAAACATGCAAAGTTGCATGTCGGATTACACAGGGCTGTGAAGGCATGTTTCTTGTTGTAGGTCTTAGGAGGTGAAAGAGGGCTTTAGAAGGGCTGTCAAAGCTGAGTTGAACAACAAAATGCCATCTTAGAACAATTCTACACAAAAAGGAGGGAGGCTCTGGAGGCATCTTTAGTCACCCTGGGGAGAAATCAGCAGAACAGATCTGAAACTTTGTTAGAAATGGAAGAAAACTTCAAAGGGCTGTGAACCAATGAATTTAGCCAGATGTGAGGATGAGAGCAACTCAGAAATAGGTTCCGTTTGTCCAGGGGGGCAGGGGTAGAGTTCCACTTTAGACATGAGAAATGCGTGATGCTGTGGAAATGGCAGGAAGCATGAGTGACTGTTTTAGTAAGGAGATTGGAGCTGACAGCGTAGACCCTGGCAGAAAGCAATTGTTTAAACAACAGAAATGTCAGGGTCTTCTGCCCCATCCGAGATTGGCAAAGATGAAAATGGAGCCGTGAGGAACATCTGCCATTCTGAGAGTAGATCGGAGGAATATAGAAAACTATGTGAGGGAGGTAATAGCTCAAAATTCAGGAAGCTGGAGGTAGAGGGGAAGACAGAGGTGGTCTACTCTAGAAGCCAGATAGCAAGGCGTTCACAGGGGCTCCACGGCGAGGATGCAACTAGGAAGTAATTGCTCAAGCAGGCAACACCACATGGCTTTGGGGGCTTGCCTGGGATTGTTCGCCATGATTTTATGATTAAGTTGCCGAGTCTGGCTCCCAGGCTGAGGTGGGAGGATAAGCTGCCTCAGTTGGTGGCTGGAGGCTCCAAGGGGCTTCTTGTCCTCAGCCATGCTGACCCATGATGCTTGTGGTACCTAAGCTGCTCTCCATAACCACAGCCTTGGATGTTGGTTAGAAACACAAAACGTCCATCTTCTAACATGTCGGGTTCATGGTACCTTCTGGGTGGATGCTGACTGCATGAACGAACTGAGAAATACTTGGAACTGTGGAGGTATCATAACACATTCTCATAAATACATACTTAAAAATGAACTGTCATGTTCAAAGGAGACATGTTCAAAGGGCCATGTCTCCTTTCCCTTCACCTCTGCTCCTGGTGATCCCTCCTTCCTGTCACCCCCAGTAGATGGTCTCTCTGTAGTCATCAAAGCTCAATCTCACCTATGAAGTTAGAATTGGGAAATTCTAATTCTAGGTCTAACCTAAATTCTAATTCCAACCTAAATTCTACTTCTAATTCTAAATTCTAATTCTAACCTAAATTTTAATTCTAAATTCTAATTCTAGTCTAAATTCTAATTTTAACACTATTACAGCGCCATCCTTGTTTTTCCTGAGTCAATATGATTTTTTTATTCTTCTTTCCTACTTTACCCTGATAATGTGGCAAGCCATGGACACAGGGCTAAGAAAGAGGTTCTGGGCAATTAACCTCTGTGCCCAGGAAGTCAGGGGCAGTCTAAGGCAGGAGCTAGAGCCTCACTTGGGCAGCCATCCTGGGGACCTACAGATACACATGCATTTGCCTCCACTTCCTTCACCGATCCTGGCCTTTTCAACGCCAGAGCTAAATGACTTTCATGGTAGAAGATGACAAGGAGATGGCAAGTGGAGTCCATGCCACCTGTGCCTATGCGGCAACTAAAAAATAAAGGGAAGAAAAGGGCAGATCAGAACTTTTCATCACAGCAAACAGCTTGAAACTTACATACGCGTCTGATGGGTAAATGGAGTAATAACTATTAAATCTATCACTTGGACATTTATTTTTACTTAGAAAAATTCTATTCTGAAGTCACTGGTGGCTCATACTATAATCTTAGTCCTCAACAGGCTGAGAACACGAAGATCACATTCCAGTCCAGCCTGAGCTACTTAGCAAGACCCTGCTGAAGTAATAGTAATAATTTAATTTTTTTCACTATAATTTATGAAATTGTAAGTACTATATTCTCATTACTAAACATTTTTCTAGTTTTTTATAATATACATATTTTTGTACTCTGGTAAGATGTTGATAAAACTTTCTGGTTGACTTTTTGTTTGAAGGTAAGACAAAAATTTTAAATGCAAATACTTTGTAAAGAAAAAATTTTTTTTGAGGAAAGCCTGAGGGTCAAAGGGAGCTACAGGTACTTTGCCTTTCACGTCACAAACATCTTAAAATGTGCATAAAGCCTAAGAAACCATGGCAGCTGTTTGTTCCTGCCTAAGCTTAGTTATTCCAACAAACAGGGGGTGGAGGATTCCAGCTGAGGTGATAGTACCTATGGAGTGGGTTTGCTATGTAGCTTCTTTTAACATCTCTTACACTGTAGAGCACCCCCGGTGGTTTATATAGTCTCCTTCTATCCTTCCTTCGTGTCCACCTTTTATAGCAATATTTAGGTCTGGGTTTCCAGAAAAGGAAAAGACAGATCAAAAGTCCTTGTGCACTCTGATTCTAGTCCAAAGAACTGACTTAGGGCAGAATCACCTGACCACTGATGTTACTTCATGAGACCTTTATGTTTTAAAATCATGCGAGTCTGTTCAACCCTCTGTGTCCTGCTTCTCCTGGAGACAAATAGACACCCTCAGTTGTCTCCTGTATGGACTTCTCAGCCATGTTCATCACTCTGCAGGAGTGTTGGGTTTTTTCCTCCCCAATTCTCATTTTAATTCCTGGTGATGTGCAAACTCCAGTGTGTAGTGATGCTAGCTGAATACCCTCATGCCCTTCTGCTCTCCTGGGTCTTCTCATATGAACCAGGGTTTCCTTGATTTTACTGTGTATCCCGGGCTGATTCAAATACCATTCTCCTGCATCCGTTTCGTGACTGCTAAGTTGATAGGCTTATACCATCATACCTAATTTTCCAAAATTTTTATTTATTTGCTTAAATATTCCTTAACAGCTTCATATATGTATATGATGAACTTTACTCTCAGTCCATTACTCTCTGTCATCCCCTTCCTCTCTACTAAAACCCTTCTTCTCCCCAGCAAGTTCCCATCCTGCTTTTATATCTATGTATGTGTGGCCCGCTATGTTAATTAGAGCTGCTTGCATGAGTGCGAGTGGGGGGCTCTTTACTGGAGCATGGAAAACTTATCCATGACTATGTAACTGAAGAAAGTGATACCTTCTCCCCTAGTAACCATTAACTGTCAGTTGTCCCTCAGGAGGGCTGGGACCTCACAAGACCTTCCCTCTTCCATGATGAAATGTTGATGGGCATAAGCTTGTGCAGGTCTTATGTAAATAACAGCAGCTGCAGTGAGTTCGTGGGTACCACATCCATGTTGTGTCCAAAAGGTGCCCTTTTGGCACTCCTCACCTCCCCATCCTCCATCTCTTCTATTCTTTCTGTCTCCTCCTCCAGGATGTTCCTGAGGCTTGCTATTTTAACCAGTTATGAGTCCCTGCATTAACTGCAATAAGAAGTTTCTCTGAGGAAGGCTGAAAGCATTGCCAATCTATGGATCTAAGCATGACTACTTAGACTACAACTCCATCATGTGTCTGTTTAGCAAAATGATGGTAGTGGGTTTCCCCACCATGGCCTACAGTTTCCCTGGCCATCAGCTCTTGATTCGGTTCATGGTACCAGGCAAGAGTTCCTTCCTGAAGTACAGCCTCTAATCCCATTAAAGAGTCGTTGGTTATCTACTGTAATATTCATGCCGCTATCACACAATCGGCACACCGTGCCAGGCCTGATCTTGTTGTAGCTCAAAGAGTTCACAGGTGAGTGATGACTTTTCTCCCCCAGCAGCCTGCATAGCACCTTCCAGCGCCATGAAAGCCAATGTCTTAGTTACTTTTCTGTTGCTGTGATGAGACGTTATGACCAACATCATAGAAGAAAGCATTTAATTGGGAGCTTGCTTACAGTTTCAGAGGGTTCGGACATGATCATTAGGGCAGGAAGCACAGTGGCAGGTATAGTAGGCAAGCACAGCACTGGAGCAGTAGTTGAAAATGCACATGCTATTAGCAAGATGGAGGCAGAGGTGGGGAGATTGGGCCTGTGGTAGGCTTCTGAAACCTCAAAGACCAACCCCAGCAATGCACTTCCTCCAACAAAGCCACATCTTTTTTTTTTTAACCTTTCTAGAGCTTTATTGGGAGAG
Organism: Peromyscus californicus insignis; assembly: GCF_007827085.1. NCBI lineage: Eukaryota > Metazoa > Chordata > Mammalia > Rodentia > Cricetidae > Peromyscus > Peromyscus californicus. Next base: position 34,994,209 of record NW_026294617.1, read on the forward strand.
AGAGGGAGAGATAGATAAATAGATAGATAGATAGATAGATAGATAGATAGATAGATAGATAGATAAAGAGAAAGAGAGAAAGAGAAAGAGAAAGAAAGCCACATCTCTTAATCCATCCTTAGTAGTTCACCAACTGGGAACCAAAAGTTCAAATATGTGGGCCTATGGAAGCCATTCACATTCAAACCAGCACAGCTTGCTACCAGTAAGGAAGCTTCCAGGTCAGATCCAGCTTGGTATACCCTACATTCAGCATCCATAGCATGTGATATCAGCAACAGGGTTTTACCATCAAGTTCCAGTGGGCAACCAGGTCAATGGCAATAGGCTGTATTATTTAGGGTACCAGTGGCACTTCCTTAACCAACAGCTCCTGGGGAAGACTCCATATCAACACTAGAATTTTTGTTTAATAACCTACAGCTTCTGGAAAGAGCGTTATCCCCTGCCATGCCCTTTTGGTTTCAGCTTTTTAAAATTACATTTTAATTAGCTTATAAAATAGGTCTCCACATGACTTTTCACACTTCCTTAGTGTTGCATAGCCCTCCCTGCGGATTCTCCCAATCCTTCCACACTTACCCCTTTCTCCCTCTAGGATCCACTTTCCTAGCATGTTCTATGCCCTCCTTCCTTCCTTTAAACACTGAATCTGGTCATGTCAGGGACACAGTAAAATATTTACTCAGGGAAAAGAAGAAGCCATTTACCTCTCAACTAGTCTTGGTTTGAGAGAAGTCTAATGTCATTACCAGCTTCACTGGTAAAAAGTATTCTTATGGTACGTGGTGTCTGAGAGCTTTAGGAATCCAATTAAAAAGAGAAAAAAAATCCTTTAAACCTATAAAACAGAAGTCTCTTCATTAGTACAAACAGAATCTAAGACCTTTTACAAGAAGCAATGAATTAGTCAACTGTTTCCAAAATCTAGCATGTTTTAGGAACTTTCATATTCGATAATAAACTTCCTACAGATAAGAGTTTTTAGCAATGTACTGCATGTTCTGATTGGTTGAAATTAGACCCTTAATTTGTGGTTCCAATTATTAAGAAAATGTAGGATCTTCTGTCTGAAATGTTGAAGGAAAAGGTGGATTGAATTCAGGTACTCAGACTTGGTGGCAAACGCCTTTACCTGCTGAGCCATCTTGCTGGCCCTGCTTTGATGTTATTGTAAGGGACAGCCTTATGTCCAGCATTGTTCCCCTCTAATCCATTCTTGGCATAGTAAGAGCTCTTGAGAGTGTTCATAAAGTGTAAATCTGGACCCTTGGCTCCCCTTAAAATCATGCAATAGCTTCTCATTGTCCTTTGAATACCAACCAAACTCCTTACCATGCATTTCAGTACCCAGCATACTCTGCAGTCCCTACTCATTCCTTCACAAAGCTGCTCCCTCTCCAACTCAGCTCATTGTCTATGACTCAGTTCCCTCTACTAAAGACTACTGGGGTCCAGTCTCTAAATAGTTTTTTCCCAGAGTTCCAGAAGAGACACTGTTACCGGTGAGAATTAATCTGAGGGATACTCGAATGAATCTAAGTACACTGAGCACTTTATTCTTCTAAGTCAGAATCTATCTACACAGCTTCAGTCCTATTCTCATACTTAGCTCCTCTCTGTCCCTTCCTCTCCTGTCCTCTCTTTGTTCTAAGTTCTTTCTGTCTTTGTTCCTCATCTTAGCTCTTTCCTCATCCTAGGTTTGAATTCTTACAGGGTCATAAAGGCAGAGAAGAGTTTAGCTCAGGCAGTGACGGTCAGACTTTCTTTTACAACCCAAAAGGTGAGTAGTTAAAGGCGGCGAGGTCAACTAAGAGCTAAAGTCAGTTAATATTATCAGAAAAAGTGAATTTATGTGCTCAAACTACATTTCTAGAAGTGGTTAGGTAAAATGTTAGGAGCCTACAATGTTAGTATAAATCATGAGTAAAATATAATTGCCTATTTCTCTTTAGAAGCCATAACTGTCTCTGTAAAACTCGATTGCATTGTTATCTGGCAGAGTGGGGGTAACTAGGCAGCATGTGTCACAGCTTGATGTACCTGGTATGCAAAAAGCCCTCTCATTCTGAGTTAAATGTCAAAAGGAAAGTCTAGAGATACCTACCACTAAGGCTATGTAAGAAAGCAAGATCTGAGCTTAATTTGCACAAGAAACAAAGTTATATACCTAATGTCTGCCTGGCCTAGCTGGTGTCTCTGTATGAATATTTACCTTAATTCGGGAGACTAGCAGGTGGTCTGGAATGTTTATTCTGTCTGCTGTTAGTCCTTGGATATTTGAGAAGTATCTCAGATAAAATGCTTTTGTCCAGAGCTGGCCCTAGCCATGGATGCTAAAGGAGATATCTGATTTTAATGCTGAAAAAGAGAAACAAAAAGCCTGGAAGAAGGAAGTCTTGCCTGTGTGACTGTTATCCAAATACCTTAATTGTACTGGGAAAAACTATGTCCAAAGAATGATCAATTCACACCATCAGTTCTTAGGAAGAAGAATCCATTGGGGGAGCTATAATAGCGCACATGCAATTCATAGCAGAAAACAGCTGATATATTCAAAAGCCAAATAACACCAATACTCCTTGAGCCTTGACTTCCTCTGGAAAAATCCCAGACTCTTCCAGCTTTGCCATAGTCAGCTGAATTTCTACTTCATATTTCTGCGGCTGGTAGCATCCCTCATGTGTAAAATGGGGGAAATTAATACTGCCTATGTCATAAAACCATCATGAGTCAAATGAGATGATATATTTTAAAGGTTCAGATGCATTGACTGGAGTATGGAACATAAGTCTACAGTAAGCTAAGCTGCCTACACCTCACCAAGCCTGTCTCTGACACAGATGGTCCTCTGGACTTAGCACACATCTCCCCATCTCATGTGGTCAGCTCCTTTCCTACTGCCTTCTCCACAGGCTGCAGGCTGACCTTGACCCCAGTAGTCAGGAATTCCAATAACAGCATCCCAAGCTTCCCTCTCAGAGCACTGCACTATAATGATTGGTTCTCTGATTTCCCTGAAAGTCTGATGCAGGGAGAGAAGGTGAGAACAGGAAGGCGTGTAGGTTGTGGATTGTGCAGTTTAGATCTCAGTCTTCAGCTTTCAAACTGCTCATTGTCTATGACTCAATTCCCTCATCTGTGAAACGGGGGAAAATAACACTGCTTGTGTCATAAAACTCATCTTGAGTTAAATGAGATGATATATTTTCAAGTTTCAAATGCATTAACTGCATAGAATGTAAGTCTACGATAAGCTATGCTACCTACAGCATCTGCACTTGCTGGACAGAAGTTTCTTGTGTGGGTTTGCTCAGAGAATGCCCATTGGTATATGTGCCCCGCCAGTTCCATCCCTACCACCCAAAACAACAACAAACCAGAGTCCCCCTTCTGTGTTTGCTTCCTTATTCATCCCCATCCCTTACCCTTACCCTCTCCCCCATCAGTCTGTGTAGCCTTTAAGTACGACTTAGCTGTAAAGCAGAGTCAAAGTGGGCAATTTGAATGCTAATTTAATAAAGGGTGCCCTCCAGTCAACCACCAGGGGCAGCATCTCCTCCCTGGGTAAGTGTGGGTTCTGCATCTACTTACATTGCAAATCTTGGTCTGTTCCCTAGCTCTTCCCTTAGAGATCGCTGTCTGGGAAGTCACAACTATGGAATTCATTGAATAGACAACCGGCAGTATGCAAGCAAATTAAAACACTCACAGCTTGCTGTTGTGCTATGAAAAAAACAACATCCATAAACAATGCATCCTTCCCCACCCCCAAAAAAAAAAGGTTTTTAAGAATAGTCATCAATACATTTCAAAAGAAAAACTACCAATTAGTGCAGTATGTGGCATTTTAAAGATCTTCGGAGCGGATGAGTAAAAGGCTCAAGGAGCCTTTCCCTCCCCTGGCCCGTTAAGTTTTTATGAGAACTCAGTGTGTGTGGGTTGAGGGGGAGGTCACAAACACGTAGACTTTTGTGTTTCCTTATCACCTGGAACTTGCCGGGCTCTGGACGAGTTATTGTCATTTTGATTCTTGTATGAGTCACTGAGTTGCCTGCCCCCAGAGGCACTTCCTCATGATTCAGTGCAAAGGACTGAGCCAGCTGGGGCTTCCGGAGTGAGGAGTTTGTGTGTGTCTGGTGGGGGTTTGCGGTGGCAACGCGTTGGCATGAGGCTTAATTGACACCTTTGATGTAGCCTAAGACAGAACCCGCACCTCCCACTGCCGCTGGGAAGACGTCAGCCTTACGCAGGAAAAGGCATCTGCTGATGAATCCTGCATCTCATTCAGCCTGCTCCCAGAGCAGCCTTAGCTGTCCCTAGCTAATTCAACTGCTTCCCTTGTCTGCGGGTGCGGGGCTTGGTGCTGAGAGGAGGCTCGGGCTCTGGCTATCGTCAGGTCAAACACTAAGACTGTGTCCATGTTAGAACTCATAGAAGGTAAGTGGAATGCCCTGCCCGGTCTCCCCTCAGGGCATCCTCCAGAATGTCTGTTTCTCCTGCCTGATTCTTCCCTCCCTGAGCATCTGCGGGGTTGCCAAGTTAAGAGTGGCAGCCTCTAATATCTTTATAAAATCATGTCTTCGGGGGGGGGGGGGGGGGGCAATGTGTTCTCGGAGGTGGTGTTAGTGAGAGAAAAGAATTGCCTGCTTCTGTGGCTTCATCTCGGCTTACTGACAGTGTTTTCCACGACTTGAGTGTTGGGTAGAATTCCAGAGTTTGGGACCTGTTGGCAGCTTTTTATCAATTCAATAGCAACAAAGACAAACTGTGGGGGTTTTCTCAGCATCTGTGGGCAATTATTTTGTCCTGTTTGGGGCAGACCCATCAGAATCTGGCTTCGGGGGAAGGGGTTAGACAGGACATAAATGAATATAGGAATGTGAAAAAGTGAGTGATTAAATGATAAAAACACACAGTCTCTTTTTTCAAGTCTGTGGGAATACCACCTGTGAGTTGTTTCAACATTTTCTCCCACTGGGTAACTAAACTAAAGACACACACCAAAAGATATCTCAAAGCCTTGAACATACTCATGAAAATCTCTCTTGGCTCAGATATAGCCATCACTGGGAAATTGTGCAAAGTATTTTTTTTTAATTATGTAACCTGCTATTGTATTAAACACAAGATTAACAGAACAGTGAATGTCTGAGGATGGGTATTCCCTAAGGCTTTTCTTCACGAATCAGATAATGGGTCTAATTTTTAGCTGATGTCCCTTCTCTGACAGTTTATTTCCCTGAGAAGATGAATTGTCATGAAAATTCTTTAATGTGCTGTTTTTCTCTGTGTGTGATTCCTTTTATTTCCAGTTAATGGAACCCCTGGTAGTCAGCTCTCCACTCCACGTTCGGGCAAGTCACCAAGTCCGTCACCCACCAGCCCAGGAAGCCTGAGGAAGCAGAGGGTAAGGACTTGAGAAAGCCACTTATTTAAGATCTGTCTAGGTGTTGGTGCAGAGTGGCATGGGCGCCAGCAAAAGTGCTGCTTTTCTGGAGGGAATGACCAAGCTAGGGCATGGGGTAACCAGTTGTGGTTCACTCACCATTGCTATGGGTCAGCTAGAACCCAGGTCTTCCAGTTTCTTGGCCAGTCTTAATTGTGAGTAGAATGTACAGTTGCTGCTTCAGTTTTAAATACCCTCTTGTTTGCTCATACTGCACCTACTTTATTATGTATGCAAATGCCCTTAGTTGCAATTAGTGTCATTAGATACTGCCATTAGTCACCAGCCTCTTGAGGGAAAGGAAAAGCCCATGGAGGCAGCATCCTAGTAGGGAATTTCTCAGCAGCAAGCAGGGTGGTCCAGAGCAGCTGGAGAACCCATGCAGTAGGCCATGGGAACGTTGATACCGGTTTTGTGAATGGACCCACACTGAGCACATTTTCTTGCATTTATTTTTGGCCCCTGGTGTAATAACAGAGAAATTAACTGAGCTCAGAGACAAGCGTGTAAAAGTTACTGGATATAGTGTTAACTTCTCCAGGCTAAGCAAGGTGACCTTCTGGAATGAAGAAACTACTCAAATTCCCCTCACTCACTCCCTAGACTGCTCATCCCTTCCAGTCATACTAAGGCCAGAGGGTAAGATGAACTGGGAAAGGGAAAGGGGAAGGCATACTGGAAAAAGTAGATGACCTTTCAGGGTCCTGATTTCAGGAAAGAGATGGGGGACATATATCTCCTTAGGTGGTTTGTATGATAGTGCCCATAGAAATAGTTCAGCAAACAGATATCTCAGAGACTTTTAAACATCAGAATTTTTTAGTTTAATTTCTCTTATTGTGCATTTAATTGACACTTCTAAATTTAAGCTCATCAAATATGGAAGTCCTTCTTTTTCGAGTTTTCTACACAAGTTAGATCTTTAGGCTGCCAAAATCCATCAGCCTTTTTTCACTGGGGGCCAAAAAGAAATCAGCCAGTCTGTAGTCACTTTGAACCTCTTGCCCCAAATATCTCTCTTTGCTGATTCTCCTGGCACTGAATGGAGCTTGTTTAGTCTGTTCAAGCCTGTGATTTTTGTATCTGCTTCTCTATTCAATTATGGGATCATTTTTTTATTAGAGAAATCTGTCATCCATCCTGAGTGATTTCAGGAATCATTAATAAACTTACTCAATATAGAATTGGCCACATTCATTCACTATCTTAAAAGATTATCCTTAGATGAGAGAAGAGCCAATGTGGCTATTCTGTACTCACAAATACTAGCCTGCAAGGTTCCATTCCTTAGAAACAGCCAGAGATCTGGCATAGAGAATGTCTCAGGAACATCCAATCTTGAAGTGTATGTGTGCTTCAGAGAACACACCTAAAACAGAACCCAAAATATCTTGGGATCCATTGAACTCAGATCTCATTCTTTATTGATCTATCTCAGGTTTAGTTGTTGAGACTAAATTCAGAATGATTTGGAACACTTGCCAGCTTCTCTCCCTGGGTATTTCTTGGGAGTAAGAACTTTTGCTCAGTTGTCCTTTACTAGAAGAATGAGGCCAGAATTTGCATCCTTTTCTTCTCAGCTTCCGTGGGATTTTTCATTCCACTGAGGCAGAAAGGTTTCATCCAGCTCTGCAGCCACATTGACTTATGTAATTAGCACTGTTGCAGTGCATCAGAAGTAATTAACAGCTGTGACTCTCTGACGGATTTTTTTTTTTCATCTTGCCATTTAAAACACTGGGATAGCGCTATCACTGGGGAAGCCAAGTTTTTCTCATTTACTTTTAGGGGAACAGAGAGTTTATCACCATCTGAAAACATTTATTAAACACATGTTGTAAGCAGGATACCGAGTGCATTCAAAGATGGTTTAGTTTCTAGGCTTTTGAATTTGGCTACATGCATTCAAAGATGGTTCTGTTTTCAAGCCTTTGAATTTATGAACACCCTCCGTCTATGTACCATGGAGACACTTCCAGCTGCTTTGGTGAGAGAAGCTTTCATCTTTTTGTGTAGACAACTGCATTGAATAACCCCTCCCTGTCAAAACGGGACCAGAATATCCCTAAAAACTGTTCCTGTTTCAAATTTGCTTAATATTCTTTTCAAACGGTTGGCTATACTTCTGTGCAGGAAATACTGAAATAAATGAGGGATAGTACGAGCTAGAAGAAGACACTTCAAAGAATAAATTAATTCCTTTTATTGCAAATTAGAAAACAGTAGCCACTTCCATTTTTTCTTTCTGTGTTGCCTAGTAACATACCCAGAAAATGAGTTGGCAAAGCCATCCATCCATCCATACATACAGACAGACAGACAGACAGACAGACACACACACGCACACACACACACACACACACACATGCACACAAACACACACACTCACACACATGCATGCACCCACTCAGACACATGCACACACACACATACCTTAAAATACAGGATCAGAAGCAAAAGAAATATTAAGATATATAACTGATATTTTTACAAGTAAAAAAAATCTGTATTTTACTTATGTTAATTATGGTTTAATAAGCTGTTTTCCTTCCCTTTAAGATCATGTTTCTAAATTACTTCTTTTTGACATTTTAGAATAGTCATATGAGAGACAAGTCTGCATGTCAGATTTTATAAATACACTGGAGACAGTGGACCAAGGACCTTCCTATTTACACAAAGCACAGTTAGTTAAGTGGCCATTTAGAGCCATCTGCCTGGCCTCAGGAGTCAATTTGTGAGGATCTCTCCCCATCCATGAATGTTTTTTTGGTCCCTTTTCTTAAGACATCAAAAAAAAAAAAAAAACTGTGTTGTGTTGTGTAGGTTGAATGAAGTTTCCCCATTGCACTCCCACATCACTGACTTTTGTAGATTAACTGATCCATCAGATGCTGTAGGAGTGGGTGGCGCAAAACTGGAAAAAAGCCAACTGTAGACACTCTTGGTGGTGCTGAGCTGGTTGCTTGGCTACCAACACTGGGATGTAGTAGCAGACAGAGGCAGGAAGAAGACAGGAAGAGATGGAGAAGGGGTTGGGAAGTAGGAGAGTTGGGATGGGATGTGGATGGGGATAACTGAGAATTCTTCCAGTCACCCAAACATAAAACTATGAAAGGGCAGTGTGTGTTGGGTTTACACTGTGTGCAACGACACACTGGAGTTACATCCCAGAATATCCTGAATGCCAGCTGCTGCGTCTGATAAATTATTTTGTGAGGTAAGCATATTCTTCTACCCAGAATGGGAAGAAAATGTCCATAGAAGAGTTGCCTAGACACAGAATAGCACAGCTGGTCTTGGCTGGCAGCAGGAGCCATAACTCAACTGGACACAGTGGAAGGCAGGAGCCCCTGATAGCTCAGGAAAGAAACATTTTTTGTGCCACTGAAATGAAATCATCACTCTGCCTGTGTTATCTTCTCTCTTATCCAAAGTTGATTGAGTAGTTCTAATGATGTTAGAAGCCAAGGACCCATCCCTTTCCAAGTTGCTCCTCAGAGAGCAGCCGGGAACCCGAGAACGATGAGTAAACGAATCTGTCCTGCCCTTCATCTTACAGGACCTGTACCGCCCCCTCTCATCGGATGATTTGGACTCAGTAGGAGATTCAGTGTAAAAGACACAATGGAGCGATATGTATGGTTTGTGATGGGATCAAGGTTTCCCATTTCCTAAGCAAGCGTCTAACAGCAAAATACACAAAAGAGTTTTGCATAAAAATTCGGTCCTACAGAAGCAAGTATGCCGACATTTTCTACTCATGATATTCTTCTTTGAAAGAATATTTTTTAAGTGTCTCCTCCATTTGATGTAACTGAGGAGAGTTTGAATACAATATTTGCTCCATCACTGAGGATTTTATGACTAAGATCTGGTTCCAGGTAAATTTCATATATGAATCCAATATTGAGTACAAGAACCACCCTGACCATCCAACATTACAGAGTCACCATTTCTATAAATGAGTTTTCTTTTTAATCATCACAGACATATAGATAGCAATTTGTCTGTACTTAATATAAAGCAAATTCAAATAGCAGTAGCAGACATGATTTTTCTAAAAGGTACACTCTTTTTAAAAAATCATATGGCCTTTTGATTATTTTATTGAAAGATAAAGCAAAAATTCTTCTCAATTTTTCTGAGTGAATATGTCTGAAAAGGAGTAGGGGGCTCCTGTATCTCACAAAGACTAATGTTAGACAGTAAGAATGTCCTCTGTTTTTGTTGACACATGGATTTTATTTTTCAAAATTATCTTTTATAAAAAATAGTTGCAGCTACATGGAAACATGAAGAACTTAGCATTATTATTAATTATACAATGCTTCCCTACAACAGCAACAGTATGTATATGTATTTTTTCAAATGCGTAACGTTTTTGACCTAAAAAAAAATTGGACTTGTACTTTGTTTCAAAGAATAAACTCAGTTTGAGAATTGAAATTCTTCTAAATGGTGCTTATGTACATTAGGCCCCCAGATTCATACAGCGCCATTCTGATCTTGTTTGGGAAATTTTCATATGCAAAACTCCTTTTGTGTCAACCAAGTGCGTCTATGATTATAACCCACTGTTAAACGTTAACCTACTAATTCCTCTCTTCTAGTTCTCTATTTTCAAAAGTGTAACTCAGCTTTGCTTAAACGTAAAACAATTATTTTTAGATCTGGATGTTAGAAATCAATGTGTATGGTGTCTTGTATATTTAGAGCATACCCCGTGACCATTTCTTTTTACTAGCTCAAACACTAACAATTTAAAACTTAACAAAGCATGAATTTTTATATTCTCCAGGCTTGACATATCTCAGTAGGGTGACAGATTTAAAATGTATGGTGCCATTTGGAGCCTTTTACTTGAAATTTCTTTCAAATTTTTCTTGAAAACAATTTGAAAATGCCTGATTCAAGATGGAGAGGAATTCCCTTGTCATACAGTTTCAAATGTTATTGATTTATTTCCCTCAATAGACTGTTCAACTGGCAAATTTTCCCATCTGGCTTATAGTTACCTATGTTGCCATCTCACTTGACAAGTGAATAAAATATTCCGACTGAAGAAGAAAAATAAAACGTCCAGGCAACCTATCAGCATTTGAAAATTTAGCCGAGTAATAATTAGTGTCTCATTATCCTGTCTGTTAAAGAGGAGGACACTTCTCTGGCGTGTTATATGAGAACTGCAGACTGATCCCTCCATCTTGAAAGGACAGAAAATAATCATACCTGTTCCAGACTTCAGATTTTAAAACTGTTTCCAATAGACATGAACAGAGACTCCTGCTGAGATCAAAGGGCTGCCTTGTCTTAGCTGAGACAGTAAATATCTGTGAGGATGCCTATGCTGTCTGTGGCAGTGTTATGTCTTTGTAAAATGCATTACTTAATATAGTTGAGCCCGTAAAAGATTAGTATGTATTTGACTAACCTGTCAAAAATTCAGAGAAAGCAGTGGGTCAGATGGTCCAGAACAAAAATATAAACTCCAGTAATTTCAGCTCCCCTGTGCTGCCAGTCTTATGGACAACTACTGCTTAGAGAGGCCCAATAAATGCTGTTTGTTCTATGTAAGTAGCAGGTATTGCCAGTTGCTATAAAGCCCATGGCTTTGTTTAGACACAGCATAAAGAGAGTGGACTTGGACTAATTGCCAGTAGGTATTGTGGCCAACTTTCCATTCAAGCAGTTCCAGAGAGATGCTATTCCACAGCATTTCATCTTTGAACATATGACTTTTATTAAAAGATTGTTCAAGGGCCATATATCTCATTTACTTTTTGAAACTAAAGTCCCTCCGAGATTGAAATAGCATACGCTGAGATCTCTTTCTATGCAGGAAATAATTCTATTATACTAAAGCAGAACTTTTAAACATCCAAGCGGCAAACCAGTTCATTGGTGGAACCCAATGGATAATTTACAGTCACTTAAGACATGGCTACTTTTAGAATTCTTTATACATCATTAGTCACTGAACTTTAAAATGCCTTTCTGAGCAGGAGAGGATGCCATCCTATAGAAGTCACAAGTTTTTCTCCCGCTGATAAACCTCTGAATGTAGTCTGTGCTGTGTTGACCTTTTCGGGCTTTGCATTTGTGTTTACAGTTTTTTTAGACATAGCTAGAGAGAAAAATGTTACAAAGAGGTCCCTGCTTTCAGCATTTTAGAAGCTCAAAACCTAGTGATCCACAAAACATGGTGTTCAGTGTGAACTTGGAAGCTATGAGAAATAGTCATCATTGTCTTGACTCATCATTTCAGCAGCGGGTCTGTACTGTTGTAGGTTTCTGAACTAGAAGTCTGAGGTCCACCCATCTGTACACACGCCTGCATGCACATATGAGGTCACCCTAACATTTCAGAATCAGATTCCATGTTCTGCAAACATCTGAGCAGCTCCGGCGCCCTGCCTGTGAGGCCTCTGCTAGGCAGCAAGGGTACTCTGCTCTCACGTACGGTGTATCCATGCCTGGCTGTGCTTTTGTTCCTATTTAAAAACACTGAAGTCTAAAAGCCTCATTTTTGAAAGAAATGTGAGTGAAAATGTATAAAAATAGTCCTAAAAGATAAATCCATATATTTTCACTGTTGAATTACTAAGTTGTTTCTATGGTGGCCATATATCTATACAGGTGTGTAGGTGTTTGTGTGCATTTGCAGGACTTGATGTATATGTGGGTGTGCCTACATAAATATCTGTGTATGTATATAAAACACGAAGAACAAAGGATGGTGTTTGTGGTGTGGCCTTATAAGTTACTGGCTCCTGTAGAATTGTATGTAAACCTTTATGTCATACAGTTGGGACATGAATATTAGTTGGTACATATTTAAGCTCAAAATCAGTTTGTTAAATTAGCATGATGAAACAGCTCTAAGTATTTACATGTACTGATTTATCCTAGATTCATTGAAATCCAGACAAACCAAGAACTGCAATCCAAGCAAATCCAATCTTACATTGATTGTGAAATGTAAATGCTCATTGGTGTTTCTATTGTAAATCTTGATGTCCAGTCAGTAAATTGATTGAATGCAATGACATTTTCCTGTTGTGTGTATATTGATGACCGCAGTGATTATCCATCAATGTTCACCAAACAGACTGATTTCTAGGCTTGTGGATAGTTGAATGTTACGCTGGAGCAAAAATAGGAAGAGTCAAAGTAGATTCAAAGTTTAGTTACAAAGCCAGGTAACATGTAAGGCCATCCTGTGCGTTCTTTTCATGCTTATAAACTGTTGAAATATTTTGAAGATACTTGCTGTGTGTGTCTATGTGTCTACACGAGTGTATACACACTTGAAAATGCTTATTGACTGAAGTTTACTGTCTGCGTACATTTGCTCATTTGTGCCTATTTGCATTAGCCTCGCCTTCGCCTCTAATCATGCATGTTAGTGACAGCAGTGTTGGTTGAGCGAACCCCCAGAGGAATAGTATGGAGATCAGAAATACGTTAACATTAGAACAATTGCCTGATACAGAGTATTAAACTGTCAGCTGAAAATATTTGTAATTTTGTGCCTGTAACGCATGTAAGGAAAACTGGAAAATCGGAGGCCCTCACTATAATTTTAAGGGTGCATGACATATGGTGTCTTTAAAATGTATTTTATTGTAATAAAAGGTGATGGATAAACTCTGAGGTAGTGTAAGTGAAGCATGAAACACTTGGTGTTTGTATTATATATGGCCACACAATGTTTTTGAAACCAGGGTAGTAGATATTCAAAGGTTAATAGGCAAAGAATATGGAAGTTAATTTTACTGTGGTGTGTTTTTGAGGCGTTTTAACTCATTGCCAGGCGAGGAACTTAGTTCCCATTTTTTCCTGAGGACTCTTTGAAACACCGTGAATGTTATAAAGTTGGATTTTTTTTAATAAAGGTTGCATACCATTTGCAGTTGGAGTTGCTTGGATGTATAGTCTCTTCATTGCAAAAAAAAAAAAAAGCATTTGTATTAAAATGGTTTAAGAGCAGTATATTGGGAAATCCATCATTCAAGGCAACCTGCAGAATTTTGTAGAGATGAGAACTAATGAAATGTTTTATTGAACTACCCAGTTTGGAAAGTTTTCACACCTTTGTGCTGTAAAATGCTGTACCTTGTGTTTCACGTGCAACCATGTTACCCTTTCCTGAACTTAACTTTGTGACATTTAGCAGCTTAGCTAAACCATGTAATAAACAGGAAAAACTGCCTATGTTGTTCAGTGAGTTTCTTTGGTTAGATGCTAGAATTGAAGTAACTGTGTGGGGCAAGGGTTGCCTTCATCACCTTGGACACGCCTTCTTGTGCTGAGTAGTAACAGCAGGTCATACTAGACAGGCTACAGAGTAGCACACGTGAAGTATAAAATACTGACAGGAAAAACAAAGTAAGATTACCTGATGGGAAATGCTGTTTCCAAGGGCTGCATTGTAATTAGCAATATATCTTCCTCTCAGGATTGCCTTAAGGATGAATTTGTCAGACAAATTGGCAACTTTCTTGGGGGTGGGATTAAAATGCACTAAAAAAATCATATTAGCTTTCTCCTGGGCTTAATAACCTTTGTCCTAAGGTCATAGAATTTTCAGTGGGAAGATGTATATGGGTATATATGTGTATGTATACAGACTACTTGTTTTTTAAAACATTGGATGAATGTATTCAATAATTTACAATTAACTAATGATAAAAAAAACATTTGATGCCTCAACTTTATCTTAGAAAAAAAATATATATATATATATAATTAATTCATAGTACCGTCTAAAGAATAGAAAATTTTACTCATCAAGTTAGAATATACCTTACATTAAAATTATAAGTGACCAGGGCTGGAGAGATGGCTCAGCAGTTAAGAGCATTAGCTGCTCTTCCAGAGGTCCTGAGTTCAATTCCCAGCAACCACATGGTGGCTCACAACCATCTCTAGTGGGATCTGATGCCCCCTTCTGGCATAAAGTTGATAGAACACTCATATACATAAATAAATTTTTTAAAAATTATACAAAAGATCATCATTACAGTTTTAGATCTAACACTTTTACTAGATTTCTGTTGAGCTTAATATTAATTGGCTATAATTTTCTCTCTTTCTTGCTTCCATGATAAATTTATTCAGTATCTATAGCTACAATGGTACAACTAGAGGGAATTTTCCAAATTTATTTAATTCCAAAGGGCATTTATACTTCATGCAACAGAGATTAAATTTAAATGAAGTAGGTGCCTAAAAGAGTAGCGAGCTCTCCTCATTAGAGACTGAAAACTCTACTTGAGGATAAAATTCCTAAGGGAATGACTCAATCCGTGAGGTACAGAAGATGACGTCCTTAACCCCTTCCAAGCTATGGGTTTGTGAAGAGTGAGTGGAGGGATTGAGCGATCCAGTGTGATGGATTCTGGACAAGTGGCTCACATGGCAGGTGTGGGGAGCTTTGCCTGAGCGTTCTGGTTTTAAAGCAGAGGCAAAGGAGAGGACCTGATGCATCAGAGATTGTATTATAAATGGATTCACTCACTTTTGAAATCTTAGCTCCCATGGTCTCTCTAGCAAAGATATAATCCAAGATCATCATTTTCATGTGCCCCTTCTATCACCAAACCAATTTCCTGCGTAATAGCTTTTCGGTCTTTTAAACAATCTGACTGAATCTTTATGAGTTTTTAAATATTCAAACTTATATTCTTGGTTCTTAATTTGACTGTGTAGAGTTAATTTAAGAAGAACACGCTATCAATACTGTAGACAGAGTCTGCCTTATTTCAAAGAGTGGGCTTCTGTTGGTCATTGCAGATTGGTGCTCTCAGCCATTCTGTTCTATAACCACTTGGGGAGTAAAAGAGATGTGTGGCTTTTCTATATCACACCAACTCTTGTTAGTCTCCAGTGCCCTACACAAACATTATTTTTTCTTGTTGCTCTATTGGGTTGTCTTCAAACTCTCTGTCGACCCACCCTCAAGATTATTCAGACAGTGGTTAGTCTGTGAAGCATTTATTTCTTACGTTTCCTTTATAAAGCTAATTCAGAACTCAAACAAGGGTGAGCACTGGGTTTTTTGGTTCTTTTCAGCCTCTTTCCACATCAGCAAAACATAACTATATGCCAAGGCAGAATCTGGAGATAGTACCATTCTCCAGTCAAAGCTGGGTTATGTGATAGATTTGTCTACTCCGCTTGAGTCAATTGTATCGATTGGATATTTTCCAAATCTTGATGCAGTGTGGACCCTGGCTGAGTGACAACATTCATACAAATGCCATAAGTAACTCATAACATTTAAAAATGAACTGTGTCTTTGACAGCAGAGTCATCAGATACATCTTGGTAAAATGTGGTTAGAGCTGTTAGCTCAGCTTTCTCACTTACTTCAAAAAGTATGCCATGTCTGTCCCCATCTGTTACATGATCCCAGGCTAAATCATGGTGCTTGGGGTGTGTTCTTACTTTGCAGGGCAGCGCTTTTATGGAGGTGTTCTATAAAAGCCTCCAGGTGTCGGCAACCTGCCCAAATGGTTCTCATTAAATCTGTGGGGAGGCGATGACATCTCAAATGTCATGGCACCTCTCCTGGCAGCTAATTGTGTTAAATTCTAAAGTAACCGCGTGTTTTGTACTATAGGCCCCGATGACTCCGATTTAGCAAACTAACTGAAATCAACATAAAACCTCACCAGCATGGACCTTCTCCAGTGATTTGTCCACTTACAATAAAGTAGGTAGAGTAACTTCATCTAGAAGTAGTCGGTCTCTTCGGTGTTTGTCAGTCCATATGAAGGACTGGCAGATTTCATTAGGTCACTTCTAAAGAGCTCATTATATGTGCTCGTTACCGTTTTCAAGCCAGACATGCAAATACAAATCACATCATTCCAGGAGAGACTTAAGTGTCTAGGCATACCTAGGCAGATTAATAACGACTCCCACAGAGAGCCATGCGGATTGCTGGAGTGGTGGAAAGGAGGGAAAAAGAGAGGGTAGTGGGTGGGATGGCAAAACCAGAATCCAAAAATTAATAGTCTAGGAAAAATATAAAATAAATGAATACCATTAAGGATGGCATTTGACATAAAGTCTCAGCGCTTGGTCCATAAAACCAACCTCTCAAATAGGGCAATGGGTTCACCTGTGAAGTTGGTAAATTGTTAAAATGGGGCACTACAGAGAAGCCAGTATGATCTTGAGGTGAATTAATTTTCTGTTCAGGAGAAAGAAGGTCCAGTGCTGGTTGAACACATTTAGATGGTGGCTTTCAGTTTTGAGCACCGGGTTTAACGAGGATCGGCAGCTCTGTCCTGCCTCCAGGATGGGAGAATCACAGATCTTTATCACATGATGAACAAGAAAATACGGGCATGTACAAATTGAGAAAGGAGGCTCAGAGGAAGTCCTGCTGGTTTCCAAAAATCTGAAGTCTGTCTTGTGGGAATGGATTCCATTCTCATACTGGTTAACTCTAGAAATGGGCAATAAAAATGATGAATAGAAAATATCCACAGTACTGGCTGCACCTTTCTGTAGTGGGGAGTTTGATCTCTGCGTGGAAATGGGGTGGAAAGGGTCACATTTAAGGTCCAGTTCAGTTCCTGAAGTTCTTTGAATCTGTGAGAGGTCATTGCCATTGAAAAGTGTATAGTATTCAGCTTCTTACTTCTTTGGAGAGAGAAGAGATAATGCCCTTAGAAGCTCAATAGATTTATTTTACTGTACTTGAGCATAATAAAGAAAACTAGAACTTTCCATTTCCAGAATACCCTCTTTATACATAAATAAGCTTTTCTCTTAAAAGCACCAGTCATCCACTAGTCTCAAGCAGCAAGGAATTTGAAATGGCATGGGCTACATTTTCAAAAACACAGATTTCGAGTTGAAAAAGCCAAAGCAATTGTAGATATCAGCATACTTGTGTTGACCCTACTCTTAAAAAAAAAATGCTAAATGAACTGAGCTTAGAAACCTTGGGGGACTTTTATTCATTTGATAGGACAAACACTGTGGCAGGCGTCCATACCAGCAGACATTTGCTACTCTGTTGAAAACACACTTCATTAGTCAGTAAGACAGTTTACTGAATAATACACAGCAAGTGTATAGGATGCTACACATTTTAAGAGATGTTACCATGTACTCAGGGTCAGAGTTCCCTGCAGAGCACCTGATGGCCTTATTAATGGAAGCAGCCTTTTTAATTGAGTATATAGACTGTGGTATCTTTGCGAGCAAATACACTATTGTCTATTAACTTGGGTGCTTGATGAAAGAATGTCTTTGGACTGTAAAATATGGAACACAACATGACAAGGCAGCATCTGCCACATCCAAACCATGATATACCTACGCTATGAAACATATTTGTGATGCTGAGAGAAGACACCTAAGGGTTGGACAGCCCGGAAGAGAAGTTCTCCAGCCTGTCCATTTTATTTCGTGCATTTCTGCCTGAATCATCATTGCGTTTGGAATGATGCAGGAAATCATCTCACTGTTCTGGAAAGAACACACCTTCCCCTCCAGTGTGGTCATGTTAATGTTTATTTTCTCCAGGGAGCAACATCATAAATCTGCCTTGTCTCAGCGTTCCATGCAGATATTATAAGTATAAAGTTTTTGCAAACAGGCATTCTTGGAGGTCAGTAGAGCATGGGTTCAAAGCGATACGTTTACTGTGCCTTCAACATGGTGGGCTGTGATTCTGTACAAACAAACAAAAACTCTGTTTGGAAATCAGAATCTTTGAATCTATGATGTTCCTAGTTAAAAGGAGGCTAGCTGAGAGAATATGGGAAAACGACTCAAATCACCAAGCTTATTGGGAGAAGATTTTTGTGATGCAGGGAAGACAAGGCACATTATACAAGCTGTATGACATTTGGGGGTATACAATAGTAATATCAAAACTTCTGAAATGTCCTGTAAGGAAGCAGAAGTATCATTATTAGTATAATTTTCATTCTAAGCTTGTCAATTGTCAACATCAATGAACTCACCAATGGGATATATCCATCTTTGTCCCTTTGTCACTCAGGAAAGGTTCTGTGGTGCTTGCCTCAGATGGCCCTGGAATGGTTAGATGGTATATCCCCAACCACATAAATCTGTTTTATGAAGAAGCAGGTATTTGGGGTTTCTGTGCAGGAGGCTGTTGGGTATGAGCCACATACAACTCCTCTGCCCTGTTTGTGCTCAGCGATAGCTGGCTAGAATGGGGTGGAGGCTGAATGGTTGACTGGGAGACGGGTAAGCAGAGGAAATGTAGGTCATGTTAGCTTCTCCTCACCGCTTCGTGATCAATGCAACTACAGCCGCTCTCCCTTCTCTCTGCTCCACAGACAGCCGGCACCATGAGCCAATGCCGCCCCCTCACCGCCTCCTGCTCCCATCAGGCCAACCAAGTGGATAAACCCAGGGGAACAGAAGGAAGATCTTTTAGGACGAGCTGTGTTCACTATTTAGAAATAGCATAACTGTGTGCAAGCTGTTTTCTCGAGAAGTAGGGGCAGAGACGGAAGCGTCCCTTGTCAAATACTCTTCTCAGCCAGTTGTAATATTGAATATTTTCCCTCTAAGGGAGTCAATACCCTGTTTGCTCTCATGGGTCTTCGATCAAAATCCATCTAGACTACAGGAGACTCTCCTGGCCTAGGCTTTCATTCTTGCCTTTCTCTCAGACATATTATGTATGAGAGGTAATAGCTAGTCTCCTATTTACTGTGTGTCTTTATCTCAAAGTGAGAGTAACAAATCCAGTCTTCTACTTTTCTCTTAAAGTTTTACTAAAGCTGAGTTAGTTGCCTTTTATTTTAGAATAGTCCATAACTAACTTAAAAGACGTTTTGTTATTGTAAAAATAGAAATAAAGCCAGAACGGCACCACATTTGAGACTCTCAGCATAGACTAGAAGACAGAAATGAGGTGCCTAAAATCTGGCAGACTGGAGCTCAAGGATGCTAATTTTGAGAGAAGAAGTCATGGGCATCCAGGTTTCCAATGATTCCTAGTCAATACAAACTCTTACTGGCTAATAGCGAGGGCGGGACTTATGACCCGCCTTGGATATTCTTAAGATCTCCTTTCCCAAGTTTGAAGACCAGTTCCTCCCTGGGAGGGGCAATACTAGCTCCTGAGATCCTGGGCTGGGTGTGGTGTGTGGAGGCTCCATCACTCTGACCCAGGTTTTTTTATTCTGTTCCTGTTCCCTTACAGATTTCTCAGCATGGCGGCTCCTCTACTTCACTTTCATCCACAAAAGTCTGCAGCTCAATGGATGAGAATGACGGCCCTGGGGAAGGTGATGAGCTGGGGAAAAAGTGCAGCTTGCAGGGCGGATGGAGGAGGAGTTAGCTAAATTTACTCTGAAAACTATAACATCTCAAACACAATGAGTAGCCAAACTCCAGCAGCTCGTGGGGGGCGGGGTGTCATTGGGGACAGGAGTGGGTGACTCCTGCAGGCATTAGCACCCCCTGTCTGAGACTGGGAAAGAGAAGTTGGCTGGGCTGAGTGCTTTCACATCCTATGTGGGTGTGTGATGCCTAGGAAGACCAGCTATTGCCTGCCTTTGTGCTCCAAGCTCTAATCCCTTTTTGTAAGTGAAAAGACAACTGTGTCTTGTGTATGAGCACCTGTAGGTGGGCTCCAACTTAAGGGAATTCAACTGATCAAACTATAACTTTACAGGAAGAAGCACTGCTGGTAACTGCAAAGACATACTGCTTGTCCCTTAAACTAATTTGCATTAGAATTTCTCTGTGATATAAGAAAGTGATCTGGATTAGAGTGTTGACTTTTTGGCTAACTGGCTGGATGGTGTGGAACAAGCCTCTTTGGCTCTCCCTGTCTTAGTTCCCCTTTTATAGAAAAGCAAATTATTAAATGTCACCATTTCCACCATCCTGGGGCTGTAGTCAGGCTCAAATCAATGAGGGGAAATAATTTGGAAAAGGAAGAGTGTTAAGATTAAGCCACTGTTAAGATAAGTTCCTCTGCTTCAAATGATGTGACTTGATAATTTTCCCAAGAATGCACCCTCTAAGGGATTCTCTTACATTAAGTAAGACACATGACTCACGTGGGAATTGTTTGCTTCTTACATGGTTATGGCAGACATTTTTGCATGTGTTGAAACCGTAGTCCAGTCATCTAGGAGTCTCCTTCATTCCAGTGTGCTGTGTTCACCCAGTGAAATGTAATGGTCCTTGACTAAACCTAGGCTGAGTCTAGAGGGACCGGATCCTTTATCAATAGTTGGTCGAAAAACCCCAAATGTTGTATCTTGGATGGGTGTCCCACTGAATGTTTCCACTGGAAGAGAGGACAGGTGACCCCATCTGTGGGATCACAATTAGCCCAGAGGCCGTGGATAACTACTGTACTACCCAGGTCGAGAGTCCTAGGACCCTGTCATCTGGCAGACGGTTTGTAAATTCAGATAACCCACCACCATTTCCTCCCCTCCTCAAGGAGAAGATGAAAATCCCAGGTTGAGTCTTTCCAACACAGGCAAAATCATGACTCTTTCCTGGGTGGGCTAAGGGAGGAGGCACTGACTGCAGCCCTCACTTTATTCTGGGCACTGCCAAAGTAGCTTCCTGTGATCCAGGAGGGAAGTGCCATCCACAGCTCCACAGCGTGAAGATGCACAGGGTATAGGAGAGCCAATTGCTGTGCATTTTGACTTTACTTTCTAGAAAAGGCAGCCCGGTTGTGCAGTCTGAGCCCTTTGAGGCCAGCACAAAGGGCCTCAGACGACTTTCCATTCATTCTTCCCCAGCACCACACATGCAGTGCAAACTACAAAACTTACCAGAAACCCCCTTCACACGCAAATTTATTTTGAGGGGGGAAACTCAGTGTATGAGGACAGACCAGGAGGAGAGCACAGTTAGGAAGCTCACCAGGCTCCTATGCCATTTTGCACATGGGTAGCTTGGGGGAAAGCTGGGATTTATAACTTTAAAGCATGTACATTTTACAGCCCAGATTTAAAAGGGTTTTTATACCCTTGACATGTTAAAGGTGATGCATCATATTTATGTGACCCAAGCATGGCTTATTTAATTTTATAGCCTTGGCTATTTAAAGCATTATTAGGCATTTGTAAAATACTTCAAAATACATTTTCAGAGGGAGAAAATGCTATGTTATTACAAAAACTGTTCTGCCCACAGACATAATAGATATCAGGGTTTAAACTCGACATCTGCCATGCAGGTTCCTTGGTGAGAACATTTGTCTAAAATCTGCTCATTGATACTAGGGAGGGGTGACCAGCAACCCTTAGTGCATAAGGAATTTTGCAGAGATATCCATTTCAGGATGGAGTCAAGCTCAATGTCCAAACAGCAGGACCTTTTCATGCTTGTACAATGTCAAGCTGCTAAGCATCCCTCCAGAAATGCTTTTCTCTGCCCTGTACATAAGAATGTCATTTCTCTGAATACAATGGGTATTCAGTGAGGGCTATTGATCAAATTAGCATGAAGTTCAAAATGCAGAATTTCCTCCTCTGAATCCCCACTGAAGCAGAAAACATAAGTTGCAGTGATATCGGTCCAGGTCGGCCCAATAGGTGTTCTTTTTAATTAATCGTTTGCCTTGGTTAAAAACTGTCAAGTCTGTATGAGCCTGCAAGGGAGGGGGCTGCCCAGAGTGCTTCCGAATTGATTCCCGTCTGTGAGGTGATTCTTAGAAATGTATCTTTTGTAGTCTGTGCCTCCTTCCCTATCAATAAAAACACACTAATAACTCTTTCAGAAGAGTCTGAGGAAGGCTTCCAGATTCCTGCCACAATAACAGAGCGCTACAAAGTCGGAAGAACAATAGGGGATGGAAATTTCGCCGTTGTCAAGGAATGCATAGAGAGGTAAGCAGGGGTCTGGCTGCGTGGGAAGTTCAGGAAACACTTGGCCTCCATGGTTTCCGTGACCCAGTCTCCATTTTCAGACAGAGACACATACGGTTTATGTCTCAACCCCAGAGACACAAAGAATAAAAAAACAATAAACAAAAGCCACCTAAAAACAGACTGTAAAAATGTAACAATTCCTGGGATGCTCTCTAAGATAGAAAGACTTTGATTTTTACTTCGTATATCTAGAAAAGCTTCCCAGGTCTGGCAGGTAATATTTTTATATTATTTTTCTTGAGAAGTTATTTTGAAGACTTCCTCCTATACTTCTCCTCAAGAATGTTCTTTTATAGAGTTGGATCTCTAACATATACCTAAATAAAAATTATTCATGACAATAACCTTGAAAGGTTTGAAAACGCATGTGTGCCGAGTCTACAAAAATGGTACTTGATCTGTGAAAGTATCTTCAGAGGGATAAACTACAGACCCTGTGGGTTTAGAGTCAAGGTCCTTTCAAGCTGTCCTCACACTCACCATCCTCCTGCCTCTGCCTTCCGAGTGTTAGGATTACAGGCATTTTCCCATGCCCGACTTATGCAGAGGTTCTTAATGACTGCTCAAGGACAGTAGCTGGTGGACACCAGGCAGAGAAGTGACGACAAATAGTCTCAGCCCTTAGGGAAGTGACCTCAAAACCTCAGCTCAGTGTCACACTCAGAGTTCTGTCCTGGGCAGTGGCCTGTGTTCGGCATCTGGACAGCTGGCATCTTCTCAGAGCTGTGCTGGGGGCATTTAGCTCACCCCCTGAGGGGATCCCTCTGGATCTCTGGGGCCTGGCTTGAATGAAACATGTTTCCCTGCTCCCCTCCCCCCATTATTCCCACTGAGCTGAACATTCCTCAGGTTCCTGGGGCCTGTGTAAGCATCCCTGCCCTGTGTCATACCACTACTTTGAGAGGATACCTCGGGCCAGGCAGCTGTAGCACAGAAGAGTCTGGATCTGAGCCACTTCAAACTGGAAGTCTGCCTAGGGTATCCTGCATCACCAGGATTTAGCTGAACCAGCATCCGCCTAGATGCTGGACCCCAGCACGCCTTCTTCATTCAAGACAGCAAAGCCCCCACTAGGTAACTGTCACACAGTAGCTCTCAGATCTCACTCCTCTCGGTACTCCAGCTGGGCTGGGGTGCTCACAGTGGCACAGCAGCCTACTGTGGCACTTACTCTGCATGAGGTAGAGTCACAGTAATCAGTGGCATGGAAATCTCCCCTGCTGATGCTGTCAGTTCACCTTTCTCCTCTCCCATGGTCCCCAGCCCCCACAGATGGAAGCCAGCCTTCAATTGCCTGGCTGTCAGATACAGAAAACATTCTGTTACCACCTTGGCAGCCACCCTTCCTGAAACCACACCAACCACTATTTACCGAGCATCTATCTGTTTGTGGTCCTTAAATTATAGTATCTCATTGAATTATAATGATCCAATCAGGTCAGTATTGCTGTTCCCATTTTATAACAAGGTAGACTGAAGACATTAAATATCCAAGGCCAGTCATCTACTAAACACGTAGACCAGAGTAGACCAGAGCTTTGCTCCCAAACATATACTTAAATCTGTCTACCCAATTACTTCTAGTAAAGGATTCCTCACAAGAGTCTAATAAGGAACTTACCTGCACCAAAGTCACTTTTCCAATGAACAATAAGGCAGAAATTAAATCAGGAAAGGCATTTTAAGTAGGAAGGCTCCTGTTTTGGCAGACTGGCATGGTCTTTCTTTGTGGGCTTTCTAACCATTTGCCAGCACTCATCATCTCTTAGGTTGCCCCAGTGATGAGTTATACTGGTTGATCTCCCTGGTCCTGCACCAGGATGGTATCTCAGACCTAGGATCCCAGCCTTCCTTCACCAGACAGTTCCCACTTCTCCATACAGAATTCCCCTTTCTTTCTTCCTTCCTTTCTTTCTTTCTTTCTTTCTTTCTTTCTTTCTTTCTTTCTTTCTTTCTTTCTTTCTTTCTTTCTCTCTCTCTCTCTCTCTCTCTCTCTCTCTCTCTCTCTCTCTCTCTCTCTTTCTTTCTTTCTTTCTTTCTCACTTGGCTTGTGTTCATTTTGCTTGAGTTCACATCTTGGGCTCACTGCGTGAAACTTTAGAGTCTAAATACCAGATTGCTCCAAAAGTGTCAGCTTCCAGCTCCTGCTGAGCAAGGACATATGGCTGGTGCCCTCTCTCTCCAGAGATATTATGAAACATTCTTTTAATATTTTACAGAGATCCAAGAAAATAAACACAAGCTAAGAATGTTGTGAATGGCACATGCTGCTTGTGGGTGCATTCTGCTATGTTTTGGGGGATAAGTGTATATCAACATGGGTAAAGATGTTCCTCCCCTGTAGTAATATGCCATCACAGGCAGTTTTTCTGCAGTGGGTACAATGACAGGGTGACAGGGTGACATGGGCCTTCTCTTCTGTGGCCCTTCTAGCATATTCTTTGCTAGCACACCGCTATTTGAGCCAATGAGATTTTTAAAAATATTTTTATAAATTCTTTGAGAATTTCATACATTGTATTTTGATCATATTCATCCATCTTCTCTATCTCCTCCCAGATCCATCCCCCCATTCCACACCCATCCAACATGATGTCCTCATTTTGTTTTTAAATCCATTGAGTTATATTAATGTCATCTAAGAGCTCTTAGGCATGTGGCCATTCCCTGGGCTATCCTGGGCTACCAGGAGCACAGCCCTTAAAGAAAACTAACTCTCCTTCTCCCAGCAGCCATCAATTATCAATAGCTCCTCGGCTAGAGGTGGAACTTCCTATACTCTCCCCATCTCCATGCTGGAATTTTGTCTAGCTTGAGCTTGTGCGGGTCTTGTGAGCACTGTCTCAGCTACTGTACATTCATGTCCTTGTAGACATTCACCCTCTGGCTCTTACAGTCTCCACTACCTCTTCCACAATGATCCCTGACCTTTGGGAGGAAGGTGTGATATGATATCCTGTTTAAGGCTGGGCGCCAGAATCACTCTCAGCACCTTGACCAGTTGTGGGTCCCGGTGTCAATCACCTGCGGCAGTAAGGGGCTTCTCGGATGAGGGGTCAGGTATGCTCCAATCAACCGGTATGATGAGAAGCCATTAGGAGTCAATGTAATACTATGTTTCGTTAGCAGAGTAATAGTAGCAGGTTCTTCCCTAGCTAGGTGTCTCATCACATGTCCTTGGCCCTGATAACTGTCAGGGCATGGCTACTATCTGTGGAGCAGCCTTAAGTCCAATAAGAAAGTGACTAGTCCATGCTGTCAGAATTTCTGTTTTTGTAAAACCTGCACTTGGGCTCCAACCTTAGGCCATATTTAATGGGAAGGTGACCTTACCACCTGATTTGCCCTAGACAAGGAGAAAGACATAATTCTCTGGTACTGCTGCTCTTCCATGGCCTAGAGAGTCCCATGACAGGACAGGAATGTAATAGCAGGAAGAGACAAGCAAATGACCTGTGTTGTTAGCAGCAAGCTGGACATCCAGAATTATTTTCCGTGCCTTAAATTGAGTTTGTTATTTTGGTTAAACTGTGCCTTGGCATTGTTACCTTATGTTTTATAGTTGACACTAATACCTATTTTGGGGCTCATTTTCAAAGACTAGCTGCTCCTCTAAATGCATACTTACAGTAATTAAGGGTTATTATTACATGACTACAGCTCTGCCTCTAAGAAGTCAAGAAAGAATTGTTGTGATATTAAACTGAGTGGTCATCTGTGGTGTGTGTTGTCTGATAGAAGATGTGAGTATGTTTGGTAGGATGTTGGTGTTATAAAATGTTCTAGCTAGAGAGGTGTCATATACTTCTTTACAAGGCCTGAGGCCACCCAACCCACACTTGATTCCATCTTCCCCTCCATGGTAGGCTTGGGACAGAATGTAAGATCCTGGCCTTCTGGGAGACAGCCCTGTCACCAGCTCAAGGATGTCCGCCTGCTTATAAAGAAAACTCCACCTTCCCAGATTCCACAGCAGCCATGGTTATAAAAGACTTATAGTAGAGAAGCGAGGCTTCAAAGTCATTACCTTCTGGCTTTTCCCCCCAGATTTCATCATAACAACGTAAAGTTTACTGAGTGTTTTCTGTGCTGGGGCCTGAAAATACAGTAACTAGCATTTTTAGAAATAGTACATGTTACTGGTTTCTAAAAGGCCCATGAAACAAATATTTTAATACTTGGCCTCTAAATTGGTCTATAGAAAAACCATTTTCTTTGCTCTAAGCATACAAGTGGGCATCCCATTAAATTCCATACGAAGAATTTGAAATTCCCTTTTCCAAATTGCTCCTTCATCAGCCTCGTTCCAGCCACAGCCATGTGGAACCCGACAAGCGACTCTTCTCTGTAATGAAAAGGCTGGGATCTGTGGGTCTTGGGTCAGAAATGAAAGCTTCTTGCTTCCGAGGCCGTCATTTAGCATAATTTCCTGTGTGTTGTGTCCTCTAACAACAGCCATGCCCTCAGGTTTGGTGTCTGAATATCTTAGAAATACTGGCCCGTAATAACACTTATGGAAAGGTGACA
This sequence comes from Peromyscus californicus insignis, assembly GCF_007827085.1. NCBI lineage: Eukaryota > Metazoa > Chordata > Mammalia > Rodentia > Cricetidae > Peromyscus > Peromyscus californicus. The sequence goes on from NW_026294617.1 coordinate 35,021,095, forward strand.
GCATGGCCGACCCCTCTGTCCCACACACCTCGGGCATGTGGCTGGGCTACCCAGGAAGCTCAGGGTCTGAGAGGCATGATTTTGTCCTTGGCACGTGGCTATGGGGAAGTAACTTGACTTTAACCATCCTTTCCATTTCATCCTGTGACTGACAGCCACAGAAGGCCCAGTGGGTCCCAGGAAAGCTCCAGAAACGGTTTCATCCTTCTCTTTCCTCTTTGAGCCTCATCCCTCTTGCGTTCTCCAGAAATTCACCCTCAGTCTCTGACACCGAATGGACATCTACAGAGTGTGTTCCACTTCTCAGGGGAGTTCAGCCCTGAGAGCTGTTCAGACACCTGTCATAGTCACTCTTGTGGAGACGGCACCCCCAAAAGACTGACTGGACACAATAGATCACACCTCGATTCCCAACACTCTGGTAGCTGATGCAGGAGGATCACCAGTTTGAGGCCAGCTATTTAGGGAGACCCTGTGTGGGGCAGGGGTGGGGGATGATTAAAAGAGTAGCAGAGAGGACAATTACAGACACGTGCTTTGCACCCCTGCTCATGACCATCAGGAGAAGGGACAGCAGCCATCGGGGTTAAACAAGTCACAATGACAGTGTCTTCTGTGCAAACATGGCTGCATACCTCCAGGTCTGTCTGTGCTCACACATTCACTGTCCTTAGATGGGGCAATCCCGTAAATATCTGCAGACTTCTTTGTATAGAAAGAACAGAGCCCTTTCAGAAACAGAAACACTAAGGCCTACAAGCAAGTAATTAACTCCCAACGAAAGGACTCAATTGATCCAAAAATTAAGTTTTATTTAAAAATTTTCTATTTGCAGGTCAACTGCTCGGGAGTATGCCCTGAAAATCATCAAGAAAAGTAAATGTCGAGGCAAAGTGCGTACCAATTTTATTTGCTCTTGTGAAGCTAGCATTCAAAGGTAGAGAGAAACAGAAACCGGCTTCCTAACTCAGTGTAGCCCAAGAGATGCATTCTGATGGAACAGAATGGCACAAACTTAGAAGAATGTATAACTATATAAATATTCCTGAAGATAGATAGATAGATAGATAGATAGATAGATAGATAGATAGATAGATAGATAGATAGATAGACAGATAGATAAATATTCCTGGAATAAAAGTACTTGGGATGATTTGATTTCATTTCTTCCCTCATCTTTGCTCACTTTATTTTCTTCCCTTGTATTTGTTATCTAAGATTCATTCTGTTATTTTCTAGAAAGTTATAGTTTTCATGATGGGTCTTGAGTTTAATTATTTTAGGGTCTTCAGAATACTGTTACATTTCACCAAAATGCATCTCTCTTATCTTTAGGTGGTCATTCTAGTTTGAGTTGGTTCCTCATACATTTTGAGTTTATTAAGATGACTTCTCCCTTGCACAGGAGCACATGATCCAGAATGAGGTGTCTATCTTAAGGAGGGTGAAGCACCCCAACATTGTTCTCTTGATCGAAGAGATGGATGTGCCCACTGAACTGTATCTCGTCATGGAATTAGTGAAGGTGTGTATTCTGTTTTTCTTTTAAAAGAAAAACTACTTCCATTGCCATATTTGAGTCTGGAGATGACTAAAACATGCCAATGTTGTGATAAAAATGTTAAACTGTCATTTTACAAAGAGCTGTTCTTTTATTTGTTCAAATTTTTATAGACACATTTTATTATCTAGTCACTACTTTACTCACCTTGTAAATTATACTGTCTCCAGCTCACAGAACAGAATTTCACCATAGCATGGCTCTTTAAACCAATGGCTTCAACTCATTCCTGGTGCCCTGCTGTATGCTATTAAAAATATGATTAACCTCTCTATTTTTATTGGTCAGCTCACTGTAGGCTGATTTTGTGGGGAAGGTGGGACCAAGTTAAATTTGGGGATGAGAAATAGAGGCATTTGATGATGCATCTGGGGACAGATCTCAGTCCAATTGCCAACTGTAAGCTGATCAATCTACAGCAACGCCTTCAGTGCACTGAACAGCCTTTGTGAATTCTCTCTGCATAGCGAAGATGTCTCCACTAGGGGAGAAAGTGTCCTGTCTGAGCCAGAAAGAACTGCCTTGGGGGCTGGAGCCTAGGTGACCAGGACAGCACCTGGGTCTTTGCAGGCTGTCACATACAGCCACACGTGTCCTGCTGTCTAACTAAGGGTCAAGGGTTCAACTAGACCACAGAGAACATTCCACCTCTTCCCATGGCTCAGGAACAGACGGTCCTCCCTATATGACAGCCCCGTCTTTGAGAAACAGAAAGAAGAAAGACAAAACATTTGTTTAGGCTTGTTGGTGGAAGAACCATTGCTTGCCCAACAGTGAGAGAAGTTTCCAGGGTGGAACTTGCACAGGGCACAGAGATGCCAGGGTGGTTTGTGAAACCTGACACCTGACAGCCTCCAAGGCTGTGTTTTGTTTTTACTGTTTTGAAAGGGGAAATTAAGTTGCTCAGTGTGTAGTAATAACATACGAATGCATTTGGGCTCTGGGCTCAGCTGTTTCGTAGTCACTATGAAAGAATGATGTAAATGCTTTTGGTAAAGCACACCCAAACTCCCTGAAAGGACTTCAAATAAGATCAACCTAATGTTGAGCCCCAAATCATTGTTTGATCAAGCAGTGATAAATTATAAAGGAACACAGAAAACAAAAATTCAGAAGAATAATAGGTCTAGAAACCTTTCTGTGGTGTTCCCCGTCTTCCCCTCCCCCTCTCCCTGTCTTTCTTGTCTTTAGAACAGGCTGTGGGTCCCATTTTCCATTCCTTACAGAGAAACACATTATTGAAAAAGAAAGCTCAACACCCACTCCAAGAGAGCTAAATGTAGCAAGTCAAAGAGAGAGAGAGAAACAGCGAGTGCTTCGCACGTGTCTTAATAATTTCAAAGGCAGGAGAACATTCTGTTAAGGATGAAGTTTGCAGAAGTACCTGTCTTTCTGGGGGAGTTTTAGGACTATGAATTTGCACTTCGCTAGCAGTTGGTGTGTGGCAGGTAGCACATGTCACCAGAGTCCCTCAACATGAGGCTTCTCAGAGGGAAGCCATCTCCACCTCCTCTTCCCTGGTGAGGGGCTGTGGAGACAGCCACATGTCTGCTGCTGGAGACTAGTCACTGCTCTTTTTAAGCTGAGGATAAAATGTCAATATCTTTCATACTGAGGAGAGAAATCGCCAGAGTCTTTGGTCTTTTGAAAAGCAGTAGCAGAGAAAGCCCCGAGGAGCCCCCCCAATTCTAGTCCATCCTTCATCTCCTTTCCGGTTTGTCAGTGCCCTGGACGGGCAGCCTATCAGTCCATCTGTCAATATCCCACTCAGACAGCTGCTCTCTTCCAGGGCGGGGACCTTTTTGATGCCATCACTTCCACTAGCAAATACACGGAACGAGATGCCAGTGGGATGCTGTACAACCTGGCCAGTGCCATCAAATACCTGCACAGCCTGAACATCGTCCACCGCGACATCAAGCCAGAGAACCTGCTGGTAAGAGGAAAGCCATCCTCTGGCATCCTGACACCCAAGCTCTCCCTAATGAATGGACATCCCCCACTTTTTTTTCCTCTTCTTTCTTTTTAACTGTTTGCTTCTTGCGTTCATTTCCACTGTACTCGGTTTCTCTTTAAGGTGATCTAGGAGAGCTCTTACATCCTCAAGAACATTTGACTTCTTAAAAAGTCAAAAAAAAAAAAAAATCAAAAGCTGGCTGTAGTTAACATCATGGGCTAGGACCAAATAGGGAATGGGATCATTTCCATGGCTGTACTAGTATTCTTCCTAATACAAGAGAAAGGAAACCCCTGTGTGCGGAGGGGAGGGAGGGATCATGTGTGCGTCCACACGTGTGCACAGACGTGGGTGTGGTTGACTGATGACCTGAGGTCCATGTGTGTGTGTCCAGCGTCTTCCTTTCCAGACTCCACCTTACTTTCTGCAACAAGGTCTCTCGCTTAATCCAGAGCCCACCCTCACCGATTCAGCAAGTCTGGCTGAGCTAACCAGCAGCAAACCCAAGTGTCCACCTGTCTTCACCTCCCTGGTTCTGGGCTGACAGGCGTGTACCATCATGCCTGGCTTTTATATAAGTACTGGGGATCCAGACTCAGGCCCTCATGCTTGCACAGAGAGCACTTTATTGACTGAGCCATGCCCCTACCCACCAGCATTTCTTTTACTATCCTAGCTCTGTGTCTTAATGATATGGTCTAAAACCAAAGAGAAAGGAACCATAAGAAGTAGCTGTTATCACTTCGACACAAAAAACAATCATGGAAATAAGATATTTTAGAAAATGGGTTCTGTGGGGATGTGGCTCAGTTGGTAATGTGTTTGCCTAGCATTCAAAAAGCCTTGGGTTCTGATCTCCAGCAATGCATAAAGCCGGGTATAATGGTACAAGCCGGTAACTCCAGCACGTGGTAGGTAGGAGAACGGAATGACCAGACGTTGAAAGCCAACCTTGGCTACTTAGAGAGTTCAAAGCCAGCCTGGACTATTTGACCCTATCTAAAACAAAACAAAGCAGATAACAGCCCAAAGCCCCGATGTCTTTCTTTTCTTCTAACTGTTTGCTTTGCTGTTTATAATTTCCCTGAGTTCTCCTTGCCAGCAAGGTTCCTTCTCTAGTCTACTTGCTGGCAGTACAGGTAGTCTAGATGGAAGCCGAAACTAGGGAGGAGGAGCTATACTGGGAAACATGGAGTGGCATAAATTTTACTGATTCTTCAGGCTAGAACCTGAAAATGATTTTTTTTCCCATCCACCCAAAGATGGTCTTTTTTTCTCTTTTGTTTTCCACTTCTGAGCATATTTAAAATGCAGATTTCTGGGCCTGAATTTAGCTCTACTAAATCAGAAATTGATGTCTGGTGATGGGATACAGAAATCCACACTGCAGCCAGCTGCCTGAGGTGATCAGACCGCCCGTGAGTGCCAGGTGTGGTAGCACACACTTTTAATGTCAGCATTGGGGGAGCAGAGGCAGGAAGATCTCTGGGAGTTCGAGGCCAACCTGGTCTAGATTGTGAGTTCCAGGACAGCCAAAGCTACACAGTGACACCTGTAGCACGAACCCTAATTGGTCTTAATAAAAACCCAGAGCCAGACATCGGAGTAAATTCTGAAAGATCAGAGAGACAAAGGAACAAGCCACAGCCACCTCTCACCTCACCCACCCCTCATCTGAAAGACCTGAGCTCCTTTCTCCTCCTGCCTTCTATTCCTTTCTCCGCCCTGTCATATTAAAGGCACGAGATCCCAAGTGCTGGGATTAAAGGTATGGGCCGCCACTGCCTGACCTCTATGGCTAACCAGTGACTGGCTTTGCCCTCTGATCTTCAGGCAAGCTTTATTTGTTAGAGCATACACAAAATCACCACAGAGACCCTGTCTCGAAAAATTAAAATCTCGAGGGTATCTTAACTCCCACTTCACAGATAAACGCTAATGAGGGAGGTCTGCTGCTAGAGAGAGTCACTTACATGTTCAGCCTCACATTAGGAGCTTTTAAAAATACCTATTATCTTGTTTAAACCCCACAGCCACCATGTGGAGTAAATTCTTTAACTCCTCCAATTCACAGGTAAAGAAGCTGGGTGCCTAGAATTTAAATGACTTGCCCAAGGTTATAATATAATATCCAAGTAGAAAACTCAAGATCTCAACTGAGTTCTGACTCACAAAGGCCCTAGACCGCAGTGTGCTCTGAGGAGGAGACTAATCACGTGCCACTGTGGGCCAGGTCCCATGCCAGGGAACTAGACACATTCCTTCATGGAGTTGACATTCAAGCATAAAAGACAGGCATTCAAGAAATAAATATGCACACAATTAGCTCTTTGCAATTACGTCGGTAATCTTGTAGCGGCTGGCTCATGCAAGCAGCTGAGGTCAAATGGCAGAGGTCTGACTTAATTGCACCTCAAATTCCAAATCTCTGCAGCAGCCTAAACATTCTCTCTGCATAGCTGCCTCCATGAACTGCAGCAATTTTCTGTCATCCACAGTCATTACTCCTGTATCCTGATTCACATTGCCTCATGGGAACAGACTTACAAGCGAGGCTTTGTTAAGTAACTTCTCTAGGCTCCAAACCTCAGTGATCAGAAAGTTAGGCTTCATTTCCCTTCACAGTGCAGTTTTGGGGCATCCATTGTTTATTGGTTCCTCACCAGACCATTGTCTATGTCTGTAAATGCCTTCTATGATTACACAGCAGTGAGAGTGCTTTTTTTTTTCAAATTATAATTTGCAGGGTATTTTTAAATACTGTGCTCATTGGAACATACTTTAACTTAAATGAACCAGAAAGGAAGTATGTATACTCTCTCCTCTTTTTCTCCCCCCTTTCTGCTTTGATTTGAAAAATATAAAGAAACTATTGCAGATATTCACAATTCTTTTAAATAGCTACATGAAAAATGAATAGATTCACTTTCCCAGTGTCGTGACTTCTTGCTGTGAGGAGATGGGGTTGGTGCGTTTTTTAGGGATAAATCTATCACAGAATAAATAGGAAAGCAGAGCATATTTAGGGGAATGAAGATGACATTTCTAATTACGAATGAGATCCCCCTTGATTCCAAATGCTGTTGAGCTCTCCATGGGAATAGGAACGACCCATTATGGGGGCCACTTCTTCACATGCTTAGAATTTACAAAAGCCACAGAGCTCTGCGTTAGTGCTGTCCTGTTTTGTGACTTTGAAAAAGCTCTTTAATTCCCCCAAGTCTCCTTCCCCAGGATTTTATGTCAGGTCCTTGCCTTTTTATATACCTTTTACTTGTGGCAAAAAAATGAAAACTGCCTCACAGTAACATTGTACATAAGAAATGCCATCTTTCATCATTGCTTTTAAATTTTTACTATTCACCCGTATATAATGTTTTTCTGTTTTGTGGCAAAACATAGATCTCTAGATTATTTTTGAAAGGTGTTTCAGTAAAATTAGTATAAATTTTGGAATGTATTTACTGCCTACAAGGAAACTTAACAAATACATGCAAATCCCTCATTCCACATTCTGTTTTACTCCTTCATTAAGAGACCCCAACATCCTTCTGAACTGTTGCATTGTTAACAAGTCCTTTGCTAGTTAAATGTTTGATTGAGAGTTTTGTAGCTAGCACAGTGACTTTTATAAATGTCAAGCACAGATTTCATTTTATGTAGTGTAATTGGGTATACAGAATTCTGGCATGTTTTACTTTTAACTCTAACAGCAACAAATACTAAGATGTAGCATAGCTTTAAAGCTCTGTACTGATCACGTAAATGATCGATCTGTGTTTGATAAGGTCGAAGTGTTTTAATGAGAAAACGTGGCCTCCCCTGTTGCAGTGTGTTGTGCTACTCTTTAGGTGAGAACTGACAGCTGACCCAGTAAGAACAGAATTTAGAAATTGACTTTTGCATCAACTTTAACATTTTTCCTCCATGTCATTCATGTTCCTATCTGCTTTACTTGTTATCAAACCTGGTACATAATAATCAAACAGATGAAGGACAAATGGGTGATGGAGGGGATGAGACAATCATGGAGTGAGGAGTGCTTCATTAATGAATAGGGGACAGAGGGACTTAGGCCACTTCTCAACTCCTCAGTTACACAAAGGAGTCACCTCGTCTCCCCTATAAACCTCGCTGAGGGCAGAGATGGCAGTAATCCCCCAGCCTCACTCCTGCATGTGACCAGTATGCATGCAACCAACAAGACAGGTTATGACCAAAGGGACTGTTTCAAAAACAAAAGCTCTTTGCTGGACACAGCAGGGCCGTTGCACACTTGACCACACAGTGGCTGGGCTGTGTACACAGGACCTGCACCTGAACATGCCAGCCAAAATCCCAGCATGCATGGGGAGGCGCTCCTGAAATCTCACCCCTACCTGAGGAGCTATGGGCAGTTGATGGCTGCTGGGGCAGGGAAAGTCGGTTTGATCCAGTGAATCCAGCCCTGAGGAGCTAAATGCTGCAGTAGCTTGTCCTGCACCCATGCACACACCAGCATCACCAAGTGAACTCAGTAGGTTTTCAGAAAAGAACATATGAAGTTGGGAGGGGAGAGAGGGTGCTGGGGAGGAGAAGGATTGGAAGGAGAGAAAATGGGAGGTAGGTTTGATCAAAATACGTTATATATATCATGAAATTGTCAAATAATAAAAAACTATTTTTTTAAAGAAGGAACATAAGCTCACCTTTAATTTATCAAGTTTTTAGGGGTGACCAACAGATGGTAAAATCCCCTGGAAATACAACTCACCCATCACAACCTCTGTTTCTTTTAGGACATTGACGGGTCTTTAAAAAGCTACATACACCTCACAAAATTTAGTCTTTACTGGCAAAAATTTAAGTAAATCAATGTTTTTCTTATAATATAAAAGTAAACAGGTTGTCTTCAACTTTTTAAAAAAGTGTATGCATAGAACCATCTTTCTCCCTAACTCTGTAGGGAGATATAGATGATCTAGATATAGATATTGGCGTATCCATATATAGGTAGAGTTCTGCAGATAAGCATAGTTCCTCAGAGAATCGGCTTCTCTCTCTCAGAACTCTCTGCCCAAATGCTCGTGCGACTCCACGATGCTCATGGAGTGGCATGTATGCTCCAGCCCTTCTCACTGTCCTCAGTGGATGGCTCCCCAAGGTCAAGGTCCGTTTGTGTTCTGTGACCTCTTTGTTTCCACCCAAGACAATGCTGGACTCCAGAGATAAGGGACGTCCTTCTGTCTCAAACCCAAGACTGTCAATCCCCAAATAATCCGTTTAGATGTGGTATTATTAGCATCGTTACAGACAGTGAGTACAGTTAGAGGCGGTCTACAGGCCATGGACAGAATGTCACCAGTGGACATGTACTTGAGAAACAGAAAAAGAGCAAGGAAAGTTCTGGAAGTCGCACCCATAGTGTGAAGACTCTAGCTGGTTTCAGTTCCTTCCTATTTATAGTGATCTGACTTTCCTAATATTTTTTTTTCTACAATGATATATGGGCTATTAATTGTGTGACTAAAATCTAATGAATTTTTTAAGAATTGCTGTGATATTAAGTTCCCTTGGTTTGGGCAAAAATCCTAGGATCCTATTCCTAACAGGATCTGGAATGTACTCCTGCAGCTGCATGGACCCTGTGTTAGATAACTTCATGATGATTTAAATTGGGAGTGAGAATCGGGTTTCCTGAGGTTTCCGCTCACGGCTTTCCCTTCCCGGATATCACCAGTATGGTGCTTGGACAAGGGATTTTATTTCTCTTTATATTGAAACCTCTCCCATTGCATATTCCTTTCAGACCTGTATCAAGTTCTTATCAAAGTTCATTATTTTATTTAACTCATGGGTTCTAAAATGTTTGACATCTGGGAATAAAATGGTTTTTTTTTTTTATTTCTCATTAGTGTTTTTTTTCCCCCAAAGAAGTCTAACTTAAGATGTAACTATGGTCATAAAATACATTTTACAAAATAATTCCCCACTTAAGTGTTACTCTCCTTTGCTTCTTAAGGATTAAAGACTTAAATTCAAACCATTTCTTAAGGAGTGTTGTGAGGGCCATATGCCACGGCTTCAGGAAAATCAGCCTCTTTTTAAAGGGACTCCATATATAATAAAAGGTAAATTGACCCCCTTCTCACGGCTTTGTCCATTTCACGCTACTTCGTCAAGTCTATTTGGTGAAATCATTGTTAGTTCCTACTGAGCCCCTCTGTGAAACTATTTCCGTGGTTACTAACAATTCACTGGCCATCATTCCAGCAGAACTAGCCTTGAATTTGTAGCAGCTCTGAGAGCTGTGTGAATTCTAACACATCTGGTTTATCAGTCAGCTTTTCCTCCCCCATAAGAAAAATCTCAGAAACCACTAGACCGGGCTCAGGTTATCTGTGAGTTTTCATATTTTATGGCCACTGCTGCAGTTTTATGAGTCTATATTAATTTTTTTTTCAAAAAACTTTCCCAAGTGGTCTCAGCTTCCCATCCAAGGGAAGTCAGCAAGTGCCCAAATACCTACTATTCAACAAGTTACAGCTGACGCAAAACTCCAGATAACCCAAAAGGACACCAAAATAAAACCACCTTTGAAAACAAACACCAGCATCCCCCAAATCTATATGCTGAGCTTTCAGTGTATTGATCCCCGGTGGGGCGTGCCCTCGGCTTCTAATTGAAACCTTTTTCATAATTGTTGTCATTTGACACATTTAGTATGTCAAATCATGAGATGTCTTTATGGCCATATAATAAACCCAAGAGAACTACTTCCCTGACTACAGCCATCTGCAGTGGGACAAGGGTGGCTTACCAAACCCTGACAGTCTTTATGGTAATAGGAGACATATGGCAGCCCACAATTACGTGTGGCTGCATTCAATTAGTGTTGTACAATTACACAGTTTTATTGCTTAGTTAAAACAGTGAGAGCACTACATGCTGGGTAATTTGCACTAATCCCCGTCTTTTTAATAGCCCCTCGGTGTTTAAAATGTGGGGGAACAGCTATAGGATTTAAGGGGCCTGGGATGAATGTTAAATTATACCTCATGTTGTGAACTCTTTGACTGACAATTAATGCGCTCCCGCTAAACGTGTGGGTCATGTTTTATAGAGGCTTTAACGTGCAGTTGTGGCAAAATGTTCCCCCTCTACCAGAGCCCGACTCAGGAGGTTAGGTCGTCAGGGTCTGTGCTTACAGTCTGCTTAACACCTTTTCTGAAAAATGGTCACGATAGGGACAGCTGCCCTCTCCCACCCCCCTCCCCCAAACCCTCCGAACTCGTTCTGAGACTTGCCTTTTCTTTGGTAAGTATATGCTTTGTTTTGTGAAACTCAAGGGCAACGATAAATTGTATTTTTAAGGATGTGTGTTCACATGAGCACAGCGCCCGTAGGGGTCAGAAGAGGGTGTCAGATGCCCTGAAGCTGGAGTTACCCACAGTTGTGAGCCACAAGATCTGGGTGCTAGGAATTGAACTTGGGTCCTCTGGAAAAACAGAAAGTGCTTTTAATGGCTGAGCCATTTCTTCCACACCACGGCTTAGTATATTAAATGGGAATTTGTGAGCAACCTTCATGTTTTTGAACTTTTCATTAAAACCTTGGTTCCGTGTGAATTTAGGGTTGCCCTGGAAATACTGTGTAGAGGTAGTTTGGGGAGTATGTGTTGTTCTTGAACACATGCACACACCACAAACAAATAAGTTGAGCAAGTTGTGATTTCTCTTAAATAAAGTTTTAATTACATCTGCAAGTGGCCTCACTGGTCCACAGGTCTGTCCACAATAGATGCAGTGATAGATAAGAGTGAATGTCCTGTTGGGCGTGGTGGCGGTGGCACACCCCTTTAATCCCAGCACTCAGGAGGCAGAGGCAGGTGGATCTCTGTGAGTTCCAGGCCAGCCTGGTCTACAGAGCGAGATCCAGGACAGCCAGGGCCATACAAAGAAACTGTCTCATAAAACGAAACAACAACAACAAGAATACATGTCGGCTGGTTGCAGCCTGCACTCCTGCTGATCCCATTTGTGGGAAGCTCCATGTGCCCCATAAGAAAGGGGCTCTCCCATTGGATGAGAGCAAACACAGACTGCGGTCTCCTCCATCCATCTCCCAGAGTGTTGACAGGGGAAACCCCCCAGCCACCTTGTTTCCTGCCTGGCCTGACAATAAGTTAACAGAATTCCCAACTAAAGGCCTGGACATATATTCATTCACCTGCAAAAACGTTTTGTTGCAGCCTTCATAGAGGACACGTGTCTTGAAATGTTTCCAGTTACCTGGAGTTGGCCTTTTTGTCTGTCCTGCCTGAGTATGACTTGCGTCTCTTTGTACTCATGAAAATCGCACAATTTTCAAAGATTAAAAAAAAAAAAAAAAGCAGGGGGAGCTGCACATGTATGTGATTAAAGAAATAAAAAGGAGTGGAAAATTGTAGCTTCAATACATTTAAGTGTTATGCAGTTTGTGGAAGTATTAATATTTTAAAGGATGCTTCCATTGCTTTAAGTAGCATTTCTGTGTTTTCTTTTTGATTGTTGTTGTTGTTGTTTTTGCAGTGCTGGGGGTTGAACCCCAGTCCTTACGTTTTCCTTAGTTTCAACTACACTGTTCATCCGTATTAAATATAATTTGTACGCAGTTAGACAGAATTCCTATTAAAATGCAATCATTAGTAACCCTCCTCCTGTGAGGAAATTACAGAGTCATATTCAGAACCACAACAGACCTCTGAAGACTGGGTCCTCCAACATCTGGTTTTGTCAAACTTTTGAATAAAGCTAGGTGATACAGATACTGTGTTTAGGGGTGGGAAGCTTCCTGTATAAATGGAGTTGAATATATCATAATCTGCTCAGCTTTACAAAGGACACATCGTGAATGCTCAGACCCCACAGAACATCAAAGCAAGAGGGTATTTTGTAATTTAGAAAAGTTATTGGTACCAAAATGGAATTCAGGAGGTAAACAGCTCTGGTCTATACGGGAAATGAACTAGACAGCCAATCTCCGTGTTCCCATCTCAGGTTTCCTTTCATGAAAAACATTTGCTTATTGTTTGGATGGCCAGAACGGCTGGCATGATAACGTTTAGGCTGGAGAAGCTATCGTGTTTCATAGATCTGGTGCCTCTAAGTGCTAACTTAAACCCGCACAGCTGCTGCTTCATTAAGTAAAGATAGTGCCACCCCAGAGGACAACTGGCTGTCTTTGTCCCAGCAGCCAAACTGCAGGTGATTGCCCAAGTCTTTGGATGCCTACCGAGGGCAGGCTAGACCTGATCAGGATCCATAACCCTAGAGACGACATTAGCATAAATAATACATGGATAAAATGAGGACAAATCATTTCTATGCAGAAAGGACAGTCTCCCCAGAGAAGCAGAGTCAAGGCCAATTGGTCATCTCTGACCCTGCAGCTGCGTTGGCCAAACGTCTGCCCCAGGGCTTCAGTGGAATGCAGCGGCAGTCAGAGGTAGCATGTAGTGGTGCTCCTGATGTGTGGATATGTGTCCTGCTGCGCAGGAGGCCCATTTGGCTTCAGCAAGTGGCAGTTTTGGCAAATGATAGCAGGGATGGGCAAGCTTCAACTTGCTGGATAAATCACCTTGATGAATGTAGAAAATGTGGCCGTCTCTTTGGAGGATCTCTTGAAGATTGCGCTTGCAATCTGGAAATAGGATTGTATTGCGGCGTTCTCTGTCTTACTGATTCCAGGAGAGGACACTGAGTTAGAATTCTGCATGCCCTTTTATCCTTTGTCATTAATGAAGTTGTTTGGGCTGCTTTTAAAAAACATGTCCTTTGGTTTGACCTTGGACTACCATTAAGGAGTTTACATATTTGCCTAAGAGGCACAAGCCTGGTTGTTTTGATTTGTTCAGAGGAGGACTGCAGACTTACCGCCCTAATAAGGGAAGCTGGGCTGAGTGCTGACTCCACACCCAATGAATCTTTCCAAATTGCCACAGGTGAAATGAAATGTTAACATGCTCTTCAATTATTAATAAAAATACAAATAGATCTTGCTGTAATTGTGGGGCACTGGAAACAAAGTGTTTTAATATCTGTGTGGATGTTTTGTTCTATTACTGAAGGGTGGCATGTGGAAGTGAAGGGGCTGTTTTCACAAATGGTAAATTCAAAGCTAAAAAATTTCTGGTATTCCTTTTGTGGAAAACATCAAATGCAGATAGGTAAATGGAGAAATCTTCATAATTGCTTCCCAGAATAGGAATGCCAGTGCTGAGCTATTTCAGACATGTTTTAGTGGACATGTACAAAAGAGTTTGGTCCTTAAATGTATTTTAGTGGACATGTATAAAAGACTGGTCCTTAAATGTATTTTAGTGGACATACACAAAAGACTTTGGTCCTTGCATGTGTTTTAGTGGACATATACAAAAGACTTTGGTCCTTACATGTATTTTAGTGGACATATACAAAAGACTTTGGTCCTTACATGTATTTTAGTGGACATACACAAAGGACTTTGGTCCTTGCATGTATTTTAGTGGACATATGCAAAAGACTTTGGTCCTTACATGTATTTTAGTGGACATATACAAAAGACTTTGGTCCTTACGTGTATTTTAGTGGACATACACAAAAGACTTTGGTCCTTACGTGTATTTTAGTGGACATACACAAAAGACTTTGGTCCTTACGTGTATTTTAGTGGATATATACAAAAGACTTTGGTCCTTACATGTATTTTAGTGGACATATACAAAAGACTTTGGTCCTTACATGTATTTTAGTGAACATATACAAAACAACCTGAAGCCTTAGCCTTGCTCCCCAAGTATAGTTCATTTCAATAAATAGGACCCTATATTACCATTTAATTTGTTTTTACATTTATTTATTGTATGTGTATGTATTTGTATGTGAGTGTGTGTGTGTGTGTGTGAGTGTATGTGTGGGTGTGTGTGAGTGTGTGTGTTTGTGTCTGTGTTTGTGTTTGTATATATGTGTGTGAACATGTATATGTAAGTGTTTGTATATGTGCATGTCTGTGTATGTATGTGTGAGTGTGTGTGTATGTATGTATGTGAAAGAGTGTGTGTATGTGAGTATGAGAGTGTGTATATGTAAGAGTGTGTGTGACAATGTGTGCTTGTGTATGTGTGTATGTATGTGTGTTTCTGTATGTGTGTCAATGTGTGTGAGTGTGTGTGTGTGTGTGTGTGTGTGTGTGTGTGTGTCCACCATATGTATAGTCCTGGAATGAAACTTATGTCATCAGGCTTGGTGGTAGGCACATATGCCCACTGAGCCATTCCCCAGCCCCCACATGACAATTTCCATGAGCATCTGCACTCTGCTGTATGAATGCCCCCATTATTTGCTTAACAAAATTCCATTTGCTATTCCTTCATTGCCTCTAATGTTGCAGTGAAACCGAGAAAGGTGCCCCGGAATGGCTGTCCTGCATGGCCGCCTGGGTTTTTGCCATTTGCTTCATTTACATTAAATTTAAACCTTGGTGCTCTCGGCTTTAGACACTTATGCTTTTTGACTTTTATTTTAGGTGTATGAGCACCAGGATGGCAGTAAGTCGCTCAAGCTGGGTGACTTTGGTCTGGCCACCATTGTCGACGGCCCCCTGTACACAGTCTGTGGCACCCCAACGTATGTGGCTCCAGAAATCATTGCAGAGACTGGGTGAGTGCTCCCTCATGCTTTAGAGCTGGCAAAGGAATAAGCATCATCAGAGAGCGGTCGCACTTGGACAGAATTACCCGTCAATTCTCTCTCCCCACCTGTTCAGCAAGCCATTTTTCTTTGTCTTCCCAATCAAGTTGCCAGTGACTATCATCTTGTTTAAAGCTTGCATTTGGTCTCTGCTAAAGGTAAACCAGGTATTAACTATAAAAAAAAATTAATAAAATTAATAAATGTCCAGATAAGTGGAGAAATACCTATCAATAGTAATTAAATCTCTTCTAAATATAAAAGAATGACTCCCCTCTGGCCATTTTTCTCACCTCGCTTTATACCCTGACTCTATTTTAGTCATCTTAGAGAGCTATTACTTCTCTAAGGAAAACAAGCGTCTTGGGCCTCCGAGGGCCATTAGCTATTTGCTGATGCGTGTGCAGAATGAAATGAATGTCAGTCTCTGTCTTAGAATGAGAGGGGAGTAACCCATTCCTTGAGGACCTACTATGTGCCAAATCTTAAACTCTACTTAATTCTCACTCCCGTGTGAATGTGTTGAGATTTTCATCTAATGTGCTAAGTGTCCTGTAATCACATGACTCCCTAGTAGCTGAATTGGGATTTGAACTCAGGGTGACTTAAAACACAGACTTTATCACCTTTGTTTTGTTTTGTTTTGTTTTTAATTTGTTACCAAGAGCCACAGTCAGAGATCTGAAATGTTACCCTTCAATGAAAGGAATGGGAAGGGTGGTGTGTGGGAAGGGGAAAGGGGTCCCTTTCTTCTTGCTTTTCTGTTTGTGTTCTGCTACAAAGAATTGAACCCAGGGCCTCGGGCATACTATGTATATAAGCATTCTACCTCTGAGCTACCCTACCAGCCCCAAGTATTCTTTTCACTCATGACTCAAACTTATACCCAGGTAGAGAATGTATTTCTATTTGTTTAGTCACCCAAAAGACAGAAAGACAGAACACACAAGCAGGTAAGCCTCATGGGGAATCCTTAGTATACCTTATTTGTTTATTTATTTGATGCAGGCACATGTAGAGGTCAGAGGACAACTTTGAGGAGTGGGTCCTCTTTCTACCACATGGGTCAAGGGAACTAAACTCAGGTCCATCAGGCTTGGTGGAAAGCAATTTTACCCACTGAGATGTCTCCTCAGCCCCACAGACTATTTTGTTAGCCAAATTTGAGTGATTTGGAGGCTCACACAAGTACCTTGGCTGCCACCCTCAGTGACACTGCCTCTACCTAGCAGCTTTCTGGCCAGGACACACCTTGATGTATGCTGTGGGAGTTGGGTAGAAAGAGGATTTGGTTGGGTGCTTGGTTGGAGCCCAGTTCTGTTGCTGACAAATGGTGTGATCTTGAGCAAAATTACTCACCCACTGGACCCATTTTATCTTCTATAAAATAGGTGATATTTATCTTGTCCAGTCTACAGTGTTTGAGGGGGAAAAAATAAGATAATGTATATCATACTTTAGAAACTAAAATATAATCTTTAATTGCTGCTTCTAAATTGAGGGCCATTTGGACCCAGCCCCATCTAAAAATTAATATGGCCAAAAAATTAATATATTCACAGCAAATATATTATCAACCCAGGCTTGTAGTATTGTGTGTGTGTGTGTGTGTGTGTGTGTGTGTGTGTGTGTGTTCTCATGAGGCTCAGTCTTTTTCAATTTATGTTTTTTTTAAAAAAGATTTGTTTTTACTTTATGTTTATGAATGTTTTGTCTGCATGCATGTCTGTCTGCCACATGCATGAAGTGCCAATGGAGGCCAGAAGAGGGGGTCAGAACCTCTGGAACTGGAGTTGCATATGTGAGCTGCCATGTGGGTGCGGAGAACAGAACCCGGGTCTTCTGCAAAGCAAACACTGCTCTTAACTGCTGAGCCATCTCTCCAGGAGTGTTTTGTTTCCTTTTTTCTGCAGATATATTTTTATGTGATGTAATTTTTATTTAACTTTTTAAAATTAAAATATAATATCATGTTCTCCTTCCCTTTCTTCCCTCCCCACCCTCCCATTCCCCTATACCCTCTGTATTTCATGGCCTCCTTTTTTTTAATATATATATTATATATATAATATATATATGCAATAATATATAAGTACAACCCCTGATGGGTCAGTTTATTGTTACTTGTATGCATATGATTTCAGGGATGACCACTTGGCATTGGATAATCAACTAGGGCTCTCATCCCTGGGGAAGACAATTCTCCTCTGTCAGATTCCAGCATTCCTTAGTTGCTGATAGTTCTTTGTCTAGGGTTGGAGCTCCATAAGATTTGCCTCCTCCCCATTAGCATGTCCACTGGTGCTGCCCTTACTCAGGTCTTGTTTAGGCAGCTATATTATTGAGGTATCATGAGTGAAGCTTCCCCATCAAAATCTAGGAGACACAATCGCACCTCAGATATCTTGGACCTCTGGCTCCTACAATCTTTCTGCCCTTTCTTCCATGATGTTCTCTGAGGGGCATGTGTGTAAGTATCCATTAGTTCTGGTCACCCCCCACTCAGTTGTTCTGTTCATTTTGACTGGATGTGGCTTTCTGCAGTGGTTTCTTTGTTGCAAAGAGAAGCTTCTTTGATGAGAGGTGTATATAAGGTTAAATAATTAGAATGCAGTTAGGAACTGTACTACTTTAGTAAAGTGATAGAAATGGGTTTTCCTTCAAGATCAGTGGCCTTACTAGCCCTGGGTAACTAGCATGATTTCCATCCTATTGATCAGGCCTTAAGTCTAATTAAACAGCTGTCGGTTGCCACTAAGATAGGAGTGCCACCATTGCATCTTTGGGGCTGTCTTGACAAACGGGTCATTGTTGTGGTTCATAAGCACCACCGCCAGGTAGGACTGTTGGCTGCTCCTCTCCCTTTCCAGCTCGCACAGCACCTTCCAGCGTTATGAAAGAACTCCCAGGGGTAACGAGTTTTAGTCCAGTTGTCAGCTTTTTTAAATTTTGCTTGGTCTCCTTGGGCTGGCAGTGGAAGAGTCGTGACTTTTGGCTGTATAATTTGTCCTGGCTGACTTTGCTAACTCCAGCATCACTTCTTTTTGCAGATATGGCCTCAAGGTGGACATCTGGGCAGCTGGTGTGATCACTTACATCCTGCTGTGCGGTTTCCCTCCGTTCCGTGGGTATGGGCAGCAATCTTTTTTATTCAGCACCAACAAATCATTTCTCTGTTCTCTGAATGATCCATTGGCCCTTCTCACACAAAGGAGCCTGTAGCAGCGGGGAACATAATAAGAACCCCACTTGCAATTCTCATTCTTCTTTCCATAGTGCATGCTAATTTACACGCTTCCCATAAATCTTCCTCTTGGAGTCTTTAACCTCATCCTTTGTTAATTTACCAAAACAATTGCATACTGACATTTTCAGTGGCTTTAGAAAAAGTATACTTTGCACATTTAAGGGGTGTGTGGTGAGCTGACACTCAGCTCTGCTTTCTCTTACTGTTTGTCTCCGCAGAAGTGGTGATGACCAAGAGGTGCTTTTTGATCAGATCTTGATGGGCCAAGTGGACTTCCCGCCTCCATACTGGGACAACGTGTCAGATTCTGCTAAGGTAGGGGGATCCGTCGCTGTCCTGTTCCCTGGAGCCTGGTACCTTAATGGAAGTGTTGACTCTAACTAACTCAGCATGTTCGAGCAGACTAAGGATAAAAACGTGACTCCTGGACACTCTCTAGGTAGAACAACTGGGTTTTTCAAGATTTCACAGACATCAGGGCTCAATTGTCCCCAGAACTGCTTGTCCCCGGGCCGCCACCTTGTTGTCACTCCAGCCTCATTTCTGCATGGCATCATTGTTTTCCCTGCATGGTTCCTCTCAGGGAAGCCACGCTCTGGCCACTGGTTCCAGTCGTAGCTCTTCACTTTTTCCTGGCTCATCTTATCTCCCTCGCCTTGTCCCCCTCCTCCACTTTACTGTTTTCTGTGCAGCGTATGTTCTTAGTCTCAAAAACAGAACGTAAGCTCTCATGTCCATCCTCTCTGTCATATAACTGTCCTCTAAATCCACCTACTTAAACATATATAACCTACATGAACATATGTAGGCAGATCAAATTCTACTTGTGCAATTGATTTCCAGACTCTCCCACTAGAACGCAAATTCTGTGAAGGCTAGGATTTTTGTCCATTCATAAAAATCTTTTTTTATGCATTTGTGTGTTTGTCTGGGAATAGAGTAGCAAATGGTTTCTAACCACCTGATGTGAGTGCTGGGAACCGTACCCAGGTCCTTTGCAAAAGCAGAGAGTGCTCTTAACCACTGAGCCATCTCTCCAGCCCTTGATTTTTGCCCATTTAGTTCATTGCCATACCATCAATTCCTACATCATGACCAGTACATAATCAGTGGTCCTATGCATTCAGTGAACCAGCAGTGTATAAATAAGTGAATCAAGTAACTGATTAATCAGAAGGAAGAGAGCTCAGCTTCAACCTCTGTTGAAATGATCAAAAAGAATGTCATAGAGATGCCATTATTCAAGTCCAATCTTATAGGATGACGTGGGTTCAGAGGCAGGAGGGATGGAACTCACGTTTCTTAATCCTGCTAACCCAAGATCAGCTCCTCTGATGCCTGGTGGGGTATTCACAGCAGGGTGAAGTATGTAATGGCATAGAACTGGATGTGAAAAGTGAGCAAAATGGTAGCTTTATGCTTATTTAACATATTTTTAAAAAATTCATCTGCACCTAAGAAAATGAATAATTTTTGCTGGTATATTGGTAGACCTCAGGGCGGGAACATTTTCATCTCTTTTGAATGTCTATAGCTTGAACACTTCTAATTTGACCCCCCCAAACTCAATCCAAAATGCATTAAAATCTGAAATTTGAGTGTCAACACATGTCATCCCAAAGGAAAATTCTGCACCTGTGACAGATTGGAGTCAAATACAGGCATGCTAAAAATACCGTGGAAAGGTATTTTCAGGGTATTTATATAAGTGCATATAAAACAACTAAATTTTGTGTTTTGTGTTCCATCCTCAAGACACCATTATGTGCCTGCAAATATTGCAAAATTTAAACAAAAATTCCAAATCCAAAAGTCGTTTTTGAGTAAGAGATATTGAAGCTGTTTTGTGTACAGGAATGTTGAGTTAAGTTCTCCAAAATTCAGTGTGGAGAACTTGGTCATTTTCTGGTCATTCAGTACACATGAATTTTTCTCTCTCTCCTGAATCAGAGTTCAGTTTAAAACTCCTCTGCTCAGACAGGAGCTCTGTGTACACAAAATGATGCTTGTGGCACACAGGCCTCTTCTTCCATTATGTCCACCTTTGGACTTAGGGAAACATCAGGAGTTGAGAGAAGTTAAAAGAAAGACCCTAAGGTGATAGATCTGAGAGACAGGGGAAGGCATTCTCACCTATAAATATAGTCTCACTATTTAGCCCATGCTGGCCTCAGTCCTGAATACTCCTAACTCCCAAGTGCAGGGATTCAGATATGTAGCAACACCCCAACATAGCTCTTCAGGAATGCATTCAACTCTTAAAGCCAGCATCGATATAACCTGAGAGCTTAGCATCACTGACTGACTCTCAGCCCTGTATAGCACCCAGCAAAAGGTATAATATACACACTGCTTTAATAAATACCTGTGTAATTAGAAGATGAATGAAGAAAGTTAAGGCAGACTCCATCAATAGGAATCCTATACAGTGCATAAAGAACTGGATAGCATGTATCTATCCATTCATAATCCCATACAGTGCATAAAGACTGGATAACATGCATCTATCCATTCATAATCCCATACAGTGCATAAAGAACTGGATAACATGTATCTATCCATTCATAATCCCATACAGTGCATAAAGAACTGGATAACATATACCTATCCATTCATAATCCCATACAATGAATAAAGAACTAGATAATATGTATCTATCCATTCATAATCCAAAGTGGGCAGATGATGACCAAGTCATTGTGCCACTCAAAGCTGTATCTCCAGAAAATAGTTTCTTACTTTATCAACTAGCTTTTGGCAATTCATCCTTCATTAATTTTCTTTAATCCTAAATATGCTGCCTGGAAATTAGAGTGAAGACCCATTTTTTTTATCTGTCAAAATATAAATTTAAGTATTTTTGAAAGATTTTATTTTTTCTTATTTCATGCATGTGTTTTGCCTGCACGTGTGCACATGCATCTCGTGAGTGCAATGCCTGTAGATGCCAGAAGAGGGCATCAGATCCCCTGGAACAGGAGTTACAGGTTGTGAACCACCATGTGGGTGCTGGAAATTGAACCTGGGTCCTCTGGAAGAGCAGTCAGTGCTCTTGACCACTGAGCCATCTCTCCAGCCCCAAAGTACTTCTTTATTTTTGATATGACTTCTATACAACCAAGAAACCTGGCTTTAAATTATTTCATCCCAGTAAAAAGGTAGATCACTTGTTTAACATGAGTTTGCTCCTAAAAGTGTTTTATGGAATTTACATAAATATTAATTTCACTGTATTTTTCTATCAACTAAGCTGTATATTTGTGTTCCAAAAGTTCACGGTCTCTTTAACATTTGAAGGTGTGATCCAGCTAGTCATGGGTAAGTGGAGTGACATAATTTAGATTGTGAGCTTTTCCAAATGCTTTTCCAAGCTGAGATTGCAATCCTGAACTTGTGAACCCCCAGCTTTTCCCTCAGGGCTGGATAAATGGAGTCTAATATTCCCCTTCACAGGAGCTCATCAACATGATGCTGTTGGTTAACGTGGACCAGAGATTTTCAGCTTTGCAGGTCCTTGAGCATCCCTGGGTGAATGTAAGTGACATTCCTTCTCTGTAATCACTGCCAGCGTTCCTTTAAAAATATATTCACAGATTTCCTAATGGTACTACCTCTTTCTTGAAGGGTGATTGGCTTGGTTCCCCCCTCTAAGTGTGCCAGGCCAGTTAGAAGATCACCCATGTATTCCATGAAGGCTTCTGATGTGTCTGTCTTACTTGCTTCCTGAAGAACTGCCTTCCATTCCAGCTGGGAGGTCGATGTGGGTGTGGTCCTTATCCTCCTTCCTCACAGCAGCTTTCTGTGCTGAGATCAGGGCTGGATAACTGCCACTAAAACAGCACAGATACTCTCAGTCAGTCTCGATACCAGAATGCAAGTAATCCAAGTTTTCCATTTGCCCCTGAGAGCTCAGCTCAGCACAGCTCAGGCTTGAGTGTGCTCACAGCACCTGGTGATCTCCTTAACGTGAGCTTCTAATAGGACCACTCTGAGGCTCTGTGCTCCCAAGCTCTTGAACAGTTGCTTGTAGCAGCCCTTTCAGGATCTAACGGTGGCTCTTTAGCAATGAAACCACCCTCTAGAACAGTCACTCATTTTTCACCCTGCATCTCTCTACCTATCATTAGTAAGACAATTCTGATAGGTAATAATGATTAATATTCATAAAGCGCATAAGTTCCAGAGTCTGTGGCACTGTTTTGAACACTCTGTATATATCAATGGATCATGTCTGTCCCCATCACTTGGTAACTTTCTAACCCAGTTACCATGTAGTCCGCATTGACAGATGGGGAAGCTCTGTGATTAGATTGAATGGTTCTTAGTGCCCGCATAGAAGACAGATACAGATTTGTGTGTAGAGACAGACAGGACGCTCACAGAACCATTAGTTCTCTGACACAGATTCCATCAGCCTCCCTACTGCACCGCTAGACGTAGCTCTAGGTTGAAGACTAAGAAAAACGTGCCCATTCCCTTTTTCTGAAGTGTCACCTTAGCGAATGGTCACGTGGCTCCCTTCTAAAATAGTTATGGAGAACAAAGCTTGAATGGGAAGTACACTCAACTGGTGAGGTAGCATTAGGATGGCACATGCCTGGGATACTTATGCTGGATCAGCTGATGGTCCAGCACTTTATGTGTCTGATGTAACCTTCACACACTGTAGTGAAGTTATCTTTACATACCAGGGGAATATTGATGAATATGAGCATGTAGGGATGTAAGCCAAGGTTCCTTTTAGGCCTTTTCACTTGGCAGAGTTTCTCAAATGTTGGGCAGATGTGTGAAGGTCTCCCCATCCCTGGAAGAGTGAGACAAGGCAGCTCCCACTCACAAATGCTCACCTTAAGTTCCTCTAACCTTTGCATTTACAGCCGGATGCTAAGCCAAAACTACCTGTTACCATAAAGTAGGGAAGTTGTGACAGCGTCTTATTTGAGACTGGTCACAAGCCTACAGGATAGTCAGTGTGGGTGTTATTGTACCCATTTCACAGACAAGAAGACTGAAGCCAGAGGATATGATTTTCCTGAAGTAGCCACACTTGGAGTTGAGAAAGAATTTATAGCCAAGCATCCCACACTTCCAGCTCAAAGCTTGGAGATTCCAGTGTACCATGCCGTGTAGTAAGTGAAAACACTGGAAATATAGAAGAGTTCCAAATGGACACTGACCTCGATTCAGTACCCTTTCAGACTATTTGTTCTAACTCAGGGGTCACACCTTCCCTCAGGGGTGTGAGGGAAGCTCTACATGCCTGCTGCAGGCTGTCTTGATGGCAGTAATTGATCTAGAAATATCTTTCACTTAGCACCCATGACCCACAACTTATCAATTTGCATGTGAGGCCTGGAAAAACTGATTCAGGTGACCACACAGACTTAACAGTAAAAGTTGAAGCATTACCTTTTAAAGGAAAGCCGTTTATAGAGAGAGGACAAGAGCTGTTTTAGAGACCTCAACATGATTTCACTGTCTCTTAGACCTGCCCTCCAGGAGCTTGGTCTAAGCCAACCTAACAGCTGTAGGCAGTGAGCAGGGCTGGGCCAGAAGCCTCTATGGAGAATGCTGTAGAGGACTTGATGGGGTAACTTCGAGAGCTCAGTCCCTTAGGGGTATTGGAAGGAGAGTCCAAAGGCTAGCTCCAGCAGGCCATGGGTATGTACCGCAAGATAACCTTGTGAATAGGTCTGTGTCTATAAGGGGTTCTAGACACAGCTGGAAACAAGAATCCTTTTATTCTGATTCCAAAGCACCCTACTAATAGCATTGCAACCCAACCAGGGTAGAAACACAAATTAAGATACCTTCCAGCTTTATTCTCTGTAGGGGCAACCTGTACACCGCCTCAGCACAAACACCTGCCTCCCTCAGCTGCCTTTCTCACACAAGCCCTGTGTCTGACCATTCCATTCCACAGTTCTGAACCTGGACATTTGGGTTTACGCTTCATTCAAATTTAATTTTTCTCTAAGATTCTCAAAAAAAAACCTCAACTTTTAAAAAAGCAAATATAAACATCTAGGTTTAAAATAAGACAAAATAAACTTGACAGTCTCATGGGGGAAAATGCATATTGATTTTAGAGAAACATTTTTAAAGTTTGGTGTATAAAGTGTTGGCTTCACATTAAAATTATATTTATATGGCAACAAAGTCAGAAACTGCTTCTTTTCTTTGCCTCCAAATAATAAATTTGACCAGTAAGCTTTGGTGACCAGTGCTTAGCCTTGTAAAGGTCAACACAAAAAAAGACCAAGCCATCAAAATAAATGAATTAGGGACCTAAAGGGATATAAATTTAACAAGACATTTTGCATTTGGCAATCAGATTATATCTGGCCACCACAGAAAGCCTTTCCCTAAGGGGACTAAAAGTAATAATAGTTATGTAAACCCTTTGGGTGTCTGCAGAAAACATTTCCTGCCCTCTCATTAGTTCTGATTTTCTGTATGCTTATACGGTGACCTTTTACCTGGCCCACTTGGAATTGAAAAGGTGATTCTTATGAAACAGAAAGTAGAGCAGAAAGGCAGTAGAATAAAAAAAAAATGGAGTCAGCAAAAGTCGCTTATTTTAACCTTCATCCCAGAGCATCCTTTAAGCAAGTCCATGTTTCTTTTTAATACACTCTGGGTACCAATTCTACCTTGCTCCGCATTTTCTTTGGCCTGGAAAGTGTCATGGGTGATGGATGGCTCATCCAGTGGGTCCAGCGAGCCACATGAACAAAGACATTCTTGGTATGAAACCTCTTGTGAGAAAGAGGAATGGAGGCTTGTCCACCTATGTAACTTCACAAGTTTGTTTGTCTCCCAAACCTCTTTCCTGCCAGAGAAAATAGGTCGGGGTTGGGGAGGGGAATGAAATCAATTTGTCTACCTCTTAGGAGGATGGAAAGGGGGTCAGGTGCTTAAGGGTGAAGAAGACTCATGGATACTCAGTAAATGTTTGTTAGATTTGACCTAGGGAAAGTCAGCAACGGTGTCTTCTGTTGTCACACAATGACACAATGAAGACTGTTATGTGGCTTGGTATGTGGGTAGCTGGATTAAGGAAGAAAACCCATCAGCCCCCAAACGGTCCCGTTTGTATGCCACAAGCTCCTCTGTGAGTTGTGCAGCAGCCCCATGGATGCCGGCTTTATACAGTTGCGAAGTGCCGACCGGACCTTTGATCCACCTTATCGAACCTCTCGGCAGAGCCACAGGACAAGGCAGGCATGCTGTGTGACAATGGGAACAGGCGATAGCATGTCTTGATCATTCTAGGAATAAGGGGCGTGAGACACTTTCCCTGAAATGAGGCTTTTTTGATAAATAGTGTGTCTTGGGGGAAGTTCAGACAACCAGACAACTTCCAAAACAAAACCTCTTATTTTTAATTAGGATCTAATGAGCATTATATTTAATGTTAGGTATTGCTTTGGTTTTTGTTCTCCAAATGCTAACCCACCTCAGTCTGTGTTATTTTCCAAATTCTCCCCATCACTATAACTTCAGTAATTTTCATTTTTCTTCATTATTTTCCCGAGTTCAGTGATGAAGAAGCCAAGGCACAAAGACTTCAAAGCGTGGACCTCAGTGGAGAGTCTCAGGCAGGGTCTGATGACTGGCTTTGCCCTTAGAGGTTCTGGTTTCACTGCTCTGTCACTGTGTCTGAGCATGGAGACTTCTCACAGCTCCCAAAGATTAGAATGCCAGACCAGCTTTCAGACTCTGTTCTAACCGAAAGACTGGCTTAAATAAGCCAAGCTAGTTCTAGAACGAAGCTGAGACTTGTTTCTTTCTTAACCTTTAAATTTAATCTCGCATTCTTTATCTTACCTAATTATTCCTTTGGAAAGATAGTGCTGAGCCTGAGCCAAGACACTGAAGAAAAAAAAAAAAGAACAAGAGGAAGAGAGAAAAAAGAAAAAGTAAGCCTAGATGGTATCCTAGGATAGCCCATGCTGACTAATAGAATTTAACCATGGGCACACAAGAATACAGATACACTCCCCGTATTGTGCCGGTGGAACGGGTGATAAGTTAATGAACTCCAGTGACATTGTAATTAAATGTAACATTACATATCTATATTCATAAGTTACAAATGATGACATGAAAAGTCGATTCCGTTTGGGCATTTCTTTCCTTATACCAAGGGCAGAGTGAACTATAGACTCAAGGAATGCTGGAGGCTAGAAGTTCTGGGGTAGTGTCAGGCTGGGGACCTTAAGAATAGTGGAGGCAACTCGCTGGGAGGTAAAATGCAACGGTTATTGAAGAGCATGCTAATGAACTGGGAATTATTCTAAACTAAATCAGAATATCCTCATAGTAAACTATTCAAGGCTGCCCTGCTTCTCATAAATCTACAGAAATTTTTAATAATAGAGTCTGGCAATAAATGGACTGGAAACCAGATCCCTGAATCAAACCCAAAAAGCCATGGGGAAGGCAGCTTTTCTAAAGCATGACCCTGACACGCTTCCCAGAGGAAAGAGGGAATTCGCTCTACTGGGTGACTTCACATCCGAGCCCCCGCCAGCATGTGCTCACCGCAGCTCTTCCTCGGCAACCCTGAGAGAACGCAGACCAGGAGGTTAGCTCTCCTGCAGACAGCTGGGAGAGGTTCATTTTCCATTTTGCAAACTAATTTTGTTCTTGTCAGTTGTAATGTTCTGCCAAGTGGTGGATGGGAGTTTCTAAATCAAAAACCACTAGCCTTAAACCACAACCAGCCTGAGTCAAACTTCAGAAATGACTCCCCAACCCGAGCGTATGGTAATAATACTGCAGCTATTTGTAAAATACTGCCAGGTTTGCCACATCTAGAAAATCCATAGCACATTTTTTGGCACATAATCTATTCTAAGTAATAGTGATAAAGATGTATATATAAAAATGCATGTTTTTAGTGAGTCCTATTTATTGCATTGATGCAAGGCAGAAAGTCAGCTAACTCCCACCATCAATCTGTATGGCTCGGGTAGACGTCAGAGCCCTGAAAATCTGATTGTTTATGTCTTTTAATCCCATCATGCTCAAGGCCTTCAAAATTTATCAAAAAATGCCACAAATCTGTTGCTTGCAGTGTATGTGTGTGTGTGTGTGTGTGTGTGTGTGTGTGTATGTGTTGTGTGATTGAGTAGTGTGTGTGTGTGTGTGTGTGTGTGTGTGTGTGTGTGTGTGTGTGAGAGAGAGAGAGAGAGAGAGAGAGAGAGAGAGAGAGAGATCTCCTACAGTTGAGACACCTTATTTAATTGCAGAAATGTTCTAAAATTTATGAAGTCCACACTGTCTCTGATGCCCTGTGAGAGTCCTTTGGTCCGTCTCACTGCCTCCGTGTTAACTGATGTGATAGCCCCAGGGAAGCTCAAACCTTCACTGAAATTTAAGGCTGGGAGCTTGATTCTCCAGGCCCCAGCATGGAGAAGGAGATCTGACAGGAGACTCAGACCAGAATCAGGCTGGGAAATGAGGAGGAAGTCCATTGCAGGATGGTAGAAGCAAACCCTTTGCTCAAGAACCTGCTTGGGAGAGGCTGGTGAAGGGAAACTGGCCAAGGTGCTGATGGCCGGGGGACGGGATGGCTCTGTCTAGAGAGTCGAATACGGCTGCACCTACTGAATCGCGTCTGTCTTTCTCATTTGCACGTAAGCTATTAAACACACACAACCTGTGTCAGTGAGACCCCACTGTCAGCAATGCATCACTCACACTTCAGGAAGGTCAACCAGGCCCTTCTGCCATTACCCAGTATGTCCTACAACCCCAGAGCCCTGGCCCTGTTAGGTGAATTTTCCATGTCATAGATGAGTGGACGCCCAGCCCTCACTTAACATAGAGGTTTCTAATGATGTCCTGAAGGAACATTCCCCTGACATGCTCATCGCCACTCTCATTGACCTCTAAATTCTCCTCAGGCTCGACTAGGGCCTGTGCAAGCAGCCTCTGGTTCCTGCCCCTGACTGAACTCCCCTTCTACCACACTGCTATTTGATTTTCATCGCAGAAAAGGCAGCTCATTGAGTATTTACTCTTAAATAACTTGGAACCTAGGTACAAAGGACTCCATGAGAGTGAACGTCCTCTATTGATGTAGTTAATGTGCTTTGGTTGTAAGAACAGTTCAGACATGGTTCACTTTTGACTTAACCTTGAGCAAATGATGTCACCACTCTGAGCCTCAGTTTGTTCATCTTCAAATGGGACTAATAATGAATATAGTGGGTGCTAGTCTGAGGATAAAGGGAGTCAAGCATGTGCTGTTGTCACAGGGCCGCCAATAATGAACCCTCCTTCACTTTGCTCTGCCCGCATTCTCCTGGTAGCTAACCTCCCCTACATTTAAACACAGACCTTGTCTAGTCTGCTCCTGTCTCAGCTTGCCTGGGAGAAAGACATGCTCCTTCTTGGGGAGTTCTTCTTTGTGTCCACCTTCCACCCTTGCCCCTTCCTGCTGTCTCTCGGCTCTTTTGTCTCCTCTAGCTTATCCTAAGACTACACTGGACTCAAGTTTCTTTGACCTAAATTTGCTTCCCCAGCATAGTTTCCCATCCTATTTCATAGTCAAAAGTCCATTATCAATCTCTTTGCCTGAAGTGGCCTGGAACTATGGTAGTAAGACATGGGTAGCATATATCTACAACATTGGCAGTGAAGTGTAACAGTACCTCACAATGTGTCACTGTATGAAAAGTGGTCCCTTTAATTCAAGAATTCAGCTAGACCAGAAGCATAATGCTGATACTGGTAAGACTTTTCATTTCATTCCATGCCTTGTGAAATATGTAAATAATCTCTCAAAAAAATTAACTTAGATTCCAAGGGTGGTTGACTGACTGTCTTAAAATTCAGGCACCATTTTTATAATAACAACATCGGGAGTGGCATTTATATACGCCACTGAATTTGCCCCATTTTAAAAGTCTGGGCCACATATTTGTTATCACCAACCAGTGGCATGTAGAGTCAAAAACTAGTTAGTGGCCTACCTAGATGTCTGAGTAGGAGGCTGGTCATTGCACACATGTCTTAGATTACATCAGTCTTATTAAAAAGCATTGCTGGAGGCTAGAGAGATGACTCGGTGGTTAAGAGTACTTTGTGCTCTTGCAGAGGACCTGGGTTCAGTTCTCAGCATCCACTTGGCAGCCAACAAATATTTGTTGTTCTGTTTCTAGTTCCTGTGAAATCTGATGCCCTCTTCTGGCCTCCACAGGCATTGCACGCATGTGGTGCACATACATACACACAAAAAAATACCCATACACCTAAAATCAAAATAAATCTTTAACAAAAAAAGAAGCATAGCTTTTCCCCCCATTTTTAGAGCACAACTCTACTGATTTTGGATAATCTCCTACTCTTTCTGTTTCATCTGCCATTATTCTACTGAATGAATTCTTACCTTGAGATATTCTGGTTAACTCATTGCTTGGTAGGCAACATCTTAACTACTTGGACATACTATACATTAAAATATCATCTTTTCTCCTTCCTGTCTGTCAGCCTTATTATGATCCTTAAGGACAAGGTTAAATTCATCCCCTATGAACAATTTTCTAAGCCTGTTCACAGTGGGGCAATATGTTCTTGTTCCTCTCAACACTGGGATTTTCCACCAAGCTTTGGAAAGAGCTGCCTCATAACTACTCATCCTTATCTTGTTGGTCCTTTTCATAATTTGGCTCGTCATGTGCCCTCTCTCTCCCCATTAGCATGCAGGCATCCAGAGGTAGAAGTCATTCCTTTCTCCCACAGCCTGGCGTCCCTAGTCTAGCCCTCAGCATAGGAGGTATTTCACCCATCCTTGGTTCTGTAACCTCCCCAGTATCATCCCATTTCAACGTTTATTTCTGGCTCATTCTGTAAAATGGGAATATCTTTCCCTCTTCACTGTTGGAAACTCTTCCTCCAGATTGTGTTAAAAAAAAAAAACAGACATATTAGATAATTCCTTCTTTTGACCACTAACCCATATGCTCATTATAACATGAATACCTACTGTGCGCGGGTCAGAGAATCAAGGGCTCGCATTAACAGTTGCAGAAAACTTGGAAAAGGTGGTACAACATGGTAATAGTGGACAGGTGGGTGCATAGATAATAGATAGGTCATGGATAGATACAATATGGTAGATTAATAAGGTAACCTGATACCAGAAAATACACGTATAAGAGCAAACTGACAAAATAAAAGACATTGGGGACTTAACAAAAAGCCATTGGAATGGACTGTGCGTAAACGAGGAAAATGTCTTAGAACAGGTTATTTGGACTTAAGTCTTCAAGAAAAAGAGAGATCAGAGTCCCAATAGGATCCATTCATATCTTTTGCTTGCTGTCTTTTCCTACACCAACTAGTAAGATCTTGGTTCCCATCTAGACCTGTATTTAATATCGGCTGGATGAATGAATGACCAATGCTGAAATGAGGAGCAGAGCCCGTGTGCAGAGAGCAGTTCATTCATAAAGCACGTGTGGGATGCTTGGGGGAATAGCAGGTTTCTTTTCCTGGACAGGGACAAGAAACGATGTGTAAAGTGGTGAAGGGGAAAGGAAAATAAAACAGGACCGAAAATGGACATTTCTCCCAGGTTTGAATGAGAAGCATTTTACCAGTGATATACACCCTATTGTCCATTCTTTCATCTATTCCATAATTGTTTATTAAATGTGTGACATGTGCCCAGGCACTGTGCTAAGACCTGGGGATCCAGCAGTGAGCAAATACGGCCCCTGCATTCAAGGATCATGCAGCCTTTCGTCCGTCGTGACCCAGTGAGTGGTGACACATCCTCACATCCCTGGCCACCCTTAGCCCGGGAGAGTGGTGTTTCTCAGCCGAGAGCAGAAGCCTTGGCTAAAAGGAGCTTCACGTCATAATGACAGTCATAACAGCAGATGATGTGAAAGCAGTAAGGAGGATTTCAAACTTAGGGAAGAACTTTTTGTCTAGAGGGTTGTCTGGAATTTTAGAATGACCAATTGAGCAGCTATTGTGGGGGGGGGCGTTTATTTATGGCCACATATGCAACCAGATCTGCTCATCTCCTTAGCTTTGGATCTAAATCATGGGCTCCGAGGGAGAAGTCCTGCTGAGTCCGACAGTTTTGAGTGAGCCATATTAACTTTCCTTGAACATATGTCCACGGGGCCAAGGTTGAAAATAGATTTTATTGAAACCAAAGTCACAATATTTTGGTTCTGGAGACAAACCTCTGAGGGTCTGATGGTATAGGGCCAGCAGTTAAAAGACAGACAGCAAAGAAGACAGTGGGTGGAGTCCTCTTAATGACAGCGTCGTGAGAAGGCCTTGGTTGACGGGTCTCCGACCTCTTCCAGTTCTAGGATCCTGACCTGAGATCCAGATTTCGACCTCACTTCTGTGTATCTCATTTTTGCTTTTTTTTTCTTTGTTTCTCACTCTTTTTATCCTCCAGGACGACGGTCTCCCAGAAAATGAGCATCAGCTGTCAGTCGCTGGCAAGATCAAGAAGCATTTCAACACAGGCCCCAAGCCGAACAGCACAGCAGCTGGAGTTTCTGTCATAGCAGTAAGCATCTGAAATATCCACCTCTAACTTTTAAGAGCAGCCCACCCGAGAGACAGGCATTCCTTGTGAGATTCCTCCCGGGGACAGCACAGTGGGTCATTTCTTCAGACAGCAGGGGAGGTGGTGTGTGTGTAGAGTGTCTCCCTGAGTGCCTCATTATCCAACACCTCCAGGGTATCTGGCAGCATATATTAATTTCATGATTTATTTTTTTAAGTTAAAAAAAAAAAGAAAACCTCTCCCCAAACTGGACTCTGTGCCAGTGTAAACTTCTTGACTATCAGGGAAAGTACTCGGCATCCTTTAGTTAGGACCTGCAAGGAACGGTAAGCTGGGAGGTAGACAGCGTAGCAGAGAAGCTGGGGCAATGCAGACATTTCTACTAAATCTAGGCAAAAGGCAAAACAGAGCAGAAAGCAAACCCTGAGTGCTGTTCAGAGAGACTGGATTGCTGGGAACACCCAGTGAAGTCACAAGGTCTCATTCCTTCGGAATCTGTTAAGTTGACATCTTTTGCCATTTGCCATTTTATTTGATGAGGTTGCACTGGATTTTGTTTTTCCTGTTCTACACATGCAGGCATACACCATATGTAATTTGATAGCTTCTCTAACAAAGATTAAACTGGTCTAAGAAATACTAAAACCTCAAACTTCCTGGTGTCAAATTCTGGAGTGCATATATCCACATCTAAGATCACTTGAGTTTTTTAACCATTTGCTCTTCAGCCAGAATTATGTACATTTTAGCAGCACACTTCCTGTGAGAGTCACTCAAGCTATTCCCCTTTTCTCAACAAAGAATTTAGGGTGATAGCGAACCTCGGGGGAGTATTCATGCTGTGGACAGCCCTACTGCTCAGCGCATGAGCAGTGTTCCTGGTTAATCCTTTCTATGGGTGTGTTTCAGTGTTCTGTTTTTCTTTTCGTTTTTGGTCTTGCTAGAGTGCCAAAGCTAAGACTCCCATAAGGACCAAGGACTGTTTTGACAGTTCCCGGTCTGATAGGGACTTTCTGACTTTGCAAGTAGCACAAAGACAAGCTTGCTCTTGCTGTTTCCATCTCACAGTCCTCCGGGGACCTTTTACCATACAGTGAGGGTAAATGACACATGAGTAGACAGATGGTTGTCCTTAGAATGTAAACTCCCCTAGATGTTCCTCAGCAACGCTGAGGTTTTACACACTCAAGCTATTCTCTTTGCCTCTCCTTATCTCTTTCCAAGAAAATTCAGTGGGAAAACAAAATCAGCTGTCCTCCATATCTTCCAGAGTTTCATTGTTCTCTGTCATCAGCTAGGAATTTTTGCAAGCTACTATCTCTTGGGGATACCCAGAAAATCCAAAACTCTGTTTTCATAGATCTGGCTATTCTAAAAGATTTGGCTCCAGTGGGCCCCCATTTTGGAATGGGTGGCCAGCACCCTGTCCACAAAAAGGATTGTTTCTTTCCTCCTGCTCATGGCTCGTTGCTGATAAAGAGAATATCTTTCCCACCCGGGACATTTGGTTTCTTTTTTTTTTTCTCTATAATTTCATCTTAATCGATCTTTGGTTAAGTTTGCTTTGTCTGTTTAGTAATGGTTTGTTTAAGTATTCTGGGAGTCCTGTAATGACTATGGACGGAAATTTCTGTGCAATTTTCCAGTCAGCAAATGATACATCTTTGAGGGCAAATTCTATTTTAATCAGATGCTGATAAATTCTGAAACCAAGTCTTTACTAATTTATTACATTATGAATTTGTTAAACCTTCATCAAAATATCTCAACAGAATATCAGTTGCCACTGATATTTTTTTCTAAGTATCACAACTACACCATTTTGAATGCAGTTGTCTTCTTTTGCTTTTCTTTGTTTTGTTATTGGGTTTTGTTGTTGTTGCTGCTGCTGCTGCAGCTGTTGGTTTTGTTTCGTTTTTCTTTTTGAGACAAGATCTCACCTGTACACCATGCTGACTTAGAGCTCATTATGTAGCCCAGGCTGGCTTCATTCAAACTTGAATTAGCCCTCCTATCTCAGCCTCCTGAGATGAGTCACTGTGCCCAGCATGAATGCTATTGTGAGAGGAGAGGTCTCAGTTTATTACTGACGTATTTTCCATGGCAACCAAACCACAATATAAATATGAGTTCCAGAGTGCTAACTTTGAGTTACCCCTGAACTGGATGCACATTTAAGGCACTTTAGCCATTCCACACTACTTGGGCATAATCTGCATGGAAGCCACTGCTGTTCAAACTTCAAGTATGAGAAAGATGGCAATGTCAGTGTCAAAAGGGAGGGTCTGAACTCACCTACCTTCTCCAGGATGTTTTTCCCACATCAGCATCTCCATCTTCTACAAAGACTCCTGGAAGTTGCAAGGCCTGGGGAGAGCTGGGAATTGAAAGCTAGCCACGAGGACTGCCTTGCTTTTAGCTTTCCAAATAGCATTGGCAAATTCTGTAAACTTGTTTCTGGTCTTAAGTACAAAGACTAAGTATTTGTAGCGGTTCTTTCACAAGATTAAGTAATGTTAAATAACATTAGTATCAAATAATATGCCCTTCCAAACTCTGTGTATGACCGCAGAGCAATAATCTTGTATGAGACAGGACTTCAGTGGAAGGTGAACTAAATACCTTTTATGAATGGGATAATCTATAAAGACCACTTACAATTTAATAATTCTGGTTTTATTCCCCCATGATAAGAACTTCTCCACTAAACATAACACAGTGATGATTTCTGTTTGATAAGTTAAGTAAAAAATAAGTTTCCTTCAAACAGATTTTTCTCCTGAGCATATATATGTTCCCAGAAGGCTATGAAACACATGCATTTCACTTTAAATTGTCTTTATCTTACATAGTCCTGTTCTTTTTTAATTATATGCATTCCTGGAATTTTTTTAATTAGATTGGAGTGTCAGTTTGTGGAATTTTTTTTCTTTTCCTCCTTTTTTTTCCTTCTTTTTCTGGAAACAGTCATGCCATTGGTCTTTACATAGGACTTCTCTTTCTTTAGTTAGAAATCTACCTGGCACAGAGCATCAGTAATTATAAAGGAGTTTGTGACCTGCTTGTTTTCTTGAGTGACACAAGAACAAAGGGGCATACAGTCTCAACAACACTCTCCGCTCACAGGTGTCACCTGCGACATCAGTGTCGTTTAACATGGATGCACAGTCTGAACCACACTGGCTTGTTCATGTTACCCCTTCTCCTGCCCTGGTTCTCATTCCATACACTATAGAGAGCAGGGGAAGGCCAAAGGATGGCTTCATGTGAGGCCGCACAAGGGTCCCAAATTGGCTGGGAACATAATTACCAACCGGAGATCTTGGGGGTCATGGGACCCTTCAGAAAGAGTGGAAAATGACCTAATGTTGTTGAGTCTGGCAGTGTGGTCAAAGGAGGATCCACGCTGTCCATAAAACCAAGATATTCTGCCTCCGAGAAGGATTCATTGTCCTGACACCTTTTCTATCAGTTGGGCGAGTTAAAAAAAAAAAACAACAGGGAAACAAAAGGTTATTAAAATGCAATTTATAGACATGAAATGGAATTAGAGATGACATTTTAACGGTGGACTCTCTGAGAGCCGAGAGGGGAGGGAGGCATGATTAGATTTGCCCAGCTTGATGAAGGACCCATGACTAAGATGACATTTCCAATTTCTCCCCCATTTAGTGCTGTTTATTGTTTTAGTTGATAATTTTCCTAATGCTTTAACATTGTCGTTTTGAATTCTGTTCGTACAAGTAGAGCATTTCAGTCTAATTGAACAAATCCATACTAATCAGCTAATACGTGATGCTGGGAAGCTGGGTTCAACAGCCCTTGTGCCCTGCTCTATGACACTCCACCTCTAGATGGCAGTAGAGAACTAGTTACTTGCCACCCTCTTTGTGGCCTAAAATAGAGGCCAAACAACCATCTCCTAGAGAGCAAGTGTGCTACGAGGTTTTTCTCTTTAAAAAAAAGGGGGTGTGTGTGTGAAATAATACATTTTGAAGATTACAACCTCACATTGCTTTCTCTGAACACTAGTACAGCCTAGTTTCCAATCAGAACACCCAATCTTCAGAGTGGTTTTTAGTTTAAATGCCTGGTGCCCTGGCATGTTTTTGAAATGCCTTTTGTGAATTAGTAGAAGCTGTCAGGAGCATCAAACCAGTGAGACGCTTGAAAGAACTCCAGATTCTCTGTTTCCAAAGCAAGGTGCATCCTGGATGGGCCGAACAGGGCACAGGCAAGCAGGGGGCTATTGTTCTCCAGATTTGGGCATTGAGGCTTCTTCCCAGGTAGCCAAACGCTGACATATTACTCTAGAATGGACAGTATTGGGAACTCACCTGGTATTGCATTTGCTCTGCCTTTTGTTAACACTAAGCACTTAACTGCTCATATATGCTTTAATGTTCAGAGAAAGCTATTTTTCATTTAATTTTATTTTCCCGGAGAAACTGTACTAGCTCATCTCTTTAGTTCAGGAATATAATTAAGAATAGCTATATTTTTGAAGATCCACTCTCTCTTAACTCTAAA
Source organism: Peromyscus californicus insignis (assembly GCF_007827085.1). NCBI lineage: Eukaryota > Metazoa > Chordata > Mammalia > Rodentia > Cricetidae > Peromyscus > Peromyscus californicus. The sequence goes on from NW_026294617.1 coordinate 35,057,626, forward strand.
TATTTGTGATATGTGTACTTTTCAAACCTCATCTTTTCCTTTTATTTCATAGTTATAAAGCTGTGAGTTAAAGCCTACTGGGTGTTGTTGGGGAGGGTGTCGAATCTGCCTGCTCACAGTGACTAATGCTGATTTCACTTTAACTGCAAAGCATTTTCTATTGTATATATAGAAAGGTGTTTATAGCTTTTGAAATTGAGGACATTGTTAAATGTATATGCAAAAACTGGTTTGACAGACTAGAGCTATCCTAACAAATTGGCATCCAAGATACTCGAAAGGGATTTGTGTTTTTTGTTTTTGTTTTTGTTTTATTTTATTTTCAATGTGCAGATTACATTCTTAGCTAGCTGCTCTGCAGAAAAGGCCTCATCACTGTGTGTACGTACGTATGTAGTTAATGAAGAGCTTGGACTGGAGTCTTAATTCTCGAGCACAATGTTGATCCACTGAGTTGCCCCATTTCTCTCTGCTCAGCTGGACCACGGGTTTACCATCAAGAGATCAGGGTCTTTGGACTACTACCAACAACCAGGAATGTATTGGATAAGGTATGAGATGGTGCAGCTCAACAGTCAGTGTTTCCATGGCAACGTGCTGGCAGTCTCCATTTACCAGTTCCTTCAGTGGATAAACATGTTTTTGATTTGTTACTCAGTCCATATGCTGCTTTATCAGTTTCATTTTAATCTTGATTGAGATGCCACACCCCCTCATTCCTTTTTTTCACCCATTATTCACACTGACATTTGCCAGCTTTCTTTCCATTGCACATGCTCAGTATCGATTTCCCCTTCCGGTTAAAAGGACAGTATATTCCACGCTGATGCCAAAGCCTTCGCCTGCTGTTGCTGATTGCAGCAGTGATGTTTCCAGAGCTCTGCTGTCCTGTAACAAACGGAACTGCAGAAGCACCTTAGTGTGAGCTCTATAGAAGCATATACTGTCATTTTAAAGTCATCCAGCCCGACCTGAACCTCCTTAGATGACGGAACAATGCATTTACACGTTAGCAGTAGAAATGCCTCCCAGCGCAGTGGGCTACAGAATGCATTGTGTGTGTTGGTGAGCTTGTGTTTTCGAATTCTCCCCCTTCTTGTTTTGTTTCTGTTTGACCCTTTTCTCCGCCCCTCTATGTACTAGCTACTGCATGAACTGACTTTCTGATATTTTGTAATTGTCAGATGATTTAGTTGGCTTCTCTGCTTGAGCAAGGGGGTCCATGGGAAGTCTTGACTTGTTTAACCGGCTTGTGAATTCTATCCCATCGTTCCCTCTTCCAGTCAATGGCCCTGGCATCTCCCGCAAGGGGCATTGTGTGTGTATCTCTCTAGAGTTACCCACAAGCAAGATGACTTTTGATGGTTTGAGAAATGAATTCTGAGAAGTTCTAGGGAACTTCTCTTCACCTTAATGTCTCCAAAACGATCTCCAGGTAAAAGCTCCATGATGTAGTACTTGCCAAGAAAAGCCCCTACCCCCAGCCTCGGCACTGGTTTTCCTTAAATAATGGAGTCTGTTGGCAGTGCCAGAGTGTCTTCCTGACACTGTCTCAGGGATCAGTCTACCAGAATAAGTTTACATTCATGTGGGTATAGACAGATATCTACTTTATATATAATGTGCATAAATTTGCCCTCTCATTATGGCTCCTAATTATTTCTTATAATTAGGGTCTCAAAATAAAGGGCTTAGAAAACCAGCACAGGCCACATTCTGACAAATAATCAAAAATGCAGTAAGGTCATGATCATTTCTCGATCTGCTTACAATAGGAAAACCCCTAGCCTCGTAAGACGTCTAAGAGATTTTTCCTGAGAAGGCTCTGAGTGCCTTCAGGATTGGTCTAAGGGAGGGGTCCCCTAGCCAGTGCTTCATTTACCTAAGTAAATTAGCTTTGGGGGAGGGGGAGTTAATTACGAGTGGCCTGCACACAGACCCAGCTTTTGACTTTTTAGCACGGAAGGTGATATAAAAGAGTGCACATTTCACAAAAGCTAATCTTCCCAGTAGATTTCATACACTGCGCACACTCCTGGAACAGACTCTGTATCCGGCACAGAACATTCCCAGCACCCTGGGAGCACCCTCCCGGGCCTTCCCAGGGGATGCTTTTGTCCCAGGGGTAAAGGCTAACTGGAAAATCTACCTGTGGTGATTAGTCTTGCTCCCTTTCATACTTTATGTACATTGAATCATAGCATGCTGCAGCCTTTCTTATCCTATGTCTCCTGTCCTGGGGCATATCGGCCAGACATGTACGTGTAGAATTGATAGATGGTAAAAAATAGGCATCGTGTGTGTCTAATTACATCTATACTTACTTGTGTTAAGAAAGAGAGAGAGAGAGAGAGAGAGAGAGAGAGAGAGAGAGAGAGGGAGGGAGGGAGGAAGAGAGAGAGAGAGGGAGGGAGGGAGGGAGGGAGAAAGAAAGAAAGAAAGAAAGAAAGAAAGAAAGAAAGAAAGAAAGAAAGAAAGAAAGAAAGGAAGACTGGCATCCTTAAATTCATCTAATTTCAGAAAAAGGAAAATCCTGAGGAATTACAGAACTCATAGAATTAAAGGTAGGCACAGTGTGTCAAGTAAGCATAATAATTAATACATGTGACCCAGTATTAAAAAGACTAACTACAAGCTAGTGACGGTCCCCATCGGCAGACAAAAATGACACATCCCTGAATAATGGGCAGGAGCAGATGGGAGATAATCTCTTTTTTCTTCCACACATAAACTGCTCTGTTTTCCAGCTGGGGGCAGTAACAACAATGTTTATAGTTACTGCTGCATCCACAGCGCACACAGTATGTAAAGCTAAACAGGAGATTTGACACTGAAGTCTCATTGCCGTCTATGCTTAATTAGGAAGTTTTATAACGCCATTTAGACCCAGAATGAACACGCTCTCCTCGCTGATCGCAAATGCTTCCCTTTTATCTCCGTGGAAGTGGGAGCATTCATCTACCCAGGGTGGCAGGCCAGCTTTTCCACATAAACCATCATCGCAGGCAAACAACCCACTCCCAGTTGCTGTGTTTATAAGCGCTCCTGGCTGTTGACACTGTTCCGAGCAAAGCACTTCGGAGTCCCACTCGCATTTACAAAGTAGCTCACATGAGGGTGTCAGCTAGTAAAACCATCCGCGTGAGGTGCCCCAAATCTGTGGAACCCTCTTAATCGACATTTTAGTGATCCTGGAGACATGATGGGTGTCCATTTTCCTTCCTCTCCTTCATGCCCCTGACTCTTTTCGCAGCAACTCCCCCCTCTACCTACAGCCAGGGAACTGCATTCTCTGGCTAGCCCCTTTATCTAGGAGGCCTTGCCACCCAAAGCCCAAGCTCACTAGGCTATTCCACACCCCCTGAAACATTGCTTCTCCTTGTTGTAAGTCCCAGGAAAACGTACAGCCTACTCTATCCCTCCCTGCTCCCAGAGGAGACCTAGTCACATCATTTCTGCCTTTCCCAAGTACAGCTGTCCCTGTGGCTGATGCCATGGCCACGAACACACAGAAAAGAATTCTGCATCTGAAGTGTGCAGACTGTGGCCATGGCCAAAATGAAGTACCTCAGTTAAATAAAACAAACACCAAAACAGGAGACCAGTGTTGAATAAGATGAAATGGCGAGGTGAGATAGGACAAAGGGGTGATTGAGTTCCCAGGCATGACGTGACGGAAATGTGCATATTGGTACCAACCCCCCTCCTGAAACAGTGAGTAATGAGGCAGAGCTCCAGCAGCCGGGCACCAGCTTTGGGAGGCTATCAAATGCTGTCATGCTCCGCTGTTAAAAGGAATGGGGTCTGTTAAATGGATCTTGCTGGGTGCAGGCTTGAAAGGGGTGTCCCTATTGAGGCCAGATAGGATTCTCAGCATACTGTGAGCACAGCAGAGCTCTGCCAGCCACGGCCAAGGAGGCCGACTTGGTGGTGAGTCGCCTTGGCCTTGCTGTGCTGAGTCCCAGAGGCTGCCAGAGGACAGGAGCAGATGCCAATGTAACGACATGGGCTTGACCACTCCTAGCCCCTGCCCCACCCCTGGCTTCTTGTAACAGAGGGGGTAAGTTTAAAGCCTCCAACAAATCACAGACAAACCTCAAAATCAAGAATGCTTTGGTGGCAGAGACGCTTCCAGAAAACAGTGATCACTGGGCCCTGCAGTTCTTCCTTAGGAACCCCTGAGGTCTCAGGCCACATTTTTAAAAAAAAAAAAGAGCACTCCCTGTTTATTGCTGTGGCAAGAAGGGCAGGAATAACTCGGCATGGTAGTACATGCCTTTGATCCCACACTTGGGAGGCAGAGGCAGGTGGATCTCTCCATAAGTTTAGGGCCAGCCTGGTCTATGCAGCAAATTCCAGACCAGCTAGGAGTTACACAGTGAATAGTGAGCCACCCGGGCCATGTTTCACTAAGCCAAGACGATGGCTGTTCAGTTTTGATTTCATTTGATTTGTTTCCAGAGGCCTCTTCTGAGAGCTTTTCAACAACATATACGTCTTTCTGTAAATTCAACCTGTAACTAGAAAGGAGAGAAGGGAGGGGCACTTAAGTCCTCCTCAGTGGGTATAAACAGAAGAGTCTGTCCCTTTCCCTAAGGTCCTGGGCAATCCAGTGTCTACTAACTACCGCTCAGTGTCTATTTTTACTTCACTGTCCCTCTTTTTGACTTAAAGGTAAACATCCACTGTCTTTTCTACATACTCATTTCTGCCACATTTTGCAAGTAGGCCTTGGTCACATTCCCCGAAGAGACTCAGACAGTCACCAGACAGGAAGGAGTAAACAGGAAGGCCAGGGAGCCTCTCTTCCAGGGAGCAGCATAAGGTCTATCAAGAAAGAGAATAAATACGTGTTTCCAAGCTGGAGTCAAAGGATTCTCAAATACATGAGGAGCATACACCACATTAAAAACTGAGAAGCCTTGAGCGTTGGTTCAAATCCAGCAGCCCTTGAGAGAAGGGAGTTTTGGGGGCAGAAAGCCTGGGGTTTGGAGTCGACCTTTCTTGCACCCTCATCTGTCCCAGCCCCCAAACAGAGTTCAGGAAGGACCCCCTTGTGTCTCCCTCACGTCCCAGAGAAAGGCACTGCCTAGCAGACAGACGCCTGAGAAAACTGGCGATTCTTGAGGTGGAATCAGGAACTTTCCTAATACTTTCCCCGGGTAAGCGCCTGACCTTTAATGAGGGTTGGCAACGGCTACCTTCACTCAGGTGTCCTGAGCAGAAAGTTAGTTTAGAAAACAGAGTTAGTCTAGAAGGCTCTCCTGTAGGACAGGATTGGCATGCTACAACAAACAGTAGGATCTAGCCTTCTTCCTGTTTCATTTTTTTAAAAAGGAGTTTTATTAGAACAGCGCTACATCCATTCATCGACACGTCGTCTGTGGCTACTGATGCCCCTCTGCGACAGATTTGAAAAGGTGTATCAGAGAACCAAATGACCCGAAACCAGGAACTCTTACCCATCTGACTCATTGCAAAAAGTCCCTGTGTTTAAGGGTGAAGGGCCGTTTTAGATTAAAAGTACCATCGATTAAAAATGAAAATTTCATCAGACTAGGAACGGGACCTATTTAAAATGGTATCTTCGCTAAATTAATGAATGAATAGTTGAACCCCAAAGAAGAAATTTTTAGGCTGGATGTGTTTTTGATGAGGTAGAGTTGAGGTAACCAGACCACATCTAAGCTACTTCTGGAGATGTTTCATTTTTAACCACCCAGGAGTATTTGTAAGACTTTTGGCTAAGCTAGGCTTGTATTTACAATAAAAGCACCTAAGTCCCTGACACACCTGGAAGGCACAACTTGTTTTTGAATTTTTACAGATTTGCTTAGGACAAACCCTGTCTGTGGTAATTTCCTTAGCTCGCTAGTGTGATGAGGAGCAGACACATGGAGGTTCAGTTTCTCTTCTGTGAGGAAACCAGAGGCTGCAGAGCAGATGAAGGTAGTAAATTCAGTCTTCTGGAAACCTGAGCTCGATGCCCTGCAAAGGCCATCATTGTAACCCTTGGGTGGGAGGCTGTGAAGATGGTGGAGTCAGGCTAGTTGAGGTTCCTTTACACACCTAGTCTCAAAGTCCTGTGTCCGGTCAAGTTAGCAGACATGGAAGCATAGTCAGCCTTCCCAGGAAGACTGGAAACAATGCTTCACAGAGTCACCTTGAGGAAACTGCAGGGCAGGCTGCTTGGTTCTATCCTGTGCAGGCCTCCTTTTGCCATTTTAATGGTGACTGTTACTCTAGGGGAAATCTGTGTCAAGTCTCCAGGTACTTTACAGTTTTTGGCAAGGCCTCCAAAGGATCCACCAGCTAAACGAAACAGAACAGTAATAACCATGACAATAAAGACAACAGAATGAGGGGGGATACCCGGATCGATTTGTTAGTTTAATTTTAATGGCAAGCAAATTATAACTTAGTCCCTACAGAGTGAGGGTTAGCAAGGAGCGTTTTCCTGAGATTAATGCCCCAGCCTCCTAGGTAGTATGAATAATGGATGGGCTAAAAGGCAAAATGCACAATAATGTTCTTTTATTAATGAAATGAAGACTCGTTGTGATGGCTGGCAATAAATTAGGAAAAGCCAAAGAGGGAAAGTCATCAACACTTGCGCCTTTGAAAAATGTAGTTTCCTAAATCCAGTAATTACTGCCATGACAGAAAACATCGCCACACAACAGAAATGAAGTACATCCCTTGCGAATCCTGCCTGTATTGCAGAAGAGAAATATTTTTGATCCATAGACCATAAGGTCTATTATTTGCTAAGAGAAAACACAGCCCATTACAGTAGATTGATGGTGATATTAAGCATTCTGGTGGAATTTCATAGGTGAACGTTTTCCTGAGGATCAGGCGTTCACACACACACACACACACACACACACACACACACACACACACACACACCTTCAGTGCGTGCACATGGAATCTAGAAGACAGTATAGGAAGGAAGCATGTCCAAGGTCACATCATTAGCTGAGCTAGGACAAAAAGCTAATTCTCCCAACTTCTACCCACTGCTGCTTCCAAGAGGATTAGGCTAAAGCTGCCTGACAAGACAGGTATTAACAGAGATATGTGATGCCTCCTAGCAGCAAAGACAAAGCTGATGCTACAACTCGGACTCCTGACTTCTGCCCAGCCTCCCCACACCATTGCAGCATTCCCCTCTTTAACATTATACAGGGACCAGAGAGAGAAAGTTCAAGTTCACTTGTGCATATTTTCAAATTTACTGTCAGAAACAGGATTAAAATATCCGAGTAGAGTGTGGAGCACAGGCTTACTCATCAGCAATAGAATTCACTGGCCAAATAGTTCTCCTGTTTAGACAAGGGCTGCCTTTTATTTCAGTGTGCCTGGTCTTGTGGTGACCCAGGAACAGGATAGATATTAATTCCTTTTAGATTTCCAGCTATGCGGAGTGCAGTTACCTGAGTTGCTGTGGTAACTGGCATATTATAACCATCCATCACCTGCTACAGTAGCAGCCAGGGGCTTTGTCAGAGTCAAAAGCTAACAGTTTGAGCTGGGTATTTGCGGTGTTTCTTCTATGTAGGATGGGCCTTTATTAGTCTGTTTCTCTGTATCATTTCATTTTCCAATGATATGTTCTTTCAACCAAGCTCCCCAGTACACAGCATGGGGACCAGGCCACACATGCATTTGAAGTAACTCCTACTTGGTTACCACAATCAGCATTGGAGTCCTAAGGGGTCCTTGCTTACCTCTAACTTGTGGTCATTAACATCAAAATGTGATACTCCAGTCTTGAGATTCTCTTAGGGGCTCTTAATGAAATGGAGACTCACTGAGGAGACTCTTGAGATTTCAATAGCAAGTCTATTCATGCTGGTTCCAACACAACCACCATCACTGAGAGAACAAATTACAAAATAAATCTGTCAGGAAGTCTGATGTGTTCATGGGACATCCAGCCTGCACCTGAAGACACACTCACTTTGCAAAGATAGGCAGTGAGGAGGCGGTACTGAGCATCTTTGGTATCCGAGACTCTTGTATGCTTGATAAAAAACGAATAAATAAGTAAAGCTGCCTCTCAGCCATTCAGAAATGGCCTGGAATTTAAATGTGTAACACAACACTTCAGAGGACAAATCATGCTTCACATGCTTAGGGGAGGGTTGTAGCTAAAGTTTTCCTGCCTGGCCCACAGTCAGGGCAAATCTCTCTCACCTGCCAGTCCCACAGCCACTCAAACCCGACCAAGTAAACACAGAGACTTATATTGGTTACAAACTGTATGGCCGTGACAGGCTTCTTGCTAACTGTTCTTACAGCTTAAATTAATCCATTTCCATTAATCTATACCTTGCCACATGACTCGTGGCTTACCGGCATCTTCACATGTGGCTTGTCATGGTGGCGGCTGGCAGTGTCTCCCTGACCCAGCTTCCTGTTCTCTCAATTCTCCTCTCTGTTAGTCCCGCCTATACTTCCTGCCTGGCCACTGACCAATCAGTGATTTATTCATTGACCAATCAGCAACACATTTGACATACAGACCATCCCACAGCACTTCCCCTTTTCTTTTCTTAAAAAGGAAGGTTTTAACCTTTACACATCTCCAAAGTCAGCTTGGTATATTTGGAAATTTGGGCGTAGCTTCTCTTACTACTTCCTGCTGGAGGGGGGCGCTGTATCTTATGGGGACACAAAGAAAATTTTAGGATTATGGAATAGTCCATGAGGCTGTATTGTCTGAGCCAGTTGCCTTCAAACCATTCTGGATGTTAGATCATCTGGGCCATGGTGTCATCGGAGACCTTTCAGGAGGTCTTGGCTGGTCAAACCTGATGTGTCTTAATCTGGAACAAATCCATAGCCTCTGGCTTTCTGTGGAAACAAAAGCAGAGCCTCCTTTCCAAAGCAACATATCCTTACATCCAAATTTTGAAGTCAAGGTACCTTTAAAATATACATTTTGGCATAACTCAACAGCTTTTGTAATCAAATGTTTTTCTTTAGTTACGAATATCAAAGAGAACATAATCCAGATTCTCTGTGTGGTAGCCATCTTTACGTGGCTTATTTTTTTATATTAGCTTGAGCCTATTGCTTTGAACTGTAGCCTTCTAAGCCTGAAACAGTGCTGGCGCTGCTGGCTCCGCCCACTTCAGCTTCCCAACATGGCGGTGATACGTTTTCCGCCACCTCTGGGAGCCATCAACTCTCAGAAATAGTGGGTCTATGCTTTTATCCAAGCAGCGTGTAGCCCAGAAACCTCTTTTTTTTTTTTTGTTTTGTACTACCAAAGGCTAAATCCACCACACAGCTTAATGTGCCACCTGCAGAGGCCTCATTTCCGCCATACTGCAGGTCGAGCGCACATGCCAGGAATCTGCCATAGTAGATCAAACCGGCAGCTGCCGCTCATTTGAGAGAGACAATTAGGAAGCTGTTTTTAGCTCCGTTTTAGAATCTTTTTTTTTTTCAGTTTTTAGGTGGAAACTCTTGCCACCACGTTGGACGCCATTTGTAGCTAGAGTTTTCCTGCCTGGCCCACAGTCAGGACAAATCTCTGACACCTGCCAGTCCCACAGCCACTCAAACCCGACCAAGTAAACACAGAGACTTATATTGGTTACAAACTGTATGGCCGTGGCAGGCTTCTTGCTAACTGTTCTTACAGCTTAAATTAATCCATTTCCATTAATCTATACCTTGCCACATGACTCGTGGCTTACCGGCATCTTCACATGTGGCTTGTCATGGTGGCGGCTAGCAGTGTCTCCCTGACCCAGCTTCCTGTTCTCTCAATTCTCCTCTCTGTTAGTCCCGCCTATACTTCCTGCCTGGCCACTGACCAATCAGTGATTTATTCATTGACCAATCAGCAACACATTTGACATACAGACCATCCCACAGCAGAGGGTTTCCAATTCGTTACATTTGCAGAACAATTTCTCTTGAGAATACATCACCACAAGTAGACCTGTTTTCTTGCTAAATTTATCAGTTCTGAAAATGCATAAGAGGGCTACAGACTCCAGTTGTAGATAGTAAACTGTACATATCTGAAAGGTGTGCTAATTTTGAGGGCTCTAATTACAATTCTAAAGAAATCATAAATGGCAGAGACTAACTGTGAACAGAAACTGCAATTTGCCAATGCAGGAATAACAGAAAAATGATTTTCTATGACATAGGAATAATTTTGCAAATATTTGAAACAGATTAGATTCTGAAGTATTGACTCTATTAATTTCTTGCTTTATAATTTCATAGAGCTGGTAGGGGTTCTATTTTATAGTATTATTCAGAAAGTGCATAATCACCTAAAATAATTCTGATTGAATAAGAAGTGTGTGATACATGCCCAGTTAGTATGCCACAGTCAGATAAGTATTCTGGAAGTTTCTGGTTGCACATAGAGAAATTTACACGAAATCTGAGAAATCTACACAGAAAGGGTGGTAAAAAGCCAGTGTGCGATTAAAGGCAAAAGGTTTGGTGAAGAAGGTTCTTGCCAGAGGAGTTTAGCGGGTGATGCACTGTACTAGATGAATTGTGATTAGGTCTTGGCGAATCCACACATTGGGCTGGGCAGAGGAGAAGAAGTCATGTCAGGTGAGGAGCAGCTTGAGCCAGGATGCAGAGCTGAGGACGATCAAGTGGATTCATAGCTTTGCCAGTGGACTGTTTTGATGGTATAGGACGAAAGCCCAGACCGGACTGGTTGATGCACAAACAACACTTGGTATTGTCTATAACCAGATAGGTCTGTGGGTGGGTTCTATCTTTGGCAGTAGGTAGATGGAGCACTCATTCAAAGCCCAGTTCCCTTCTGTCCTTCACACTTTTCTCACTGAATTGTCTCTGATTCCAATATCCTGTGGTATTGATTTGAGAAGCCATCATCTGGAAAACGGGCATTCATTGTTAAGGTGAATTGCCGGAGACAGTTTCAGGGTGTCCTGTTGACTTGGGTAGGTGTCTATCCTAAACCTGTCAGCTTAGGCTTGCTTCTAGTGGCAAGCCCAGCACTTCCCCTCTCATAGATATGGTAGGGTCACCTTCACTGGAGTCAATATGAGAGTGGGAAGGTGTCCGAAAAGAAACTAAGGCAGGATTGACTAAGGTAAGTAGAGCAAAGGGATGGCTTCTGGAAGAGCCAGTGTCTGCTAGCGGCCCCCAGTGGGTTTACTGATGTCACCAATCAGTTCTGAGGAATAACAGGAACTCAACACTGGAGAATTTTCCTGTCAGTGCGTTGGCGAGCCTGGGACAAGGATTTAGACTTTACGAGGAATTGTAAATACACTGGACCTTGTGAAAATTGACCTGTCAGCTACTTGCAGGATGTACTGGAGACTGGGTACCCCAGAGGGAAGTAGGTGACCTCTGTTGGAACTCCTCATATTTCAATAGTCACAAAGTTCATAATGTATCTGTTGTGTGCTGTGAACTGTGGAGAATTCAGAGAAGGCACCTAAGGCTTGATCATGGCCCTTTATATAGTCTGTAAGATGGGGAAGAAAACAGTCATTGGTGATTTATGCAGGACACACAGTAAATGCACTACAAACCACACTGTTGTGGGAATGGAGATGGAGAAACCTCCTAAAATGAACCACAGTCCATAGAGCCAGAAGCAGAATGTGCCGGTGCTCAGGGTGCAGAGGTTTACGGAAAGAAATACCCTCTATGTGGTCTTTGGTTGCACTATTGATAACTGCTACACTGACCCAGATAGGCAGGAAACCGTCATTTCTGTAGTGAGCACCAGGCCTAGGAGGTCATAGTCCCCCAAATTCAGGGAGGCTTGGACTGGGTAGATCCTGACTTACTGTTTCCCAAGATTTCATCTGATCATCAGCATGGGGGTACCCTCAGCCTTTGGTCTTGGATACAGTCTGTGACTAGGGTCTTTCCCTGCTACTTGGGATGAGAACGGAGTTGAGGTGTTCTGGGCACACGTGGAGACTCTGCTTTATTCTATTACAACAGATGACAGAGTAAATGCTTGCCTGGGCCTTGTGCAAGAGACAGGCGTTCTGTTCTTAGGGCCGTACATGGGAAAATCCTTCCACATACCGAGCCTCAACCGCAGTCCTATAAAGACAGAGCCCTGGACAGAGATGCTCTGGACAGCCTCTTTCACTCTCAAGCATCTCTAAATCCAATAGAAACTGCCATCTGACCCTTACCCCAGAATATACATACGATAGGGTCAATACACCTTTCTACGAAGTACCGTGAAATTTGGGAGCGTGGTAGCACACAAAGGTTTATCTAGGAAGGTGACCACTTAGAACGCTACTAATGAGGGAGTTAGGCAGGACTTGTGGAATTGGGCACTTAAACAAGGCAGAGAGAGGTTTCTCTAGGCAAAGGAGCAAGGAAGGAAGATAACAGGATCACCCCAAGAGAACCTGAAGAGAGGAAGGCCAAAGTGAGGGGCCATCTGAGCACAGGTTTAACAGGAGCGCCACCCGCTTCTGCACCAACTGCGGTCAGCGGTTCTGGAAAAGTGTCCCACTGCAGTGGCTCGTGACTTAGAGCAGCTGAACACTCAGCTAATGATAGCCATCCGAGGGAGATCAGGAACTAAACATCTGAAGGTCCTTGAGAATTCAACAAGGAGAATCACAGTTAAAGTCCATCTCAACAAGTCTGTTATTGGATTGGTGCATGACGGGAGGTGCCAGGCAAGAGCGTGAGGGGGAGGGGAACTTTTCCCAGTCAGCTTGTGATGGGGCGTTCTTTTGCCTCCATTGCTTAATTTTCAAACCTTATCTTGCATCAAGTTACAAAGGCAAGAAGAAAGTGCCTCACACCTCTGCAAGCCTTGCCTGCTAAAACGTTTTCAAACATCCAATTTTATCTGCAGCAATTCCGTAAGTGTGAGAAGAGGCCACGCCTGCTCCTTGTATTGAATAATGACGGGACTGAATGAATGGGCCACACAGAGCAGTACACATTCCCTGTGTGTCCTTCCATGCCTGGCGGCCTGTGTTCCCCCATCAGCATTCTGTCCAGTGCCAGTGAGGTTTTCATCCGCAGAAAGGTAGAAATACAGCTATATTTTTTATGACCAGGAGACGAGTTTATATTACCCTTGGATTAACTACAGAATGCTTTTTATGTCAGACAGACTAAATAGACATCTGTTTTCTACAAACATCCAACTCCACACAAACAGAGCATTCTCAGTTTGCTTTGAAAAGCAAAATACCATGTGTTGTGACTTTACAGTGTTTTAAATAAAGTTAGGAATTTAGGTTTGTGAGCCTGAAGTGTTCGTGAAATCAGTGGGTATGAGACCCGAAACTACACATATGAGGCCCTTTAAAAATTCAATGGGGGGCAGAATCAAGGCAGACATTTCAACAGAGAGGCCATTGGATCATGCTTTAGCCATTCTGTGAAGCGAGAAGTGAATTATTAAAGTTTATCGCCCTCATTGGCTCCTAACACGGTTACTCAGCGTGTGCATCGTTTTTAAAGTGGAAACGGCTCAGCCTAAGTAAGCCATTTACTACCCCGTTCTACACGCTGTCTCTATTTCGCTCTTTATTGCTTCATTTTGGAACTTTGATTGCTTTCTTTTAGATCTAAGATTGTCCTAATGCTATTCTGCAATCGTACGAGGGGCTTAGTTTTCACTTTGTTCTCAGAACCAGGCTGGCTATAAATTTATCTCAGTTCTTTGAAGAAACCAACAGTAAAAATTTCCAGAGGAAAAAATGGCGGCAGATATCCTCACAGAGGGAAAGTAAGCTCTTAAAAAACGGAGTAGCCTCCAGGCTACATCCCTTTAAAGAGGGACTTTCGGGCAAGGAAGCCTTCGCCTTCCACTGTGACCCGTGTTCAGTATTTTTCTTCCGGCTTTGTGCCTGCTCTTCTGGTTTCTGTCAGGGTTTTGCTGTAATGGGCCCGTCCCTCCCCACACCCACTAAATATGAGATGAAGTCACACTGTGTCCCCATACTGATGTTGTAATAACGTCTGGGGTCACAGTCAGGTAGCACATCCCGGAGATTGTCTGAGGTTTCCTTGGTAAAATTAGGCAGAGACAAGAGGAATTCTCAAAGAAGACAAAAACAAAAAACAAAAACTACTCACTTTCATGAAATTGGACTTTGTAAAGTGAAACCCATAGGATGTAGTCATTGGGCTTAATTTCATTCCAAGCCATGTTCCCTTTCAGGCATTGGCTTCATTAAAATTCACCCCACCCATCCCAAGGTTCTGATCCCCTGATCAAGAGACAATAAGATCACTTAGAGGGAAAATTGCCAGCACAGCAGGGAGAGCTTGTGGCAACATTTCTACCTCTGACGACTTCATCACCCTTCAGTCTTATTACTCCTGTGCCCTAAGCTGCCTGTTGGCCATCGTGACCCAAGAGGCTTGCTTCCCTGTCACACACAAAGGACTGATGCTCCCGTTTAATGTGGGGATGATTCTGGAAGGTGCTGGGTGATAGGCATGAAGCTGGTAGCGCTGGGTGGGTTGGAACCTGTAACATTGCCTGTGCCTGCTGCCTTCATGACCAGGTCCTTAACCAGTTCCCCACAATGGCGACTGTTGACGTAAGTGAGCCATGATGGGCAGGTTAGTTTGGCCAGCATACTCTCCAACTGCAAAACATCTAGAGTCTCTCCTGCCATGCCCCCTGGCCTAATTGTCCTCTTTCTCATTTTATGCCCCTGCTAGACCACCGCTCTTGATAAGGAGAGGCAGGTTTTCCGACGAAGACGCAACCAGGATGTGAGGAGCCGGTACAAGGCACAGCCAGCTCCACCAGAACTCAACTCGGAATCGGAAGACTACTCCCCCAGCTCCTCTGAGACTGTTCGCTCCCCCAATTCGCCCTTTTAATAAGACCCTTTTACTCAAAGTCCTAGCTTAACCCTTTAAGACTCTGAGACTCCCCCTCCCCCAAACTTCTGTAAAACAGGTTCATCTGATCTATCTAGCACTCAATGCTTGAATGGCAGAACAGAAAGTATGTTTTGGGTATCTTTGTAGCAAGTTCCCTTTACTGAATGAGAAGGCATGTGGTGTTTGTGATGATGGTAATTTGCTGCTAATAGGGGTCCTTAAAGGGTTAAGGCTAATTTGCAATTTTGTTTTAACATAGAAGCAATGAATGTTTTCATCAGTCAAGCTAGTATCTGCAATATGTAACAGCACATGTTAGCCCTCTGAGTGCATAGAATTTTCTTTGGATTCCTTGCTGGGGAATTTTGCAGAACCTTGGGTATATTCACACACATTTCTTGATTTTGCTACAGACCAAGGGGCGTCATTAAGACCCTAAAATGTCCACACAAGAAGAGCATGGAGGATGATACCTTGTGGATCCTTCTCTGTGGATTTAGAACACGACAGGTTTTATAACGTTAGTCAGCAGATGCACCCCCTCATTCCTAACCATCTTACGAAGAAAGGGAATCCTTTTCCTAAGTAGTAAGCTGGTTAGCTGCAGTGAGTTCTCTGCTTTCATTGGAGGGAATTAGGTTTGTGTCAGCCTCACCCAAGTGATTGACAGTGTCTCTCCCTGTCTCCATACAAAGATGTGCTGATGACGCCCCTAAAATGCTGCTTCCTCATTAGCTGCTGCTAGTGCCAGGCAGACCCTCGGGGAACCACCTAGCCTTGGCTTGTGCTTGGTGAGTTGCGGTCTGTCTGCTCAGGATCAGAAAAGATCTAGAAATTACTGGTGAAAAGAGCAATAAATTACCAGGTGCTCTACAGGGCTGGAAATCCAACCAGCGAGGGAAAGCAAGGTCCTGTGTTTTTTTTCTTCTCAGCTGCTTTTATACGGGACTGTAGCCACCAGTGTGAAACCAACACAGAGTATGGAAGATCTAGGGCGAGAGGGAGCCAGAGGCAAGGGCTTTGCAAAGTGGCAGAAGTACAGTGGGAACACAATCCAAAAGGTTCCAAAAATGGGTTCATAGAAAGAAACCAATTCCGTGAGTAACTCTAGGCACCTGCAAGTCTCCCAGAAGACACGTAGGAGGCTGAAACTGCCACTCCCACTCATGATTTTCTTTAATATAGTGTGGTCTCTAGCCATTCAGGAGAGATGGGTTGCTTTCGTGATTTGGGGCCAGGGCCTGATTGGGACAGGTTTTCCACTCCTGTTACCCAATCTGTCTCCCTAGACCTGAGCTTCTTTGGGAGCTGATCGCATATCAGAATTTGGGCTTGTTGCTTCCTGTTCATTGTGACTATGCTCGAAAAGGATCCAGGGGTGTCCGTGTCCGGGAGGCAGGGCCCAACTCAAATGCTGCCCTGATGATTTCTCAGCTTTGACCCAGGAGAGAAGAGTGATAGACTCCAGAATGACTACAAGTGGTCCTTATTTTCTCATTCTTACTCTGAATAGATTTTAATGTCTTGAAAGTTACGAACAACCTTTCCATAGTCAGGTCTTTATTTTCGAACTCCACAGTGATCTTCAACTGCTGTGTTTACACACAGTCTTTAAACTGTGTTCTACACACATACAAACTTTTAAATGACCGAATCCCACATTTTCTGGTTTTCTACGTTTAAATCAACACTTAGTTCTTTTTTTTCTTTTAGAGAGCCCAAAAGTGACAGCACATAAAAATCATAAAATGCTATAAATCAGCATAATACTTAAATTGGGTGTTGGGAGTAGACAGGGCACAGACCACCAGGAAGAGTGTTGATGTGAAGATAGAGTTCATATTGGTGAAGGACCTAGAACTGGTCAGAAATCACTACTGTCTCTGGAACAGAAAAGCAAAGCCCTTTTACTCTAAGATATCAAGCAATGGCGTAGCTGAGCCGCTACTCCGTGTACGTGACTATCAACTGCCCTGTGGGCAATAGCAGATTGCCATGTTTCCTTTCTCTGAATTACTGCTTCCCCCTCGGTCATTAACACAAGGCCACAGCATCCAGGGGTACAGGCCCACAGTGCAGGGCTCTGGCTTTTGTCTATCATCATTTAGAGTATTTCCCATCTTGCTGCAGAAGGGCAGCCCAGAGGAATTCTGAGCCCACTCAGAAGGCAGATCACAGCACATCCCTATGGAGTTTCAATGATCTATGCTGAATAAATGGTAGGATGTGACCTGTCAAGTAGAAATATTGAGCAATCGGATGGAATGCAGTAATTCACTCATCTTTCCAGCATTAAGCTACCAAGATCTTAGATGTCAGAGGTGTAACTCAGAGGGCAAACAAACAAGCCTGTGAGGACGACTCGCTGTGCCCAGATTGATTTGGTTTTCGCCAGCACTAATTCCCCCCCCCCCCTCAACATTCTCGGAATAGTTTCAGTTAGAAATAATTAAGTGGTGGTGTTCTTTGAATTTCTACAACCAAATCAATCCTATTTTTTATTTTGTGTATCATAGAACAACTATGTGCCATTATGGCTGTGTATCTCTGTAATTATCCACTTAACCATCATTAATGTATCCATATTTTTGAGTATTGAATATAACTCTATGGTAGTAGTCTGGTGATGGGAATTGCCCTTCCTTTACTAACAGGACCAGCCCTGTGGTATTTAAAGGAGTCTTTCAGTTTGAGAGTGGAGTAGTTGAGCAATCCTGCATTACTTGCTTCCTGTAAGTCAATTCTGTAGATGAGACCCGTTCATATTAATGAATACATTTACCCCTCAGCATTGTGGCAGAAACTACTTTATTTGTCATGATAAAGAAATATGTGATTTGTTCCAAACCCTTAGAAGGAAAGGCGAAGAACGTCAGTCCCTGGAAATGTTCTGGCCTACCCTCATCTAGCTCACACGTGGTGCGTATTAACATACGCAGAGGAGGGGACGAGAATAAACAAGGGAAAACACGTGATGTTTTGTGTTAACTGAGACTTTCCTACAACCTGCTTAGCTCTCTTGTGAGGGGTGGTTAACAGGTCTGTCAGATACTGTTGAAAGAGAACAGTATATCTGTGAATGAAGGCTAAAATTGCAATCCTTTACCCTTTGAGGCATATTTCAGTTGGAAAAAAAAAAAGAAAAGAAAAATTGGCTCAGAGGGTCACAGAGCTACCGAATTACCAGGACTCGAGCACGTTAAATCACGGTTGTTTGCTGGCCAAAGGCACCCGTTAGACAACTCTATCCCCTGTGCTGAAGTGCAGTAGTGCTGAAGGAGAGCTTTCTTCACATTATTGTATTGCCCCTAGCCCTTCTCTGGGTAAAGCCCTGTCAGCATTTCCATGATAAACTCCTATTCTGGAAGGTTTTTAATTTGACCATAAAAATGTGCCTCAGGCTAAAGTTTGCTATTCAAGGCCCGTACCGAAGAGTGAGGGCACATCTCACACTTCTCAACTTCTTCTCCACTCCCGAGGAAAACTCAACACCAAGAATTCGGAATACATTGCCTTCATTGTGATTTCAGAGTTTGGGGATGCCCCAAGATCCAAGATGGTATTTTAAACATAATTACTCATTTGGACATGCTTTTTTTAAAATGGACCACCTAGCATATATTATAGAATATTTTCTATTATTTGTAAGTCTTTTTTAATTACTGTTGTGATTTTCTCTTTTTTCTTCTTTCTTTACTTTTTTTCTTTCTTTCTTTCTTTTTTTTTTGTCTAAAGATTTTTTTTTAAGAACTTGAAGTTGATCAGCTCAAAGGTCCACTACCTACCACTTCCATTGGTAATTTGGAAAAAACTCTCTGACCCAACAGAGCTTTGGTTTGAAAGCTGGGTGGAGGGTTAGACACATGTTTCTTTAGAAATCTGGATTTCCGAGTTTAATCATCAGGTTTCATGAAGGCACTCTTGTCTGTTGGGAGACTAGAGGCTAAAAGCGCCCCCACAATTAACACTTATGTCAACTTAGATTCAAAGCCAGCATAAAATAGCCCTTCATACTCTCCTGTTTAAAGGCAAATAAATCAGGGGAACTTGAGGACATATGAAACATTTGATGACTGCAAACATGCTTTGCTATTGGGCTCTACGGTGCTTACAAATGGAACAGTTAAGAACTGGGACCCCGGATGTCAGATGGAATCTTTAGTTTGTATGTAATTACATACAGATGGGGGGGGTGCTCTAAGCTGTTCTTTTGTTTTCTAATCATCTCAAATATGCAGCCAGCCAGCCAGTAGCATTAAGGGTCATAAACTGGTGGGAAACAGGAAATCTAAGGTAGAGGTTTAGAATGCCTCTGCTGGGGCGTTTTGGTTTGTTTGTTATTGTTGCTGGCTCTAACACGGAGGCCTCTGTGGTCATTTTTCGGTAAGTGAGCATCTAACTGGCAGGTGTTGTGATCATGTGGTTTGCCCATGGAGACAGATGAGGGATATGGATTCATCGTTTTCCATCAAGGAAAGGCCATCTCTCTCAACTGTACCTGTAAATTTCCTCAACATTTCTTTTCTTGTCAATTAAACTGAGACTCTTAATGTTACTTTAATGTAAAGCTGTATATTTTTGACTGTGGCATACTTTATTAATTTAAAGTAATTAGTGCTTAAGCCTTCAGAACTGGTGGTTTTACGAGTGGATTTAAAGTGGTGTTCAACATCCTAACAAGTTCCATTCATTCCAAGTCAATCGGCTATAGTCAGGAACAGACCTTTACTGGTTCTCTGGGGCAACTTCTCACTTGCCCTTGACATTGAATCCTTGGTGTATTTGAAGAATAAATAAAAAGAAATTGAAACTGATCCAAGGTTAGAGTCATATCCTTGACAACTTTAAAAAAAATTATTAGGAAATTAATATTAGCTTTTTTCATTCTGGCTGAAAGAAAATTATTAAAGGATTAGTTGTGCGTGAAATTAAATAGTATTTTGCTTCTGCATACTAAAGAAGTGGGCTAGGGACTTGACACATTTAACAAGTTTCCCGAAAGGTTTTGATTTGGGAAAAAAAAAATTCAACATTTCCTTTGCGATTCTGACTTCGTCACTTGCTGCATGGATCAGATGGCGTAGGTTAGTGTCTGGTTTTGGAATCCCAATGAAATAACTTTCAAACGATTTGTACCCATGATTAAAGGTGGAATGAGACCCAATTTTCCCCCAATCCTTCAGTTTAAGCTCATAAATTGTAGGTGAATGTGGAATGAAATCATCTGTGATATATTATGTTCATTTACCAAATGAGCTCTTTTGATGTTGCCTGTTTTTATGTACAACACGTTCTTAAACTAATAAAGTAATATCTCTTGGTGTACACAATGCCCTTCGCTGCTGGACCAGCTCTTCGGTTTACATTGCCATCGTGGAGTAAAATTTCATTTCAGTGCAATTCAGGATTGACACATTCAGTCCAGAGAGGAATAACCCAGCTGTGTTCAGGGTTGGGGGGCAGGGTACTCTCTACGCAAGGCTTTAAAAATTAGTCATGCGGTCAGAATGTAGCTTTCCCACATGTCCTCCACAGCACAGTATGTATTTCATGAGCATAATTCAAAATCAACTATTCCAAAAATGTCCCTTTTCATATATCACCTTCCTGGCTTGGCCAGTGACTTGGACAAACACAGAGAAATCAAATACTGTTCAGCCTTGTTTTATCCATCAACCTACACGCACAGGCTCACCAGAGGAGACTGTTAGTTTAGCTGCTAACCTGTAATTAGCTGCCATTTTGTTGCCCTTCCCCACTGGGTATTCCACATGGAATTTTGACCTTAGAAAAAAATCACAGAGCTGTATGATGGAAGAAAGCTCTTTCCTACCGTGGTTTCAGTGACAGGAGATTGAAAAGTCAACCAGCCAAAGTGACTACAGGTCCCCTGCTGTCAGTTTTATAAATATCTTTTTATGAGTATCACTTTTATGATATTTTATGAATATCTCCAAGGTCTTGTAGAAACTAGCAGTCACCTTCCCTGCCACCCATGGGCTGTTGAAACACCTGTCTTCTCCTATACTCTCTGTAGAGAAGTCACTGAGACTTTTCTGGACTCTTCTGGCAACTTCTGTGAAACAATGGTTATTGACCAAAGTAATTGCTTCCTACGGACCATTATCTTGTTTTATGAGACTGGTGGCCTAGCCAAAAATCTGCCATTCAAAAACAAAGGAGGAAAGTCTTGGTCACAACTCTAGTGTTGAAGATGATAGAGCTGCCCCACGTGGGAACTGGGAAGGAACAGCCTTCCCTGACTGCAGGCCACTGGCACTGGGGATCTGGAAAGGTGTCCCAAGTTGTCTACAGAGCGGGCGGTTATGAAAACAGAGGTAAATGGGCTATGAGAAACAGGTATTAGAAGCATCATGGAATTTTTCACATCACATCTCCTGAACAAAATAAGAAAGGCTTTCCCCCATTTTAAGGGGTAGCCTGAGCCTGGTCCAGTCTCCTCAAAGAGGGGCACTAAGACAAAACCTGGGGCCACACCCAGCCAGCTGGAACAGCCAGATCCACGCTGGCCGTCAGTACTGTGACAGATGTCCAAGCCAGCTTGCCTGCACTTCGAATCATTCATTCAAGTGTTTCTTGACTGAGTGCCAGAGCTGTGGATGACACTTTATTTGGGCTTAGGGGGAAAAACAAAAAACAAAAAAACAAACATGGCCCGTTTTACTTTTTGCTTTGAGTCAGAAGACTTGGAAAACATACTTACAAAGATGGCATTTATTGGGATTTTTGGCTCAGCATTCAGATGACCTGTCTACACCTAGCAAGGCCTTGTATGTTTACAACAACGTTGATGCTTGAAAAGGTATGTCTGCCATCTGCCCTTGGGACGGTACACACACACACCCCAGGGTGCTCTTGGCCTGGCTCCTGGGCTCTGAGGTAAAAAGCATCCCAGAGTTCTCTCTGCCATCTGGAATTAGCGTAAGATTTTAGCTTCTTATCCTACTTTAACACGTTTTTTTATGTCCATTGATTCAACAAACTTAACCCAGGCCTACTATGACTGATACATAGTGAAGACCAAAAAGAAACCAAATTACCCCTGTTCATAAGACCTTCATTCTAGCAAGGAATCTTCTACACTTTGGTCGTGTGGAGCTCCTGATTTATCACTCACAGATGGCCAAATACCAGCCTGTCAGGGGCACAACATCCCTCCCAGCTTGCCACTGGCTCCCAGCATGTGTAGACGGTGTAGGCTGCCTGCAATCCAGCCCTCAGTCACATGTAACTAGATCTGCAGTCCACCCACTCTGTTGGACTCTTAGGAAGAGGAAAAGAAGGGGAGACGGAGCTGACAACACTAAAGGCGGGAGAGGCCAAAGTCGCCACAGTCTCATCTTCCGGTGCGTCGTGCGGGTGGTTGAAAAGGAAAGGAAGTGGCGATCACTTAATGAACTCTTCAAAACCAGCCCTGAGGGATGTTCTGGGTGGGTGTGTGGATTTGAAGTTCTTGGTCCCATCCACATTCTTCATCCAAGAGTACTGTGCCCTTCTGACAGAGTGAACAGTAATGGGATGCCGTAAATGGCTCTCTTTATGCACCCCCAGCAAAAGCCACATTTCTCTGTCCATTCTTTCTGGACTTTCCAGATCCCCTCAAAGGACCTATTCTTCTTACCAAACACACATAGCAGAAGTTCAGCCTGGGACCCCACATTCCCTTCCAGTGTGAGTCTTACCTCCAGTCAAGTCCCTATCATGTGGTCGTCTCTGGGGCAACTAAATATATGATTCACTATCACCTTTCCAGGTTCAGAGACAGCAGCCATCCAGTGTGATCCCAGGTGTTATAGTAAAAGCACAAATGGGACACTTGGGAATTCCTTTTAAAGACCAATTTAATTGTTGTGAGGCATTCACAGATGGCTTCATGGAAGAGATCTTGCTGTTGATCTGTTTCTGTTACCAAGCGCCACTGTCTGAGTTATCAAGAAAGAAAGACTATTTTGATTCACAGTTTTAGAGGTATTGCATCAAGGAGCCACATCTAGTGATAACTCTCTCATGAGTACAGTGCAGAGGTGACTTGGAGGGAGGGTCACCATGGCCAGAAACTGGAAGAGCACATGTATGCTCTCTGGACTCTCTACTTAGAAAGTTACCTGGATTCAGTCACGGAGGCTTTACTCTAATGACCATAAGCAATCTGAATTGCCTTTAAAAGACCCCGGCTCTTTTGACTCCCTCAATGCCTCTAATGAGGGTTGGATTTCACATAGTTGAAGCTTTGAGTCTATACGCAAGCCCTAGCAGAGTCCCTGAATCGGAGTCTGAAGAATAAGAAGGAAGTGGGAAGAAGGCATTCAGAACCATGAGAACAGTGCACAAACATTCAGGAAAACATGAATGACCCCAGCACGGGTGAGGTGGAAGCTCAGCTTAGCCCCAGGGAGACAGCAGATGGTCCAGGAGCCGGGCCTCACCAACCTACCGCTATGGTTTGAGGAAAGGGCGGGACCAGCCTATCTCACAGCTACAGGACTGCATGAAAACCAGACAACTCCATCCCAGCAGTGGCAAAGGAGGAAACTGAGC
The DNA here is from genome assembly GCF_007827085.1 of Peromyscus californicus insignis. Lineage (NCBI taxonomy): Eukaryota > Metazoa > Chordata > Mammalia > Rodentia > Cricetidae > Peromyscus > Peromyscus californicus. The sequence goes on from NW_026294617.1 coordinate 35,081,041, forward strand.
AAGAAGGCTCCTAAGGAAGCCAGCCTGGCTGCCTGGCATATACCATGCCAGAAATATAGGCAAACATGCCCGTCAGAATTTATTGCATAGCAATAAATTCATAAGGTTTATCATGTTTAATGACAGTAGTGTGTCATAAAACCCATCTGACTAGGCAGCCTGACCAAGGCAAATATGGGTTCCTTTATTCCCATCTTAATTACTAATATTAACTCTCTCATACTACACACACACACACACACACACACACACACACAGAGGTATGTATGTATGTATGTATATGAATACACGTTAAAGCAGTTGCAACTGAGTTCAAGAAGTTTCGGAAGTTGAGAAAAGGTCTGCAGAGATAAGCTAATGAACCAGACCTGTTGGTGGAAGCTGCTGGTACCAGGTTTGAGGGAGAGGCTGGAGAATCCAGCAAGGGCTGGCCTGGGTCTGGAGCAGACAATGGATCAGGAGCAGGAAACGGTCATGTCTAGGTACAAACAGGTGGATGGGCAGGCACCATAGGCTGCTCCAGCCTGTAAGGGGATGGGATGGGAGTGGAGGTTAATTAATCCAAGTGGGTGAGTCCTTGAGGCGCACATGGGTATCAGATGATAGGTTGGCATGCTGCCATGCCACCCCAGTGTTTGGTGTCCATCTCTTTATGGAGTCCAGGTGGGAGAGGTACACCCTTTCCTCCCTCCAGCATGCCAGCTAAGTTTGCGGGCTTTACTTCCCTCTACAATCTTAATGCACTTGTGCACCTCTGTAATCTCAATTCACTCCCAATAAATTTACAGGGCAACTCCCTTTCTCTTCCCATCAATAAGCCATTTATCAGTGTGGATGGGTGGTGCCTGGCAGATGGTGCAATTTCTGGGTCCACCCAGAGACTGCAGTCATCCTCTGCCTTCAAAACGGAGTTTAAAAAAAAAAAAAAAAAAAAAACCTGCTTGTAAAATGCAGTTTCCCAAGGCAAAGCACAGCCTGAAAAAAACAGGGTTTTTATACAACACAGAGTAACCTAGAGCCTGACACAGCCTGGTCTCAACACCAGTTTTGAGCTGAAATACATATTTCTCTCTCAGCGATCCCGAGGCAGCGTCCCAGGCAAACAAAAGAACCAGCCACATGTAATCTCATCCCAACCAGGAATGTCCTGCTCGCAAAGCTTATAGCTCTCTTCCTGTGGGCAAAGTATTCTCTCCTAGGTTGTTTCTCTTTGCTCTGGGAGAACAGGAAGAACGAAGAGCAGGAGGAGGAGGAGGAAGAGGAGGAGGAGGAGGAGGGAAGTGGAAGAAGAGGAAAAGCAAAAGCGGAGGGAGGGAGACGAGGTGGAGATTCACTGACCCTGAAAATCGCTCTCTCCTACCTTCTTCCTAGACAAGTCCACATTGTCACCTTTCCTTGATAGCAGGGTGATAATTAATGTTCCACCCAAGAGAGGTTTCATTTTTCCACCAGAATTACCTATTAATTTGCTAGATTCTTCTGATTAAGCAGTGAGCCTGTCAGCATGGGTTCATCATTCCGCACATCCTTTCCTTTCAACAACTAAATCAAGGCCCCAACCAACCCAGACATTTTCAATTTCCTCTCTCACCATGTGGATGTTCCCCTGTCTTTTAATAACATTTTTCAGTCAGCTCCTGTCTCCCTGAGCAAGCCGATTTTTGCTTCATAAAAAGCCGCTATTGTCTCCACCTACTTACTTCATAGAGGAAGGTAACGGTTCCCATCAGTGCCTGGAAATGGAAACCTGAAGATTCCCTGCTTGAGAGGAAGGCCTCCTGCTAACACAGGTATCCACCCACCTGTCCAAAGGCCTCCTCTTGCCCACTGTTTTGGGGGATTCTCCTGGAATGCCCACACCTTGGCATGCTTTCGCACACCAATGCGGCTGACAGGTATGGCTTCGGCATGCTGCCACAGGGAGCCATCTGACGACAGAACCTGCCCTTCTCAATGTATTGGCACAGAAAACATCTGACGAAAAACCAGGCATGGGGAAGCAACTATTGCTGTATCCCCAGTTTCCTGAATGCCCAGAAACACATTCAGGTGGGCAGGGGAGCGCCCAGCCTCCAGGCCTCCACAAACAAGTACCAGGATTGTGTCCACTGACAGGTTTTTGGAGGCCCAGTGTCAGCTACCTACAGGTCTTTGTCTTGTTTTGGTTTTTGTGTGTTTGTTTTGCCCCCCCTGAGCCAGAGTCTAATAGGCAGTAGGTGCTCTGGAGCTCAGGTGATGACTCCAGGCTTTGTTCTCAATCTGTCAGCAGGGCTTTCTGTACAGGATAGAATTTTCCAGGTGAGACAGGGTCCCGAGCATCATGGAATCAAGTCAGGATATCTACTGCCAGCTTGTGGCCCCTTCCCGGACCCACTTCCTGTCATCTGGACTCCCCTACACCATCCCCAAAGGTGCATCCACTGCCTAAAAATTACTTGACTTGTAAATATTCGTGTAGATGGGCATCATTGTATAGGCGTGCAAGTCTGCACGTATGCGCATGTGTGTTGAAGGCCGTGATGACCACCTGCGTGGGCCAGCCTCCAGCAGTGTTGACAGCCTGCTGCTGTGGGGCAGCATAGTTGTGGACATTACTGTCCTAGCCCGCTGTGCCCTTAGCAGACTGCCCCCATCCCCTCCCCCACACTCTATTGGCTCCCCTCTTCATCATTCACACCAGCACAGAGGCAGCTGCAGTAACTTTAGATTTGAGCACTCCGCCTCCCAAGTCCTGCTGTAAATCAGGAGGGCAGGGTCTGGCTCTGGGAAGGAAAGCGGGGCTCCTTTCTTCTTCTCCCTTCTGAACAAGCTGTGGGGGTTTCTGAGGGGGGTGGGTCTCCGTCTCCCTCCTTCTTCCATATGCCCATGCTCTTCACAGATCTCTGATGTGAAAGGCTGCCTGCTGGCTATTGGCATCTTAAAAATGTTTACATGTGGAACCCCCAGACCATTGTCTCCCTTCCACATGAGGCTCACTGGAGCCGACAGCCAGTTGCCCTGGTATTGACTTTCTTTCTTCCTGTTGATTTGGCTGACAGAAGAGTCTCTGCTGGGAAGTACACCCACCCCCCAACTCTGGAGAGCGAGGGGCCTTGCCGTGTCCTGTATCTGCAAGGCAGAGACTATCAGTGGGGCCCAGGAAGAAGAAGGGCATCTGTGAAAGAGTAAGCAGACTCATTGTGCAGCAGATGTGAACTCAAGACAAGCTTTTGAAATCCCACTTCTGGGCAGACATGCATTTCCTTCCATTCACCTTCAAGCCACAGGTATGAACAAAGGCTCAAAACATACTTCCTGGGTTCATAAATCACAACAAATTTGGTCCAACGTGGTCCTCCTGCTGTCTAGACTCCTGGGCAGAGATCTCTGCATAGTCATCATACAGTGGCCTGTAAACACAATCTAAGGACCCCAAACTGAGATCACAGGTCACTAACAAGGATACACGTAAGAAGATTCATCATCAGGGCTCAGACACAGCCTGAAGGCACGCTCAAAGTCTTTCTATCTCAAGAGTCTAAGCGAAGAAGATCAAGTTCAAAATCTGACATGGCAGGTGAGAATATCATGGGGACCCTGATTGTCATAGTAAATAATGAAGAGATATCAAAAGTTCAAAGACAGGTTGTGATACATGCAAATTTGTGTTTTTAAAGATGGCCTGGTGACAGAGGGGAAAGATGGTTTCAGAAGGGACAAGCATGACAAGCGGGAAACCAGTTAGGGGCCTTGTGATACTTTAGCGACAGTGAGGTCATGGTAGTTCCTGCTGTGGAGGTTTGAAGGAGAAATGTCCCCCAGAGATTTGAACACTTGGTCCTTGCTTGGCATCAATCACTGTTTGGGGAGGTTACGGAACCTTTAGGAGGTGCGGCCTCGCTGAAGGAAGTAGATCACTGGGGGCAGGCTTGGAGGGTTTTATAGCCTCACTCCACTTCTTACTTCTGTTTGCAGTTAAAAATGTGATCTCTGAGGTTGAGAGCACTGGCTGCTCTGCCAGAGGTCCCGAGTTCAATTCCCAGCAACCACATGGTGGCTCACAACCATCTGTAATGAGATCTGGTGTCCTCTTCTGGCCTGCAGGCATACAGGCAGGCAGAACACTATATATAATAAATAAATCTTTAAAAAAAAAAATGTGATCTCTCAGCATCCTGCTCTGGCCACTCGCTGCTGTGCCCACCCATCATTGAAGACTCTCACCCAGAAATCAACTCTTGCTTCTGGTCACGGTGTTTTATCACAGCAACAAAAAGTATCTCACACATCCTCGTGTGTCTCTAACAAAAGTATCTGGCAGAAAAAAATCCAAGGGAGGCAAGGTGTGTTTGGGTTCATGATTCCAGAAGGATTCTGTTCCTGTTGGTGAGGAAGGCGTGGCAGAGCTCATGATAACAGAACCTCGCGCCTGTGCCTCACATCACAGAGGACCAGAAAACAGAGAGATGCTGGAACTAGGAGCAGACACAACCTCCAAAGACCCAGCCCTAAAGGAAGGCCTACTTCCAGCAGCTAGACCCCACCTCCTACAGGTTTCCATCAGATGGGGACCAGATGTCTAAAATATGAGTTAATGGGGGACAAGTCAGATCCAAATTCTAACAGAGGTCCTAAAAGAAGCATCAGGGATAAGGGCAGAGAGAGGGATAAGGGCGGAGAGAGGGATAAGGGCGGAGAGAGGGGAACGCCATCAGGAACTACAAGGGAGGCTAAGGCGATCCCCAGCAGTCAGTGACGTTACCTGGGTAGCTTGGTAACAGTGCTATGCATGACTAAAAGGAAGTGTGTGTGTGTGTGTGTGTGTGTGTGTGTGTGTGTGTGTGTGTGTGTGTGCATCTGTGCACACCTGTGGGCTTCAGGGATGTCATAGTTTACTTTCTGTTGCTGACACAAACACCATGACCTAAAGCAACTAGAGAGGAAAGAACTGGAGCAGAAACCGTAGAGGACCGCTCCAGTTCCTGGGCTGCCTGTCGGCGCAATCCCAGGCTCACTATCAGCTGCCTTGTCTTAGACAGCCTGGACCCACCTGCCTAAGGATGGTACCGCCCACAGTGGGCTGGGCCCTCCTATATCATTTAGCAATTAAGAAAAGCCCCCACAGACATGCCCACTGGACAATCTTGATGGCGACAATCCCTTAACTGAAGCTCCCTCTTCCCAAGTGACCCTTGGTTTGTGTCAGGTTGGCAGCTAACTGTAGAGGGCATGCGGCTTTTGGATATTTTGATTTAGGTGCTTTGGAGCACCTGGGAGGAGCCAGTCACAGGTTGGGCTGTACATGGTGGTTTAGGAATGGAACCTAACAATGGTTATGGAAACTTTAAAGACTGGGCACCACCAGCAAAGGAGATGTGCATGTATGGTAGAGAAGAATACCAATCAGGGACCTCCCCGCACTGCCCTGGCAAGAGGAGACACTTGAAGACAGAAAAGACATCACACATACACCAGGAACCACCAATTTAAACAAAATGTGGGGGCTCAGGAGAGGCCATTTCAGAGAATGTGACCGTCAGTGTGAAAGTCAGCTGGGTTATTTTGGAAGGTAGAAAATGGGGTTGCAGAAGTAAATACCAATCAAGGGGAAATATCGAAGCTGCTTGCTGAGCTTGCTACATCAAGGAGTGGGCCACCAGCACTGTGTTGGGACGGAGACTCAAAGGCAGGCAGGATGGAGAGCCTTGTAGTGGTTTTTCTAGTTCACCATAAAGGTGTATCCTGATGCAAGCTGCCAGCAGCATGGGGGCTGCTGAGGGACCTGGAGAAGGGTTAGCTGAAAGGGAGACATCCTAGAGGACTCACTAAGGGGCATACTTGCCTTTCTCGGGGGAGCCCTAAGTGAGGGACAGGGAGGAAAACTAGAGAAGCTTCCAGTATTACTCAAATTAGTTGCCAAGTCATAGACATTTGGTTGAATGTTCTAGAAGTTACTTTTAGGCTTCCAGGATTGTGACCAGAGATGGCAACCTGGCTTCCTGTAAATCTGGATTATAGCAAACTGGCTTCCTGGGCAGTTTATTATAGTTATGTATTAGGGTGGTCTCCTTGATAGAAACTACAGCTCATGTGTCAGGGTCCCATTTTTTCAATACACCCTAGCCTTTACCCATTTGATCTCTCAGGAGACACTAGATTAGGCTCTTGGGAACTTAGTAAAAGTTGCAGACTTGCTGTAGGGGCAGAAAAAGAGACAACAATCCTGTATTAGAAAGGTAGGTCAATAAGAGAGAGCCGAACAATTTTCTTTGATCTTCATGTGACATGGGAGCCTTCATTCTGAAGATCCAAAGTTGTGAGACTTAGTGTCAATGAAGCATGGACAGTTGTGCAGCGTGGAGTAGGAGCCGTTGCTGAGAAGATAACACACTGGCATGCAGGACGCCATCACGGCCTGCACGTTCAGATTCCTCCAGGCCTCTGTGTGAGCACTCCCCCCTCCTAGATAATCAGTCTCCTTTCTGGAACTGGAGGTCTTGTGACCTACAATCAGATAGAGTTGATCTACGAAAGCCCCGTGGAAATTTCTCTTACACAGTAAGGTGGGATAATGCTGTAGCGATCTCTGACGGCTTAATGGTTGACTTTGGGAGGGAAGATAAGCAATAATCCAGGAATCCTCCTAGCCTCCTGAATTCTACAACTGAGAGGTAGGTTAAAAGGTGTGAGATAAGCTGGTAGTGCCACATGCCTTTAATCCCAGGACTCTGGAGGCAGAGGTAGGCAGATCTCTGTGAGTTCAAGTCCAGCTAGGTCTACAAAGTGAGTTCCAGGACAGCCAAGGCTGTTACACAGAGGATACTTGTCTCAGAAACAAAACAAAACAATAACAAAAAAAAGGTTATGAGATAATCTCACAAATAAAGTTGCAACTATAATGAGTATAAATAAGAAGATGGGATGTTCTGAGAGAATCTACGAGGGTGTTTTATGGAGGTAAAGAGGTCCTTCTTAGAGGAGTTGACCCTTGAGCTGAAATTAGGGTGAGTAGAAAGTCATTAGGCAAAGGAGGGGAGAGAGCATTTGGGGAACAGCTGTGCAGAGCTTCAGGGGTAGAAGGAAGCAAGACCGCTTGGGCACTGACCTCTGGGAAATTTAGAGAGAGAATGAGCCGGCCAGGTGGGTCTGGTGTTTATCCCTCACGTAAGCAGAAGTCGCCGATGAGTTTCAAGCAGGAGGTAGGGCTGATGTAACAACATTCCCATTTCACAAAGAACACTCTGGCTGCTTTCTAGAAAGCTAAGGAGATACACCTGTCTGAACAATAGCTATGGCTGTGATGTGGTGGCTTTTCAAGCTATGTTGTTCAAAGGAGTTTAAAAGGCCAAGAGAAAATGTTTTGGTATGCTTATTTTTAATCTAAGAAGTTTCTGTAGTGGGTGGAAGTATAAGATGGCTTATGAAATGAACTATACACGTTTACAGACTGACAAGATTTTTAAAAATCTGGTCAAAAAGGGTCAAAGGAGTTCTTACTATACTAGGTCACAAGGTGTGTGTTTTTTACTGTAAATGTGTTTCATAATCCTGTTTGTGCAATTTTTTTCAGAAAATGGATTATACAGTCTTGTGCAGGAAGCTTTTTGGCAATTCCTGGTGAATGAGAGGTGCCTTTCTCTTCCAATGTTCACTTAATGTCCCATCTTTCCATTCTGTCTCAAGAGGAGAGGTGCTACCCCCAGCGAGTGAAAGATGAGGAAAATGAATGTTTAGAAACTATTGTTAAAAATGGCTTTAACATGAGGGGCTTTGAACAACAGTGATCAGATATACACGTGTTTCCTGCCTACAGAAGCAGGTGTGTCCCATCTCAAGGCAGGTTGGTTGAGGTAACGGAGGTACATACTGACCTTAACTTAATTGTATTATTTTTTAGGTGATTTTGAAATACCCAAGAGACTCAAGTATGCAGTAGGATGTTGATCTGCAGGCCAGAAGAGTTACAATGCAGAATCATTGTATTCATTGTCTCCTTGCTATGGCAAATGTCTGAGAAAGGTTGCTGAAGGAGGGAAGGTTTATTTCGGCTCAGAGTTCAAGAGTCCAGAAAAGCTTGTCATGGTGGAGGAGTCAAGGCAACCCAGGTGTGAAGAGGTTGGTCACACAAGAGACAAACGAGCCGAAATTTAGTAGCACATACACCTTGTGCGCACACAGATGATGTCACAGGAAAAGTGAGTGAGTCTCACAGAAGTGGCTTAGAGCACAGGTTCAAATCCCATCTCCTCCCACAACGAAGGAAGGTGTTGGTGAAGAGGGGATCGTTCCAGAAGCGTCCAGCAAAAGTCAGGATGGTGGTGTAGCTCCCTTCTTTCTCCATTAGTGAGACTTGGGCTCACTCTTCTATGGAGAAGGAGGTATACAAATGGATGCTTTCTTCCCATCTCCACACAGGAGGGCCGGGATTGCAAGCAGCTCTTTTGGTTTGTTAGCTTTTGTTTGTTTTTAGTAGGACATTTTTGTTTGTTTGGTTGTTTGTTTTTATCCACTGAGGCATTAATTCTGCTTATGTTTTTTTAATAAAAGGAAAGCATGCTATGAAACGGTTTTTGTAGAATGCCAGCCTTATTGGGAATGGAGGTGCCTAGTCTCACTGCAACTTGATGTGGCCAGGCTGGCTGATATCCATGGGAGGCCTGTCCTTTTCTGAAGAGAAACAGAGGAGGAGTGGATTAGGGGGTGAGGGGGCAGGGAAGGTAGGTAGAGGAGGGGAAAGGAGGGAGGGGAAACTGTGGTCTGGATGTAAAAATAAAAACACAAATAAATAAATAAACACAGAAAGAAGGAAGGAAGGAAGGAAGAAAGAAAGAAAGAAAGAAAGAAAGAAAGAAAGAAAGAAAGAAAGAAAGAAAGAAAGAAAGAAAGAAAGAGAGAAAGAGAGAAAGAGAGTGGAGGCTATGTGGTGAGCCAAAGGAAAGAGTGAGTCACCCGTAATTCTCCTAACAGGAGCACAGTTACCAGCAAAATGCACTGTACTAAAAATGACAGAAAAGGCAAAATCCTGTCCCTCCTGGGGTTTATAAGTTATGTTAGAGCTCAGGACATGATATCCCAAAATACAGAAGCTTGACATACTGACTATTTTAAGCTTAAGGAAATGGAGGAAGTCACAGAAGCCAGAAGTTCACTCTCCGATCTGCCTTTCTCCCCTGAAGCAGTTCATAAAACAAGTCATAAGATCACAGGGAAGATGCCCGCCTTCTCCTGGGAAGTCTGAGAATGGAAACAAACAGGCCTTAGTCAGAGTCATTATATCAAACCCTCTAGCCTTCCAGTCACGTCCCTGCACAACGCGCTATGAAAATCATTCTCCCCAGACCTCTGGATCTTCATTTCTGACGTCTCCTACACAACATAAAAGTTTTATTCAATGCACATTTATGATTTTCTTTAGTCGATCTGCCTTTTGTTATAGGGGTATCAGCCTTAAATGGGTGAAGAGGTAAACTGAAATAAACCTTCCCTCCTTCAGCAACCTTTCTCAGACATTTGCCATAGCAAGGAGACAATGAATACAATGATTCTGCATTGTAACTCTTCTGGCCTGCAGATCAACATCCTACTGCATACTTGAGTCTCTTGGGTATTTCAAAGTCACCTAAAAAAAAAATTCAATTACAATTAGAAAGTCTTTCTCTCTTTCTTTCTCTCTCTCTTTCTTTCTTTCTCTCTTTCTTTCTTTCTCTCTTTCTTTCTTTCTCTCTCTTTCTTTCTTTCTTTCTTTCTTTCCTTCCTTCCTTCCTTCTTTCTGTGTTTATTTATTTATTTGTGTTTTTATTTTTACATCCAGACCACAGTTTCCCCTCCCTCCTTTCCCCTCCTCTACCTACCTTCCCTGCCCCCTCACCCCCTAATCCACTCCTCCTCTGTTTCTCTTCAGAAAAGGATAGGCCTCCCATGGATATCAACCAGCCTGGCCACATCAAGTTGCATCAAGATCCCTTGTATCTGCTTTAAGGAATATATATGATAAACACAATAAGAATTATCTGCTGTTCTTACTGCATTTTCGATACCATCAATAGTTGTTATGTGTCATATTTTGATGAACCACCTCAAAATAATTATTATTATTTAGGTTACTATTCCATGGGCCAACCATTTCCCAGGGTTCATCTGTGTGGTGCGTATGGTTATCTGCCTGTCATTGAGACAGCTGCACTTCTTACAACAGAGGTAGCAGGGCTGTTTGTCCCTCATCATTTACCAGGCTACCTCAGGGTTTCTCACATGGCAGAGTTCCAAGGCGGGGAGAGGAAGTACACCAGTCTCTTGAGGGCCAGGCTCAGAACCCGATCGTCATTCCTGCCATCATGGATTGATCAAAGCAAGCTGTAATGCCAGGCAAGATTTAAGGGGTAGAGAAACAGAAGACCCACAGAACTACATTGAAAACAGATGTGGCTACAAGGAAGAGAATAATTGCAAACAATCTACCACGTCATCAGTTTTAAGACATACCATTGTTATATGATCTGTAATTCCAAGATGACTGTAAAAGGGGAGAAAGCCATCCATGGACAAGAGACACCAGTGATTGTCAGATACATTTCAATACCAGAGATATTTAAGTGTAGAAAACATATACATCATAAATCAGTGAGATACACTAGTTAGAAAGTCATAGCTTCTATAATATAGAATAATTTATTTATATATAACATACATAAACATATATAACTGGGCAAGGTGATGAGAAGTGCTGAGAATAGGAAAGCCAAGGTCAACATAGTGCCCAGGGCAGACTTCATTGCAAAGGGTGGAACCAAGGCTATAAACATTTGATGGAGTTTTACAGAGAGCTTGGAAGAGCCAATAGCAAAATCCAGGAGTAAGAATCTTCCTGTAGCCAGGCTTGGTGATGTATGCCCTTAATCCCAGCACTTGGGAGGCAGAGGCAGGCAGTTCTCTGTGTTTGAAGCCAGCCTGGTCTACAGAGCGAGTTCTAGGACAGCCAAGGCTACACAGAGAAACCCTATTTCAAAAAGCAAAACAAAACAAGGAAGAATCTGCCTGTCTGTTCACAAAATGGAAAGTTTGGTGAGGGTGGGAAGAGCAGTAAGAGATGGCCTCCAACTTGCCCCTCAGGCACAACCCAGAGCCAGCTGGAAAAGTCAAAAGCACTTTACCTGAGATCTCAGACATGGCAGTTCTGGAGACTTGGATTCAAATAGCTTCCGTTTGGTGTTCCCAAAGCTGCAGAGAAAGCAGGGTCTGAAAGAGGAAATCAAGAAAAAGGGACCTGGTTGCAAATGAGGAAGGACCAGCACTGTGTGTCAGGGCCTCTGTGACCTAGAGAAGATGAAAGAGTGTCTAGACTCAGTATGGATGTCCATTAAGCAAGACTCCGGTAACTCCTTGGTGGGTACCTTGCATCTCCAGGCATCATGGAATTATTCTTCCAAGCTGTCTACAGTCAGAGGACCACCTCCTTAGGTAGCAGCTGTAGTGGTCATGGTGTGGAAGTCCCTTGCCCTTACTGGCCTCCAGATGCCATTGTGAATGGCTTTCAGTGTTGTTTTCATTAAAAAATGGTTTTTCGTTCTCACAGAGGTGATGAGGAGGAAGATCCTAAAGACTTTTTTTTCTTTATTAAGAAATTTTTTTTTTTTTTTTTGGTTTTTCGAGACAGGGTTTCTCTGTGTAGCTTTGCACCTGTCCTGGAACTCACTTGGTAGCCCAGGCTGGCCTCGAACTCACAGAGATCCGCCTGGCTCTGCCTCCCGAGTGCTGGGATTAAAGGCGTGCGCCACCACCGCCCGGCGAAATTTTTTTATTCATTTTACATACCAACTACAGATCCCTCTCTCTTCCCTCCTCCCACTCCTCCCCGAACCTTCCCCCCCAACCCACCCACCCCCATTACCTCCTCCAAAAAGGCATAAGGAGTCAGCAAAGCCTGGTACATTCAGTTGAGGCAGGTCCAAGCCCTTCTCCCTGCCTCAAGGCTGTGCAATGTGTCCCACCATAGGTAGTGGGCTCCAAAAAGCCAGCTCATGCACCAGGGATGGGTCCTGATCCTACTACCGGGGGCCTCTTAAGTAGACCAAGCTATCTCATTTATGCAGTCCCATGCAGGCTCCACCGCTGTTGGTCTAAAGTTCATGAATTCCCACTAGCTTGGTTCAGTTGTCTCTGTAGGTTTCCCCATCATGATCTTGCTGCCCCTTGCTCATAGAATCCCTCTTCAGATCATGAAGACTTTCAATGAGATGGAAGGCATTAGCAAAAGGAACTCCACATGGAGATTAAATGCTGTGATGGGGTCATTCTGCTGCTGGAAAACAGTGGGAGGCCATTGTAGTGGTCCATAGATGTGATGGTAGTTTATCTGGGGTGACAGTCATAGTGAGCCTGTGATTATGGGTATGCATCGGAGGTAGGTGGATGTGAGCTGTGACAAAGCAGGATTACTCCCAAGAAGTCTTGTCCTGGGGTAATGGAGGACATTCACCAAGGCAGTGACCAAAGGTAGAGGGCATGAGGTCATGACTTACATTGTCTAAACAGAAAGCTTAATTTTTGTCTATGAGGTACTTAAATACTTTTGGTAGCGTTCTTTTCTCAGTGAACTTGTACCCACAGATTAGTGTAGCTCTTGCCTTTTTCAAAGAAGCTCCTTTTTACAGCAGATGGGGATTACCACAGAGAATCCCAACTGATCAACATGCAGAAAATAAGGGACCAACCGTGGGGTGCCTTTCCCCACACAGAAGATCTATAACACAATCCCTACACCCAAGGCTAAGAGAACATTGCAGAAGTGGCAGGCAGGAAGTTTGTTATAGCCACTGTAGAAGAGGAAGAGAGATGGAAATAGTGTCATCTGGATGAGTCAGGCCTATTACCCCCATGGACTCCCCGCAATATAGCTGCCTGCACAGGACCGCACCAGTCAAGGTCTAGGATGGAAGGGGGAAGAGTCACAAGGCCCCACCTTTAGTTGAGGAGCTACAAGCAGTCACAGATGCTGAGGGGGAGGGTCATGTTTTCTTCAGGAGACAGCCCAGTGTAGGTTGTCCTTGCCCCGGTGGTCACACCCATGTGCACACAGGCAACACCAGCTGGACTCAGAAGGTTGAAGGAAAATAGCAACAGTAATTACAGAAGGAGAAGGAGAACACGGTTTGAGAGGGAGTTTCGGGGACACCGGAGAAGTTGAGAGGGGTGGATATCACCAAAATGCATTGTACTCAAGTGCGAAATTCTCAAAAAAATTTAAATGAAAAATAAAATCAAAGGAAATGTCTTATCACCACTCAATATTTCCTTATAAAAACTTTAATAAAAATAACTATGATCTATTTCCTTTATGGATCTACCTTGATCTTTTTAGTGATCCCGTACTTGCAAGTATTTCCTTTGTTTCTAAATGTTGTGTGACTTTCAATGGCTTCAGTGAAAAACCTCTGTAAGTGCACACACGTATGTGCACATGTGGAGGTCAGAGGTCAGCCTCATACTGTTCCTCATGATGGCCATTGCGGAGGTTTAAGGGAAAATGACTCCCAAACGGAGTGGCACTAATGGGAGGTGTGGCCTTGTTGGAGTAGGTGTGGTCTTGCTGGAGGAAGTGTGTCACTGTGGAGGTGGTCTTTGAGGTCTCATATATGCTCAAGCCACACTGAGTGAGACAGTTCACTCCCTGTTGCGTTTGGATCAAGACGTAGAATTCTCCAGCACCATGTCTGCCTGCACGCTGCCATACTCCCAGCCTCCATGCTCCCTGCCATGGTGATAATGAACTAAACCTCTGAAACTGGAAGCTGCCACCTCAGTCAAATGTTTTCCTTTACAAGAGTTGCCATGGTCATGCGTCTCTTCACAGCAACAGAAACGCTAAGACAGTCATCTATCTTGATTCTTAAGAATGGGCCATTCACTGAGACCTGGGCTTATTAGTTAGGCTGAGCAGACTGGCCAGAGAGCCCCAGAGGTCTTTCTGTCTCCCTTCCAAACACTAGGATTAACTGTGTGCACCACTGTGCCTGGATTTTCACATGGATTCTGGGGGCTGAACTTGGGTCCTCATGTTTATGTGGGAAGCCCTTTCCAGGCTGAGCTATGTCCCAGTGCAGTCTGTATATTTTTAACATGATTGATACATGTGGCAAGATTGCTGTTCAGGAGACATACATGAGTTCATGTTTTCACCACAGTGAAACATCTATTTTCTTGTGCCCTTGGTTAAAGTCATGCTCAGTCAGAGACTGAGGTTAGGGCAAATGTTTCATGGGCTGAAAACTTTACTCTTGAAGCAACACAAATGGAAGGAACAGCTCCTGTTCCTCTCTACTGTTACAGTCTGTGCCTTCGTAGGTGACCTTATAAAATTCTCAAAATTATGCCAAGTTGCTAAGAAATGAACCAGAATCAAAAGGCTAGTATCACCATCAGAACAGAAATCCTGGATCCAACAGTTTGGCTACCCAGGACAGACACACACCTAAATATGTTTCAGTCCACTGAAAGTCACAGAACACCCTTGGGGGTCAGGGGTGGGCAAGAACAAAGGTTTAAAACAAACAAACAAACAAAAACCAATCTCACAAATAACCAACAACAGTGCTGCTCCCCTGGGGCCTGAAAACAAGGACCTGTGAGTATCCAAGGTCGAATAATCCTGGTGAGGGCAGGCAACCAAAGCTCACTTCAGGAGCCACTAAGGGGTTTCCTTCAATCAGAAAGAAGAAAGCTTGAAAAGAAACAAGAGTGTGAAGGTATGCTGGCTCTACTGTTTGTCTGTAATTGTACGGAGGGGAGAAATGATATTGTGAGCTTCGCAGGAGGAGAGAGAGAATGAAGTAACCACGGCTGTGGAAACAGGCCAGTCATAACTGCGAGAGGGATTACCGGGGCCTTAATCCCCCAGCTGGGAGGACTGAAGAGGAAAAAGTGTATATACGCCCCCGTGAAAATGAAGCAGTGTTTATACGCCCTGTGAAAATGAAGCAGTGTTTATATGCCCCTGTGAAAATGAAGCAGTATATATACGCCCTGTGAAAATGAAGCAGTGTATATATGCCCCTGTGAAAATGAAGCAGTATATATACGCCCTGTGAAAATGAAGCAGTGTATATATGCCCCTGTGAAAATGAAGCCGTGTATATATGCCCTGTGAAAATGAAGCAGTCTACCTCAAAGCAAAGGTTTCCTGGGGGCTTTCCAGCGCTAATGGGAACAGCAAGCATGATTAGAACAATACTGAACCACATTGCCAGGCGTTTAAAGACTAGTAAACACCACAGAACAGGCAAAAACTGAGGGGGGGGGGGCGGAGGGGGTGTGGAGGGCAGTTAAATATGGGAGTCTATGGCAAAAGTTCAATAAACGGAAATTCTGTGCATTCATCAGTTTCCCATTACTGTAACAAAATACCTGAAGTCATCAATATAAAAGAAGGATTTATGTTGCTCGTTTACAGTTTTGTGGGTTCTTTTGTTTTGTTTCAGGGTTTTTTTTAATTGTTTTAATTATTTTGTTATTTGACAGTTTCATGAATATATGTAATGGACTCTGGTTACTCCTCCACAACCCCCGCTTGTCTCTCCCACATCCCCATCCTTAGCCTCCCGCATCCTTACTAGACCCTTCCCTAAGGAGTTCATGGCTTTTGGTTTGATTTTGTGACTAAAAGCCATGTGTGCGACCATTGAACTGGGGCTGCTTCTTGCAGCCTGGCGGAGTCACAGGTAGGTACAAAACTGAAGCAATGACTTCCCCTCTCCCCGAATCTGTCAGGAGCAAACAGTTCAGCAGTGAAGGCTGGGGCGTCCTGAGCCCCTCCTCCAGCATGCCTGACTGTTAAAGCACCCCTTTTTATAAAGACCCCGGTACAGGCACGGCCGCTTTCGCGTCTGTGATTTCCCGATTGCAAAGGCTGCATCATGCCCAGAAGATGACATCTTGAAGCCCTTCTTCCTGCCAGTCTGCTCTTGAATTCTTTCCGCCTCCTCTTCTGATGGTCCCTAAGCCTTGCAGGGGATGGTCTAAATGTCTTGTCTTGTTTAGGGCTCAGCACTCCTCCATAACTTACACTCAGTACTGTGAGCAGCCCCAATTTGCTGTATTTACCATCACTCACTGAAAAGAGGCTTCTTCCCAGGTTAAGGGTGAGAGAGCCGTTTGTCTATGGACAACATACATATTTAGAAGGTATGTTAATTTAACTGAACAATAGTATTCAGTGCCCCCCCCCCCCAGGGCCATGATCTCTCAGGACTGTGATTCCCCCTTGCCATGAATTGCACATGGAGCAGAACACACTGGGTATTTTTGCCTTTATCATTTCCCAAGGATTAAACACTATAGACAAGCTCTGTAAGATGCATAGGAAAGATTTAAAAACAAACTACTTGTGTATTTCACTTTTTAAAAGTTTACTATAAGGGTGAGGGGAGAGATGGCTCAGCGGTTAAGTTTGTCTTGAAAGCACAAGTACCTGAGTTCAATTCCCAGAGCCCACATCAAAAACCAGTTATAGTGATGAACACTTGTAATCTCAGCACTCAGGGCGGGTGGGAGGCTGAGGCAGGTGAATTTCTAAGGCTCGCTGGCCGGCCATCCTGTCCTACTTAGTAAGCTCTACGCAGAAAGGAGATCCATCTCAAAGGAAAAGTGGATGCTGTCCAAGGAATGACACTGGAGGTTTCCTCTGGTTTGTATACACACACACACACACACACACACACACACACACACACACACACACACACACACACACCAACGCAGGCGTGTATGCACATACATCCTTTGCGGCAAGCCACAGGAAAATGTATTGGAATCCAGCTACTATCACAAAAGCTACTACTTGGAAAGTCCAAGGATTTTCTGAAGGTCAAGCCATGGCTTAAGAAGTCTTGGTGATATTTTAGCTTTTGTATATATATTAGCTGGTTCCTACAATGATTTTCTTGTAATTCTATGTGTGCTTCCAAGAACTCCTAACAGTGTATTTATCTAAAATACCTATCAAGCATCCAAGGCCAAATGATCTCCTGAACTAAGGAAACACCCTTATGGAAACAACACCTGTCTCCTAGGTCAGGCGGATAGCTTTATTTCTTGTGCAATTTAAGCTGAGACCCTACTTTCTTTTTTTTTTTTTGTTTTTTGTTTTGTTTTTTGTTTTTTTTTTTTCGAGACAGGGTTTCTCTGTGTAGCTTTGCGCCTTTCCTGGAACTCGCTTTGGAGACCAGGCTGGCTTCGAACTCACAGAGATCCGCCTGCCTCTGCCTCCCGAGTGCTGGGATTAAAGGCGTGCGCCACCACCGCCCGGCTGAGACCCTACTTTCTTATAGAGCCTTACTAACATTATAGACTCCTAACTTCTTACCTAACCACTTCTAGGAATGTAGTTTGAGCAAATAAATTCCCTTTTTCTGATATATTAACTGATTTTAGCTCTCAATTGAACTCCTCTCTTACCACTCCCTTTTGGGGTGTAAAAGAAAGCCTAATGGTCACTGCCTGAGGAAAACTCTTGTCTGCCTTTATGACCCTGTAAGAATTCAAGCCTGGGACCTTGCTTTGGCTAGAGCACTGCTATTGCATGGGTATATAACTGTAAACCTCAGAGACTTGGGGAGAACTGAGAGGTATAAGGAGACTTAGAGGAGGATTTTGACGAGAGAACTTGAGGACGAGATGGAAGATGAGGAAGAGCCAGATGGGGAAGAACAAGATGGATAAGAACAAGATGAGGCCGGGCGGTGGTGGCGCACGCCTTTAATCCCAGCACTTGGGAGACAGAGCCAGGCGGATCTCTGTGAGTTCGAGGCCAGCCTGGTCTCCCAAGCAAGTTCCAGGAAAGGCGCAAAGCTACACAGAGAAACCCTGTCTCGAAAAACCAAAAAAAAAAAAAAAAAAGAACAAGATGAGAAGAACCTAGGTGAGGCAGATTTAAGATGAGAGAATTAAGATAGAACTTAGAAGGGACAGTAGATAAATATAGAGAGATATCAGGCAAGAAAGGAGCTAGGCATGAGAACAGAACTGAAGCTGTGTAGATAGGATTCTATCCCAGAGGAATAACATAGACAGACTAAGAGCTTGATGTACTTAGATTATTTTCTCAAAAATAATTTGCACATTTTGTAGTTTCTCTTCTGGGCCCCTGGAAAGAATCCTTAAGGCAATAGACAGTCATTTTGCCTCAGAGTCACATATCTTTTCTCAGTTATTGAGTTCTGGAAATTGAGATGGGGAAGCTGATCCTCTCTGATCCAGCCTCCACTCTATGTCCTCACTGAAAGGCAAGCTTATTTGACTCCCTAGAGGCTCCATCTTCACATACAGCTAAACCAAGAGTCACAGCTTCACCACGAATGTGTAGAGCAGAGTGTGGCGAAATACACCTGCAGTCCCAGGGCTGGGAAGGCTGAGGCAGGAGGATCACAAATTCCAGGCCAACCTGGTCTACATATTGAGACCCTGTCTCAAGACAACCTGGAAAACAAGCAAATAAACAAAACAACAAAAAGCCTAAACCAAACCAAACAATGGCAAAGACCCACGAACTTGTAGATAAAAGTGAATGCAGATCTTTGGCTCATACAGTGGTCATGCAGAGCCAGTAGGGTGCGAAGAGGTGTTTTACAAAAGCAAACAGGAACCCACAGTTTACATCACAAAAAGAGTTTTTCTTGGTGCAGCCTGTCCTGGAGTGTCAGTTTACACAAACAGGAACCCAATAGGCTGCACTCTGCTGAGCTTTGGGGTTTAGTGTCTGTTATCTACCAGTAGCAAGTCAGTATATGTGTGCTAGGTGGACCCACAATGCTTGGTCCTGATGTGGCTGTAGAGTCAATGAGAACCCATATCTCAACAAAGCCTCCATCCACCAAATTTGAAACCCAATGCCCAGCTGCTCAGCCCAAACATGAAAAAGTCACAGTATGGCAGGTCTTCTTAGGCCAAACACTGCTATTGGTTTTAGCACAGCTGGGACTTGTGCCTCCAGGTCAGTGAAACTTGGTCCCCACAACTCAGCACCAAGAAGGCCAGAAGCAATGGGCATGTTGCCCTCACACCAAACCATTTGGCAGAAGGTCAAGGACAGGAATACAGATTGACAAGTAACAATCCTGGGTTGACCTGGGACGGCTATCTGTCCTCATCATTGTGGTGGGGACTCTGCACCCCTGTGAGCATCTTGTTGTCACCCTGCTTCAGTTAAAACCTAGTAAGAGATGGCAGAACATAAGGAGGACTTCGTTCCCTCACCTCCATGTAGAAAAGGAAACATGAGTCCTGCTTACAAGCCAACTGCCCCATAAGCACTACTACCCAGAATTTCCTTTCAAGTTGCCGTAGTAGTTTCTGTCCTTTAAATCTCAAAATGCACTCTTTGGCAGGAAGGCTTACTCCTTTATATCAACAAATGTTTCTCCCAATAGAGTAATAATCCTGGGTTCCCTCCTCAGAATAATGAGTTGACCTCAAAACACTGTTTATAAGACCCTGAATTCCAAGAACACATCCCTGCTGGAACCACAGGCTGGGTTTGTGCCTAGCTTTGATGCTGGCTTTGAAAGAGTTCTTCCTGTGCCTTCTGAGCCTTGTTTCTTCTTCCACAATCTCCTTTCTCAGGAGGTCTCCAAGTCACCCATGCCAGAGACACTTGCACATAAATGTTTACTATAGCCCTCTTCACAGTAGCTAAGTCCCAGAAACAATCTAGGTGTCTGTCAACAGAGGAATGGATAAGGAAAGCACAGTGTGTGTGTGTGTGTGTGTGTGTGTGTGTGTGTGTGTGTGTGTGTGTGTGTGTGTGTGTCTACACACAGTTGTATTAGTTTCTTTTCAACTGCAATGACAAAGCACCATGACCAAAGCAACTTATAGAAGAAAGAGTTTATCGGCTTCCAGTTTCAGAGAGTATGTCTCTGGCCATCATGGTGGGGAGCATGGCATCAGGCATGCAGGCAGTAGCAAAGAACCTACATCCTAATCCACAGACAAGAGGCAGAGCGAGCTAACTGGTAATGGCATGGGCTTTTAAAACCTCAGTGCTTGCCCCCAGTAACATATCTCCTCCAACAAGGCTGTATCTCCCAATTCTTCCCAAACAGTTCCACCAACTAGGACCCAAACATTCAAACATATGAGTCTATGAAAACCATTCTTGTTCAAATCACCACAACAATGGAGTTTCTTTCAGTCATGAAGAATGAAGTTACATCATTTGCAGCAAAGTGAATAACTGAAGGTCATCATATTAAGCAAATTAAATCAGTCTCAGAAGGACAAGTATATATTTTCTTTCACATATGTGGGACTTAGGTTTCATATACATACACAAAATTATGTATGTACATATGACATAAGAATAGATGCAGAACAGCTGGGGGGGAAGCAAGGGTGGGGGTGACAGGGGAAATGGAGGATGTGAGGGGTATGCACAAAGTACCTTATACACCCATGTCTACATAGAAAATGGCTTTACATGACATAGTATAATAAAAGAAAAAAGCTTAAGATGAGGGAACCAGCCCCTTTCTTACCACATGGCAAAGATGTACAGATGATTCACCCTGCTTACATCTTGAAAATACACTGTGACAGGAAGCCACGGACTCAACCACTGGAAATACCAACCAGGAGACATTCCCACAAAGGACTTCTATGTAGCTCAGCTAACAGGAATGTACAGACCATGAAAACAGGAGCTAGAGCCGAATAGAGCTTACTTGAGTATGGGTTTTGGAACCACACAGAACTGGCTGAGACCAAGGTCTGGCACCAGTAGTGAGGGAGACCAGCTTCCTCTTATTCCCCCAGGGTACTCTTGAGCAGGGAGAAAGGAGGAATTTGTAGATAGTAGGAGAGAGAGAGAGAGAGAGAGAGAGAGAGAGAGAGAGAGAGAGAGAGAGAGAGATAGAAACACAGGATAGCCTCCGGAGGGCCTGGGTCTCAACCCACCAGCCCCTTCTGTCTCTACTAAAGGGCTTTTAAAGGAATGCCAAGGGGTGGAGCAAAAGACCTCCCCCAGCACAGCCAAGTGCAGACCATCTCAGACACCTGGTGACCTTGCACATGGTCAAGCCATTCCCTAATGCAGCCCTGCTGTGTAAAGCAAGCTCGGATCTCACTAGGAAACCTTTGTGGGCTCCCACACAGTAGCGAGAACTTGGGCGGTTTACTGAAACTCACAGCATCAGGGTGCTTGTCACCAAGCCTGATAAACTTAATTCAGTCCCTTAAATGCACATGGTGGGAGGAGAGAACTGACCCCTGCAAATTGTCCTCTGACCATCACTTACCTGCTGTGGCAGGCTTCCCTCCCAAACAAGTAACTCAAAAAAAGGTAAAACGAGCATACAAGGTTTTAAAAGCCAAAAATTTGACAGTTAATGTTTAAGTGTATTTGCAGTCTAGAATTTATCATCATAGGTAAGATTAACAAGCTACAACCACAGCCCTAGAGAAACTAGGTAATAAGGAGAACCCTAAGAGGGACACATGGATCGCCCTGGGAAGGGGAAATAGATGAATCTCCTGTGTAAATTGGGAGCAGGGGTAGGGGGTAGAAGGGAGGGGATGGAGGATAGGAACATGAGGGATTGGGATGGTCTGGTTGGGAGAGGGATGGAGAGAGAGAGCAACAAAAGAGATATCTTCATAGAGGGGGTCATCATGGGGTTGGGGAGAAACCCAGTGCCAGGGAAATTCCCAGGAATCAATGGGATGACCCCAGCTAATACTTAGCAATAGTGTATAGGGTGCCTGAACTGGCCATCTCCTGTAATCAGATTGGTGACTACCCAAATTGCCATCATAGAGCCTTCATCCAGTAACTGATGGAAGCAGATGTAGAGATCCACAGCCAAGCACTGGGCTGAGTTCCAGGAGTCCTGTTGAAGAGAGGGAGGAGGGATTGTAGTAGCCAGGGGTGTCAGGGTCATTACAGGGAAACCCACAGAGACAGCTGACCTGAGCTTGTGGGAGCTCACAGACTCTAGCCCGACAGCTAGGGAACCTACATGGGACCAACATAGGCCCTCTGCATGTGGGAGACAGTTGTGTAGTTTGGTCTGTTTGTGGGGCCCCTAGCAGTGGAACCTGGATCTGTCCCTGGTATGTGAGCTGGCTTTTTGGAACCTATTCCCTGTGATGGGATGCCTCACTCAGCCTTGATGGGGGTGTGGGGGCTTAGTCCTGCCTCAACTTGATATGAAAAGGAGGTGGGAGGAGGGAACAGGCTGAGGGGAGGGAAGGGAAACTGTGGTTGGTTTGTAAAATAAATTTTTAAAAATTTGATTAAAAAAGGT
The DNA here is from genome assembly GCF_007827085.1 of Peromyscus californicus insignis. Lineage (NCBI taxonomy): Eukaryota > Metazoa > Chordata > Mammalia > Rodentia > Cricetidae > Peromyscus > Peromyscus californicus. The sequence goes on from NW_026294617.1 coordinate 35,103,312, forward strand.
AAGGTTAGCAAAGATAAATTCTGGCGATGTCCTAAGGTAGTCATGCCACCTACGAACTTAGATGGTTTTGCTCTTTCTTTTCTGCTATGGTTAGCTTTTTGTATAAATTTTGTTTGCTGATTTTCCTGACTTGAAGTCCCAGCACTTTCTGTATATTTGCTCCCTCTAGACGTTGTATTGATGTTGCCTCTGCTTTGTCTTTTTGGATCTTCCCAACAGCCATGTGAGTAAGTGGTAGTGTTGGCCACATTTTGTGGTGGTTAATTTGGCCTTGGAGAGGGTAAATGGCACATGGAAGCCTCCCGCTACAATGTGGCTTCAGTTGGGCTTGAACCTTTGTCTGTCTGGCTTCCCAGCCCAGAGTCGTGTTTGTCTGTCTGTAGTAGAGAAGGATCTTAGTTTAACAAGGTCCCTCTGCTCCTTCAAATGTAGACAGGGTACACAGCCCCACTCACCTTCCCAGATAATGGGAGACCCAAATCATTTGCACAGTAACAATTCATTCATGTGTTTTTATGTAGTAATCCAAATAAAGGTTGGCTTGCCATGAAAATAAATGGAATATCAAATATGATGACAGGATACTTCCATGCATGCAACATCTCCTGCCTCTATGGCCACAGGTAGGATTTGTACCAAAATAGAGAAGGGAGAGGATGAACACCAGCATCAAGTGGAGGGTGCTGAGGACAGGACCAACTCCCTTGCCATGTCCAATATAGAGAGGGGAGAACCAAGACACAGATCACTTTCCTCTTGCCTGGTGGTATCTAACTCAGAAAATAGTAGTAGAGGACCATTTTCAGGGGTTTGCCTTGAGAACTGAGAAGAATATAATAAACACTCTTATAGCTAAATCAAAATAGTCCGAACTTTTCCTTGGTAGCAAAGAAAACGAGTAAGCAGGAAGCATCTGTTTTCTACATCTGTGCTGATGTCTATCAACCCCTCAGTGCCTTCACAGCCCTCTTAGGACCCAGTAGAGCCCATTCAAGCAGAGCACCCAGAAGGGCTCATCGCTGTCAGAGTCACACACAGTTATCAAGTAGCAAGGCTGACTAGTTCTATAGGGTTGTGGATGGCTTCTGTAACTTGGAGGAGAAGGACTGAGTTGCACCATAGCTCCAGACCTGCCAGCATCTCCCTTCAGCCTGCACACCAAGATGTTCCCACTGACTGGGACTGGCATATGGATAACTTTAAAAGAATCAATTTCAGCTCTTCAATGTCTAAGAGTCCTCTCTTCTAAACACTGATTGGCTTAAAATACCCTTTTTTTTCTCCCTTGCCACCTCACCCACTTTTTAAGGCACAATTGGCTAAAAAACAAACAAACAAACAAAAACCACTTTGCAGTATATGCCCCAGCCACTAAAAATAAACAAACAAACAAACAGAACAGGCATGGTATGTACACTCAGGGCATGAGGCAGAAGGATTGCTGTGACTTCAAAAGCAAAATCCCCTTCCCTTTCATTCATGAAGACCTTTGTCTATTAGAATTTAGTTTATATGCTGAGGTTGGAGCTCAGAGTTAGAGTGCTTGCCTTATATGTACTGGCCCTGGGATGGAACCCCAGCATGGTAAAAAAGAAAAATTTAAAGTTTTAGGTTGGTTTGTGCCTGTTGGAGAGTGTTCTTTATTATAAGACTTCAATAAAGAATGAAATGTAGCTGTATAGTATGATACACCTGCAATCCCAGCATTGAGGGGGCTAAGGCAGGGGGCTCTTGTGTTGGAGGCTAGCCTGGACCGCAGAGCAAGTTCTAGAATGGCTGAGGTCATGTAGTGAAACCTTGTCTTCAAATAGAAAATAAACTAAACATTTCAAGCCCATCGTTTTCTTCAGTGCTGGTATCTTCAGTTCCCAACCCTGCACAGTTAAATACACAAAAGCACATGCAAGTGTCTATCACAGAGACATGATCGCACAATCATAAAAATAAGCACAGAACACAATACACGAACATGAAGGAGGTGTGCAGCGGCCTCACTGTCAAGAACAAAGGGAAAATACACATTGTTCCCTTTTATTAAAGTGGATTTGTTCTTATAGTCTCAAAGCAGGTGATGATGGGTGGTAAATTATTTGATCAGATTCATTTAGAAACACTGATAACTCATATTTTTATTTGTAGGGTTTTACAATATGCCAGAATTAGATGTTTTGCTTTTGGTTTTTTTAATGCAGTTACAAACAAAACTTTAGAGGTTGCCTGGGTGACTTTGCTGCTGCTGCTGCTGTGCTAAAACACCATGACCAAAGGCAACATAAGGAAGCATTTCCTTTGACTTACAGCTCCAGAAGGCTGTCATCCACACTGTTAGGGAAGGCCTGAGAGTGAGTAGAAGCAGTAAGTCAAAAGAAGCCATCTCAGCTGCACACAGGAAGCTGAGAGCACCTGGAAGTAGGGTGAGACTATCAACTCTCAAAGCCCATCCCCAGGGACATACTTCCTCCAGCAAGGCTCTGCTTCGTAAGGCTCTACTTCCTCCCCACAACAGCGCCACCTACTGGGTACCAAGTATTCCAATACCTGAGCCCAAGGGGGACATGTATCATTTAAACCGCTACAGAGGTCAACTGAAAATGACTGGTACAAAATTTTTCAAAATTCCTTTAGAGAGTATCTAAGCAAAAAAAAAAAAAAATGTCATTTTAACCTATTCTTACTCTTTGAAAACTGGCCATCTGTAAAAAGATAGCCACATTCCATCTGTCACGCCAAATGGCGGATTGTTGGCCACAGCCATCTGTTTGATTAGCAGTCTGAATGGGCAAGACTAGAATGGTAAACTTATATTGCAAGGGATCACCTCAAAAATTCCACACCCAATGGCAAAAAGAGCACCAGGTGGGGAAACCCTGGGCGTGGCCGTACTGCTCTCTTCCCAGGTGGTAGCTTTTGACACTAATCCCTTCAAGGCCAAGAACGCAAGCATCATGGTGTTGCTCCCTCCTTAGCGTTGTCAGGGGCCAGGCTCACTGCACAGAGCAAGCTGTTAAGTAATAATGCCCCACAGGTGCACGGCCGCAGATTCCCCTGGACTGCTGCGGAGGTCTTTGCAGGGCCCAATAGCTCCTGAATGCAGCGCTCCCTGCATTATTCCACTCCAGCAGACATGTTTGCTTTTGTTCTCGACATGCACAGGGCCCTAATTCCTGGAATATTGAATTTCGTTTCTTCTCTTCTCCTTCTACCAGCTACTGAAAATCAGTTGCTACCCTCGTCTGCTGGCTCCACCCCCTGTTCATCTCCTGGTCATGGTGAATTTGCCTCTGCAAAAGCCTCATATCAACTTCAATTTTTTTTAATATAAGATAATATTGATCTTGGCACTGGGGCTTGTCGGAAATGCTCCCCTTTGCTCTCCCCAGATGAACTTGCTGCTCCTAATTACACACTTCTCTTCCTCAGCTTCTTTAGGCCCAAGTTAAAGTAGTTTGAGAATTCCTCCCTTGCCCTCTCTGGATGGTATCTAGCCATTATTCCGATTGACCGCACGTCTTATCAGGGCTCCTCACTATCTTCTGATGGACTCCTGAAACACCTGTTCTGTTCAACATATAGAGTTTTGCCCTCCACTCCTCTGTGTTGCTGGAATGGGGTACCCGGATGTCTAGTCAGCTTAGGTTTCTCGTGGACCCCAGCTTCCCCTGGCACTGGAATCACAAGTTAGGTATTGTTTCTATTAGTGCTCCCTCTCCTTCCTGCCTCTCTCAGAAGGGCCTTGAACTATTAGAGCGAGGTCTTCCGGGGGGCAGCTCAGCCCATTAATGGGAGCACAGATCTGGGCTTGAATCTTGGCTCTGCCAGACACCAGATGAATGATTTAGGAGCCAATGCATTCCTTCTTTTACCCTCAGTTTCCCTATTTGGTAAATGAGAATGTCAACTTTGTGTGCTTGCCCTGAGAATTAATAAAGTTCATCCTTATGAGGTACCTTCTATAACGTCTCACAGGTATGCACAATATCCAGACATCCATCATCCTAAGAGAATGCATCCAGCAGAACTATGAAGACTTAAAGGGTTCTCTTCCACTTAGTGCAGAGCATTCGTGTAACTCTTATCTTGGCCAGCTTCTCAGAGCTCGTATCTTACAAGTATTATTGTTGTCATATTAAAATGCCCTCTGGAAACCTGTCAAGCATAAGCAAGGTCTGCAAGCTCAAAACCTGTGGTATTCGCTTTCCTCTGACTAGGCTAAACAAAATCATTTGTTTTATCCCTGAAATCTGAGTCCCTGTTTCAAAGGCTACGTTTTGTCAACTGCCCTTGAGATTTCTTTTCATCAGCACATTCCCAGAGTCCCCAGCCTTTAGAAATCATGGGAGGCTCTGGGCATCATGTACGGACTCAGTTTTCAAAAAGCACTTGAGACCGCTCAGCTTCAGGATGGATAGTTCTCAGCTTTCAGCTTCAGTTCCTTTCGGCCTGAGGACCATTTGGATCTGGGCCTAAGAACATAGTCACACGATGTCAGAGTATTAGTATGAAATAGGCGATGGCCCTCTTCCTGCCTCTTGACCTCACTTACAAAAAACACAGGAAAATAAATCTAATCTCCTCGCGGTTCCCTTGTGTTTCCCTGCAGCAAGAATGTTTTATGACTTCAAATTACATATTAGATGTATTCCTAAGGGGATCATATTGAAGATTTCTTTTCCAAACTTAGTCTAATCATTAGGAAAGGGGTATAATTATACTTTCTACCTCATTTAAAAGGTTACTTCTATCTTTGCACAAAAACAGCTTCCAAGTCTAGGATGAGGACATTTCTCCCTCACTTTGTCATTTTTGGAGTAATGAGCTCAGGTAAGGGGGCAGGGTGGGTGGAGAATCCCTTTCTCAAACCCTTCGTTTCTTATCATAGACTAGAGACTCAGGTTGGCTTTCAAGGGAGACGATGTATTCACCCAAAGGGGCCCCGACTCTGAAAAGCCTAACCTTAAGAATGAGATGTTGGGTTGGGAGTATACCTCAGTGCTATAGCACTTGCTATGTTTAGCAGTGAGGCGTCAATGGGTTTGATTTCCAGCATTCCCTAGCCCCAGTCCCCCTTAGATGAAATGATGAAAGTTTCATGTTTCCACTGGTGAACAGAAAACAAGAAAAACACTCTGCAACTCATGCAAAACAAGAAGACCCCCGAGAGACTGATTCCCTTGAACATTCCCTGGGCTTCCCTATGCCAAAACAACTTCCTCCAGTTGACCTGTGTGTGTGTGTGTGTGTGTGTGTGTGTGTGTGTGTGTGTGTGTGTGTGTGCACTCCAGTGTCAGCTGTCTGTATTTGGGGAAAATCTTTCCAATCTGTGGACAGCACTTGCCATTCTCTTGAGGTGACAGCTCCCTCCTTCACAACAAACACATTTTCAATCCTGCCTTTACTAGCATATAATATTCTGCTCTCTGTGTGGGTTTCTGTGCTTATGTGAGTGTGTGGGTGGGTGTGCATGCATGTGTGGTGTGTGTGGAAGCTGGAGGTCAAAATCTGGGTGTCTTTCTAAATCGTCCTCTATCTCACTTTTTTGAGGCATGTCCTCTCAGGGTATCTGAAGCTCTCAGATTTGGCTGGCTGGCCAGTGATCTTGGGCATCCTCCTGCCTCTGCTCCACTCGGGCTGGGGAATCACCTGTCCATGCCTTGGTTTCTGTGCACATCCTGGGGATCAGAACTCAGATCTTAGGCTTGTATGATAAGCACTGTAGTGGCCCAACCTTCTCCTCAGCCCCTTCGCTTCCTTTTTCTGTGACATCCATTGATGGGGAGCTGGGGAGCCCCTCACAATATGTCCCAGTGTCAGCTTTTCTCCAGAGAAATTGAAAGTGATTAAGTCCCTCCACCACTACCCTGGACTTACTGAGGCGTGAACAGGTACAGAGATAGGAAATCTTGTAGTTCCTTCAAAGTTTTCAAGGCAAAAGCCCTTCCTTTACTGAAGGTGAAGGACTCTAAGCATACTGAACGAGATTAAAAACACAAATCCATTTTCCAAACGAAAAACCAAGTGACTTTTAACAGCCCTCTCTCCCTCTGGAAGAGAGAATTGAGGAGTGACTTCATTGACGTTCACACTTTTTTTTTGTCCTTTGAATTCGGAAGACATAATTGCTTTCTGGTTATGCAAACGTGGCTCATTTTGACCTATCCAAAAATAATAAATCAGCCCTTGAAAAGCTTTTGGAAAACTTGAAGAGAGCTGCATTTGTTCGATTCTCATGACTAAGTCTCCTCAGCTAAAACAAAGTGAGAACATTATGCAATTATTTAGAGGAAACTCGGGGCCTTTGGGACAGTCAATCATATTGCTCAGGCGAAACTGGACTTGGGGACCTGACATTTGCAGATAATTGTGCAACCCTCAGCTGTGCGAGCCAGTTCTAAGAGAGCCCCCACCTTCCATTCCCTCTGCCCCCATTTTGCTTCGTTTTGTGCCTTCTGATTAATAAGAAGAATAAATCAAGCTGACTTTGGCTTGGCGCTTAGGAGATACACTCAGAAAAATGAACGTGAATGCTGACTCAAGAAACCGAAGGTATCCTCTGCAGGCTTCTCTCATTCAAGAAACAAAGCAAAGCCAGACTATTCAGCAAACATGAGCTCAGATACTAGAGCTCAGGCCCAGATGTTATTGCATATAAATATTTATAAGGCCCATAAGGATCCTGGCAAAGCTCAGATTTGCTTCAATTCGGCAAATGTTTCAAATTCGGTCCTTTTGTCCTAGGGAAGCCTTCGGAAGACGGGATCTAGTAGAAGATACATTATTTGGGGGAGAGGATGGGAGCCCTTCTTTTGTTTTATGACCTGCTTTTCATGGATGGGGTATTGTTGTTTTCAAGAATCTTGTCTCAAGGACTTTTCCCAAGAAGCCAGGAGAAACTGTGAAGGGTGAAACTGAATTCCAGAGTCACACACATGGTCAGAGGATGAGCATCCCGGAGTTGGGAAGAGGGAAGGAGGGAAGCCAGCCTCCTTTTCTTCCCTCCCTTTCAGTTGTGAAACAGCTCCAAGAGCAGAAAACCTCAGCTTGGGTGATTAGTAAAGTAAGCATATTTGTTTGTTTGTTTGTTTATTCATTGGTACTGGCAATTGAAACCAAGGTGCCACATCCGCAGCATAGTTCAGACTTTTAAAATCTCAGTTTAGCTAAACAGCATGCACTTCTGAAGAAAACAAAACTTGTAATACACATTTCAAACATTGGGGCTATTATTTATTCATTTCATTATTTATTTACATACTTTATTTGTATATTTATATGATTTACTTACATAATTCATTATTATTATTTATTCATGTGTAGCATAAGTGTGCAAACACATACCATAGCATGGTGTGTGGAGGTCAGAGGACAATTTGTAGGAGTCGGTTTTCTCCTTCCACCATGTGGGTCCCAGGGATAGAACTCAGGCCATTGGACTTGACAGGAAATGCCTTACCTACAGAGCCATCTCCCTGTCCAGTCCCCCAATAGTTAAACAACTGCTTGGCAACTTATAAAGCACCAATAACAACAAAATCTGTTGTATGTACTAGAATTTCGTATTGAAACTTTTTAAAACCATGTGATGATTTGGGCTTTTGGTGCTTCACTTGGTTTTCCAGAACTGTCAAGATTGATGAAGTCATTATTTATCACTATCATTGCCATCGTCATCATCATCATCACTATGTTTTTATTGTGGTGTAGGGATTGAACCTTGAACCCCAAGCATGCTGAGCACATGTTCCCCCATTGAACTGCACCCCTCAGTGAAATCATATATTTTTTTTTTCTTTGAAGTTCACCCTCTTGGCCTCTCTCCTTATGTGCCTATCAGGGAAGCTATCTAGCTCCTAGTCCCCCTTTACCTCTCTCAGAGGTCATCCTAACTGTTGGTAGGGGGTTAGGGACACAGAAGGGGCAGCGGTTAGAGCCCCTTAGAGGAGGCATGATGCAAGGGACTATGGTAAGACTTAACAGACAGCAAAGGTCCAGAACATAAGACTGCCACTTTGAAATTATTTTATTCCATGCATTTTATGATATAAAAAAATGGCATGCCTACAAGCCTTGCCCACCTATGAGCCATGCACCCTGTGATTTAAGATGGCTTACACGATATCTGATTTGATTCATTTGTATATGGGAGTGAGAATCAGCTTGGCTTTCTCCAGTGGTTAGGTCCTAATCTGTAGAATAATTCCTGCCTGACTGGGAGAGTCCTGATAACCTTCAGTACCAAGTGACCGTGGACTCGGTGTGGGAGTGCTCTGCTCCACGGGACACGGTCTTCTTGTTGTAGAGAGCTCAGGGATGAAAGGCCCATGGTCTCCCACAGCTCCTGGCCTGCTGGTTTCTCCGCACGCTCTCCAGCAGGTCTGTGCCAATCCCATTGTCATCCCTGTGCCCTCTGGCCGCTGCAGCTGACAGTTCCAGTCGACCCTGAAAGCACAGGTCTTCTCCGTGGGGGCCTTCATCTGCTGGAACATCTGGCAAACTCTCCAAGGTCCTTACCTGGTTTCCATGCTTAATGTATGTGTAAAGATTTTATCAAGGCTCTTGGCGGCTGGACTTCACGGTGTAATCACAAAATCAATCCACATAGACTAACTGGACAGAGACTCACTAAGAAGCCATCCCACAAGGTCAGGCACTTAATTAAGGTGCTCTTCCCCCATCCTTTGCCGGCCCCATTGATTCTTTGCTTTGCCTAACAGATGTTGCTACTCTTCTTGTGGACAAGCCATGCCCCACCTGGGACCATCTTCAGAGCTTTGCAGTTTGGTGGGAAAACCACCAGGGGGCACTTGTGTACTATCCCAATCCCTAGGGAATGGACCAGAAAAAGCCTTCATCCAACCCCAAGAAGACAGCTAACCCACCCTAGATAATCTACTCGGCTGTGTTCTGTTTGCTAAGCTTCAAGATTCCTCCTTTAGCTATGAGCATCCCTTGAGATAATCAGAGACTCCTCTCTTTCGGACATCTGCACCTTAGTGAGCAGTACAGCCACGGACTCCATCACTCCTAGACAAGGCCTAGGAGATCTTGGTGCAGCGGAGATGTTCTACTGGAAACTTTGCATGCCAGAGTCTTTGAATCTGTAACATGTAAGTAAGCACCTTATTAAAAATAAGCCTAGCCAGAAATTGCCAAGCTACTGCCCCTTGGTGGTGTGGAGTGTGCTTTGCACTGCTGTTGCCCGTGGCCTTGATGAGCCAAGCTCGTCTTGGATGATTGTGGCCCATTGCCTCTCAAGTCATCAAGCACTGCTGTGTGTCTCTCATGGACCAGGTCTTGGACTGGAGACACACTCAGTGTGAGGAGAGAATCAAGTAAGCAGGACATTATGGAGCAGGAAGTTCATACATAGCTAAGGAAGCTTCCAAACTAAGACCAGGTATCAGACTTAGCCTTGAAAGACGGGACATCTGGTTGGTGGCATCTTAAAGGACCAAGACCTGAATGTACGAGATCCTCAATACCAAGGGGCAATTCTACCCTGCCCAAGAACAAACAGAGCTTTCAGAGAAGTTCCGACTTCGTTTATTGAGTGTCTACTATGGACAAGACAAAGAATGCATCCAAAATCATCCAGGTTGTGGTAGCATTCACTCGGTACATGGGGCATGAAAGCCTTGAGTCCAACAGTGGAGTGAGATCTGTCTAGTCTTGGCCCATTACAGACTAGGCACCCATTGAGCACCTGTTTAAATTGGGTTTTTTACAAACTGCCTAGGTTTAATGACCTGGTGGACAGCCGGAATGCCAAGTACATACACATCATTTCTGCTAGGAGTGTTTACAGGTTATTTGTGCTCCCAAGAAAGGAGTGTCAGTCAAGCATGACTCAAAGTCTGGTCTTCTGTAGAAGGGGATACTTGGTCCTCTGAGGCCTTTGCTGTCCTTGGAGGTTGTCTCAACTAGGGCTGGTGTTTCTGACAAGGCCTTTGCTGCTGTAAATAGAGTGAGTATCATCCACAGACTCAGTAATGAAAGAAATAGGAATTATATTTTTTTAAGATTTTTTTTTAGATTATTATACAAGTGTGTGTCTGAGTATGGGTTGGCACTCTGTGTATCTCTCTGGTACATGCACACAGAGTCCAAAATAGGGTGTCCATTCCCCTGGAGTTGGAGTTATAGGTAGTTGTGAGATGTCCAACATGAGTACTTGGAATTAAACTTAGGAGTTTAAACTACACCGATCACCTGACTGCCAGAAACATGCTTTACCTGATTATCAGAAATGGATTTTTTTTCGCTGCTCTCTGATTTTCCCAGGATGGAGTTAAATGTGAGTGTCGTAACAGGGATGTTGAAGGAACTGCTCCCCCCCCCCCAACCCTCTGTGCATGAAGGCCACAGGGCCCTCATTTTAAGGCTTCCCAGAAAGGGCATGAGTTCTTGGACTCAGCAGCACCTGTGACCCTCTCTAGGGTTTCCCCTTTGTAAGGCCTCCTTTCAGACAGTCACCCTAGGGTCTTCTCACCCCCTGAGGAGTATTTTCCACTCAGATGCAGAAGGGTTGTCCTACTTAGCTTTAACTGTCAACCTGACAAAGCCTGGAGTCATCTGAGAGGAGAGGAGGAGGAGGAGGAGGAGGAGGAGGAGGAGGAGGAGGAGGAGGAGTGTCTTGATTATTAATTGGCTTAGGAGGATCCAGCCTACTGTGGGAGGCACCATTCCCTGAGCAGGTAGTCCTGAACTGTCTGAGAAAGCTAGCTAGCAAAGCATAAACTGGCCAGTGAGCCAGCAAGCAAAGCCCCCCTGTGGGTTCTTCTGTTTGTACTTGGTTGGCTGGAGTGAGTTCCTTAGTCAGAGGTAATACTAGATGGAAATACAAGCAGGCCTGCCTTCAAGTTCCTGCTCCAGCTCCTCTCCTGACTTAACTCCATGATGAACTATGATCTATAAACGTAGATAAGTTCTTTCTTCCCCTAAATCGCTTTTGCTCATGGTATTTGTTATAGCAACAGAGATGAAGCCAGAACAGGTGTTGAGGAAGATTTGTTCGCTCTGCCCCCTGAAACTGTCATTAAACTGAACTTTGATTCAGAGGATGGAGTGCGTGCTCAGCTGACCTAAATAAACCACAGAGCTTTTTTGGCCGACTCAGATGAGGAGGGAGGGACACAGGGAGAAAGGAGGAGGGGCTTAGGAGTTTCACGGACCTTTTTGGATCTTAGAAAAGCAGAAGAGGGTCAGCTGGGCTTTTCTCCTTCTCTTTTTGGATCTACCAGGTTCATACCCTACTGACTCGTAGCTGGAGCTATCTCCAGTCCCACACAGGCTGGCAGCCACTCAGACTCAAATAAACACACAGACGCTTATATTATTTAAACTGTTTGGCCTAATGGCTCAGGCTTCTTGTTATCTAGATCTTACATCTTAAATTAACCCATTTCTAGTAATCAATAAGTTGCCACGTGGCTTGTGGCTTACCAGTATCTTAACATCTTCTCATGGCAGCAGCTCCCTGACTCAGCCTTTTCCTCTCTCTTTGTTCCCCCCCCACCCCCACCCCACACCCCCACACCCCCACCCCACCCCCCCCACCCCCACCCCACCCCCCTACCCCCACCTACCCACCCCCGCCCCCCTGCCTATACTTCCTGCATGGCTACTGGCCAATCAGCACTTTATTTATTAACCAATCAGAGCAACACATTCAGAGCATACAGACTGTCTCCAAAGTTTTTATTAATAATAGAATAATTTAGATAATCATTACAAACAGGGAGACCTGTTGCTAGTCTTCCAGTTTTTCATGTAGAGTAGTACCCTTGGTAGGAAACATTTCACTAATGCAAAGATTCCTTCCTGGATAAAAGGAGGAGGCTTGAGAGGCTGATGAAATTCATGAGAAACCTAACAAGACGCAAGAGGCCCCTCCCTCAGGTTGTATAAACAGCAACCACGGCGGGTGAGAGGGAAGTCTTCAGTGAGATTTGACTCCAAAAGGCTGCGCAGGGAGCTACCGTTACGCAGCGGTGTGAGCTATCCGCAGAGTTGGCTGTCGAGCTTTTTGGTGACATAACTATCAGAGCTGCTCATGCTCCTGTGACTGACCCCTCCCCCATGGTTCTGTGACTAACCTAGCAAACTCCTTGGTTCTCCAAACTGGATTTGATGAAGCCATTCTGTGATCCATCATCCAGGCCCTCCCTGGGTTGACAAACGCCTTCTCGGGGAAAATGAAAAAGGAATGGAGAAACAACAGAGCCCAGTTTCCCGCTGCAGAGCAGGAGTCAAGTGCCTCCAGAGGCTATGAAGGTGATATATGAGATATAATACAGCCTGAAGCAGGCTCTACATGGGGGTAACATAGCCATCAAGTGGACCAGGCAGAGTCTGGGACCCAGCAGACTCATGGGGGCACTGAAAATGATGTTATATCTATTAAAATCAAAGGAAATCATGAACACAACGATGAACTTAGCCTGGGTATTTGTCTTACGTCAGCACGCTCATTTAAAAATGATCCGCTGATTTTTTTATGAAGGAACCCATGAAAAGAAAATGGCCAAGGCCTTTGAAAGTCAAGTGCTTCTACCACAGTGGCTAAAGCTTAGGCAGTTCTTGCACATAAGATTTCACACAGACAAAATTCATTCCAGTTCTGAAGTCCACTGAAATCCAATGGTCACAAAAGAATCTAACATCTCAGGGTCTAGGCTTCAAAGGAAAATGATAAATATGGTACCTTTAAAAGAAAGGGGGAAAAAGAAAGACCCACATGCCAGCCTCCCCTTCAAAGACCTGGTGCCTGGCATGCCCCTGCCTCAGCTTCAAGCCTACGTGTGGAGGGTTGGTCCCCAGTGCAGGACCCCTCAGGGTTCTCAGCTCACCAATGACTTAATACACTGAATTCACAGCCTCCCGGGACTCTGGGAGGTGACAGAAACTTTTAGAAGGGCCTATTTGGAAGAAGCATGTTGCTTAGGAGTCCTTGAAGACTGTATTTTGTTCCCATCCTACCTTCTCTCTGTCTGACCCAGTCACCATGCCCATTCGGTCATCAGCTTCTCTTCCACATCCTCCTCCGGTGATGTTCTGATGACTCAGGCCCAAACACAGCGGAACCAGCCAACCACAGACCAACACCATGAGCCAAACTCCAGCTTTTCTTTCTTTTAAGTTGTTTTATTGGGCATTTTGTCAGAGATATGGTAAAATGACAAATACAAACTCCAAATAGTATCCTTCTGGGTTCTTTATCTTGGAATCAGTAGAATCTCATGTTGAGAAAGTAGCCTGTGTGTGTGTGTGTGTGTGTGTGTGTGTGTGTGTGTGTGTTTGCCCTAAAGCACATGTTCTCTCTCTCTCTCTCTCTCTCTCTCTCTCTCTCTCTCTCTCTCTCTCTCTCTCTCTCTCTCTCTCCCTCTCTCATTATATTATATAGAGACACAGAGCCAAGAGCAATCAGGTCAGGCCATGAATACAAGAGTCCCTGGGCATCAGAGAGTCCAGAAACAAACAAACAAATCAGTTCAGCCAACTTGCTCTCCAGCAGGTACCAGACCCCAGTGCTGCAAGAGCAGGGGTGTCAGGCCAGTCTGTGGAGCCAGGGGGTTAAAAGAGCCAGGCACAGACGGTAGCTGCTTTCAAAGCACTTCAGAAACCAGTCTTGGACTTCAGTGCCTTTCAAAGCCACCACAAGGACTGGTTGGAATGAGATGGGGCGGTTCAGTCAACACAGGTGAAGGCTGGGGCTAGACCGTGATTTGAGCTTCCTAACAAGGATCAGTTCCCACCTGGGACCTAAATAAAGTTCAGTAGTGACATTTCTCAACCCTCCCCATCCACACATGAATCTTCCTTGTGTGGTGTTCTCTCTCTCTCTCTGAGGACCTCAAGTCCATCCAGGACTTGGCCCTGAGCTCAACAAAGCCACATTTTTACAGATCGCCAAGGTTCACAGATGTTCGCACTGACCACTCAGCAAAGCCACATTTTTACAGATCGCCAAGGTTCACAGATGTTCGCACTGACCACTCTGTGCTTTGCTGCCATAACCGGAGCTGCTTCCCATGACGCTCATCCTTTCCCCAAGTTCAGTCTGAAGAACCGTCTACGAAGATCAGCAGCTCCAGAAGATGAGGAGGGGAAAGGCATTCTGTGGAGAAATCGAGTTCAGTGTAATCCACCACTCAGTCAAGACACACAGCAATGCTCTCCACACAGTCAGGTTCAGAAAAGGGAAGCTGTGTGTCAGGGTTCAAGAGAAAAGGAAGGACCATGGGGCTTATTTATGAACACAGTGTGTTTACATTTTTCAGCAGAGTTATGAGACCCCCCAAGGGCTCAGGAATGTTCCTGCTGACCTTCAAGCTGAGATGAAGGCATCGATGGGTCAACCCATCTATGAGCTCTGAGAGAAAGGCCTGCCCACTCCATAGTTAGGTACAGTCTTTTCCCAAATGGGGAAAAGTTTGACAATTGGGAATGCACAATGACCCCAAAGCTGCAAAAGAGGAGTAACAGTCCTTACTGACAATTTACTTAGTCTATATAATCTCAACAATGCTAAAAGAAATTACAAGGGTATAAGGTATCAGTAGCTTCGGGTTTTTTTTTTTTTTGTTGTTGTTGTTGTTTTGTTTTTTTAGAAAGTAAAAAGATTAGCCTGGCAGTGGTGGTGCACGCCTTTAATCCCAGCACTTGGGAGGCAGAAGCAGGCAGGCGATTCTCTGTGAGTTCAAGGCCAGCCTGGTCTACAGAGCAAGTTCCAGGACAGCCAGCACTACACAGAGAAACCCTGTCTTGAAAAACCAAAAGAATAAAAGAAAGTAGAAAGTTAAAGGACTAAAAGAGTTCTGATGGTCAACCAATGTAGTGTCAGATCTGGGATTCAGAGGCAAAACTCCATTTCTTCCCAGGGTTATAAGGTATTGTATGTTTTACACGTCTAATCCTCACCGGGATCCGGCAAGAGTGTCTTATTATCTTCACTTACATGTGGAAAAATCAAGAGACCGAGCAACAGACTGGAGGGCACAGCTTGTTCCCAAAATGTTAGGCTTCACCTGGTGCTGAGCATTGGGTGACTCAGATCCTACTGAAGCAGGCATGATTCTCAGAAAGAAACCCCTGAAGGTCCTAGCCAAAACGACTCATATTTTAAAGGGGGGGAAAAAGCGAAAACATAGTTCAGCGAATCGTTGGATTTTCTGCGCCAACAGGCTGAATTCCATGTAAATCAGGGGCGGGGTTGGTAATAGCTTGGAATGACTGCAGATGTACATAGGCTTGTTTTATTAATTAAGCAGGCCTGGATGCTATGTTAGTTGCAGGAAATGCATGCCCTGGAGGAGACATTCAAAAGGAATCTTTAGATTTCTGTGTAATATAGACAGAAAAATCCGTGAGGTGGAACGCACTGTCCATCTCTGTGACAGGGCCCAGAATCCGGTTACTAATATGTGATTTTTACAACCAGCTGGGTGATGTGGGAAAGATATGGAAAGTCATTATAATGTGAAACACTGTGGACCAACTCACTTTGCAATAACCGGTCGGTCTCAGCATTGCATTCTCACACCCGTTCTAAGGTCTGGGGGCCAGGCAGGCTTGCCAGTTCACGGTTTGCACCAAGTCCCCGCCTGCCTGCCTCAGCTGCTGCAGCCACCTCTCCCTGCCGAGCTGCTGATGCTGCTGGGGCCTGAAGTCCCCCTCCAGCTGGAAGCTGCCCTGGCTGACCCTCAGCTGCCCTGTCCATGTCTGTTCTAGAGACTAGCCTCAGGGGCAATCCTGTCTTTAACAGCCCCGCCTCTTCTCTTCCAGAGGTCACAGGAGACTGAGCCCTGAGTGCACCACGTCTTAGAAAGATTTTAATGAAACAGCTTTTCTATTTATTTGTGTTGCTGCCTCTGTTGCCTGGGGCCAAGGCACCAGTCCCCAGGAGGGGGAGGCTCAGGGTTGGGGGAGGGGACTCTTGCAGACCACATGCTCTCTTGCCAATCACCTAGCCCCCAACACTGACCCTGGCCTGCACCAATCCAGTATCCTTTCCTAGTTGCCTTAGACCTATCGGAATCCGGCAGGGGTGGGGGGCTGGGGCTAGGTGGGGGTGGGTGGATAATAAACAGTTTGTCCCTGTAAGACTCACTAAGAATAAACGGGTTTCCCAAAGTGCTGGGGATCCCACTAGAAGAGAAACAAAGGGTAGGTAGCCGTATGGGGTCTGGTTAGTAGAAAGCCACTGTACACACCCCGGGTTGAGGCTTTCCCACACTCAGAACACAGCAGCTGTACTAGCAGGTGTGGAAAGGCTTCCTGTGGCCCCCAGGAGGCAGCTGCCACCTGGCTTACCAGTCTACCCACCTACTGACATGTTTAAATTGTGCACGTAAGAAAAATTTATTTTTGTGTACGGGTGTTTAGCTTGTGTGGGCATCATAGGTGTGCCTGGTGCCCAGAAAAGGGTATTTGAAGTGTGGATCTCTTAACTTGAATTTAAAAAGAAAAGAAAGCCAGATATGACGGCACCCACTGATGATCCCAGCATGGGGAAGAGGCAGACAGGAAGATGGAGAATTCCAGACCTACCTAGTGAGTCTGAGGCTAGCCTCAGTCACACAGTGAGACTCTGTCTAAAAACGAACAGAAAACGAACTGACTGAATAAATAAATGAATAGAAAGATTGCGTCAGAGGAGAAGAGAAAGGTTATTTTTAAAGGGTTTGCTGGGCTGGGGATGTGTCTAATGGTTGGATGTTTGCCCAGCACATGGGAAGCCATGGGTTCCTTCTCCAGAATGAGGAAAGCAGGTTTGGAGGAAGGGGACATTTGCTGAGATATAACTTACATATGAGATTTCACCTTTTAAGGGTGTGACATGGAAGCAGCTGCCCATCTTTGTAACATCCATAGTCAAACTTCGAGCTCCTTTCCCCTAAAAGTTCCCTGTGTCTCCTTGTCATGAACTTCCTTCTCCTCCCCTGGCCCCTGGAAACCTCTAACCTGTCCCTGGTTGGCCTTCTGTAGACCATCGTATGAGCATGCTTTGGCATCGGCCTGTGTCAACCTTGAGATCCATTCCTGTCCGTGCTGTTGCCTGGCCCTGCCTCAGTTTCCTTCTGGGAGATGTGACTTTCATGTCCTTTCACCGGGAGATGGGTTTTAGATTGTTTCCAGGGTTTAGCTGTCAATAATAGAGTTGGTATCAACTTTTGTGAGGACACATGTTTTCAAATGGGTAAATGCTCCAAAGTAGGATTGCTGGGTCTCCTGAGAAGGTTTTTGAGGAGGAGGGACATTCAGGAAGGTTGATGGGTAGTTTAAACAGGAAGCTGAATATTAGGTTGCTGAGTTTAATTAAGGAAGACTCTCTCAGCTCTGGGTTCCCTCGTGGCTTACCATCTCTGACCAGGTTCTGCAGCTAGCAAGTGGGAACCTGTTAGTGTCTCGGTTAGTCTAGACACAAGGGATAGGGCAAGTAACCCACTAGATTACCAAGTAGCTCTGTGGTTGCTCTCCACGCTCGTGTTAACTTGCTGTAAAATGAACACTGTAACTGTGCCTAGCTCATAGAGATGCTGCAAGGATTGTTTAGATTTATTTTATGTGTATTAGTGTTTTACCTTCATGTGTGCACGTGCACCACATGCAGACTGTTTCCTCAGAGGCCAGAAGAGGACTGCTAGCATCTAACTCCTTGGAACTGGAACAAAGCATTGTGAGATACCACATGGGTGCTGAGAACTGAGCCTGAGTCTTCTCCAAGATCTTTCCAGTCCCTTGGTGTGGGGCTTTTTAAAAGTACCCAGAAATGTAGAAACCAGCCCAGAATGCAGGAAACACCCAACAATCACAACTTGGATGTATCCTGGTTCAAAGTCAGAGCGAGTACTTCCGGGAAAGGAGATTGTGGCATAGTTCGCCTGCCTCCTATGAAGCTGGTGTCGAATTAAAAATGCTTAGCATATGACACAGAGAACCTCTCTTATTTGTCACATGATGGTTGTGTGCCTGCTGTCTGCCAGGCGAGAAGAGCTGCGGGCAGGAGAGGCCGTAGGAGAGACACAAGGAAGTGTCCTTTGGACAGTCCCGCAGCCAGCTCTCCCACCCCACACACAGTGCAGTGCCGGTACATTAGGACTGCCCTTTTGGGTGTCCAATTCTAGCCCAGTTATTGATTCTGATTCCAGGGAAGCGAAGGCCAGCCCCTCCTGACCTCCGTCAGTGGCAGAGCATCATTCTGTTCCGTATTTACCTTTCATCTGCAAACATTTGCCTGGTGCCATTTAAAAGTCACACTGCTGTCCTAGGCACCGAGGATACCCGACAGCGGCCAACGGCAGCAAGATGGTGCTTCTGTTTTGCGCAGCACAGGCGCTAGATTAGGATAAACACAGCGACGGCTCTGCTTCCTGCTGGAACATTCCAATAAGAAGATGATGCGCTCAGCTAGGCACCATGTCTGCTGGCCTAGATTCACCAATGTGATGGTGCCATGGGGGACTCGGGGCACAAGCTGGAGGCTTTGGCTCAATGAGGCCAACAGCCCTGGGGGTGCTGTTAGCTGGGAGGATAAAATAGGTTAAAGCTCCCTAAGGAAGAGGCTGTGGAGCAACCTCAGAACCATCATCAGTCTCTCCAGGAATCCAGATAGTTCTCGCCAGAGGTTTGCAGAGGGGCCTGAGTGCGAACAAGCAGAACATGATGCCAGATGTCTGACTTGTCCTGGAAAACAGCAAACGCTTCCGAAAACGGAAAAGCCAGCACTGCTGTATGGATCCAGGGCCCACACCAGGAGCACAGGACTGACATCTTAGATTTCTCGTGAGTCCCGGTTAGGTCAGCCACAAGCAGAGAGGACCTGGGCAGAGGGACCAGTGGAGTCAGTGGTCCCTGTGAAGGGGCCTCAAAATAGCTTGACCACACAGCAGCCATGACAGGCTTAGGGGCCTAGACACAGCTTCTGTGACAGGCTTACTGGCAGGCAACACCCAGATCCAGGAAAAGCCTTAATCTGACACCACCCAGGGATCCACCCAGGTGTGAGGAAGTACCCAACATCCTAAACATTCTAACCATTAGATAAGGTGGCCAGATGTCCTGGAGTCTAGCACACATATTTTTTGTTTTACAGATACCCCTAGACAATTGTCAGCCAATCAGGGTCCTAGACCCTGGAAATCCCCTCACCCCAACCTCTGCTATGATAAAAACTCTGCTCCACCTGAGTTCAGGGCTCTCTGCTCTCACCACTGTGTCAGACAGACAGAGGGGCCAAGTTCCAAGCTTGAAATAAATGCTCTTTGCTTTTACATGTGGGATTTCCATCTTTGTAGTGGTCTTTTGGGGGTCCCTGTGATCTGGGCATAACAGTCCCACCTCAGGTCTTACTTCGATTGCAGCTGCTCTTACTGAACAACGTGTGTGTGCTGGGCATGCTGCTCTGTCCTGTGGGCTATCATAAGAAGACTCTTTGTTTGGCTCTGTTCGTGAATTCCGTCAGGGATCCAGTTTTCCCTGTTTTAGGAAGGTGGCGCTGTGGACTCCCTGTTGGTTAAGCGGTGGTGCTTGTGGCTGGCCACCACCCACAGCGGCCATGCTGATGGATGTTGTGGTGGCAGAAGAATCATGAGCCATGGTTACCTTTCTAGAGCTTTATTGGGAGAGAGAGGGAGAGAGAGAGAGAGAAAGAAAAAGAGAGAGACCACACAGAGGAGAGAGACTATGGAAGGAGAGTCCATATGGAAAGAGAGAACACAGAGAGAGCTCACCCGCTTTTTAGGCTGGGACGCCGTCGCAGGCTGTTGACATAATTAGGGACACAATCCTTACATCTCCACCGTGGTTTCTACCTTCTTAGTCAAGAAAAAGTCTTGCCTGGGAGCAACCATTTAACTACTTCCCTTCTATGGGCTTGAAATGGTCATATGACCAGGGTTGAATCAACTATCAACTTACTTAGAGTCTAAACTGGAGATGCTATGTGTGGTGGCTTTGTGGGGGATTCTGATACTGGGTTGCCTTTCTCAGTGTAAAACATGCTTTCTGGTGTGTTTCAGAAATGATCTTTCCTCTCAGAAGACATGGAGGGCAGAAGGGAGAGGCGAGCCCTTTATAACATACACTTCCTCCGTTGACTTTAGGTTAGACTGTGGAGGCTGAGCCTAACTTTGTTAGCTAGAAGGACTTTAAATAGCCTTGATCTCATCCAAACAAAAGTTCTGAAGGACCGTCTGGAACTTCACTCCCCTGGAAGACCCACCTGTCTACAGATTTGACTTGCTCAGCCAGGCAGTTCCTCATGATAAAGTCTCAGGAGGGGTGTCTATGTCCCCTGTTTTCTGGCTGAATCATGGCTCATCCATAATAGACAGGATTCTCCCTTTGGAATGTCACAACAATCTATTCTTTTCTCACATTATACTAGAACCTCTAAATGTCAAGCAGTCTCATTACCACCCAGGGTTTCAAAAAGAAACAAATGCATCCATCCACAAAAAGATTGGTGCATGGATATTCATAGCTGATTTATTCATTATTTAAGTCTTACAATGCAAGATAAAGATATATAAACTAACAAAAATCCTGGGCGATGAATCTGGATAGACATTTCTCTAAAGAAGACATTCAGATGACCAATGAGTGCCTGAGAAGCCCATCAACAACTCCACACAACACCAAGTCAGAACGGAAGGGGAAGAATCCATGGCTGAACCAGTCAGGCAGCAGCCAAAGCAAGTGTGGGCAAAGGTGTGGAGAAGCTGGGACTGTTGTGCACTGTTGGTGCGGATGCCGAATGGTACAGCTACTTAAGAAAGCAGCCCAGTAGCTCCATCAGAACTTATATGTGGAGTTCTGTGTTTCAACAATGCCGTTCCTTAGGGATGTATGTCCAGGAGAAACAGGAGTACACTTCTACACCAAACAGACATTTAGTATCTATGGCAGCATCTATTCATAGAAGCTTAAAAGTGGAAACAGTCCCAGATGCTCACCAAGCAATGGATGCATAAAGCTCAGGTGGTAATGCTGTTCAGAGAGGCCATGGACTTGGGTGGATGGGACCGAGTTGGAAGAAGGGCATGTCCTCAAGAGCTGCACCTTGCTCTGGCCCCTTCTAACCATGCATTGTCTGCTTCCTGGCTGCCACAAAGTGAGCAGCATGGCTACTTCCCAGGGAACGAGAGAGCCAGACAACCATGGACAAACCTTAAGCCAAAATATAATTTTTTTTCAAGACAGGTTTTCACTTTGTATCCCTAGCTGTCCTAGAACTCACTCTGTAGACCAGGCTAGCCTCAAACTCAGAGCTCCACCTGCCTCTGCCTCCCAAGTGCCGGGATTAAATGCCACCATGTCTGGCCCCAAAATAGATCTTTTCTTCAGTCATTTGTCACAGTGACAGACAATTCTGATTGATGCAGTTTCTTTTGAAGATAATGCAATTTGATAGTTATATTTAATGCTATTTTTTGAGGTAGAGTTTCCTTATGCAGCCCAGGCTGGCTACAATCTCAGGATGCTTCGACCTCATCCTCTGGGGTAAGTTCTGGTTACAGATGTGTCACTCAGGTTGAAAGTTTATTTAAATAAAGATTGTACTTAATTCTTTAAAGTATCTCATCCCCTCCCTTTCTTTCACACACACACACTCATACACACAGACACACACTCACACAGATACACACACACACACACACACACCACACAGACTCACACATACATCACACACATACACACACTCACATACTTATACCACACACATATACACACACACCACACACACACATATACCACACATACTCTCCCAACCTCCCCCTACACACACCACAGACAGATACAGATAAAAGGAAACAGAATAGAATCCTGGAAAGAATCACCTTTCCTAAGGTCGGAGGAAGAAGGAAGGCTCTTAGTGGAAAAGAAATAGGGAAAGGAAAGAGCCCTTTATTCTGCGGAGGACAGATGTCATCTCTAGGAGAAGTATATGGGCGTGTACTTCAGATGCTAAAAGCTTAGGAAGACTCGGACCTGTTCACCAGGGCATAGACCAACTAGGACATGACTGTCCTCTGAGAGCTGTGCGGGTGTCTCACTCTACCAGAGCTCAGACAACATCACAAGGGAGGGGTGAGACAGGTCCTCAGATGCATCTAACTACATTTCTGGAGCAAAGGGTTCCCACAGTGAGCAGAGTAGAAAAAGGCCAGGTGTGCACCATGGTGCCACCGCTGGAATGACAAGGAGGGACCAAGCCCTGTTCCAAGCGACAGGTGCTTTTGTCTGGCACGCGCTTTACTGGGAGCAGAACTCAGTGGATAGACATGTGAAACCATCCGCCATCCCCCAAAGCCGCCCTCCTCTCCCCGAAGTGGTGTCCTGCTTTCTTTCTGGAGGGCTCACTATTTTTGTATCCGTCCCCAAGGAATTCTCAGGCCTATCAGCAGCAGCTTTCCTGAGCCTAGCGTCCAGAAAAAACAACCTTCGCTTATATTCATTCAACGACACTGTTTTACGTAAACAACATTTTTGTCATTATTGTGCTTGTCTCCCGATATCTTTGTATGAGACATATGACAATCGTTCCACCCCCCCCCCCCAAATAAAGTCAAATGAAGTAAAAACAGTCTTCTTGTTGCATTCTGGAATATTTTCCTCTTGACCCTTAGTCTTTGGATGATACTCAAGGCAGGCTCAGGTGGGATGAAGGGGCTAGCCTGGCCTACAGTATCTGGCTCTTTCGTCTTTGATGACCTTTGTGCTCCTCCACAGTCACAAACCCCGCTGGACCCTTCTCTTCCTTCTGCCATGTCTGAGGGGGAGGAAGTTCCCTTTCACGGACTCCTGTGAAGTAGGACCACCAGACTGAGACATGGGGTGCCTGGTTTGAATTTCAGAGAAATAAGAGCTCTGTAATCTTTTTAAAAAGACTTTTTATGCATGTGAGTGTTTTGCCCTTATCTATGTCTGGGTACCACATGTTGTCGCCTGGTACCCACAGAGGTTAGAAGAGGGCATTGGAGTGATGCACTGCACGATTGTGAGCTGCCATGTGGGTACCGGGAATTGAACCCAGATCCTCTAGTGCCTGTAACTGCATCCAGAGAAGCGGAGCATGAAGCCACAGGGAAACAGGGAGCACACTTGTTCTCAATGTTCTCTCCTGAAGCAGCAAGCTCTGTGTAGGACTTGTGCCTTCCCCCTCTCCCCAGCCAGCCCTGGGGCTCGTCTCCCTCCTTCCTTCTGTGCCTGACCCACCTGACCCACTGCCTCCTGCCCTGGGACAGTATCTGTGTTCTGACCCCGGACGTCATGCAGCATTACTTCAGTCAGCATCAGCCAAGGTCTCTGTGGTGCGGCCTCCCTGCTTTGTGTCCAAGATGTCCCCCACTTCCTCTGCCCCTGCTGGCTTCAGCAGAAATCCAGTCACTCCCGCTTACGCCTAGACTGTGCTGTGGCTCCGATGATCTCTGCAGATCCCCCCACGATGCTCCTACTTGCTGCTCACAAGCCTCCTTCTCTGTTTACTCCCTCCTGACTCCATGACGTCTGGTCCAGGATCTCCACCCCCACACCCAGCCCACAACTCAGGATCTCAGCTACTCTCTTACCTCACCTCCTCCCTCATGCCACCCACTGGGACATCCACTCCTCTGCCTTCTCTGCTCTTTCCCATGGACTGCTTGGGGCCATTGGAGAAGAGTCCAGAAACCCATTACCTCACAGTCAGGCTTTCCTCCATACTCTCTGAAAACCATCCAGCAAAAAGTCATCCATGCCTCCTGTCCAGGATCCCCACCTCTGAGCAGGACCATGTCTTCTGCTTCTCTGTCTCTGTCTCTGTCTCTGTCTCTGTCTCTCTCTCTCTCCTTCTCTCTGTCTGTCTCTCTCTCTCTGTCTCTCTCCTGGATCTCGCTCTGTAGCCCAGGCTGGCCTCAAACTCACAGAGATCCTCCTGCCTCTGCCTCCCGAGTGCAGGGATTAAAGGTGTGCGCCACCACCGCCCGGTTCAGGAACCCTCTCTTAAGGTTCCACCTTCTGTCTGGACTTCCAATCCTTTCTCCTTCTGTATCTTTAACCTTGCTGTTCATTTTCCTCTCTCACCAAACCCTACCAGCGCCCTCCCACTGGCCAAGTCTCCTGATCCCATCTGCTGCCGGCAGGGGGCCCAGCAGAGGACAACAGTCCGCTGACCCTGGAAGCCTGTTGAGCTACTTAATAGTTGTGCGTGGGGGGGCATTATTTGGCCATTATTTAATCTCAGACTCTCCCTAGCTTTGAAAGCTTCTGTCAGCTGACTATTGGGAGCTCCCTTATGCTCAGGAGGGAGACTCCACTTTTTTTTTTTTGGTTTTTCGAGACAGGGTTTCTCTGTGTAGCTTTGCGCCTTTCCTGGAACTCACTTGGTAGCCCAGGATGGCCTCGAACTCACAGAGATCCGCCTGGCTCTGCCTCCCGAGTGCTGGGATTAAAGGCGTGCGCCACCACCGCCCGGCAAGACTCCACTTTTTAAGACCCTAGAGGGAGGATTGTCACTGTGACCCTTCAGGAGAGACGGACAGAAAATGTTGTCTATGGAGCTGGAGGGAAATGGGGACTGTTGTGAGGACTGTGGGAAATCAGGAACCAAGTAGTTAATAGGGAACAACAGATGTGAGAAATGGGTGACAGGCAAGGATCAAATGGGGGTCCCCTTCCAGATCCTTCCTAGAGTTCCACAGATGGGGGCTACTTTCTTTGGATCTTTTTAAATAACCAAAAAGTGCCTACATGGGCTTGCACACTCTGCCCCTTGTGAGATGTTTACACACAAGGGTTGTTTTCACCAGCATAATTATGAATGTGTGTGCGTGTGCCATATAAGATTGTCAAGTGAGTTCCTATGTTTAATGTAAGATTTTTAAAAAATCTAAAATCGAGGCTCTTCCTAATTAGATTGATCCAAATACCGTCAACCCTCACCCCAAGTTCCTTCTGGATTCCATTTTACTTTCATATACTCACTTTTTCCTTTGCCTGCCCTAAATACAATGGTCAGGGAGGTAGGTTTTCAACAGGGAATTCCCTCCAGTCCCAGGAGATACAGAGCATGGAAGGGGGCACTCACCAGGGTGCGGCCCTACCATGTGGTCATCTCCTCCTGCCAACAGGATCACAGCAGAGCTCAGCTGTCAGCACAGAGTTCCCTCCGATTAACTGAGGGCCTTCGGGACCTCAGGCACATTGTTTAATCTCTCTCAAGCTCAGCAGAACACCTCAAATTCAGATGTAACAGTATCCATTTCCAAGGGTAAGGACCAAGTGATGTGGTGAACGAGGCCTGCGTAACCTAGTGAGTACTATTTCCTGCATCCTTGTTAACGTCACCATGCGGAGTCAGGTGTCTGCCTGTTCCCTGCATGTCACAGAGAGACCCATTTCATCTTTGTGTCTTCTGAGGATTTTGTGACAAATGAGGAGATGTGGATCTGAGGTATTCCCTAATTCCAAGGGGACAGCAGCGGTTAGTGGTGGGGCCGGAAGTGTGCCACCCGACACTAGAACTCAACACCGTTCCCTCCCCGTCATGAGAAGCCCAGGTGCGGTGGCTCTACCACACTCATTTTAATTCTTCCTCACTGGGCACCACCACGTGCTGACGGAATGATGACAGCGATGTTAACCGCGTCCTCCCTCTCACCCCACAAAGTGAGCCAGTCCAAGACCCTGAGCAAAAATAGGGAGAGCCAGGCTCTCAGCTCAGTCCGGATGATACCATGGCGTGTGGGTTAACCTTTCTGTGGCTGATCACATTTTAAAATAAAGCAACACCAACTCAAGTATCCAGTGGATGGATAAAGGAAATGTAGCACCCATACATGATGGAATATTGCTTGGCCTCAAAGAGGAAGGAGGTTCTACTATGTCACACTACGGCTGGACATTGGGGACATTATGTTAAGTGACACAAAAGGGGCCATAAAAGTTAAAATACCACGGAGTTAACTAATGTCAGCTGCCTTTCGTATTCACATTTATAGAGGAAGAAAGTTAATTGGTGCTTACCAGGGGCTGAAGGGAGGGAAAAGGAGAAGTTAGTGTTTAGTGGGCATGAGATTTCAGTTTTACAAGATAAAAAGAGTTAGAGATAGTTGTGGGCTGCCATGTGGGTGCTGAGAACTGAACCCAGGTCCATCTGGAAGAGTAGCCAGTGCTCTTAACCACTGAGCCATCTCTCTAGCCCCTAAAATCTCAACTTTAAAGGTGTCTTAAACATCATAAGTTAAGGTATTTTTTTTCTTAAGTATCAGTGGGTTGACACCACACCTTATACTGGTCCCACTAAACATGTATTGGGTCTGGGCTTGCCCTGTGTGATGGACTGGATAGATTTGGCCAGAGTTGGAAGGGAGGGTTGATGGGAAGGGAGTACTGTGTATAAGAAGAAAGAATAAATGAAAATGAAGATTTAATCTGGAAGGGGTGTGGTCAGGTTAATGATTGGTGCAGATGCCTTGGCTCCAGGAAGATGCTGAGTAACCCAAGGTCTAAGAGACTAGAAACAAACTAAGCAGGAGACGGAGTAATGCTTGTAAGAGACAATGAGGGCCTGCACTCAGGGTCTGCTCGGCAAGTGGGACCAAGCGGGGTCATGAGAATGGAGTTAAGGAATACTCTGAAATTTGACTGGAGAAACAGAAGGGGGAGTTTGTTTTTAAGAATTGGGATCCAAAAAAATAAATAAATAAAATAAAATAAAAAGAATTGGGATCCGAGGGAAAAGAAAGCTTTGAAGATCCTCAGCAGCAGAGCCAAACCCTCCAGCTAGGAGGTGTGGAGACTGCCCCTACTAATCTGCTCTCCAGGAGGAACTCTTGCAGAGTGTATTAGTTTGTTCTTGCTGCTGTAACAAATTACACACTTGGTGCCTTGTGACAAAGCACCTCTGTTTCCTTGCATATCTGGAAGCCAGAGGTCCAAATTCAGTCTCACTTAGGTAAAACCAAGGTGTTAGCAGGCTGGTTTCCTTCTGGAGCCCTTGTGGGACAATCTGTCTCCCTGCCTCTTAGGCTGCTGGCATTTCTTGGTTCACAGTCTCATCACTCCAAACTTGGGGTCACATCACTTTTCCTCTTTGGTGCTTTAATATCCTAAATTCTGTGTCACCTGCTTTAAGTGTTGAGTGTGTGTGTGTTGCTGCAAAATGAACCAGGAGCTTGGCACACACTTGCAAATGATTTGCCACTGGGCTACAATCTCTAGCCCCCGATCCAGATCTCATGTGCTCAGTGTTTGGTCCTGGGTCTGCAGCATCTACCAGGAGATGGCAGAAACACAAGGGGTTCAGTGATTAGGCCAGTATTGTTGTGTCCTTGAGGGGACATCAGGACCTTCTCCTCTCCTCTCTTTGTCTGATCTCCGCTTTTCCTGACACCATGGGGGTAAACAGCTCTTCTCTGCCACATACTCTCTGCCATGATGTGTGCTACCCGGCCCACAGGCTCCAGCACAATAGTCACCTAACCTTGGCCTGACACCTGAAACCAAGAACCAGCTTTTATTCTCCTTTTAAGTTGTCTCAAGTGTTCTGTCACAGCAATTGTGGGCGAGGGGTGGGGGTGGGGGGTAGCCCAGTTTGTATGGCACCTCCTGCCTTTCTTGTTAGGACACTATGACAGCATTTAGGATTCACTCAGACACCTTCCCTGGCCTTCCTCCCATCCATAAAGTCAATTTTTCCATTTAAATAAATATTCACAAGTTCCAAGGGTTGGTTTGTTGATTCCCTGAGAGCCACTGAAGGGACCTGGATTGAATGGCTCATTTGAAACTGTCCTGGCTAGGTTTTCGTTTTGTTTTTGTCAACTTGGCGTGGGATAAAGTCATCTGAGAAGAGGAACCTCAATTGAGAAAATGCCTCCCTCAGACTGGCCTGTGGGCAAGTCCATGGGCCATTTTCTTGATTAATGATTGATGTGGGCCAGTCCTGCCTACTGTGGGTCGGGACAGATGGCCCTGGGTTCTATAAGAAAGCAGGCTGAGTAAACCATGAAGAGCAAGCCAGTAAGCAGCGTTTCTCCGTGGCTTCTGCTTCAGTTCCTGCCCTCCCTTCCATCAGTTGATGGAGTGCGATTGGGATATTGTGAGCCAAACAAATCCTTCCCTCCCACAATGCTCTTGGTCATGGTCTTTATTGAAGCAGTAGGAAGCCAACTAAGACTTGTAGGAGATGTAGGGATAGAAGTCAACATGTAAGGATTGGGATATTGTGAGCCAAACAAATCCTTCCCTCCCACAATGCTCTTGGTCATGGTCTTTATTGAAGCAGTAGGAAGCCAACTAAGACTTGAAAGAGATGTAGGGATAGAAGTCAACATGTAAGGATGGGCTTAGATTAGAATTCCCCAGACAAGTGGAACTCACAGGAGCTAGGTACATAGAAACGGAGATTTATTATAAAGAACCAACTCTGGGCTGTTGAGATGGCTCCGTGAGCAAAGGTACTTGAACCCAAGCTTGGTAACCTGAGTTCGATTCCTAGTCCCACTTGTTGGAAGGAGAGAACCAACTCCCTCAAGCTGTCCTCTGACCTCCACACACAAGCTGTGTGCCCTGTGTACACACACACACACACACACACACACACACACACACACACACACGACCTAAGTACATGTTTAAAAAAAGAATTTGCTCTGATTGGGTACATTATATGCTCTGCTTGTATGAGCCCCTGGGTTCTGACCTAAGCACAAGAGAAAGAACAAAAAGACATTGTCTTGTGATGATGGAAGCCAAAAAGTCCTGGTCTGTAGTGCTTGAGGAGCAAGGCCACTGGTGTTCAGGCCAAATGCAGAAGCAGGGAATTTCATCGGTTTGAAGACCATCGGGCAGACAGAACAGATTTCTCCTGATCTAACCTTTAGTTCTGTTAGGCCTTCCAAAGGATGGGGTGGCACCCACCTACTGGGGCAGGGCCTCCTACTACCCTTAGCATGCTGACTCCAGTATTCACGTCATACAGACCCCCACTCACACATCAGAATGATGTATGATCAAACATCTGGGCACTTTGTAGCTCGGTCTAGTTGCCATGTAAACACCAATCGTCATGGGACCATAGAGTAGGAATTTGCAAGGGAGATGAAGAGTTAATAGAGAAAGAATGGTGTTGGGAAGCTCAGAGATTAGGGGGTTCAGAGTGAGAAGGGTGATTAAAGTCTTAGGTCTAACGAGAAATCACCTCCCCCATACACACACACACACACACACACACACACACACACACACACACACACACGCACACGCGCACGAGCAAGAAAGAGACAGAGAGAGAGCCTAAGGGGATGAACTTCAGGTCTTTATCAGGTAACCCCCAAACCAAGAGACAGGAGCCATTTTCAAACCCCTTTATTCTGGAAGTTCAGCTGGGGGGGGGATATTCACTGCAAGAGCAACATCACACTGTGCTCCTACAGTACCTCTGAATCTTCGTTCTCGGAGAACAGACAGATAATGAAAAGTCAGCTGTGAAACCTGTCCTAACAAGGCAAAGTCAAGTTAGTTTGACCTTCCCTCTCAGAGTTTCTCTCTTCCCTAGGTGCCCCCCCACCCCACACACCCTGTTTTCATTAAATGTTTTTTCCTGAGCTGTGATGGTTCGTGTTGTCACCACACACCCTACTTCTTCACGCCACGGTCTTCCAGGCATTATGCTGACCCACCCACCCTGTTGTATGAGAGCATTTTGATGGGAGGGGATGAGATGATAATCTCCTGAGCAAGAGGCCGGCTGAGGCACCATCATTCCAAAACAGCATCCCTGTCTCTTTGGAAAGGAAACCAGGCAGCCAAGAGAAGCCACAGCCCCAACCCAGTTCCTGCAGAGAGACAATCTTGTCGAGCCTGGAAGCCAGCATCCCAGAAACATATTAGAGTCTGTCTTTATGAAAGAACATGATCTTTGTGCAGGCAGGTGGTATGGTTTAGGAGAACATTTTTATGTGCAATTTAGAGTGCACTGTCTACACACAGCTCAGACTGAAATAATCAGTTTAATGTGTGTCTGCACCGTCATGTGGTCAAGCTTTAGGTGAGAGCAGATTTACACACCGAAATCAAAATGAACTAGCAGGAACCCTCCTTTGCTACATTCCATGACAATAAATGGCCACACGATGGAGGGCTGCCAACCCCACTCTCCTTTTATTCCTTCCCAGAAAGCTCTTGCGATAGAAAGAAAATTAGTTTCCAAGGAGGTGTTTGAGTGTATCTGTTAAGTAGAGTTTTTATTAACCGGGGCATACATAAACAAAGGCCACATAAACGGAGAGTCCCCTGGCAGCAAGGGCTGAACGTATCCCTCTCAGAAGGTGGTTTTAAACTGATGTGCAAAGAAGTTTATAGGGATTCTTCAACATGCCTTTCAGTTCAAGAAGGCATCCTGCTTCAAATGCCAGCTATAGGGGATGCTCCAACCAAAAGTTTCTGCAGTGTCTGTGGGGTGCTTTTAAAAGAAAAGAGGTAAATTTGTTTGCCCGGAGACCAGAATACTAAAGAACAATGATGAAGTTGCTTTCAAACATTTGAAATGTAGTTTTCAGGAAATTTAGCCTTCATGTGAAGGAATTAGACAGAGGACCAGTCTTAGAAGGAAAAACAAAAAACAAAAAACAAAAAACCTCCACTGGAAGTGTCCATGTGTGACTCCATTGGGAGGCGGAAGGGCCGAGGTCAAGCCTGGATGAAATCTACATACAGGGTAATGTCCTAGATATACATCTGTCACCCTTTGGCTTCCAGCATGATGGACCAGTGCTGACTTGGCAGAAGCAGCTGTGTTGAGTCTGCTGCTCGCCCCGTCAGGGAGTTTGGAGCTGGAGAGAGGAAACTTCCAGATTCAAGGGCAAAGCTGTATCTCTGAATTGGTGTAATTGGGAATTTTCCCCTCAAATTTTTAAAGAAAAGCAATGTTCTTCCTGTTGTGAGAGATTTAATTCCGAGTTTGGAAAGAAACCCACCCCCACCCAGTGGAGGAGGAGGGCTGAGTCCAGCGGGTGAAGGCCAGGATCTCAACACATGTGTTCCTATTTATCAAGGGGCGGGCCTCGGTGCGAAGGGGGAGAATACCAAGAGTGAACAGAATCAAGGAGATCAAATTATTTTTCCATTTGTCTCAGAAGCAAACGGGGGCGGGGGGGGGGGGATAAAGAGAGAAGGAAAATCATTTCATGATGTGGTAATCAGTGCGACCTGGGGGAAGCAGCAAGGGGAACTTCACGTTTCAGAGAGAGCTAGGGTGCCCCCCAGCCTCCCTGGGCACAGGACGTAGCTGCAGAATTTGAAGGCATCAGAGACGCCAGATAGGAATTTGCACAGCATCTCTAGTCATTCTCCCGTCCCCTCTCTGATCCCAGCTCGTCCACCTGTATGAATCTGAGGACCAAGAGGAAGAGACCAAGTATTCCATAGCAGATCTGATTACACGCCAGGTATTTTATTTTCACAGGCTCCTGTTTACAATTATCTGCACAGTGACTGTCCCACTTCATCCCAACGATTGGCAAAGTGTTCCGACTGTCCTATGGATCTTGTTCAGAGAGGCATGGCCAGTGGTGGAGCTTAGGTGGGTGGGGCCCAATCATCATCGTGCTTTGCCTTCCCCACAGGTTCCCCTGGCATGAGCAGAAAGACAAAAATAGCCTGGATATTAAACAGGGGGTGGGTAATATGGTGGGAGAATGTACTTGAAGGACAGAAGTGAAAAGAACGTATTTGGGGTTCATTTGGGAACTAGGAACTGTGGCTTCCAGTTGTTGTAAGGAGCTCCCTAGTTCTGATATAGCAGATGGGAGGGTGACAATTATCTACCGGTAAGTGGTCCAGGGGGTGCCACTCTTGTGGGTTTGGCTGTAGGGTAAAATGGACATCAGCTGGTCAGTTGTTCCCAGCTTCAGATCACATCTGTGCAAGAAAACCTTCCAGCCACTCGGCTTCACTGGTATCCTCCAAATCCCACCCCTATAGGTGGACTTTTCTGTCCTGCTGGCAGCTCCCCAAATAACCACAGGCAGACTTAATATAAATTATAAATGCTCAGCCAATAGCTTAGGCTTGTTTTTAGCTAGCTCTTATAACTTTAATGAACCCATTTCTATTCATCTATGTGCTGCCCCGAGACTCGTTTACCTCATGTATGTATTTTCCATCCTGCTCGCTCTTTATCTCATGGCGTCCCCTCTGACTCCGCCCTTCTTTTCCCAAGAATTCTCTCTGCCCCAAAAGAAAATCCTGCCTAGCCATTGACCAATCAGCTTTTTATTAACAATGAGAGCAACAGGTCTTCACAGTGTACAGAAGGATTATTCTACAGCACACCCCTTTATGGTGAGGGCAGCACCTTTGTGCCAGCTCTCAGTCCCATGCCCCTTCCCAAACTTTGACTCTGGTTCTTCTACAGAGCAGGAACACTCGTGAAGTTCCCATCAGTCCTGTGTCATTCCCAATGAGATCCATACAGGACCTCACCTTGACCCCCTAGGATTCCCAGAGCTGAGGGGAGCCAGAAGCACAAAGCTACGCTAAGGCAGAGGCCTCTGCAGTTTTAAAACAGGAGCCTCTTGCTGCCCTTTGAAGTTACATGTGGCCCCATTGTTCTTGTGCTGATAATAAACAGGGTGAGATGGATGGAAAGAAGGCAGATGGGAAATCAGAGAGGAGGGTGGGAGGTGGTCCTGAGGAAAGCGATCCCAGCCCTGCCTGTGAAGGCGCACAGCCAGGGTTTTCATGGCCATCACAGGCCCATCTGCTGGGAGCCTTTTCTCAACTGAGGATTCTAGCTTGGGTCAAGTTCACACAAAACTAACCAACACAAGAGGGCCCATGCGGCAAGGGATGGACATCTACAAGGACACCCTTGACCACTAGAATAACATCATCCTGAAATCGCCAGAGATCCCCTGGCTGTGGGCACCAGGCCGGCGATGGGCCAAGAAGGTGGTACCCTGGGTGAAAAGCAGGGAAGGTGCCACACACTCCCTCTTAACCAAGATCCTAGAAGAAGAATCACACCAGGTGGTCACCGGCTGCCGGGGGGCGGGGGTGTCAGTCTGACTTCAGGACCCCGGAGTTTAACCCTGCCTGTTTCCCTGAGCCAACGGCGGTGAGCGGTTTCTGCTATGCCCATCCGTCTGTTGCTTCTGGGAGCTGCCCTGTTAAGGTTTCCTTTATTGACAACACTTGACAGAAACTGGAGCAACAGCCTATGGGACTTCACCCAGTGAGACATCGGCCCATCTAATTTCTTAACCTGTGCCGGCATCTGCTCACAGCTGTGAAGACTGTCTACATTGTTGCTCTTTCCCTCTGAAGGCTGCCTTTTATCCTCTAGTTTATATTCAGACCAGGTCAGTGAGGAAAACAATAAGGCACTCCTTCCTTAAGGCCCATGGATCAAACAAAACCCAGTGGGTGAGGGTACAGTCTAAGGGAGCCTTTGCTGATGACTGCCCATCTGTAAGAAAAAGCTTCCAGATCTTTGTCTCTCTCTCTAGAGAGCCTCAGGAGACTGTACCAACAGAGGTATTCGTGCCAGTATCCTCTCCTTCCTTATTAGCAGCCATGAAAGGAGGGGTCCCATAGTAGGTAGCCATTCCAGCTTTGACCTGGAAGTTCCAACCCCCATTGAGGCTTCGGTAACAGTCACGCCTACAAGGTGGGGCCAAGAGAGGACCCTGAAGACCTGAGATCCGGATGTGCCAGCTCTCTTGGTTCCCAGACCCTGGACGCTGGAGGTAGACCAAAAAGAGTTCTCCAGAGAACACCGCTGGACTGCGCTACACCTTTCCCAGATCCTGTAAACTATCGCTTCACTTCTAAGTTACCCCACAAAATAAACCTCCCTTCTAACTACGTGGAGTGGCCATAATAATTTCACCAATAGGGTCCTCTTGAGAATATTTGTTCTATGTGACTCTTTGATACCCTGTGACCTTAATTCCCAATAAGCAAGTATGATAGTTCTGGAGAATATGGCTCGTTCTTTGCCGTCAGCCTATTAACATCATAGCAACTGGAAAGTCAAAACAAAAGTGGGGTACTCAGGGTAACTGGGCAGGAACAAAAGCAGGCAACGAGGAGCAAAGACTGAAGAAAAGGACTTGGACGTGGTGGGCAGAAAGAGCGGACATTAAGACTCAATGGAGTCCTGGTCTGCAGCCTCCCTCCCAGGCAGGGTGGACCTCTGCCTCTAGCTGTTACTGGCACCCGAAAAATTCTGACTCTGAAAAAAAAAAGGGCCCTCTCTATGGACTGGCCATGGCAGTGCTGGGGGTGGAACCCAGGGCCTTTTGCACGTCCAGAGAAGCCTTCTACTGGCGCCACCCACAGCCTCACAGCCTGCCCTCTCACCCGCCTTCCCTACACGTCATCAGCTCCAGGCCCTGCAGGACCCAGAGCTGTGAAAGCCAGGGCTAGGGGAGGAGTGTGTGAAGGACGCCTCTGTCCTGCCCTCTGGGCTCTACACAAACAAGGAGAATGGTTTAAGAAACAGAAGAAAGAGACAGGGTGCGGTGTGGTGGGGGGTGGACGTCTTCCCTTCCCCCAGACAGCTCACCCCAGGTGACTACACTTAGCTGGTCACCGCTCAAGGGCCCAGAAGCCAGGTGTGGGTGAGGAAGCCATGAGGCAGAGGCTGGCCCGTCCCTGTGGTGTATTGAGTGGGGAACCTGCCACCTTTCAACCTTGCTCCCCTGGGAAGATGAGCAGTTCTTTAGGGTCCACATTTGCCCAGTTTCTTGGCTTCGGAGTGCTGGCCTAAGCCCCCATCCTGGTTCCCCTGGGAGAAATTGCCTTTCCAGTCATAAAAGATCAAAGTATTCCTACCTCTCTGGCCCTAGGAGGCTGAGCCCTGGCATAGACTAATAACTGAAAGTAGAAGACAGGCAACCAAACCCCAAGAAAGAGAAAGTAAGGTCTTAATCCCATCAGGATGGGGCAGGCCTAAGGCTGGGCACAGATGTGAGTATTTTATGAGGCTCCCTGTGACCCGCATTGGTCCTGTTTAGATGCCTGCCTCCATACCTTCCTGGTTTCTCCTTGCAATGTCTTCTGGAAACAGGAAGCTGCCATCATTGGGGACCCCATTTCTCGTTCCTTCTCTCCTGTGGCCCTCTAACTCTCCTTCAGATTCCAGTTACCCTGTTTTAACCCAAATGACTTTTTAAAGGACGAAACCTCCAAATAGAGTTGTGCTCTGGAAAGTGGGGTGGGGACACTTGATTGACAAGTAGCTGTGGAACAAATCACTGTTCTTACCAGGTAGCAGTTTGTTGTTCTAAGGGGGCCTGTGGGAAGACTCCCAGCTGGCACTGCCTTACTTCTAGGCCATCCGAGGAAACCCCGTATGCTTTCAGGTCCTGTCCCGGCACCTGGTCTCTGGGTGTTGGGAGTCTTTTCCCCAGGGGCAGTTCTTCCATTCATCTCCAGATCTCAGGCAGCTCTGAGGAGGGGGCCTCTCCAGACTGCCCTTGTAGTCTGAATGCCTCCCACCCCAGGCCCCCCAGGCCTCCCCAGGGCCCAGCAAAGAGGACTTCTGCTTTGACTCTTCATTTTCTCACATTTTCCCTTTAAAGAACCTGTCTTCCAGCTCTCTTATTTTCATTTCTAGCCCCCTCTGTTCCCCATCAATGTAAGTTTAAAGTGAAAACACATGGCTGCAAACCCAGGTCTCTCCATTTACTCAGCTGCACCTACTTATTCAATTTAAATTGGAAGGGCTAGTTTACAAACTTTCAAAAACTATGTCCTGGCCAATGAGAAGAGCTGTGTAAACACAGGTCTAATTTCGCCCTCTCCCCTCCCCCATGACCTTCTGAGAACAAAAGCCAGGACATAAAGTAAGTGTGTGTGTGTGTGTGTGTGTGTGTGTGTGTGTGTGTGTGTGTGTGTGTGTGTGTATGCATGTGTGTGCGTGCATGCACACACACGTATTCTCTTTCTGGAAGTTTCTTGATTTCTAATTGTGAGTCAAGATAATCAAGTTGAACAGGGTCAGGGTTTCAACAATTCGATGCTTTCCAGAAAAGTGTCAATTAGCATTCATGACACCGTTTGGCTCCGCTGGGAAAGGGAAGGGATGGAGTGTGTGGAGGCTGCTGAGGAAGGAAAGTCTGCTCTCTTTTATGAAAGACACACATTAGTTTCTCAATCTTAATTTCTTTTTTTTTAAAATTCTTTTAGGAGCAAAAGGATTGGACAAAGGATGGATGTCTGCGTTCCAGAAACAGAATGAGAAAATGAACTCACCTGAAAAACTAAGATGAAATTAGAGTTCGGGTGTCCTAAAATTATCAGAATTATAGTCACTTCATCTTTTGTTTGTTTGTTTATTTTTGTTTTTTGTTTGTTTTTGTTTTTCGAGACAGGGTTTCTCTGTGTAGTTTTTGGTGCCTGTCCTGGATCTTGCTCTGCAGACCAGGCTGGCCTCGAACTCCCAGAGATCTGCCTGGCTCTGCTTCCCAAGTGCTGGGATTAAAGGCGTGCGCCACTGCCACCCAGCCACTTCATCTTTTTCTTCGGCCCCACTCAATCATATCATTTTGGTTTTATCTTTCTGGGTTTGTGTAATATAGGGAAGGATCATATTGAACTGTAAGTTGCTTCCTATGTGTTGACCCAGAATTATCCATTTCATATAGTATTTTGCATGATGAGTTTAGAATGACTTGGATATAAAGAATTCCCCCAAAAGCTGATTTGTTCCAGCCTGGTCTTCCGCTCACGGATTCAGCATTGACTGCTGATAGGCTCCCAGGACGCTGACCTAAACCGTGAATGCTGACGGAGTCCTAATGAGCTGGCATGGCTGGGTGGTGACAGAGACTTTTAGAGGCAGGGCTAGGATGGAGAAAATAGATAATGGGGTGGGGGCGAGTCTGGGGGTGCTGTATCTCATCCTCAGTCCCCCTCCCCCCCATTCTCCCTCTTTTCCCTCTGCTTCTTGGCTGCCACAAAGTAAGCATTTTTTTCTCCAACACTCCCTTCTTCCATGACATGCCCACATAAGACGGAAATCATGACCAAAAAAGTCCTTTCGTGTTTAATATCATTTTTTAGATACTTTGCCATATTGATGATGACTAATCTGTTGTCCGAGGTCCCTTTATTGGGTATTCAATGGAAAGTTCAAAACTGTGTTTGTGAAGGTGAAGGAAATGCCTGTCCTCTCAGGCAGGAGGCATATGGAAGGGTAGGCTTCTACCACAGTGTCACCTGTCGCCATAAACAAGTGTTAAACAATATTCTTGTTAAGAAAAGAATTTACCCATCCAGAACTTCCAATTTTGACTGTATTAGAGACAGGGCCTCTAAAGGGGGGGAGGCCCTAGGGTTGGGGAGCTGGATTAGTGGGTGAAGTGCTTGCATCAGTCTGAAGACCTGAGTTTGGATCCTCAGCATAAAAGCCACGTGTGGTGGTATGTTCCTGTGATCCCAGCCCTGGAAGGAGGCAAGAGGAGGGCAGGGGCTCACAGGTGGTCAGTCTGGACAATGGATGAACCTCAGGTTCACTGATAGACCTGCTTCACAAAAAAAGTGGAGAGCAATGGACAAAGCCACTAGACATTGACCTTGGGCCTCCAAATGCTCAGGCCTGGTGCATGTACTAGCACACACGTGCACATCTCTCTCTCATGCTCAGTCATGGGTGCATGCACCAGCACACACACGTGCACATCTCTCTCTCTCATGCTCAGTCATGGGTACATGCACCAGCACACACATGTGCACATCTCTCTCTCATGCTCAGTCATGGGTGCATGCACCAGCACACACATGTGCACATCTCTCTCTCATGCTCAGTCATGGGTGCATGCACCAGCACACACGTGCACATCTCTCTCTCATGCTCAGTCATGGGTGCATGCACCAGCACACACACGTGCACATCTCTCTCTTATGCTCAGTCATGGGTACATGCACCAGCACACACATGTGCACATCTCTCTCATGCTCAGTCATGGGTGCATGCACCAGCTCACACATGTGCACATCTCTCTCTCATGCTCAGTCATGGGTGCATGCACCAACACATACATGTGCACATCTCTCTCTCATGCTCAGTCATGGGTGCATGCACCAGCACACACATGTGCACATCTCTCTCTCATGCTCAGTCATGGGTGCATGCACCAGCACACACGTGTACATCTCTCTCTCACACACACACCTTCTCTCCTCCCTTCCACTCCCCTCTCACACTATACTCACACAGAGAAAGCCAGGTATGATGACAATAAGGCTCCTTCCAAATGCCAAGGAGAGGCTCACAGCAGCTGTTACATTTGGGATTTTTAAGCCATCAGTCTGCAATATCTGCCCAGGGGTTGCTTTATGGGAACCATACTCTTGTGATACCTGTCTACATTTTATTCTGCGCAGACATATCAAAGAAAAGCAAAGCTTCTCTTCTCTTCCCTTCCTTTTTTTATAGTACTGGAGAATTCAGAGCCTCATGATGCTAGGCAAATCCGTACCACTGAGCTACACTCACAGCCCCTTGGAGAAGTCCCCTAACTAAGGATTTTATGCTAGAAAGAAATGATTAGATGTTTGGACACAAAGCTATAATCAGAAGCAAACTATGAATCCCAACAAAATTATAAATTAAACTTCTTCCTCTTACTTGTCTTAAAAATGTTGAAAACCTGCTTAGGTGGCACTTGGGGTTGTCAGATGAGACTATGTGCCACAAATTCTGTTGCTTTAGTAAGGCTTGTTGGTTAGGCCTCTGTCCCTAAGACAAAATACCCAAGGCAATCCATTTAAAGGAGAGAATATTTATTTTATTCTGGTTGTAGAGGCCTTAGTCTGTGCACACTCAGCTCTGTTGTTTCTGGTTCTCTGTCATGTGACATCCCTGGTTTCCCAGATAAGGAGCCACTGGCAGATCAAAGTCTGCCAGAGTTCAACCAGATGAGTCCATGAGTTTATTGGGGTTACTTACAGGTGCAGGGGCCCCTCAAAGGCAGTGGCGTCAATGAAAGGCCCACCTGTGCCTGGGTGTGACTTTGAAATGCCCTCCCAAGGTATATGTGTTGAAGGCTTGATTCACAGTCCATGGTGCTCCTGGGGGTGCATGGAATCTTTAGGAGCTGGGCTGTAATGGGAGGTCTTAGGTCATTCATAGCATCCTGGAAGGGGATTGTGGCACCCTGGTCTTTTTCAGAGTCTGCCATGAGGTACACAGGCTTCCTCTACCAAAAGCTCCCCTTAAAATCTTCTCTGTGATGCCTGAAACATCATGGAGTGGAGTCTCTAGCCAGGAGCCAAAATAATTTTTTCTCCTTTTTAAGTTAGCTCAGGTAGTTTGTTACAGTAACAAATGTTAGAAAGCTGATGGGCGGTCTCCCTTCGCTGCCCCCTAGAAGGCTGCACAAGGTTCCCAGAAGCTTTTTCTCAAACCTTTTCCCTTTATTTGGTAGATACCACTGCCCAGAATGATTTCCTAGTCTTCCTTCTCTTGCTGTGTTAGACAGGAGTGCTGCTAATTATTCCTTTGCCTGATTGGGCTCCCCTGTGTCTGTTTCTGGTTCCTGCTCTTTTTCAGCTTCCTACCTGTGTCTGTCCAGTTTCTGCCTGGGGAGGTGAAGTCCCTTTGTGAAGGGCTATTTAGATTTTTTTGTTTATCTAAAAATGTCTTTAGTGTATTTTTATTCTTGAAAAGCTTTTTACTGTGTTGTGACAGATCACGAAATATTGGTTGTTATTTCTTTGCAGGGATCCTGAAAAACTGCTGCTCCTTCCTTCATTTTGCGGATTTGTTATTTTTCTTATTGGAAGTCATCTAGCTGTCTGATGGGGGTGTGGGATGATGGATGAGGTATTCTCTCTCAGGATCTTTTGAGTATGAGATGGTTTTATTGACATGTTTTTTTATTGAAGATTTCATACATACATACATATAATGTGTTTTAATCAACGCCATCCCATCCTCTCCCAGTGTTTCCCCTATGCCCCTCCCCCACTTTCCCTCCCAGCTTCATGTAGTCTCTTGTTTTTGTTTTTCGTTTTTTTCACACACAGAGTCTACTTAGTGATGCTAGAACAAACACAGAGGTAAGGCCATCTACCAGAGCGTGGGTATCCCCTAGGGATGGCATCCCCGAAGTTTTCATCTCTCGGTGGCCATTTATTTACAACAGCTTCCTGGCCAGGAATGTCCTCTCTCAGGATTGGGACTTCCTCTTTGGTTTTGGTGGTGTATGTTGTTACAAATGTAAGTGTATATTAATTCTGCTTATAGATTTTTGGTTCCTGCTCTGAGGACCTAAATATTTCATCCACTATCTCTGAATACTAGAATACTGTTTTCTGTCTATTTTTGAACTCAAACTAAACATACGTAGAAACTAAACATATGTAGAATCTTCCTTCTCTGATTGTCCTGTGTTTGTGTCTTTGCTTTCGATTCTAGACAATTTCCCAAGACTTACTTTTCCTTTCACTAACTCTTTCTGCAGCTGAGTTTAACCTGCTGTATAGCCGATTACACTTCAGGTCATACCAATAGCTCTTTCTATTTCAAGAAACTGGATTTGGTTATTTTTAAAATTTGCTTTATCTTTTTAAAATGAAGCATTGTCCTTCCACGTCCATGCTTCTTTTTTCCTTTTAAATTGCTTAGAAATAACCAATAACACTCCAAACTATGTAAATATATTCAAATTGAAAACATATATTAAGCACATTTTGCTTTTGACTTAAGATGGAATTCTGACATCTTAGGTGATTGTTGCTGTTGTTACTTACAGCTCTTCTGGAAAGAAAGAGAGGGAAGGAGAGAAGGGGAGGGAGAATATTTATGCAAATTTAACCATGGGGAATAGTTGAAGACTTGGAGTCTATTTTTCTCAGACACAGATTTGCAAGTGTCCGAGAAAGGACCAAACGGGAACGCTTTCAGCTGAAGCCCTGGCACAGGGTTCTTGACATCTCACAGGAGGGGCAGGGTAGGCTGTGATGATACATTTTCAGTGAGGGTTTTCCTCCTTTTACGTCCAAAGCTAGTGTGAAGAAGGGGAGTTCTTTAGCGTGGCTGTTGTTTGCTTTTCCATGTTGAGACTAATCTTTTGCAGCTCTGGGTTTGGTGGGGGCCATTGCTCTGTTCGGACTTGGCTTTGCTAGGTGCATCTTTAACCTTTGCTCTCCTTAGTACTGGAGAGTAGAATTGGTAAAGCATGTTTCGGTAATTGCAGGTTATTTAGAATTTCCTTCAATAAATTAACCTTGGTTTTGGTTTCTCATGTGACCTCCCATCCTTTCATCTCCAATATTTTAGGTGTTTTGCAGTGGGAGAATTATTTTTTTTAACTAGCTAAGCCTCCTTCTATAGTGCTAAACGTTGTCTAATATTTTTTTTCTGATTCTTTACAGTGTTTGTTGTTTTTCTTTATAAACTTAAAATGTAGGACCACCTAATTCTCTCAAAGAGTCACCCGAACATCCCCAGGTGGTGTCCCACATCCTGTTCACTTACATCAATAGTTTCTTCCTCGAAACGTGTGCCAGTTTTCTCCTTACAACTGGTTCCTGGCCCTGCTTCCCTGCCAGCGTCCCTCAAGGTGCTGCCGCCCGCTCTTATTGCCATGGACTCTGCCCTACCCTTCCTTCCATCTCCCAAACCCTCTGAAACTGTGATCTGTAAGAAAGATTTCCTTCTTTTGTCCCAGCCACATAAAACTAACTAACACAGTCTTTGCTCCCTCACCCGTCCCCAGGGGGGCAGCTTTCTCAACACTAGGCAATGACTGAAACAGTGCCCACAGCAGCCACACTCAACACTCCTGAAAGAGAACACTGTCTCTTCTCTGTTTTTCATAGTTAGAATTTTAGTGACAACCTGGCTTGTCTCCAACACCAGTATAGTAGCCAGGTTCCTTCAGGAGGTTACCCAAGACAGTCCTCCAAGCCAAACCGGTGCCATCTTCAGTTCTGCCAGACCTGCTTGATCATCATAGCTGGACCTGTTGACAGTTGACCTTTCCCATGGGAACCTGGCCTGAGTATCCAGTCACCCCTCCCAACCATTTGTGTGTAAGTCTACCTTAACGCACATGGCCTTAGTGGAGAGGGGAGAGAATATAGGGTAGGGAAAGGATGAGGGTGGTGGATTTCTGCACTTCATCTTGGGGGAATCACCATCCATGATGGATATAGACCATGACTATGTAAAGTCCCCCCCAACTTCTGCCTATAACCCCTCATCTATGCTCTGTAAAGAAGCCTAATAAACTCATGGGTTCCCCAGAGTGAACTCTGGTGGAATCATGCTTGGTTTGTCTTTGGGACCTTAGGAGAAAGGGTAGATGTTGTTTACACCTCCCCTAAAGACAAAATTTCAGGGGAGGTTGTCCCTTTCCAAATACCTTGCAATGAACTGATCTAGAGACAATGTACAAAGCTAGGCTTCCTGAAAGCTATACCTGGACACTTTTGATTGATATACCCAAGGTTTAACCTCATTGAGCTGTATTCATATATATCTTTGGGTTTTACCTAACACTTTTATGGAAAAAGTCATGTGAGTATAGGTTTACACCCGTAATCCCAGCACTCAGGAGGCAGAAGCAGAAGGATCATCTCAAGTTGAGTGCCCCATATATAGTGATAATTTCTGTGTGTGTATTGAAGTAGACACTTGATCTCATTGGGTCTCACATCTCTCATAAGAATGACTGGAATGATAATGCCAACTCTATGGGCTACTGGGAGGATATGATGATAATCACCCAAGCTGTGAGGCACCCAGGGAGCTGTCAATAGCCTCTCCATATCACCAAGATTGTGCTCAATGTTCAGCTGATGTTCATAGGCAGCAGTGGCACCAGACTGTGTCTGTTTGATATAGCTGTTTACCTCTGCTCTCTGAAAATCCCTGGATATAGGTGTGTTGTGTGAAGTCTACATGCTTGCCTGTAAACCTCACGTTCTGATTAGATCTCATCTCTACTGAGAGCTAATGCTATCCCATTTCTCCAAACAAAACCCAACAAATACCAACAAACCAACACACAAACACACAAAGGCCTGCTCACAATGCTGGCTAATACTTGTTATGAGCATTCAACCTTCCCTGTCGGCCAGAGACTCTGGTCTTCTATGCTCATCTTGAATTAGCTGTGTAGCTGATGGGACTAACTGTCCTGATCTAATGTCACAGACATTGCTTGGCTCTTCTGTGCCCCTCAGTTGTAGCACTTCTTCCTCTAGGCCATGCACAGAACACTTTCTGGAATGAGAGTCTTAATGCTCAGAGAAAATAGCCAGAGTATTTCTTTATGGCCAGTGTAGTGGTTTAAATAAGAATGGCCCCATAGGCTCATCTATTTGAATGTTTAGTCATCATGAAGTGTCACTATTTGAAAAGGATTAAGAGGTATGGCCTTGTTGGTGGAAGTATGTCACTGGGGACTGGGGAGGGTGGGCTTTTGTAGTAGACAGTCCCATAGGGTCGAGGAAATTGGCTCAAACCACTTGCCAAAGCATGCACACAACATACTTCCTTATGAGCCAACCTGGAGTCTGCCTGAGGGCCTAGCAACAGGTCCTGTCAGAGTTCCTGATCGTGCCCAGCCAATGAGGGATGGCTACCAGATTGGGACAGAGCTTTGGTGCTGGGAGGAGGGTACATAAAGCCGTCCCTGTTATTGAATAAAAGAGTTTGCTGTTTGCCTTCAACTGACTCCTGGTTTCTGTGTTGTTGATGCTGCACCTTCTCACCCCCTCTTCTGAGGGAGCCATTAGGATCCAACAACAGGTTTTGAGGTTTCAAAAGCCCATGCCAAGTCCAGAGCCTCTCTCTTGGCCTATATACATCAGCATGGAGCTCTTAACTACTTCTCCAACACCACACTTGCCTGCTGCCATGCTCCCTGCTGTCATGCTCCTTGCTGT
The DNA here is from genome assembly GCF_007827085.1 of Peromyscus californicus insignis. Taxonomy (NCBI): domain Eukaryota; kingdom Metazoa; phylum Chordata; class Mammalia; order Rodentia; family Cricetidae; genus Peromyscus; species Peromyscus californicus. The sequence continues at coordinate 35,147,199 of NW_026294617.1, forward strand.
GATGATAATGGACTCACCCTCTGAAACTATAAGCAAACTCTCAATTAAATGCTTTCTTTTTTGAGTTGCCTTGGTCATAGTGTCTCTTCATAGCAATAGGATGGTGGCTAAGACAGCCAGCTCTTACACAACATACTAGGGTTGGGGTAAGTTTCAGGATGAGCATCTTTCTCTGGGAAAAGGACCCTAGTTTCTAGGACTGCTGTGGGAAAGAGAATCTTGTTATGACTAGCTTCAGAGGGGAGGAAGAGAGACAGGTTAGGAGAAGATCAGAGATACATTGGTTTTTCAGGTTGCTTCTGAGACTGTCTTTTGTGGCCTTGAGTTCCAAGCACTCAGCAGGCTGAAGTACTTAGGTTTTAGTGGTGGTATTTTGTGAGCCCTGGTAAAGGAGTAGGTAAATGCTTGGTCAACCTGGGACCTGGAGGTCGGGCTTGAATACTAGCTCCCTTCTTATCGACTCTGTGGTTTGGGACAACTTCTCCCATCTTCCTGGGGTATCTTTGGGTATGCAGTTGACAGAGCTCTGGAGGAAGTCACATGGTTTGCAAACCCAAAGGGCTGTATAACTGTAGGTTATCATATGAACATTGAGTTCTCAGGGGTTGGTTTAAGGTCTTCTGGGACTTGACCAAACCTCACTGGAGAGTCTGAGGCTTAAAAAACTTTTTAAAGTTTGTGTGTGTTCAGGGGTGTGTGTGTGTGTGTGTGTGTGTGTGTGTGTGTGTGTGTGTGTGTACCACTTAGGTGGTAGAGGACTGGCTTTCTGCAAAAGAAAGCATTGAAACCAGGCTGCCATTAGAAGAAAAGTGTCAGTTGGCACAGGGCAGCCAATATACAGACCCCCGAACCACTGCAGAGGATAGAAATGGGAGAGAGCCATGAAACCAGTGGGTGGAACCTGCACATTCAGTGGTCATGAGCTGGTGAGATTGGGTATATTTTTAACTTTTCAAAGTGTGCATTTTAATTGAAGTGTAAATGTAACACATATAGACAAGCAAGTCACTACAAGGCTGCTCAGACATTCTCGAATAAGCTCTCCTTGGTGGCAAACCCAGTTCTGAGACCCAGGCCCATAACCAGAATGGAATTCTGGTATCCTAATGGTCCTTTCAGGACCAAGTCACTACCTGTGCCCCAAAGTAGCCATTCTTTCTTATCTATGGGGAGAGGGCACAACCTGCAGTGCACGAGCCCTTCTACATCAATTAGCAATCAAGAAAATGCCCACAGACATGCCCATAGGCAAGTCTGACCCAGGCAATCCTCCAATTGAGACTCCCTCCAATAACTCTGGGCTACCTCATTAGCAGCTGAAGCTAACTGGGAAAGCAAACATCCAGAACTGTGACATCTGCATGACTGGGGCAACTTGTGTCCCCTGGACTCCTGACTGGCATTTCCTGTGGCTTCACTCTCGTCTGATGCATGTGGCCTTCTCTGTGCAATGTGGACAAGGTTGCTAACAAACTCTGACTGCTTAACGACAGGCCAGAGACTCTAGAAGAGAAAGATAACTTTGCCTTCTCACTTCAGGATACAATTAAAAAATTAAAGGAAGACATCCAAGCATCGCCTGGTCCCGCAGCCCAGGGCAGGTAGGCACCACTACAGTGAACAAGTATGTGATGGAGAGATGGGAAAGAGAAAAAACCGAGTGGGACTGTGGGATGATGTACAACACCCTGGAGCTTATGAAGATGCAGACTCAACCTCTGAACCTGATGTCTGGCGGTGAGATCTCCCTGGCTCTGGGCAACAACAGAGGCCTGAGATGAGGAAAGGTTCATTGTCTGGATTGGACCTCCTGAAAGGACCACCCTGGTCCGAGATGCCAAGGGAGACCATGTTGGTGTCTGTGGTCCATGCTGCTGTCCAGGCCTTGATGAAATCTGAGATCCATGTGGAAGTATGTGGTCTGTGCTGCTGCCTGAGACCTTGATGTCCTGAGGCTTTGCTGCCTTGGGGCACCGATGTGAATGGCATGTGTAGCCACCTGAGGCCATGCTGACCTGTGGGTCATAGTCTGGGCTGCCGCTTGAGGCCAAGTCAATGTCAAAGGGCACAGGCAAACAGTTTCTGGCTCTCGAGGGAGAGCTGGTCCTGCCCATCTCTGGTCACTGCACGGCTCTCCTCAGTTGATTGCTTCTGGTGCAGACACAGGAAGAGAAAGACTCACTGTCCCTTGGGGGGCTGGCCACTAGGAATTTGACCATGTTCCAGTGAGTATGTGGAGAACACAAAATGGACTTATTTTTCTTTTGTGGGAGGACACTACGGGGGAGGGGTAGTGGACATGGGAAGACTGGGAGGTGAGCATGATCAGGGTGCATGATGTGAGATTCCCAAATAATCAACAAAAAAATAATAATAAAAAAGAAACTAAGAACCAACTCTGATAAGTCCCTCTCAGGCCATATGCCACCGTAAGTCAGAGATGATGTCACCAAGGTAGCAGAAATGGAGTGTGCTGTTTGGCAAGGCCTGAGTTCAAGAGTTCCATTCCAAGGACTAAATGCTGTGCCTGGAAGTCTCCACAGATGTTATGATAGGAATAAAGCTTGCTATACCCAGTGAAAATGCATAGCAGTTAAGACAGGGAAAGGACATTGGGCAGTGAAAATACATTTTCACTAGAGTGTGGACAGCAGGAGTGGTGTGGGGCTCCTGAGATCCAGAGGCTCTACCAGGGCACAGTGTTTTGATGCTTAAAGTTATCCTTGCCAGAGTTACCATTATGCCCCCATCTTAACCGATGAGGGAAGCAATGAGTTATTTACAAAGGAAGGCCTCCAGGTTTTGGATTCTGCTTTTACATTCCAATCAAAGAAGCTCTCACCCAAATCATCTATCAGCACTGTCTTCTTCCAACCACTGTGTGAACTCTGGTTAAAAGCAGTAATTAAAACACCTCAACAGTCCCTCTTCTGCAGCTTGCTGGGACTTACTGTAACTAGTATTTCTGAGATGGGCAGAGAGCCCAGAATTTGCATGGTGACAGAAGCATGAGTACCTGGGTACCACAGTGCAGAGTGGGAGAAGGCAGTGGGAGGCTGGGGTGCTGAGCTATAGGAAGTTCGTGGGCCCCTGACCACCCCACTGAACTTTTGTCATTTTTGCCTGGGGATCTGAAATCACCTGTTTCTTTTCAGCAATCACGTTTGTTACTGTACTGCTGAGAATCTTGTCCAATCCCAAATACTGCCTCGAGGCTGTAAGATTAGAATCCCAGTGACCCAGGAAGGAGACAAGTGTCAGTGTGTTGTAACAGTCCCCTGCCCAGTTTTATGACAGAGACACACTGAGTGTTGGTAAAGCACCACAGGCACCACCTCACCCAAGTGACCACCATGCAGTTTCCAGGACAGACATGCTGTGTGTTGGTTTATATCGCATCTGTGGACAGCCAGTATCACTCCAGATCATTTGTGTAGCAGAGCGCTGTCATCCCAAACTCAACTCCAGGAAGAGCAGAAACATCACAGTAAGGATATGATATCCTGAGGATGGCTTTTTGGAGGTGGGATAATGATTAGTTTGTAAATTAGCATAAAAGACAACAGAAATGGTCTTTCACTGAGTGACATTCAGGGTGTTGATTATAAATGAATTCACTTACTCAGAGTCTTATCCTGCTCTCTTCATAACCAGGGCAGGAGACTCTTTTGAAGCCTTTAGGCAGCTCTTAGAATGGTAGTACCTAAACAAGGGGGTGAGGCAATTCTGGACGCTGTGGTTCTACAACACTTGAGCTGTATCTGTTTTTGCTGTCTCTTTGGTGCAAATGGTTGTCACATTACCTAAAATGGCACTCTGACTTCACTGACCTCAAAGAAGAGCTGTATCTGTTTGTTAAAGTTTAATTTAAAAGTTGTTTTTATTATAATGCTGCATGGAAATGAGGTTGGGGGTACCTCTGCCTGCCAAACAAGACTATGCATGACCCAATGAGTTGAAATCTATTTTAATGAGATGTTAAATGGGGTGATGTGAGTAGCCTGGGCACTCCAGGGAGGAAGAACTCTGGGGACAAAGGTTCAGGGGTTCTCAGAGATTGCAAATGTGATGGTTGTTTTTGGTCCGAGACAGCAGCTCAGGCAGCACAGCCTGCCCTTGAACTTGGCTATGTAGCTGATGATGACCTTCAACTTCTGATCCTCCTGCCAAGACCTCCTGAGAACTGGAATTACAGATGACCTGGAATTAACTGGACCTGGTTTATTCCATGCTGGAGCTTGAACCCAGGGTTTTGTGCATGAATACAAGGCACTCTGACAACTGTACTACATTTCCAGCTCTACAAATGGACAGAATGGCTGAGGGTGTGAACACACACACATAAAAAAACATACACAAAGAGAGAGAGAGAGAGAGAGAGAGAGAGAACACATGTGTGACTGAGCCAACTGAAGGACTCAGGGCCTGGACTTTAATTCTTAAATCAGGGTTGTTAAGATGTAATCAAGGGCAATACGTCTGATCATGTGGGGACTGGGACTCCTATGTTATACTCTTTAAAGCCTCCAGATGATTTTCTTAAGCTCAACAACCCTCTTCCCAAGACCTTACCTGAAGAATGCTGAGCAGGGTACGATGGAGAGGAGGTCAGATTAGAGACCAGCCCCAAATAGCAGGCTTCGTGGAGTGCAGCCGATGGTGCTGGAAAGGAGAGTGCAGTTTCCCGGTCTTTTCAGCAGGTATTTAGCGACTGACTTGCTGGAATAATTGACAGTTACCACGTGGGTCGGGCTGAAGGAGCTGGGAAGCTTGTGGTACCTGACAAGTTTATGGCTTTGGAGCACGAGGCAAAGAGAGTCAGTCCTTCTTGGGGTTCCACTGCCCCTGTCCTTCCCATTACAGTAATGCAGACGGCAGCTTGACCTGCCCATCACCCACCTTGCTGTGGCCAGCAGCTGCTCAGCTCCTCCAGACCTCAGTCCCTGCCCGAGTTACTTGGGCTTGATAAACTCTACTAAGTGTGGGTATTTTTTTTAGATAAAAGTGTCATTGTCTGATAATACTCACCTAAGAAGATATTTCCTTTATCACTTGGTTCCTGTCCCTGCGGACCCCGTTGGCCACATTCTTGGCAATGCACAAGATGACTGCTGGCTTTATTAGGGCTCCATTCATGGTTTTGCATGTGAGGCCCTCACAGGAGGCAATGCTGATTTTTCAAATTCAGGGGCCAGTGTAAGGAATGTGTGTCACTGAGGTATCCAGTGACATGTGAAGCAATCTGAATTCTTTGCATATTTTATTTTTCTTTTTTTGATTTCCAACTCACACACATCTGGCATATTTTACATCTTTGCAATAAAACATGGTTACAATAGCTTAAGGAATTTATATATCCAAAATATTTCACCATGATCTCAAGATGAAATGACCTTGTCTTCCAGATGTTCAGTGCCTTCCCAATTCTAAGCTACAAACTCAAGATATTGCTCACAGCCTGGTGATGAGTAACGTAATCAGTACACTGATTCCCCATAATTTCAGAATTTCATAAATACAAACAACAATGAAGAAGGAATAATTCAGTGCTAAAACTTTCTAGTACAAGGTGGATGACAAATAAGTACTCACAGCAATAAATAATGATATGTGTCTGGTGCAAAGTGCCAATACAAAGAACCCATTATCCTGTTTTATCTTTCGAAATAAATGACTGCAAGTGAGTGAAATTCTGAGAAAATTACATTCCTGTAACATGCCTCATAGCCCTACCGACACGATATGTACATCTATGACAATACAGTCACCAAATATACAAAGAAGAAACATGAAGAAAATGTCTAGACCCCTGGGTGATGGCTGGATTGGGACAATGGATGGAAAAATCATTTGAGAGCCGTCATTTTATACTGTAAAAGATGAAGTGCCTTAGGCTAGGAATGTGGCTTTAGGTGAGAATCTCACAAGGAACGAAGGGATAAGTTCAGTTATTGTTGTAATAAAGTCTGACTCATTATTAAACTAAGCTGTTTGAGAACCAAGGAGGGGGAAATGTTAGCATCCTCATCCTCCCCGGACACGGAGATGGAGCCAGTGGGCTGACACCAGGGGAGCGATGTCCAGGTGCTGGGAAGTTGATGCAATGGGACTAATGATCATGACTCCCACTCCACACAGTAGAAACCAGGCCCTCATCTCCAGGCTCCCTTTCTGCTGCATCTTCAGGTCCTAAAGGGCAGGGCTGAATTTTCTTTGTATAAACTACCAACAATGGCAAATAATGGCTTAGTATCCAAATGCTATATGAGCAAACTTCACTTAGAAGGGATGAATTTAGAATCAAAAGTGCAAATCATATTTTGGTGAAAATGTTAAAATTGCTGACTGAGCCCAAATTCAACCCTTTTGAACAAGCTGCGTCCTTTCCATTTCCTATCTTGAATGCACCAGTTCCATCAAAAGGTGGGGAGTAGGGAGCATGCAGGTTGTAACTCCACAGTAAATTAACAAAGGCTGCTCTTTCTTTATACAAGGTTTCACTTTTACAAAAGTATCCCTTTAAATAAGATGCATATGATGTACAAAGTATCAAACGTGGGTTTTGTTTTTCTCAGCTTGAAAAGAGGCTGGAAATGGGATGCAGGTTAGGTTCAAAGCTTAGACCTTGTAACAACTGGACACAAGGTTCCTCAGAATTGTCAAAAGTCTCTTGTGAGGCTTCCTACAACCTTTCTCAATAAACGACAATATATGAAATAATTACCAAAACGTCTCCTAATTCAGATAATTTACATGATATGAGCTTGCTTGACAGCAGCTGGTGTTCAGTCCTGGAAAAACAGGGTGAAATGGCTCCTGACTATGATGTTCGGCGACTGCTAGGTGGGATGGATGTACAAACAGCCGATGGGACGATGTCCCCACCAGAGAGACTGCCTTTCCACAGAGCACTGTGCTCTCACTTGAACGTGGCTTCTGCAGCTTCTCTTCAGTACCTGTTCTGATGCTCATAATGCCACCGATTAAAATCTATATTAAAAGCTACAATGCTGCCGGAAGCCATGCCGGTGATCAGAGTCCTGTAGAAGCAAAGATGGATGTGAAGAGAGACAGGAAAACAGTATCCACTTTCCACTTTTTGCTGGACACAGGCCTTATCTCACAAGTCCCCAAGTCTTCACTGTGCACACTGAGAGAGGTCTAGCATTTCTTCTTGATTCTGTCAAGGGCTGCTCAGCTAGTGGAGAGCCCTGTGGGAGAGCATTAGTCAAGCCCACAAAACCACACATTCTGGTGACCTGGGCTCCACTGCCTCTCAGCTGTTGTATTTATGGTTTACCCACATCCTCCTCTGGGACGAGCTGGGGCTTTTCTGTGGAATTCTGGCCTTTATTTTTTAGTGTCCTTTTAACTATTCCATCTCTTACCTACTCGCTATATACCCTGGATATGTGTGGTGGGTATACGAACCACAAGTCCTTCTGAAACCCAGGTACCAATTTTGTTTTGTCTCCTGGACAGCTTAGCCACTATATAGCTTAGTACACAGCAAGTAGTATCATAAAACCTCGAGACTTAGCGCATCCGTCCTGAGTCATTGCAGTCACCATGTAGGTGAGATCATCTCTGCCCCTCTTGCTTGTGCCTTCTAACCAATCAGAGGCTCCTTTCTCTGGGATAGCTCACTACCACTGACTGAGTTCAAGTCTCATGACATTCTGTCTTGATGGAGCAGTGTGCTCAGCTGTTAATCCAGACCATCATCAGACCCATGTGTCTTGTACCTACTTCCCCAATATGTGTATATCAGCTATACTTTCTGTGCGTGAACTGTCCCATGCAGTACTGCTTTGCACAGAACACATAAGCAAAATTAAGAATGAGATTAAAATGGAAAAAGGGAAGTAGCTGGCACCTTTCCTACACTACTATGGCTCTGCAGGTGTTCACTGACGCCTACTCTGACCCAGCCTGACAAATGGCTCATCCTCAGCTGCTCACAAGGCCAGTCATCTCATCTCCTCCCAGGATCTGGTCCTGCTCCCCTGCTATGCAATTAGATTAGGATCATGCAATGGGTCACCTTGTTATGTCCCCTTAGCACTTGGCAGGATATTTCAGCTAAAATACTGGTAACAGATATTTGCAGAAAGCATTTGAATGAATTGAAAGACAAATATTTAATCTACCTGAGAAGACATTTAAAACACATTAAAAAAAAAAACTTGTGCACACACAAATAATTAGGAAGTAAGCCACATCTATTTACTGGTTTACTCCAATGGTAACCATAAGCTTTCCTTAAAAACTTTTATTCCTCAGGCTGCATCAAGTCACATCTTTTTCTTTCGTGTGTGTGTGTGTGTGTGTGTGTGTGTGTGTAGGCTAGAAACTACTTTGGCTTCATGCCTCAGACACTCTATTATTCTTGAGATGAGGTCTCTGTCCTGGAGCCCATGGACTAGGCTAGGCTGGCTCAGAAGCCCCAGGGATCATCATGTCCCATCTCTTCAGGGCTGAGGTTATGAGTGTGCACACCATGCCTCGCTTCTTTATGTGGGTTCTGAGATTTGAATTGAGTGCTCATACTTACATAGCAAGCAGTTTACTGACTGGACTTGCATACTGTTTTTCTTGAGTTCTTTGTACCATTCTATTATACTGTAAAAATGTTTTGTTACATTTATTTTATGTGTTAATACTTAAAATATTTCAAAGCCAATATTCTTCCAAGAAACCTTTCCTATAGTAGAAAAGCTGGGCCTTCCTTGGGTTCTTACTCATCTCCAGTTTGCCCTTTCTATGTTTCTCTTTCCTTAATCTGGGTGGGAGGAGGAGAATGCCAAGCTAACATCCTGTTCCTATGATCACACTGCCCTTGACATGGCTTACCTTTGGTCATGGGATAAGTCCATTGCTCTAATGCCAGCATCACATCCAGGGTAAATGTACAGCTGCTTGAAGTCACAGGCCTGCCAGACCTCCACCACACCATTGTCCCCTCCAGTCACCAAGTTCTGTCCATCGCTGCTCAGGAGAATAGCCTTCAGAACAAAAGGCCGATAACAATGATCTCTTCATTTGTTTTGTGTCAATGGTCATGACTGAGCAGCAATTAGCTGAACAGTCAAGCATTTGCCCTAGTGTATGCAAGCTTAACCGACCAACCAAACAACCACCAATACCCAACCAACTACGAGCCAATCACCATCCACCCACCAACCAAACAAGCACCAGGTAACCAACTATGAAACAACCAACCAACCACCAACTAGCCACCAAATAACCAGGCATCAACTCACCAATCAACATCCAACTACTAATCACCCAACCACCAATCAATCACCTACCAACCACTAACCAATCATCAAACAATCATCCACCAACCACCAGCCAACCAACTAACCATATCATCCACCAATCACAAACGAACCAACAACCAGTCACTCAATAATCAACCACCCACCTACCAAGAAACCAACAGACCACTAACCAACTACCTGTCAAGCACTGTCAATCTCCTTAACATTATCTCCTTATTTAGCCAGCTGTCCAAGTTTCCTAGATCTAATCCACAGAACTTTCAATATGGAATCTATCAAAGTTTTGTTTTGTTTTTTTAAAAGACTTATTAAAGCCAATTGAAACAATAAATTTAAGGGGCTAGAGAGATGACTTAGTGGTCAAGGGTATTTCCTGCTGTTCTAGAGGACACAAGTTTTGTTCCTAGCACCCATGGCTCACAATCACCTGGAACTCAAGGTCCAGGGGATCTGATGTCTTCTTCATTCCTCTGAATTCAAGTGTGCACACTCCCTGCTCCCCAGATATAGCATAATTAAAATAAAAATCTTTAAAGCTAATTTGGTTATAAAATTATGAAAGTCATAATGAGAATATTGCCAAACTAATCTAGGAAGATTAGAGAGAACTTTGTGAGATGTTCTCAATCTGTGAGAACACTCCATTTTGTAAAATCTGAGTGTAAATAATGGAGACAGCATAAAGAACAGACATATTTCACAATAGTTTTTAGTACTGAGGCACCAGCCACTGTCCTTCATTTGTGAATGAGGGCAACAGTCAGGGTTCTCAGGACAGGCTTCTTTGTCCACATGTCCTGATCATTCTCTGTCAACTTGGCAGAACCCTAGACATATCTGGGAGGGACAAATCTTAATTGAAAAAAGTGCCTCCATAAGATTGGGCTGTAGGCAAGCTTGTAGGGTATTTTTTTAAATTAGTGATTGAGGTGGGAGGGCCCTGCCCAGGGGTGTCCTGACTTGTATAAGAAAGCAGGCTGAGCAAGCCATGAGGAACAAGCCAGTAAGCAGTGTTCCTCCTTGGTCTCAGCTTCAGTTCCTGCTTCTAGGTTCCTGCCCTGAGTTCCTGATTTCCCTTCATGATGAACTGTGATCAAGCTGAAGTAAACCCTTTCCTCTCCAAGTTTCTTTTGAGCATGGTGTTTTATCACAACAATAGAAACTCTAACTAGGACACCATGGGAACATAGAACCAAGACCATTGTTTGTGAAGGGGCAAATAACTGTGGTCTGTAGAGTCTACTTATTGAGCTGCTTATTCAGTACTGAGGAATCTTGGGTTTGTTCAAAGCATTCATCAACATGAGTTTGCATGTTTTCAAACCCAGCATGTGTTTAATTGGATGCTGGGGAAGCTCTACACCAAGCCATTTTTATGTCGAGTAAGTTTGACTCCAATGGCTTCTTGCTGCTCAACACTGATGTGTACTCACCCGAGTGGAATCATTGATTTCCATTTGAGCCAAAAGTTTTCCATTGATGCTGAAGTTGCTAAACCGTCCTCGCTCATAGTAAATGATGCAGTGGCCTTCACTGGATACAGAAATTAGGCGTGGGAACAAGCAGTTTTCTGGCCCTTCTAGGGCTCTCAGTAGGTCTCCAGTGATGGTATGGACAAGGCAAGGGCCCTCTGCAGTGGGGAACACAGATTCCAGGCTAATTAGAGAGACTACCAGGGCCACCAACCCAAAACCACACCAGAGTGGGCACTGGGGTTTGTTAAAGGAGATGAAGACAACAGAGGTGTGCTGTGGCTGTAACACTACGCACATATACATGCATGCATACACACCCACCTGCACTCACACACAGAAACACACACAGTGATGCAGCACCCACAGTGCTCTAAAGTTTAAATCTCTTCCCCTACCTCCAGTAACAGTCATCACAACCAGCTTTAGTTCCCAAGTCAAGTGAGCAAAGAGTATGCCCAAGAAGTTTGATCTACTGTGTTTTTAGAAGGTTCTCATTAAGAAAATGATCAGAACTGTTGCTAAATTTCTCCAGTTGCATCAGATTTCAGCATCACAGTATAGACATGTCACTGCCAAGCAAGCTTTGCCTTTGTAGTTTATATGTAAGACGTAAATGTGTAATTAAGAAGTTAATCAATTAATTCAGACTACAGAAATTTTTTTTTTTTGCCTTTTAATATTAACAGTGGGGCAAAAGTGTAAAGGTTCAGAGAAAGGCCCATCTTATTTCAGGGCAATTTTATGGCCTTGGAAAATATATTAAGAAAATATATTCAGTTTCCACTGACCTAATCATGGAAACAAATGCTGTAACTTCATACTATATGCCTGCCTCTTTGCTCACTCAGAAACCAAAGCCTGCAAAAACTGTGGTTACATTTTTATTGGTCAATTGATTTGAATAGCCACATTTTTGCACACAAAAAAGGTGTCAATATCAAACTATACTTAATCTCTCCCCTGACTAAAAGGGGGAGGGCTATGGAGACTTGTGGGAAAGAACAGATCTCTCTGCTGTCACCACTTGTAGGAAAGAAGCTTTTTGTTCGCACCTGCAGAGCTAGGCTCACTTGTTCTGAAATACAAAGCAAATGGTCTCTTTTTCTCAGACTGCTCATACTCTATAATGCTGCCCAACAATCTCTGACAACAATGTCTGGTCATCTGGAGTCTTAGACCTTGACAAAAATGAAAAATAAAACAGCAACCTACCCCCTACCTCCCCACAAAAAACTTTCCAGGAATCCCACTAAAAATAATAATGCTAAGTCTTTCCATCTCTTGGGCTCTAGGCCTCTGCTCAGCTCTGGCCAGCCTCCTACACTCTGGCCCTTACGGTCTTTCCGCCTTGACAGTTCCCATTGAGGCCTGTAATCCCTGTCAGAAGAGCCCAGAAGAGCCATCCCTGTCAGAACAGCCTCTTCAGGTGACAATTCTTCTACAAAGGAAATGAAGCAGTCTGTCTCCTTTCCCTCTCTCCCTGCAGTCAGCTTGCAGAGAAAAGACCTGTAGAGGAAGTGGAGGTCCTAAGGCCAGACTAGTGAGTAACTTGATCCCAGTTCCCAGTGCATTAGTGGTATGCATCCTTTGCCTTTTAAATGCCCCCTTTTCACAGCTGCATCATGTAGATTCATTGCAAATTTAATTTACCAGTGTCTGGGTAAGAACGCCAGTGACCACACTGTAAACTTTTAACCATATTTTATGTCAATGCTGGTAAATAAATACTAATCTTTGATAAAACTAAGCAACTGCAGAGAACTCAGATGCTACATCTGTCTGTGTTGAATCTCTGGAAGAAATCAACAAGAGTCACAGTTAGCTAGAAAATGCTCACTGCCTAGAGACAGAACGTGAAAGAAATGGCTTCTGACCTTTAGCACCACTGATAACGAGTCCGAGTTCCGCGCAGACGGAGACACAGACAACTTCATGGTCATGGCCTGTGAGGACAGCTCTGGGCGCAGGATAGTCACCTACAAAGAAACAGCAACAGGGCATCACTGGAGACCAGTGTAGACATAATGAGGCACTTACAAAAGAGTCACCAACGATGAGGAAGGACATTTACTAGCTGGATGGCCAGAGCCACTCACTTTACCTTCTGCCTGTCCCTCACGTGTGACATGGCATAACTACTGTCCATGCTACAGGGTGGGTGGGACAGCAGGGAAATTAATCCATGCGCATGCTCAGAGGTGTCAGTGGCTATCCTCTCAAGCATATGTGGGATCATGTAGTCATGGCAACATCGTGTGAGGTCAGGTCATCTCACTGTCTCTAGTTCCAGCTTAAATCTGAACATGGGAGACACAGAGTACTGGGCAACAATAAATGGTTCCTGAAAGCACAGTGACCAAAAAGTAACTCAAAATCCAATGACAATGTGCCTGTGGCGTTTCTGGAAGCTGGCAGCTCACCTCACTGTGGGTATGGTTCTGAACACGTGTTCCTGTAGTCTGTACCACACAACACTAACTTCCTGCAGCACCTGACTCAGGTTCCAGACAACCACAGGTTAGAGACTGTAGTTCTTTGGGCACACATATGTTTTTCTGCTATTCTAGACACACGATGGTTCCGTCCAGTCCCTGTTCCTACTGTCATCTTCCGCATGTGTCAACTTAATACACATCTAGACTGGACTGCATCAGACCGTGTGATCGTGAAAGTTGTTGTCACGACTTCTATTAGAATACACTAAGTAAACTCCGACTTGGGAGTAAGACAGAATTTCCAACCATTTTGAAAGGGACTACACATGCTCCTGCCATCTAGTAATACGGATTTATATAAAGTGGCATTCTCAGCATTCTCAACTATAAAGTCAGAAGTCCATGGACTATGAAAAATATACACAATGTTCTACATCCTCCAGTGTCCAGTGTTCAATCAAGAGTTAATTCTTCGTGTTAAAATGAAGACATCATCTCAATGAAACTTTGCTTTCTCCTTTAATAAATGATGAAATTAAAAGTATACCAAAGAATTGTTTTAATACAAATGTCTATGATTTATTATGGGTGTTTGATTTGTATACCTCTTTCTACACCTGTATAACTATGGTTGTATAAAAATGTCATGGGTGCAAAGGAGTCATGAGTGGAGAAGGTTTAAGAAACTCCCCAGTTCCACACAGTCTGTCCCACAAGGCTCTGTAGGGCTACTCAGCCCCTTCCTGAGTGTCTCCTATATCAGGAGCTGGATTTGAGTGGGAGCTTCCATGTCTGAATCTCATGCTCTCATACTCACTTAAAAACAGCTCCTGTTGAGCATGGTCTCAAAGTCATCAGGAACTATCTTGGGTACTTGAATGACCAGGCTCATCAGGAAGCAGCCTACAGACACTGGTGCTGGTCAGACTGAAGTGGAGGCAAAGGGTTTCTTTGTGGTCTTGAGTCACAATGACTCAGTCAACTACTTGGGACTCCTAATAAACATAGCCTACCTTTTGTAAATGAAAAAAAAAAAAAAAAACACCTCCTAAGTCTGCACCCAAACAGGCAGAGGTGAGTGGAAGCAGGAGGGGGTATGGGCAAAATTGCAAAGGAAAAATAAGTATCTCAATTTTCCACTTCCTAGGAACAAAACTAGGTAGGAAGTCGAGCTAAGTCATCTTCCATTGGTGCCCTACCTCTGAATACAGTCCCCAGTTGCCTGGCTGCCTTCTACCGGTGAGGAGCTGAGGACAGCAATGTTAACTATAGCTTATAATACCCCGTTTCTAAAAACAACACACTTACTCAAATCTTACATGGCTTATAGTCACCCATGTCTCATTTTGCTCCTCATTTTTAAAGCAGTATACTAAACTCATATGGTCTATGTCATTGGTTGATCTCGGATATCTGCAGTATCATTCTAGCAAAAAGCACATACATAGAAAGCTGCCTTTGTGTGTATATCTGAACACAATGACTTCATTTTTAGTCCACCAGCTTCACAAGCCATTGCACCTTGAAGAGCCACACTGTAACCTGGGTCTTATAACTGCAGCCAACTCTTCCAAAATTCTAGAAGATTTATGTTCTAAGAGATCAGCAGATATTTCCTTGAGGACAGAAAATTCTATGATATTTTGTGCTAAATTTCATTCATTCCTATGAAACTAAAACTTCTCTCAGGTAGTAACACAGATGAAATCCATTTGTGGTCATAATTATGCCTTGAATTTTTTCCAGTGGAAATTTGTCTTAAGATGAATTGTGAGTAAGACTGGTTTTCTCTAGCTAGGGTTCAAGGACCCAAGAAAACATTTGCAAGATGTGATAATCGCCCTCCTTCTCTTAGTTTGTGATGTTGATGACAATTTTGTTCTTTAAAAAGAACCAAGTTGAGTCTTCCAACATAGCAGCCAGATTTGCCTTTGTTTCTGGAATTAGGGAATTTTTAAAATATTTATTACACATTAAGTATTTATATGTTTAAGATTAAAGAAATAAAATGAATTCCTTTGTTCTCAGCCCTGCATAAGAAATGTAGAACTGTTAATACACCCTTCTTTCATCTTAAAGAGCATCACACTTTTTAAAAGTTTTCTCTCCTGCTTCTTGTTCGTTTTTTGTGGAGTAGGTTTCTCAGCCTGGGGAGTTTTGTGGGTTCCTTGTCTGCTTTTTCTCTGTGAATTCCTTCCGGATGGGTACCTCCCCACATCCCCATCTTGTCTTTCCGAGAACTGCCCTGGGTTTTGGCCTTAGGTCTTGGCATTCCTCTTTCCGAGAGCCGTGTCCTGGCCTGAGACCCTGGCACTCACTGTCAGGCGCAGGTGTGGAGACATGAAGGCTCAGGGGCTGGCATGGGCACCTGCTGCCTACCTGCCCCTTTGGCACTCTTGTGCCTCAGGAAGGGCTTACTGTTTTCTGCTTCTCTGGAGATTATCCATGTGGGTGAGTTTTCTCCTTTTGAAGTCTTTCTCAAGTGCAGACTGGGGGAAGGAGCACTGTAGCCCACAGCAGTTCCCCCATCAGCTCTAAATCTACGCAAACAGTAGTAATGGGCTTTGAATAATGGTAAAGTATCTGTGGGTCTTGAGTTTGTCTGAAACATATTCACAAAACTGAAAAACTGTGCTTCTAAGACATCTTGAGTCTCCTGTTAAGGCGATTAGGCATTAATAAGATGTATGTGTGCACACTTGTAGGCCAGAGGTTGATATCCAGTGTCTTCCATTGCTTCCTAACCTCATTTTTGAGATAGGTTGTTTCACTGAACCTGGAGCTTGCTGTTTTGGCTAGACTGGCTGGCCAGTGACTACCAGTGCTGGGGATACAGATGTGCAAGGTCACTTCCTGAGCACCCCAGTGTGTGCTGGGGAATCCAAATGCAGACTCCCTTGTACTTGGTCAACTGCACTTACCCAGTTAGCCTTCTCTCCCAGGCATACTTTTAGTCTCTCTGATTACTCTGGAGATATTAATACACTAAAAAATCCTGAAATTATATCTTTAATAAATTATATCTCTAATAAATCTCCCTAATATGCTATAAAAAAAGCAATCATTCAATGGTCAAGAATTAAGAAAAAATAAACAAAAACAACTTTAAATTCCTTCTGTGGTCTATTTTCCACAAGGAAGCAGCTCTTTGAAGACCTGTCTCAGTGCTTTCATTACGATCTCAGATCCCAGAGGATGGAACAACGTAAACATGAAGTGGCACTGTCTAGGGCAGCATTGCTCCTTCCTAACTGCTGGGAAAGCAAAGAAAGCCTTCTTCAAAGCTGTTTGGGTTGGAAAATCTGCACAAGGACAAGTGCTTTTCCTATACTTCATCACCAGGGACAGATGTCACACACCCCAACAGTCACTCGAGATCTTGGTAATATCCTGTCACTGTCACATCACGGCTGATGGATGGAGCTCGGGGTCAAAGGGCCTGGCACAGAGGGAGGTGCAGGTGAGACCTCCTCTCCAAGGACCATGCACTTCACCCCTTCCCCACTCATTTCCTCAACGATGAGGAAACCTCATCTTGCCTCACTCCAGTGCTGTGGATGATAAGGAACAAGAGCATCTGGTCCTCACAGGCAAGCACTGGGAATTCTAAACAGAAAGGGCTTAAACATGCAGATCCATCTCACCTTTATCAACAGGCATTTATTTCAGCATCCTTGAAACAGATGGAAAACCACAAAGGCTGCCAATGCTGCACAGGGACATGACAGGAGCACTCTCATTAAGATGGTCTGGAGCTCTGAGAGATGGTCAGCACAGACACTGCTCATGGTTCTTACTGAAATAAGGGGACTTCCACCCTTCTAAATCAGCTAAGGAATGAGGGCTGAGGTTCTGGGACCCACAGTCCTCAGTGCCTGTCTGTGAGCATCAGAGAATGAACCTCTTAGTGACACACAGCGGTCAGATTTTATTTATGGCCTTGGTGATGCCACTACAGAATCGAGGTACAAACCATTTTCATTCATGCTTACACTTACAAAAATATGATGGAATTTTAATTTAAAGTTCCAAAATAAAGCATCAAATGTTATAGGAATTTCACTGATACTGTGATTTCAAATATTTACTAGAACTTTCCTGGAATAGCTAAGGACAGTGACTGATAGGTTGGATCATACCAGTGGCCCATGATGGGGTGTCTTTGACCACACCCTCACAGGGGTCTAGGACTTGGTATCTTTCTGGTCCTTCCTCTTCTACAAAACAGCCACAAGATGCTCAGATACCCCAGTCTGTGAGCCAAAGCTGTCTGGTCAGAGAAATTAGTCACTCTTGATTTTCATGTTATATCCAACACAGACTAACACCTTCCTTAAAGTCTCAGACCTATAAAGGGAGACGACAAACAGAACAAGAGGAAGGCAGTCCTGCTCCTGTCACCAATGCAAAATGTCTCCAGAGATGATATGGGACATTATGCAGAATGGCCATTGGCTTAGAATGTCCTGTGACTGAGAAGTATCACAAGCTGCCCAGGCTTCCTCTAACGTTTATTACACCCTAAATAAGATTCCTTGGATTGAGAAATGAGCCAATTAGTTTCATTCATATATATATAATGAAAGATTGCCTCTGGGCCAGTTTCCCCCATGCCCTAGCTCTTATCACACTGCTGGTCGGTGGTGGCTGAGGGACTAGCTCTAGGATTGTCTTTGGACAAAAGGCTGGTGGCAAACAAAGAGCTGAACTCAGTTTGGTAGATGTTTGGCTGATGCAGCTGATAGGAGGTCAGTGTCCAAGGCTGAGTCCAACACAACAGGTGGCCAGAGAAGGTGTGTGTGCACATCTGGAAACATCTTTTCAGTCCTCTGCTTTCATGGTCTGCATAGTGTTTACACATGGGCAGAGAGACCTGGGTTTAAAAAGTGGATCAGAACAGCATATAACTTTCTCACACATATTATTCAGTAGATATTGGTGGATTTGATTTGAAAGATGAGCACTAAATCCCCTTTCAGGGTTTTATATTGCTATGGTTTTAAAATTTTCATATGTATGTATCGCTCAAAATAAACATTTAAATTACATTCTTTAAAGCAGATTGGTCTTGAGCTGAGGTCCTAATGCATTTTCGGGGTCTACTGAAGACACAACAATGTTAACTCGCTCCTCATGTGACTATCTTGTTGGAAGATACAGCACGTAATGAGAGCTGTCAAGTCCCAAGATCAATGAATCTTGTGCCCTGGGGATTCCACAGGAATAGCATTGATCTGGTTAAAGCTCACCAGTCAGAGATGGGCTGTAATATATTGCAAAGAAGGGCTCTAGAGGATAAGCGGCCAAGTCCAAGACACCTACCTGACAAAAAATTCAATCAGCTACTAGCACAAATTGCCTGCCCTGCTCTGCGTTCTTTCATGCAGGAGGCTGCTTCCAATTAAAGTGCGCAAATTAATTTTTATCACTTCCAAATTAGTTTCAGAATTTGTGTAAGGCTGTTTCAGATGAAAGCACCTGTCCCTCACATCTTTGCAAGTCTGTTTTCTAGTCAGGAACCTACTGTAAATCTCCAGGATGATTTCCTGCATTCAACACCACATGAAAGAGTAACAATAGCATCATGAGTATAAAATGCATTAATGAACAGGACCATCCAACTTGTAGCACGAGCAGGTAGTTTATTCCTTTACAGTCTGGAATTCTGTGTCATAATCTGCTCGCAAATTTCTATTGTATTTGTGACACAGTCATTGAAATGGGAAAAAAAAGACAGCAGGAGACTTCTGAGATATCTAAATCAGTCACAACAATTTATTTGACATAACTTGACATAACAAAACTAACCTTTCTTTAGCTGCCTAAAAATCTACAAACATTACTTATTTTTCTTTCTACAACAAAGGCATCCATTATTATGTAATGCTAACACTACAAAAGAAACAAGTATAATAAGGTCCTCTGACCTCATGGTTAGATATCAGCGATACTCACATAAAGTCAGACACATCCTCATTCAGGATGCTGGCTTGATGAATGAGTCTGGTTTGGTCTCTATGCCATACAAAATAACTAATGTCTATAGTAGGCTAATCCCTAGATTATAGCAGCTACTGGGCAACAGTGTCCCAGGTTAGGGTTCTCCTTCAGGTCTATATTAGTATGTACACCTTCCAAATCCAAGGGCATTATGCCATACATTGTTACCAGTTAGTATAAGCACCTTTTTGGTATTAAACAGCAATGTATTTTGAGACAGAAAACACATACAACCTGGTCCTCTGACTTGTGACTTGCTAGTTACACTAGATTAAACTGGACAGTTTCTTTCACATTGTCAGTTTTTGATGACAATGGCTCCATGTCTGTGGCAATACCACAGCTGTCACAGGTATGGCTGTCTATGTATTGAGTGCTGTGGCTGCCTTTAAAAACACAGATTGACTCAGCTGCTTGAGTCAGGCAAAAGTATTTTGTGGAGACAGACTGTTGTAGAGAAAGGCATAAAACTATCAAATTGCTCAAATATTAAATATTATTACCTATTTAAGGATTTTACTCTTGTGGTTATCCATTTGGCAAAAAGCAGAAAGGTTTTTTTTTTTTTTTTTTAAATACAGCTCATGAGTCCTCATCCAGAATGTGAAGTTCTGGGTATGTGCCCATGTACTGATGGTATTAATATTACTTGATAGAGTTACTGAGTCCTGGAAGTACTCAGTGTGCTTAGTCACTCAAGAGGCAGGACTTAACTCCTGAAGGCTGGGGCTTCTTCTACCTAGCACTCACAGCTTATTGAAGTCCCAGGGACACAGCGTGCACCAGCACATACCACCTGCTCCACCTGTACTGTATCTGCTCCTCCTGCTTTTTCTGAAGAGCAACCCTGTCCTCCACTGAGGACAACAGGAGACACACACCTATGCCTACATTTCATGTTACATTGAGGACTGCACTTTATGGAAGTCTGTAAATTCAATGATGACAAGGGTTTTTTTATTAAAAAAATTCTTATATATGGAAGCAATATTGAAAAATACATTTTGGTACTTAACTTTTTTTTTTTTTTTTGGTTTTTCGAGACAGGGTTTCTCTGTGTAGCTTTGCACCTTTCCTGGAACTCACTTTGGAGACCAGGCTGGCCTCGAACTCACAGAGATCCACCTGGCTCTGCCTCCTGAGTGCTGGGATTAAAGGCGTGCGCCACCACCGCCCAGCTGGTAATTAACTTTTTAAAGGATAATCTTATCCTCATTTAAGGTTGAAATAAAATGCTGCTTTTTACTCAGAGTGTGATGGTATATGCCTTTAATCTGAGCACTAGGGAGACAGAGGCAGGTGGATCTCTGTGAGTATGAAGCCAGCCTAGCCTGGTCTACATAGGGAGTTCCAGGCTAGCTGAGGCTACATAGTAAAACCCCACCTCCAAAAATATTGCTTTCAAATATTATATTGACAACTTCCTTCTTATTGATTTACATAAACATTGGGCATTTACATAGCATCTGTTACCAGAGACTTTAACTATTTTAATATTATTAGATTTAACTTTACTGATGGATCAGTACTTGGCATCTTTAGGGTTAAAGGTACCTTAGATCATAGCACAGCCAACACAGATAGTTACTATAATTTAGTATTTTCTTTAAAACTCTTTACCTGATGACAGTAACATAAAATCTCATCTTTGCTATTAGATGGTAGCTTTTAAGATACAAATTCCCCTTTAAAAGAGTCATTTTATAAAATCTGATTTAATGATCAAAATTCTTGGTTGCCACTCTTCAGTCACACAGCCCTCCTTCTGCACTGCCACTCACTGTTTACATAATAACGAGCAATAGAAAAACCAAGGACATTATGTTAATCTTAGTTCCTTCTTTTGACACTATATATAATGTGAACTTACAAAAAAAAAAAAAAAAGAAAAGGAACAAAGACATCCCGAACTGATTACATTCAAATGAGCTGAGTTCTGTCACCACGGAAGGCCACAGTTCACTCTTTAACTGTATACTGTCACTGCACAAAATACTTGAATTATTTGGTTTTGTCAAAATTTTACGAAAATGTGATATATATTTATACTAAAACTATATAATCCTTAGATTTAGGAAAGCAGTCAGTTAATGTCTAGCAGAATAAAGCAGTATTAAATACAGATATAAGTTGGAAATTATAGAAAACCTTGAAAGAAGATGAAAGACAAAATATCAATGGTAGGGAATAAAAAATTTAAGATATTCTAAAAAAAAAAAAGTCATTTAAAAAACCATGTGTATGTGTAACTGTGTAGGGTGTACACACAAGTGCAGGTGCTCACAGAAGTCAGAGGCATCAGATTCTTCTGGAACTGGAGTTATAGGAGACTGTGAGCCTCCTGATGGGTGGGTGCTGGGGATCAGTCCTGGGTTCTCTGCAAGAGTAGTTCACACCTTTCACCTTGGATTCATCTCTAGAGCTCTATGAATTCCCTTTTTGGATTATCCTTTCTGAGTTTCATTTTGAAGATATTAGCTGATTGGGTATAAAACTTTTTCTGTTGCTTTTTAAAATTCCTTTTTCTTATAATGCCTAATTTTTGTCAATGTATATCTAGGATGACTCAAAGTCCTGCTACAGTACTACAGAGATAAAGAACATTTGGAAATGTGAGAGGGTATGCTTAGATAAACTGTATATATCAATACTCCAGGTGTGGAGTGACACCCCCCACCACCACCACACACACACACAATAGAACTCTGTTACCGATGAGACGGGGGTTTTAGAAGTGAACGTAAGGCTATGACCTTGTTTAAATTTATCAGGAAATGTTCATTGATAATGTAGACGTGGTAACACATTATCTTACCATGTTAGACAGCCCTTGAGTCCTTGTCACAGCCTACTCCACAGTGTAGGCTAGAGGCCTTCCCTTTCACACTCTTCTCACCCCACACCGAAAGGTAAGCACCACTTCACAGCACACTTTCAACTCCAGCTATGGACACTGAGAACAAACTCCAGCTTCCTCAATGCATGTATTTCTGGAGTTTCTGTATTATGATAGGGCCTTGGTTCCCGTCCATCAGCAGCCGTCTCCTGTTTTTGTAGCATTCCAGATAAAATGCACACAAGCTGGAAGAAGTGTGGGACCTAAAGGCCATTCTTGCCATTTCTCCTCACACAGGGCACTGAGGAGCAGAAGTACTAGAGAGACCATGCCAGGCAGAGCTACCCACATCGAAGAAAGTAATGAGTCACTCGACTGAGGCACAAATAAAAGCTCACTGAATTTCAAGGAAGGCAGAGATTCTTACTTGAGAGAAACTCTGAGATTTAACAGCCTAGGTAAAATTTTGAAGCCTGGGGACATCCGGGTGTTGGCGACAGCAGCTGAGAGGATCAGTGAGTGGTCATTAAGAGAAGACCTGGGACTCTCCCCAGGCCAAAGTCACAGTAATTGCTCATTTTTACACTTTTTTCCCCCACTTAAACTTTCATATTTTAAGTTCTTTACAGATTCCATTAAAAATGAAGGAAATAAAACAACAAAACATATTTAAGCCACTTGTTGTCTGAAAGGACCTTTGTCAGAAACACTTACTGCTATTGGGGTTGTCTCCTATGATGTGGTGCCTCCCACTCCAATACCAGAGAAGCAAGGTGGCATCCCGGGATCCAGACACAATGTAGCAGTCCCCACCAATGTAGGACTCCGACCTGGCCAGGCACGTGACCACATCCCAGTGGCCAAATACAATCTGCGTCAGCTTCCCTGCAGCACAGAATGACACCACTTAGACTCACTGTCTTTATGGAAATTGATCTAATTTTATTTTACTCATTTGTGAAAAAAAGCCACAGGCCTCCAAATTTGCAAGATATTCCAATCCACTCACAGGTGACTTTTAAGAAAAGTTCTTATAAAACGATCATGATTTTTCTCTTCAGAATCTGGGTCTGACAATGGAGGGTTTTACTTCCTATCTTGGATTTGAATGTGGGGAGGGGCGGATAGTGTCACTGAGGTATAAAATGAGGTCAGTAGTGAGTTGAAGCAGTAATTCATTTCTGAGGCAGAACTAGTTGGTCAGCTTACAATGTGGTCACTGAGCCTTGACCACTTGGAGGTGGCAGAGCATGGAATCTCTACACTATCATGATTTCACATTGGAGAGGATACATTCTCTGTGAGTGCATGGGTGGTATACATATGTGCTTGTGCACACATGTGTGTGCACACATGAGTGGAGGCCAGAGGTCGGTATCAGATATTTTCCTTAGTTATTTTCCATCTTATTTTGGAAACAGGGCCTCTCAGTGATCCCAGAGCTTGCCAATGCAGCCAGACAGCTGGTTAGAAAGGAATTCAGGTCCTCATGCTTCCAACATCTCTTGAACACTGGGAGTAAACTCTTGTTGTGAAGAGTACCTGTTTCTGTAGAGTAAACTCTGAAACTCTTATCCCAAAACCCACAGATGAGAATGTAGCGATTATCTGCTGTGACGACAAAGCAGTGGGCGTTGATCTGGATGCTCTGGTCCACGAGGTCTGTGATCTGCCGCTTGTTCACACCAGAATTATTTGCTAAAAACAAACAAAAGGATTTGAAGATCAATTTCGAAAAGTTTCATCATGTCCTCATGGAAGGAAAGTACATTTGTGCTACACTGAGGTAGCAATGGACTTTCAATGATGCAAAAGTGTTAAGATTTACATGTTTTCCTCCAGGAATATACATTCCTTTAGTAGCAATGATTATTCATGAGCTATATCATATACTTAAAAACTATGTCAGCAAACTCAGTTCTTCCACAACAAATGAGAACATACAAGGAATCCAAGACAATGAATTGGAAACATATTAAAAGTATTTAGATGCATTTGATTTTATACATGCATGCTATGTTCCAGCTCATTAGTGTCCAGGTGGAAGTAAACTTGTACACAATCAAAAAGTATCTAATGTTTGCTCCATCTGTCACTTTCTCACGGCGTATTTCAATCCACGTGAAACGCTGGCAGAGAGCTGCTGGTGTGTGTGGGAAGCCTATGGGGAGCTTCAGGTCAGTAGCTTTAAAGACCTTGGTTGTCAACAACACAAGCCCTTTGCAGCACGGCTGGCAGGGGAGGAGACCAATAAAAGAGATGGGAAAGCGATTGAGGGAGAGAGAGACAGGCAGAGAATCAGTGTGCAGCCCTGGGAGTCAATCTGAATATAGCCAGGAACTCAGAGACGTCTCTGATTTCCCCAGTGCCTGTCCGGATGCCAGCCTGTCCCTGAAGCTGCGCCATCCTTTCAGGCAAATCCCTTCCTGAATTCTTAAACAGGAAGTGCAGATGTTGAAGGTCACCATCACAAGGCTGCAATGCCAATTAAATCACATCTGTAGATATCTACTAAAGCAGCAAAATAACTGAAATAATTACTCGGTTAGGGTAAGCAGTAAGAGAGAATTGACATTGTCCTGGGCTGCTGGAAAACCACAGAACTGGTGTCTGGTTCCTGAGAGCAGAGCCGTTTGTACCATGGTCACACACTAGCTGCCTATTTCATTGTCGGTGTCTGGTGGACAGAGGAACAAGGATAGACTCAAATATTCTTAGTCCCAAAGCTTGCATCTTTGCAAGGCTATCTTGTTGGGGATGAGAATAAGAAAAAGCCAAGACCCATCAAAATGAAAGCTGAATCAACTGAAGAACAGAATACCACTGCTTATGCACAACTGAGCAACTTTTTATAGCATGTCAAAGTTTCTTTTAGTTTAATTTTCTAAATAATCCCACAAGCTAGGAGAATAAACATCACCATAAACCACCTCACAGACACAAAAACAAGGGGCAGAATGCCTATGGACCACATGACTGTAAGCGACTGTAAGAGGTTGTAGCTCAGGAGTTTGCAATTCAGATGCCATTACTTTAAAAAACAAATTTACCTCCATCAAATAGAAATTTTTTAGAAGGTGCTTTTCAGTATTGGTTTCCCTTAACAATTTCTTTACCTTAAATAATATAAAGTTGCTATGAATATTTGAGGCTCAAACACAGGGCAGTGTGTAATTATTTGCCTTTTACTATTCAACTTACATGATCTCCTAAAACATCAAGAAAATGCCATAAAAGGTTCAACAGCAAAGCATTCTTGGATTGCATGGAGAGGTTGGCAAAACCCTTTGTGACAATCTGATGTCATTTTCATGTTGATGTTGTAATATATCACTCAGCTGTATTTGAGACAAACAACCAGGCGAGAATGTGTAGACAGACGAGATTGTACAATGCATCTTTGTTAGCTGTCGTGGTTTCAATGAGCAATGACTGTCCTAAGCTTAGGCGTTTGAATACTTGGTCCCCAATTTGGTAGCGCTGCTTGGAAAGGTTGTGGAACACCTAGGAGCCTTGCTGGAGGAAGCACATTGCTGGGGACTGACTTTGAGGATTTATAGCCTCACCTCACTTCCTGTCACTCTCTCTGCTTTGTGTTTGGTTGAAGATGTGATCTCTCAGTTTCCTGTTCTGGCTCCTGCTACAATGCTTCCCAGTCATGAGGGACTCTCCCTCTGGAACCACAAGCCAAAACAAACTCTTCCCCAGGTTGCTTTTGGTCACGTGTTTTATCACAGCCACAGAAAGTAACAAATATATTATCATACCAATTAATGGGTCCATCTCAATGGGAAGATGATGTGCTTGATCCAAGGAGTATCCTGGGGCTCCTCTGAGGCCTAAAGAAGTGAGCATAGAAAGCTGCCATGAGATTATCTGAAAAGAAGCCTTTCCTAACAAGGGTGTTTTATGATGTCCACATAAAATGTGCATTTGTTTAAAATTTGTGCCAACTTGGTTCCATCATGTGACTTCATGGAGGAGTCCTAAAATGTCACCACAGCAGGGACTTTAGGGTTTCCTTGAGATATACAAAGCCAAGAAGAGTGATAAACTGGACAAAGAGAGCATCACAGCATTTCTTATAAAGCAACCAGTAGGCTTGGAATACAAGACAAGGCTGGGTTTCCGTGGCATGGGGCCAGCTGGAGCTGGGGCTCTCCTACAAGGGGCCTTTCCCAATAATGTGACTAGTCAATCCATGTTATAAGTTGAGCCATACCTAAAACTTTCATCCTACTAAAGCTACTTTTGGGACTGACATCTGGGGTCTAACCGAGTTCATTTGTCATATTTTCATGTATGGTTATGAAATAACTATACATAATATTCTTGAACAATTTAATAATTTAGCCCTTTACAGTTTTTTTTTCTCTTAATGAAAAACAGTCCTAGAGGCCAAGGCCCAGTGAACAATGAAGTCTTATTTTCCCGTAAGATGTCTGTTGTACACTCCTGGGCCAGCAGAAGCTGCGCCACCCCCTGTTGATAATATCACCAATAACCATAAACCAGAGGCAGGCACATATAAACTCAAGGAAGTAAAGTGTGGTATAAATCACTGCCCTTTTCCAAGTGAGGGAGATGTCAGTGGAATAGAAAGATCCAGGTTAAATCATCAGGGCTCATCTTTTCAATCTTGGAGACAGTGGAAGTCCTGAGGCTTTGCAGGACGCCATAAGTGGTGAACTGGGCCAACTAAATCATTTGGTCACATCTATGTCTGCCCTGGTTAAATAGGGATCAGTATGTCTAAATGTTTGCAATGACATTATATCACTTCAAGATGTGCTGGCTGGAGCTCTCACGGATGAATGTGCAGCAAACACATGTGAAATCACTGGACAATTTTAGTGTTTTCGTTTTCTCACAGACCAAGCTCCACAAAGCTAGAGATGATATTTGTTTTGTTTCCACTGAAATTCAAAGCCTAGGACCATTTGACACATAATGGGCACTGAAATATTTGCTAAGTAAACTAAGGACATTGAAGGAGGGTGGTTTGAAGTTATTGCCTACAAAATCCAGACAAACTTTCTCTGTTTGGAAGTTTGTTGGGGTGCAGAGAAAGAAGGGAGCCAAACCTAAGGCACTAGCATAGGGCTGTAGGAGTGGACAGACTGTACCACCACCTGGGCCTGACAGCACTCAGTCCTGCCGCTGTCTGTATGGAATGACACCTGAGCCCCTGGCACCTTAGCTCTGTGGTGTTGTAGAATATTATTTTACGGTGTGTTACTTTTATTTATGTTGCATTTGTTTAACTCTGTGAAGCTGTGTTACTGTGTTACTGTGCCTGATGGTTTAATAAAGAACTGAATGGCCAGTAGCAAGATAGGAGAAAGGATAGGTGGGGCTGGCAGGCAGAGAGAATATATAGAAGGAGAAATCTGGAAGGGAGAGATAGAGGAGGAGGATGATTCCAGGGGCCAGCCACCCAGGTACATAGCAAGCCATGAAGTAAGAGTAAGATTTATAGAAGTAAGAGAACAAAGCCCAGAGGCAAAAGGTAGATGGGATAAGTTAAGAAAGGCTGGCTAGAAACTAAGTCAGGCTAAGGCCGGGCTTAAGTAAGTAAGAATAAGCCTCCGTGTATGATTTATTTGGGAGCTGGGTGGCGCCCCACCCACCCACACACAAAGAAAAAAAGAACCAACAACACTGTGGTGAGTGCTGCAGCCCACGTACCTACTGTGTTGTGCCACCTGTTCACAGCAAACAGTCGGCTGCAGGTCACTGTCACCACTGCAGGTATAGTCAAGTGGGGCAGGGTGTTGGCAGCCACATGGGTCACAGGAGAATTGGACGGAAACTTCAGCACCATTATCACATCCTGCTGCATCTGATCTTTAAACATGAGTGGGCTCTGTGGAAGGAAACACTGTTGAGTAGAAAGGGGAGAAACAGAAGGAAACAGAAAGGATAACTCGGTTAGTTGAAGGTCTGGGGATAGGAGGTGCAAACAGACAAGGCTAGCATGAGCACAGGCAGGGCCTCCAAGGCATTTGAACTGTCTCCCAGGCCAGGGCATCCCAGATAGCACAGCTTCCCCTGAAGAAGGCACAGAGAAGACGGGGCAGGGCCTCTTAAGTCACCGAGGCAGTATTTACTCTCTGTTGCTAAGAGTCAGCCTCAATTTGTATACGGCCAGGTTGTTCTGCGAACAGTCAGCTCACAGACATAGCCACAAGATGCAACATAGTTTGTTCAGGGAAGTTAAAAAACCAATTTGATGGAAAATTAGTCAATCAGTGGCTGATGTTGTTAGCATGAAATATAAAGTGATTTGGCTGGTAGATGTCATCCTAGGGCCACGGTGTAAATGATTAAAACCTAACCACCTACAGAGCAGCCTGGTGCTCGGGCCCGTGTCTTCACATATCTGACCTCCTCTCTCTTACAGGTTCCGTTTACTGTGGGTCAACCCTTTTGATTTGGGGGGCTTTTCTTCTTAAACATCTAGCATATGAGATGACAGCAGATACTACAGCCCTACAGAGCACTATAACAAACACGTAAAATAAGAACGCTGGAAATAACTACTACTTGGCTTTCATGCATGTTTGAGGATTTTCTCTATGGAGCATGAGTTTAGAAAGCTCATTTTCTTTTAACAGCTCCATGTCAATTTGGCATCCAATAATTCCTTGTAGGAAGGTAGTGAGTTCTAACTGGGCATTTCCCCAGGATAGTTATCATCGTCACCATCATCATTAAAAACAGAGAAAAGCAACGTGGACTAAAACTCTCCCACCAAGCCATTTCATACAACAGGTATAAGAGACTCGGTCAGGCAGTGTGGACCACATGGTCTGTCCCATGGCTGAGAGTCATCTGGGAAAGACCTGTGTCACATGCCGGTCCTTCTGTTTTGTTACACAGAAGGACCAAATGCAATCAAGACACCCACTGTGCCTACTGGACTGAGACCATGTGGCTGGCCGCTGGGGCGAGGTTTAAAGCAAGCATGTAGCTCTGTTTCCCCAGGACACGCCTGACACTGGGCCTCACTGTTTAGTCCTGTGACACATGGAGTGCTCAAAAGTACAGTAAGTAAGTGAAAGGGATAAACATCCCTTCCATCAGAGAAGCACTGGCTTACAGGCTTACTGACACACACCCACTGCCAGCCTCTCTCAGAGCTTTGCACCTCGCTGAGAGCTTGTCTCCAGGATGGTGCATACACATAGATCATTTGAGAATTCATCTGCAACTATTTCTGTCTCTAAACACTTGTACATTTATCTTTTAAAAAGTGAAAGATCACAGTTTGAAAAATACATTAGAAGTATCTCAGCAAGGTTTTTTTTTGTCTTCACTGAATTAAATAAAAGGGGGAATGTTCCCTATTTGCTGATAAACTGAAAAAGGACTGCTTTGTTATAAACATGGACCTTCAAATTTTTGAATAAAACAAGCCGGGCGGTGGTGGCGCACGCCTTTAATCCCAGCACTCAGGAGGCAGAGGCAGGCGGATCTCTGTGAGTTCGAGGCCAGCCTGGTCTACAGCGTGAGATCCAGGAAAGGCGCAAAGCTACACAGAGAAGCCCTGTCTCGAAAAACCAAAAAAAGAAAAAAAAATGAATAAAACATAAAGATTACAATTTTTTCCTTGTAAAACAGTACTGAAAGCCTAACATGATCAGCTCCTGATGAGGCCAGGTAGCATCTACTGGGGCTTAGATCACAGGGGCTGGCCCAAGAGAGGCTCGGAAGCAGGCCTTAGAGTGTCAGTGCAGGGATGTCTGTCACCCCTATGCTCTAGATGCTGAAATGTCAGCACACTGCTGTTAAGTACAAAGCCACAGTCACTAGTTAGTGGCAGAAATGGTGTTTGGTTCCTATCTGACTTTGGAGCCCTTACGTGTAACCAGCCTGTTTTGTCTCACAGCCGCTTGGCAGGAGCCACAGATTGCCTTTAGAAGCACTCACTTTTCTTAAAATGAACCACTCTTCTACGGCTTGTGTTTATACTGTGCAGTAATTTACAGATCTAATTTAATTTGGGGCCAGTGTGTGCGCCTCTGTGTACACTAATAGGCTTATGGAGAAGTAGATGCTGCCTTTGTGAGCCCAAGATTGGGCTCACTTAATAAGCAGGACTGAAGAGGAGAAACCACACTTCCTTCTAGCATGCCCTTGAACTTCAGAGGCAACAGATAAATGGAGAGCCCCTGAAAATATTACTGAAACACCATTTTATTTGCTTTCTTTCTGGGCACAAAGGAGAGAAAAATCCCTCCACAGGCTGATGCCTTACCAGGTGCATGGCTGAGCTCCGAGGCGGATGTGGCTCGATGAGCAACTGAGATGGCGTCTGTCCAAAATTCTGTATCTGTGCTTCCATGGCCTGCAGGGCAAGGAGGGTGACTGTCATAATCAATATGTGTCAAAAGAGAGGTCAACACACTCCTGACAATGCAAGTGGAGCTCAAGTCAGCCATGAAAGGAGTCTAGAAAGTTCCATGAGTGCTCTTTTCTCATGGTGCGGACTCCTCCAAGGGTTAGTATTTTGTGGACAAGCTTCACTTCTTCTAATCATGCTTCAGTTAAGCACAGCACTGTTCTCATCACCAGAAGCTGGAGTTAAATGTGGAAATGCTAATCTGTGCATCCATGCATGCAGTTAAAGACCAAAAACCACCTTTAACACTACATACAACACAGGTACCTTAATAAAGTCCTTGGTAAGGAGGAATGTATGGGGGTCTCTAATGAAATAAGCTTCTGGAATCTTCATGGGAAAAGAGAATGAGACATAATGTCTACCACTGACATGAAATAAAATTCAGAAAATTATGCATTCCAGTCGACACAGAGGGCAACCCGAGGTCAGAACACTAAGGCTTTGGTGTTGTGATCAAATAAAGCAAAGATTTCAATAAAAAAAAATACATCTCAGCTTGCTATGGTGCTTTAAGACAGATTCTTATTTATAAGGTATGAATTAATTTCTCTCAGCTTCCCCCACGTAAACTTTAGAGAAAAGTCCTTTTTAGGACAGAATTCTTTGGGTATCTTGAGCTATTTGCAGTATTTTATTAAAGACTGTGTAGATATGAATACTAAAAGTGTATGGCTCCCATTGAATAAAACTAATTTCCACCTCAAACTGTCTGGATCACACAATATAACACTGCATACATGTGCATGCCCATGTGTCTGTATATGTGCAACCGTGTGTTTAGAGACTTAAGTATTTCTCCTATACACAAATTTTATAGGTAAAATATTTCAACATACTAAATTAGACTAATAAGATTTTTCCTGAGATATTGTAAATGTGTAATTTAAGTCAACAAGGAAAAGCACAATATTTACTATGATCATTATTCGGTTACCACGCTAGTTTCCCGCTACAATCATGTGCAATTTGGTGCACATAAAAGTGAAATACGAAGCCCACTGCTGAGCGCTGGAAGGAGTGCAGGTAAGCTGTATACGGCTCTTGACACAACCCTGCCACTAATCGCATCACTATCTACCATTCTCACTTATAAAGCACTTAAATTTAACCATCTGTCCCTCTACACTGCATTTCAAGGAAATGTCTATCAGTAAAAACGTGAACTTTCAAATTTATTAGCAATATTAAACATGGATGGATCATTATCCACCATATTTTAACAACTGCATAAAAGGGGCTTTGGTTCATCTATTTGCAGTGACAATGGGGTGAATTATTAAATCTCCTTAAGTGCTGTCCAGTTTTAATGTGACATTTATTTTCATGATGTCCATTCAAATGCTAAGTGTGACTATTCAGCTAAATTGTATTCATGTAGGTACCACCACACTGTATCTCCCCATTGCAAGATTTATGGTTATAAAAGGGGGAAAGAGACCATTTCTAGTTGGCTTCACATTATTACAATAACTCTTGAGAATTATTTCTGGAGTAAAGTAGTAATTTTACTGTTAAAGCTGTCCTAGCCAGCAAATGTCCAATATCAACTAAAGTCTTTGCAGCAATAGACACTGTGGTGTGCACTTTGACTCCTCCAAGCAAAAGGACCTCATAGGGGCGAGAAGATGGGGCTAACATCAAACACTTCTGACCTCAGTCACTGCCCCGTATTTAGGGAGCCCCTAAACACTCACTGAGTGAAGAGTCAGCCAGCATCTCCCACTTACTTTAACTTTGTTTCACAAACAGAAGTATTAAAATTATACCAGAAAGTGTTAGGATATTGGTGTAATTTCCAGAAATTTCTTGTTCAGCGCTCTTTGGTGAGCCCTTTGGACTGAGGCAGAGCATTCCAATTCCAAATTTCTCTTTTGGGATTGTGCTTTCTTCCTTGTATCAGATGGTTTTGTGCACCAAAGGACTGTATTTTATAATTTATCTATTAGGTATCCTGTGTTCCTGCCTTCCAAGTAGTCTTTCCCTTCTGAATTAGAAAATCTTAGTTCTTATTGACATCAGAGAAGCATGGTTTCACCTCTGGCCATTACTAGACATCAGCCAGTAGAGCCTGCTGCCTCTCTTTTCTACCCCTCTACACCTGTTCTCCCCATATGCTTTAAGGGAGGCATTGGTATCTCCTGTTCAGCAGAGATACTGGGATAGGTGACCAGCCTGCTGTGATGTAGGGCCCAGCATACAGCTTAGGAATCTGATTAAGTCGCTGTCCTGAGAGATCCTTCTCATGCAAGAGGAAGTCCTCTACTGATGCTGTTCTTGGGCTGGGACTCTACACGTCATCACCTGCTTCCCCCATAATCCCAAAGTTCAGTTCCTCCCTCTGTTATGGAATTGAACATTTGACTATGTGTCTGTCTGTTTGCTCAGTTTGACTCTCTGCAGGTGAGGACTGTGGCTCAGTCTTCCGATATTTGCTGACTACAAAAGTGGGGCACTAGTGAGGTATCTGGGCCAAGCTGGAAGTTGGTCCAGAAAATGAAAAGCACATGAACACTGGGGTAGAGGAAACACAAGAGTCCATTACTTCCAACAGTTCAGTGCTACTACAAGCCATTAGGTTGACAAACATCTGAATGCTTAGTCAACATCCACACTGCCCTCAGGAAGTCTGCAGCCCGGGAAGGAAATCAGATATGCACATGAATGCACACAATAGGGAGGACTGTGGTGGAGACAAGCCCAGACTGCATGGTTCACTTGCTTCATCCCTACCGAGCTATTGGAGATGCTGGCATTTGTGAATGCTCTCTTAGTCTAGTCATTCTGAATGCTCAAAAGGATGAATGGGCAAGGTATATGGCATAAGACTGAACTTTGGAAAGGAGTCTGTCAACCCAACTTCCTTTACTAAGAAGTTCTCCAGTATTAGAAGATGTTTGAGAATGAGCCTGCCAACTCAATTTCTTCACTGAGAAGCTATCCACTATCAGAAGATGTACGTCTCAGAGTCAAGGGATTCTAGTAACAATCCCTGTATGAAACACAGTCCACACAGGTAACAGGTGCAGCACTTGAGATTTCTCAAAAACAAATGTGGTTGCCAAGCTTTTGGTGTTCTACAAATTTCAAAGAACACAGGGTGTAAGCCACTCCAGGTGCAGGCCCCACATGAGGACCTCCAACCACCAGGCTCCACCCACAGAACAGACCCAGCCACTCCAGACACAAGTGGCCAAGCTCCACCCTACAGAATAAAAAGCCCAAAGCTCAGGACTTGAAAGCCCACCAATCTCTGAGCTCGAAATCCCACCAATCCCTACCCTGGAAATCTCTACCCTGGAAAATTCTGTACCCCAAAAACCCTACATAAGCCTGCCTCTCTCAGTTCTTTGCTGCTTCTCCCTGAGCAGAGGTAGCCACCCTCTTGTGTCTTTCCTGATCAGTCTGTTGTGTGAGGTTTGTTGTGTGGTGTGACTTTGTTGCATTACTTGGCTCCTGACAGGACACCTTTCCCTTCAAAGTTGTAACACCTGCATTGGGGAAACTTTTCCCCTCAGAGCTGCAACACCTGCACTGGGGTTATCTTTCCCCTCAGAGCTGCAACACTTGCATTGGGGTTATCTTTCCCCTCAGAGCTGCAACACTTGCATTGGGGTTATCTTTCCCCTCAGAGCTGCAACACTTGCATTGGGGTTATCTTTCCCCTCAGAGCGCAACACTTAGACAGGGTCCTTGGTGGACAATGCTTTGGCTGGTGACATGAAAACATGGGTTGGCTTATTCTTAGAAAGCTGCACTGCTTATTAGGCTTTTGATCTCTAAACTGGAATCATGGGCTTTTAAATTATATTAACTATTATGAATGTACAGATACGTGTGGGCCACATTCGCAATGACATACATGTGAAGACCAGAGGATAACTTGAGACAGTCAGTTCTCCTTCCACCTTGTGGAACGTGGGTGTCAGGCTCAGTGGCTAGCACTTTTCCCTGCTGAGCCATCTTGCTGGCCCAGATCTTGGAGTTTTCAGCACACTTATACAAATTTGTATTTAAGGTTCAAACAAGACAAAGACAAAGTAGACACACAGTTCTTCTCTTCATCAAGACAGAAGACTTAGGGATGGAGTTGGAAGTTTCCTTCTCTTGATCTTTGTGATGGTTACAGGAATGTAAACATGGGTATGGGCAACTTTTTATCTCTCCTTAGCCAACTGTCACAGTCCACACCCCAACAAGTTAACCACTTCCCATGCTTATCAATCTTTTCTGGAATTTCTAGAAAACAAACCATAAGGTAAACATTTTACTTGTGTGCCCTTTGTGGATCAACATAATGTCTGTGATATCCATTCTTGTATCCATCACTATTCATTTTTTTTTTTTTATGTTGAGCAGTGTCCCATTATCAGTTTAGCACAACTTAGAAATTTCCCTGTTAGTGGATATCGGGGCTGTTAGTAGCTTCAGGTTTTAGAAATAGTTCTAGCTATTTAGAAATAGCTCAGGAAAATGTTACGCATTTTTGATGGAGGTAGGCAGGTACCACTGGAGGAACATTTCAATATGGAGGTAGGCAGTAGTACCATTGGATGCTCATTTTGAATTGGGGAAGCAGCCATGGATAGAATGCCCAGTTGTACTCCAAATTGTGGTGTTGACTTGTGTACTAAGGTTTGTGCACCTAGAATGTAATGGCCATTGCTATAAATGAAGAAGCCGTTTGGATTTGTGTGGTCTCTAGGGTATTCATGGACTGTAACTACTACATGCCAGAGTTCACTATCTCACCAACTGATTTCAGAAGGAAGACCACTTTAGTTTTCTATTATGAACTGCTCAGATAGAAATAAAAGTTCAAGTTGGTTTTTTAAAACCTGACAATTGTTCTATAGTGATTCTGAACTAATTTTTTTGTTACTCTGCAGAATTTTCACTGGTCAGTCATTAAATGCTTAGCATCTGTCTTCAAGGGTCTATCATGAAGCAGGTGTGTTCAACACCTCAAGGAAATTCGAGCATTTAGGATTCTGCAAGGACAGGCAGGCAAGGACACAGAAATGTGCTGAGATGACCCCTGGTCTTATCTGCTTAGTTGTAATATAAAGCTCCCAGTAGGGAAAGGACCCAGGAGGATCACTTTCTGTTATCTTCACTGTCCTCTATCTTGTTAGGCTCTTATAGCAAAACACTCCGGTGCCCACCAATCAAATTATAGTCAGTCACATCTGAAATCAGGCCTTCTTCTCACTGACTTTCAAAGGCTCTCTCTAGATTTGTCTTCCTCATTAGTCAAGGCTGATACACAATGGTACCCATTTGGAGGCAGATGGAGCCAGAAACTCCCTCAGTTCCCAAGGAGAAGCACCTTTTGCAATTCATGAGTTAACAAGATGCCCTACACACATGCACAGAGGACCCTTGTATGGCAGCTGTAGTGCAGCACACTGCTCTCCTCTGACCTGCTGGTCACCTTGCTTAACTGTTTCTGTCCTCTCTGCCTCCCCTTCTGTGGTAGTTTCAATGTAATTGGCCCCCATAATCTCATGGGGAGTAGCACTATTAGGAGGCGTGGCCTTGCTAAAGTAGGAGTGGCCTTGTTGGAGGAAGTGTATCACTGTATGGGTGGGCTTTGAGGTCTCCTATGCTCAAGATACCACTGCTGTCACAGACCATTTCCTGTTGCCTTCTGATCAAGATGTGGCCTCCACCATGTCTGCCTGCATGCCACCAAACTCCCAGTCTCCATTCTCCCTGCCATGATGACAATGGACTAAACCTCTAAAACTGTGGCTACCTCAATTAAATGCTTCCCTTCATAAGAGTTGCTGTGATCATGGTGTCTCATCACTGCAATAGACACCCTAACTAAGACACCTTCTAACAAAGTTCCTCCTCTGTGAACAATCTGGCACTAAATCCTCAGAAGATACACAAGTAGATTAGTTATATGTGCCTGTGTGTTACACATGTGCCTGTCCCGAGGAAAGACTTCATAAACAAGTGGAAGTCAAAATTCAGGACACTTGTAGCAGACTCTTGCTGTGCAATAGATAAAAACAACTTAACTCTGTTCTGCCCATAATGTAGGTAAATTTAACCTGGATGCATTTTTTCTTCCATAGAATCTTGAAAACTAGTTTTTCCTTCCTCCCTCATTCTCTGCCCTCCTACCTCCTTCTCCTTCTAACTGTTGTCAACCTGGTTGACATCAAAAAAGCTCCTATCAAAAAGCGCCTATCTTCATCAAATCAAGTGTTCCTGCTAGCAGATATCAACCAGGATCTCTGATGTGAATTGACATTCCCTAACTGAAGGATAGGGGTGGGGAAGGTCACTGGATCAACACCTGAGTATCCAGCCCCTCCCCCAACCACTTATATGCAACTCTATCCTAATTGCATGTGACCTGCTGGAGGCATGTGTTACCTTAGTGCAAGAGTGTACAGCCTGAGAGAAGGTTAATTGAGAGGGGCTCCATCTATGTGGCCAAGAGGGACCTATCATCTATGTAGACACAGACTTTCCAATGTGGCTGCTTTAGGGTCACCAACTCTATTCGGTTTTCAAAAAAATTCAAGAAAAAAAAAGAGAAAGAAAGAAAGAAAAGAAAAATGGTTGTTTGAGAACAGAGAAAAAAAATTTGACCATTTTACCTCGTCTTGTGCTTATCTCATTGTTACAGTGATTTTAACACTTAAGAGCTGCTGTTGTTTCCATACCCCCCAAATACATATATACATACATACATTTGACATAGCAAATATAATAAATGTATCATCTTTCTGTTCTACCTGTAATTTGCCTAATCACATAAAAAATGAGAAAACAATGCAACTTTGAGAATGAGCAAAAGAAAGGTGACTTAGTGGTAGTGGTATTTTAACTGATAAGCTTTTTTTTTTAAACTGATAAGCTTTGCTTTTGGTTTATTGTTGTGATAAAACAAGATCATATAAAGCATTACTTATTAATGCTGGAAAACCAAGAACAAAGTAAATCAAGAAAATAATATATGCACTCCATCATTTCTTGCTTTTAAACATTAAACTATATAAAAAATTAAAGTGCTGTTTTATAGTCAACTGTTTCTAGTTCCTCAGAGAAACCACAAGTAGAAATACAAATGTTTTTTATTATTGATTTAATAATCACCTACATTAAGACTAAAAAAAAATCTATTCTGGCAAAATTATTGAATATGTAAGCAACTATTTGCTAACTCCAGTTAAAAGAAAAGAACTGATTTGCCTTGGCTTGGAAGGCCCTTTCAGCCCAGGCTCGCAGGAGCAGCTCGGGTTTATTGTTACCTCCCTTGGTTTTTGGTTCAAGTCTCTGAGGGTGAAGAGAGGACTTACTTTCTATGGTTCCATCTCCTTGGAATGGTCAATCATAATGATGTTACATAAGCGACTTAACAGATATCTATCCTGACAGAAAAACTCCCATCCAGAATATTTCCTCTTTTATAATTAATCCAGTTCTA
Source organism: Peromyscus californicus insignis (assembly GCF_007827085.1). Taxonomy (NCBI): domain Eukaryota; kingdom Metazoa; phylum Chordata; class Mammalia; order Rodentia; family Cricetidae; genus Peromyscus; species Peromyscus californicus. The sequence goes on from NW_026294617.1 coordinate 35,185,080, forward strand.
CTGATGGCAAGTTCTCTCAGATTTTGTACTTGAAGTGACCATGTGCTCAAATCTAAGGAACAAAGCACGGGTTTTTAACGTAGCTGGTAGTGGTTAACCTACCTTGGATGTCTCCAGTACACTTGCTTAGCTGGAAGCAACATTACAAGGGGGATGGATGCTGTGCTGGACACCGGTCTTCTTTGGCTCTCATCCTTGGGCCTCCACAAACCTCCTCACTACACTCCTTGCTCTTGGCCTTTCCCCCTGGGTTCAGGAGAGCCTAGCTTAGCACAGGATGCAGGAGGCTGAGGGATTTTCTGTGTGGCTCTCCTTGCCAGGTCTTGTTTTAGCCGTGGCCAGGCTGGACTCTTGCCTCAGATCACGGTTTATGCAGGACAACATATCTCTTGCTATCTCTCTTCCAGTACTTTCCCCTCTTACCTGGGGCCTGAGTGTGTTAGCCTTCAAGTGTTTTGCTTTCTGTTCCTGAACCTCTGTATCTTGCCTACACCTCTTTAACAAGGACCAATATTAAACTCTATTACCTCTTAAGGCAATTTTAGATGCACATAAAACATGGTTTATTATTTTAGCCATTTTACATATAGTTGTGCAGTACATATAATACATTGCTGTGCAACTTATCACCATTGCTCCTTAGATCTTGTAAAACGAAACGTCTGGATACACTAAACAAAAGTCTACCCTCCCCTCTCCTTTAATCCCTGGTAACCACCATTCTGCTCCCTCCTCTGTGATAGTGGCTGATGCAGACTTCTCTTCTAAGTGGAATATTTCTATTTATATGTGGGGGTGAGGGGTGGGTGTGGGGTGTCTGTTGCTTTTTTGTTTTGTTTTGCTTTGTGACCAAATTGTTTTACTTAGTACAATGTCCCCAAGGCTCATCCATGTGGCAGCATGCGGCAGAGGTTTTCTTTTAAAGGAAGCCTTCAGTGTCCCTTTGACAGGTCATGTGCTGAGATCCCCAGGGATTAGTGCAAAGGTGTGACCAGTGAGAGAGACAGGTACTGCTTATCTTTGCTACCTGTCAGGACGGGACAGACTGGAGTACAACTGCTCTCCATCAAGAGCCATTTTACTGAGGAAGACCTTACAGAGGGCCCTGCTACGAGCTCCCTGGGGGGGCAGGGGTCTCTGCAGTCTGCACTCACTGTGTCCAGAGGGAGATGATGTCTTAAGGAGGCTTTCCTGTTTGGGGTTCTTTGCTCACTTCAGCACTCTTCTTTCATGAACAGAGGGCTGAACCCCCAAGGGTACAACCCAGAGCATCCAGGGCAATACAGAAGGCTGTCTGTGAAAAGCCTTCTCCGCTGGCTGACTCAGGAGACAGGGAGAAGGGGAGGAAGAAGCTGTGGGCAGGTGGGTACTGAAAGTAGTGGGAGGGGGCAGGCATGCAGGTGGTGGCCTTGTAAGGTGGAGTGTCTAATTACAGAAGGGAGTTACCAAAAAAGAGAAGAAGCTCAAGGTTTGACTCGGTGTGCAGAACACAGGGACACAAATTCACCAGGTGGGGACATCAATAGTCCAAAATGAAGCATGTCTTGTTATCAAGCCAAACTCATATTCAAGATATCACAGTATTAATTCAACAGAATAAAATGGCCTCTGGTTTTGACATAAATGGGAAACAATAATTTACAAGGACTGCATTGAGATTTCAAACAACTTTCAATTGGGCCGTTATCAGTGTGTCTGAAACTTTACATGAATCCTGACTATCTAACTGAAATGACTGAGTGATAGCCATTCCCACAAACTGAAGCAGATGACGGTGTAATATGACTACGCCCTATGCTGATAGGAGATGGAACGTGGCTTCCAGGCATTTATTTACAAACAGCAGTTGTCACCTTCACTGGGGGGACCAAAAAAGTTTTTGCTGATAATTTCTGAAAATTGACAATTATCATTTCTCAGTAGCACATAATGAAGATAACATAAAGAGGAGGAAAAATATCTGATATACATGTGAGGCTGTCTAGCTGCACCTCATGTTTTTGTGAGGGAGACGAGAAACTGACTAACCAAGGACACTGTAAGATCCAATGAGAAAAGAGAAACCCAAATTACAGATTAGCTAAGCACCATTCAATGTGTGCCATCGATTTCTTTGATACTAACTTCTACACTCAAAGTTTATTAACCAATCTGCATGTCAGACCCAGTGTTGCAGATATGAAACACAGGGATTTGGGTTGTGGTATTTTCTTCCTGACACCCAAACTCCAAAGAACACCTTATGACTATGTGTGCTTCGCTAATCAAATCATAGGGGTGCTCTTTGCATTTAATTTGGATTTTGAACTTGTTAAAAATTTCAATGTAGTAAAGGAGAGATTTACTTAAGGCCATTTAGGAGATCATCATCAGCTATCTTTTTGCTCATTCATTGTGATCATTTCTCTGAAAAGCTGTTTAGGAGAAGAGTCCTGATTAGCCAGTATGAAGATAATGAGACCCCATGGCTCTGTGAGCAAATGCCACGTGCTGCAGCCCATTGAGGTAGCTTGTTCATGGCTCACAGATGGAGGACTGAACCCACAAACACTAAACCTAGAGGATCAAGGCAGCATTCCTTGATACCCCCGGTTATATCAAAGGGAGACATCGGGGTGCAGGGAGGGAAGGGCTGATAGACACAGAGGAGGGTGAGTACAGAAGGTAGGACCATCAGTGCTGAGACTGTCTTTTCATTTAAATCATCAGTAAATGAAAAGTGCGTTGATTTTTTTCCTCTTATGAACTTTATGAACTCATCTCTCTGTGAAAGTCAGCAGCAGCTGTTTTGGATACAGACACATCTGTCTTGCTGGTTCTTGACAGCCCTATCATGTTAGTGCTCTGTAGTAGCAAGGGAACATTTCAGCAAGAAAATGAAGTGAAATTGAAGTGATGTAGCCTACCTCCTGTGGGCACGCTCTCCTCAGAGCACACACAGAGAGCAGCTCTGTTACCCGTGGCAGATCAAAAGAGAGATCAAAGCACAGCCTGCCTAAGTAAAGACAGCTAGATGGAAAAATAGCACATTTTTTGGTGATTGCTGGTAATATTAAAATGTATTGGATATTTTAAAATGCAAAATTGATGAGTATATCTGTAACTACATAAACACTGCATGACCCTTATGTTCCAGGTACCACCTTATGTGTCTACCTCTCCATGTCACAGGGTGAGTCATTTCAATCATTTTTCTTTTCGGTGAGGTTGGTAATAGGTGTGATGACAAGTTTTATGTCAGCTCAGAACTTAGCACTCTTGGTCATTTGTTTGGCGTGAGCTGACAGCTTCTGCAGGATGCTGACTCCACGTTTTCTCTTGGTGCACGGGTGCACCTTCAACACCAGTGCCCTACTTATGTTAACTTCTGAAAAACTAATAACCTTGAGCAAATGGAGAGGTCCTCAGCAGTTAAGAGCACTGGCTGCTCTTGCAGAGAACCTGGGTTTTTTTCTCAGCACTCACATGGAGGCTCACAATGGCCTATAACTCCAATTCTAGGGGAATCTTATGTCCTCTGCTGGCTTCCATGGGCACAGCATGCATGCGCTGCATATATAAACTTACGCAGAAACATATAAATTCAAATAAATTTTTAACAAAACTATTGACATTTAAAGAAAAATTATAGCTATAAATAATAATTGAGGACAGAAATATTAACTTAGAACAGACACAGAGTGTTAGTCTTTTTGTTCTTAATAGCCATAGGACAGGAAGAAAGACACAGTGGATGTTGCTAAGATACCTTTCTGGGCATGGGATATAAGTTTGAAACAGTGGTAGATCCTGGGCTGGAGGAGCAGATGCAATGAGATGAGACTGGGTGACCTCCAGTATGCTATTCTCTATTCTCTCTACATGTATGGGAAAGCAGAAGCGTCTCAAGTAGTTCTAACACATCTAATGTAGAACAAACCTCCAACTCCACCTTCTTGGGCTGCTGAAAAGGCTCAGTGGGTAAAGGCACCTGCCACTAAGCCTAAAAGCCCGAGTTCAGTCCCTGGGACTCCTATGTTGGAAGGAGAACTGACATCCTTAAGATGTCCCAGGACCTCCACACACACACAGTGTGGTACCCAAGCACAGACATATAAATACTACACACACACACACACACACACACACACACACACACACACACACACACAGAGTATGGTACCCAAGCACAAACATATAAATACTACACACACACACACACACACACACACACACCCCCACACCCAAAATATGTTTAGAAAACTAAATCTCTAACATCAAGTCCCCCATGGGCCCTGCCTGAATACTCTCCTGAGTCATGTTAGGGAAGCTTAAGTTTCTAGCCAGAAGTTCTAACAAGCTCCCAGAGGCTGGGATTCTGCTGGGCTTTGGATCACACTTGAGGAGCAGGGAGGAAGGAAACCACAGCACCCAGTGACTACTAACCCAGAACCCTGTTTCCTATGCAGGTCATTTGGTAGGTACGAATATGAAGAAAACGGTGTTTTTTATTAATACGGGAAAAGGAGAAGAAAGAATATTCATTCATTATCACGCTTCAAAACCACTGCCCAAATAGTTGAGCCATCATGAGAAAAGAACCCAGAAGATAATGATGTAAGACAAGGCTTAAGACAGTTTAAATAAATCTCTACTCTCCAGCAGACCTAGTGTTTACATATTAAGGAGCTTTGTACCAGAACTGCGCTGTCATGTTCCTGCCCAGAAGCTGTCAAGATAAAGTTTACTATCAATTACTGCTTTACAAGTATAAAATAAGTTAAGCTGTCATCATTTTCTCTGCCAGAGATCCTAAACTGTCAAAGAATGCCAATTTTTAATCTGACACAGAGAAGAAAATTATCTGTTATTCTGACCTCTAATTTCTTGACATTTTAATGCCATAATTGCTGTGGTTAGTGCTGGTTCATGACTTCACCTGTCAGGGAGGAATGAGTCAATAACCTTAAGCTATTTCTCAAATTTTAGTACTAACTTCAAAGCTCAAAATTCCAGGCAGATCATAGAATTTTTGAACAAAGGAGACATGTTAGTCTTTTATGGTGATGCTTAGCATTTAAAAAATATATCTTAGTCAGGCAAATTGGCATTATGAAACAAACAACAAAAAACTAGCCTTTCTGTAGTTTTATATATTAATGACCTTTGCGCTAAAAAGATACAAAGATAATCATTATAATAAAATGAGTGGAGACATCATGAATGGGATAACTTTGAGCTCTGTTTTTCTTAGGAGTCTGTGTTCAACCTTTCAGACTGAAAGCATCTCTCTCAAGCCAGGGTCTAGTTGGGCAGGTCTACAGAGTTCCAACTGGGATGCTTTGAAGCCAGGTACTGCATACACCTCCCCAGGAGTCTTTCTGCTGTGGGGTGATCCTTCTGCATGCTGTGAATATATATTACTCTCATTGGTTAAAAATAAAACTGTTTGGCCTATAACAAGACAAGATAAAGTTAGGCGGGACAGTCAAACTGAGGACTGGGATGAAGAAGGGTAGAGTCTAGAGAGATGAGAGCCAGCCGCTCAAGAAGCAAGATGCTGGAGGACAGGTAAAGCCACGAGCCACGTGGCAATACATAAATGAATAGAAATGAATTAATTTAAATGTAAGAGCTAGTTAGTAATAAGCCGGAGCTATTGGATAAGCATTTTATATTCATATATAAGCCTCTGCATGTTTATTTGGAACTGGGTGATCAGGATAGGAAAACTCAGCCTCTGTTTACATCTTTCACGGTGATAATGTTCCAGGGGGTGGGGCATAAATGACCATCAAATCTTAGCTGCACTATCTGTGTCTCATGACTGTGGAGGCTAAGTCTCCCTAAATGAGGTACCGTGTTATTTCTTCCTTTAGAGAACAAGTAAAGTAGTGAGTGAGGTTCCGCACTCTGGCATCTTCAGCTAGCTTGTTCTTGAATGGTTCTTGGCCTTTGGGGAGCACTCTTCTTCGAGATCTTAAATGGTAGTACAGGACGTTTTGTGGGAACATGTTTCATTCTCACTTATTTACTGACATTAATGGGAATGTATGAGAGGGAATGACGGTGAGGAGCAGGAGAGAAAAAAGCTAATGCATATTCCTTTTTAAAAGCCCTCAGTCTGTGGTTTGCACCACACTAACGGCCTCTTGTTGCCCTCAAGGAGACGAAGCAGCTTCCTCAGCACTTGAGTTGATAGAGATCTTCAAAGCCAGTGCAAACACCTCTGCTGACTTGTGTCAGGGCCTGTGCTAGCTGGAGGGAGAGGTGTGCTGCTGGAGTGTGCCTCCTCCAGCTCTAAGAGATGACAACTCAGACACCTGGGCAAGGGTCTGAGGATGAGAAGATGCACATTCTAGTTTGACTCTGAGGATGGCAGAGCTTTAGCACCCAGCAAGTGTTTACTCAGAATGGGATGCTCAAAGGAGCCAAGTCCTAAACAAAGACATCCTGCCTAGCTTGGCAGTTTGCATTACTTGGGGTAATAAAAATCCATCATGTAACAGATTCTGTTCAGAGCATCTATATAATAAGCAACCATGAGGCTGGGCCCATTTTCATTCGGCAAATCAGTGAAGAGCCCCCATTCTGGGCTACAGCTCCTACAGTGTGATGAGTAAGGCGTGTGAACTACTAATTGGCTTTGCCACTGTCCAGAATAACGGTGTGATGGCTGAAGAAGCAGACACCTTCAGTGAGGGTCAAATATGCACTCGAATCATGGAAGGAATGTCTGTCTCAATTCTAATTCTGGAGTCTTTTTCCTAGCCTATGTGTCTCTTTTTCAACTGACATTTAAATTAAAAAAAAAAAAACAAACGCTATTTTCCTATCACAATCTGAACGATACCCTGTGATTTTCCTCATATTCAGTATGTTCAAATTTGTATTTTGTCCAACATAATCGGCCTGTAATTTCTCTTTTAAATACAGAACTTTGTTGTAGAGGGGAAAGGGCACAATAAAATACCCAGGACCAGAGATGTCCATGAAGTTTATAAATCAAGTCAAATTTGGACTTGGGCTTGGGCTGTAAGGATGAACTACTCAATTTTTCCTTTTCTGATTATAAAAGTATTCACTGTGCTTGGGTGAGACAGTGAACATGCTGGACTCCAGCACTCCGGAGGCAGAGGCAGGTGAACTCTGAGGTCGAGGGCAGAATGGTCTACATAGTGAGACCTTGTCTGGCGGGGAGGGAAAGAAAAAAATGTAGGTTCAAAACGATGAATTTTGTTTGTAAAACAATTATAAAATGGGCCTATATTAGGCAAAGGGGTATAGTTATAAGAATTACTTCCCACCAGGTAAGATGATTAGAATTTATATACAACTGAGGGCCCTAAATTCGGCAAGTGTAGTGGTCTCTGGAGGATATTTCTCACTTCACCAAACAATTTCACAATACCTGGGTTCTCCCTGGATCACTCCCCCTCTGTCTGCTCCTACTCCCTTGTGCTATCGCTACTGCACAACACTGCCTTTAATAACATGCTCGGAATGTGTTCTCCAAGTGCTCTGCCCCAAGGGATCAATGATCGTGTGCTCTCTCTTCCTTTTCTTCTCTGCTTGGATTCATGCAAATAGAGTCTTTATTTTATAGGATATGTAAGAAATGGATACAAGATTTTTAAAGAGAGTTTGATTCCCAAATCTGCACATTTCCTACCTCTGAAATGAAAACTGAAAAAGCATTCCAGTGCCTGGAGATGTAGCCACGATGGCTTGTTTTGCATACAACAGATGGCAGATTGCGGTTAGGATGGAGGGCAGGAATATAGTCTCCTTGCAGCAACACTTACCTAGCAGCTGCTGCATCTTTACTCTGCCCACCTAGCCAAAGTCATTTTATGCATGGGAAGTTATTTAAATGCTATTTAATATGATTGTTTTCACTTAAAAATACTTACAATCCCCAACTGTTAGCTACAGACAGTTCAGGCTGAGAACACTTGGAAATAAAGAACTACAATAACATCCATTACATTGGTATATCTCTTTAAATGTTCCTTCTTGAAAGTTGCAAAGTTGCTTTTGTTTTTAAATACTGATGCTGCTGATTATTTTAGTGAATTACTCATAGTTAAATATTCATCTAAGCCTTACCCATTAATAACACAATTATGCATTTTAATGAAGATCTGGAAGTAAAATTACAGTTCTGCATTAAAAGGTTTGAATTTCAAAAATCCCAACATACTAGTCTCATTGCATGCGTTTGATATATTTCCTTTTTTTTTTTTCATTTGTCAAAAAACTGAAACGTATATGTAGTAAAGAGTTAGGCTGAAAGGAGATTTACACAGAAAGAGATGGAAAGTCAGATTTGTGTTTGAGAGATGCCAGACACTTTGGGAGCAGCTCAGGACACCTACCTCCCGGAGCACAGGATCTGTGATGCTGTCCAGGTTCACGGAGCCTTCGTAGGTCAAATAGTGGAAAACGTTCAGAGCACGGACTGCCTCCGGCCCTCTCTGTTTGTAGCCAAATATAAGGTCGATCCACTGATGGAGTTGGCAAGAAACAAATTCACTTTCCAGGGCCTGCAATGAATCAAGGAATAATGAGACTGCAAATTTAGCAAGGCTCCATATCACTTTCTCACTGTGAAATATTCAGTATAAATAAAGACATTATGCCTTTATATTCTATTTGATTTGTATATATTAGATCTTCAGTCCCCAGAAGTGGCAAAAGACTACCTTTAATAAGACAGAGAGCTAAATAAATGTCTCTTCACAAAATGCTTGCCATTCTCTTGGCTCCGTTATATATATACAACACAAATTAAATACATTTCTTATAAAAACACACACCCAAAAGAAAAATAACTTATAATAGCTGTTTAATGCCATTTTATAATAATTTCATTTCTAATTTTTAAACATTAGTTTAAAATTAAACCATTTTATAGGAAGCTTTGATATGGGTTTATCTTCCTGAATGAACTCCTCCACCTTGCCTCTAAGATGACTAGAAAGGAAGACCTTCTTCATGCCAGGAATCAACTCAGCTGACAGAGACTTTGGGAAACACCAGACAGTTGGGGAGATTTGCTATTCAGGGGGGGAAGTAAGTTAGAGAGCAAATGAGCACAGATTTCTAGGAAGGGCTGCAGAGAAGAGGCCCTTTGTGTTTACTTCACTGAGATGTTCTGAGTTTGGAAATGGGCACGTTAGGCAAGTGTCTGAGTAACTTCCTTACACAGGCTATGTGACGCTTTTTATTTGTGAGATAATTAGAACAATGTGATTTTATTTAAGAACCACTAGAAGCTTCCTGGAAACATCTAGACAGGTGGGCTGGAGTCCTGTTCAGTCCTGGCTGAAAACAGTAGTGGGTGCTCTGCTGCATGGGAGTAATCCATCCACTCACTCCTTCACTTCTGATGCAGTCAAAGCAGGCAGGATGCCAACCATGTGCACAGGAAGTTCTTATTCAGGTTTGCAAATTTTCTCTGTGTATGGCTGTATACTATAACCGACAGCTGTCAGTAAATGTGTGAATGAAGTCCTTCTCTGGTTGCTTGCTCTAGTTTCTAAGGTGCAAACCCATTTTTGGAATTCATATCAGTAACAAATACCTTTCAAAGGGATCCTCTCAAAACTGTACTTTCAGTAGTGCTTTTGAACTTCCCCACACTTGATACTTCATTCCCTGCTATTCTTTTCCTGATTACTGTTTTTAAATGTCATTTTTAATAACCACTCTGTGTAATTCTCAGCCAGAAATGTAAATACTAAGATTTTGTGAAAACAGCATTTACTTACTAAAACTAAACAGAATTTTTATGCTCCATTTTATTAATATTAAACTAATCATTTAGACCAGAATATGGGCAATGAGACATAAATAAAATGATCACTTAAATTTTTGTGTCTGTTATAGTTTGTGTGATTCTGTCAATTCAGTATCATAGTCAATTTAAAGTCAGTATAATTGTTTGTGATCACTTCAATGCCTTGTCTAATGGATGGAAGGATAAAAAAGCTAACTATCATGCAGGGTCACTGTTGAGTGGTCACATTCAAATCTCCTCCCAGGAACTGAGAATAGCTATGGAATTAATACCTAAAGTTTTGGTCATTTGTGATTTGCTAGACAGCAACCATGTGAAATAAATCTTAGAGTTATCACTGAAAGACTGACAAATGTTCTATTATTCTGTTAGGATAAAGCCACAATGAGGGACAGAGAGAATAATGGCTTCCAGTACTTTGAGTTTTTAATGTGTTTATTCCTCTCAGTACTCTTCTTTCCCTTTCTCTTCCCCCACAGGTAACACCTGGGAAGTATTTACTGATTCCTTCCATTCTGATGAAGCGTCCTCTTGTGTGTGTGTTTGCTCTATAGCCATGGCCTAGGATCTCATTTTGTCCCTTGTACTTGTTCTGAGATCCGCTTCTGGCAGCCTGTGTGCGGCTAATCCACTGCTCCACATGCTGCACAGACATCCCCTGGGACACAGGCTGTGCCCATTCCCCCCACGGCTCTTGGACGTCTATGAAATTTCTTCTGGAATAGGACTAGTGCCTCACCTCCCACTCCCGGGATCAACGTCCTCCTCCCAAGCCACTGCTTGCTGCTTTTCAGAATGGCTGTCTTGTCCTCAATTCTAGTTGTCCCTGGTGCCTCTGTATGCCACTTCCCCTTTGATGTTACCTAGGTTTCTAATTCTGGCTACTATGATAGATACAAAATGGTAACTAAGTGTTTTAATTTGTAGTCCTCTGAGTACTAACAAGTTAGATATTTTAAAGACATGTTTATTGGTCTTTAGGGTCTCCTAAAATTTCCCTATTCATATCCTCTGCTCACTTTATTTTTATTTGTTTGTTTATTTGTTTATTTTTGAGCAGTTTTCTCTGCGCAGCCCTGGCTGTCCTGGAACTCACTCTATAGATCAGGCTGGCCATGAACTCAGAGATCTGCCTGCTTCTGCTTCCTCAGTACTGTATTTTTAACTTTTTAAGTGTGTGTGTACATGAGGAGCTTAACTGGATGACTCCCTGTTTGTGTAAGTGCCCTCTGATGCCAGAAGACCATATCCCATTTCCTGGAACTGGAGTTACAGGTGGTTGTGTGCAGCATCATGTGGGTGCTGGGACCTGAATCTCGGTCCTCTGTAAGAGCAGCAAGTTCTCTTAGCATCTTAGCCATCTTTCCATGTATATCAAGTTGGCACTTGCTCTTTTTCTAATTTCCCCTTTATTACTGTTGGAATCACAATCCCATTACCCTCCTAAAATGCCTTTCCATGGTTTCTGGGGGCATTTTGTATAAGAGCTGAGTTCATTATCTCTTGAAAATTTGGTAGAATTCACCTAAAAAGCAGAAGTCTTGGATTTTTATGAGGGTTCAGGGTCATTTCATTAAATTTCTCTGAGGCTTCTGGGCATCGATTTCTGCATTTTAATGTCTTGCTTGGTATTAATCCATTTCCTCTCAGCTCTGAACCTTAGTAGTTAGTTCATAGTTTTCATAATAATATTTAATTAACTCCAAATCTTTCTGACATCTATTGTTATTTGCTCTAGTCTAGCCTCCACAATAGAGGCAGCACAATGAATCAACTGACAGTGGCAGTGAGATGTTCTGGATAGCTTTGCCTTTTCGTTCATAAAATTAAAAGAGGTCGGAGTGAAGATGACAAATCTTATTATAACTACCTTGCTCATCACTCTGAAAGAGGAAAAGAAAACCCAAGTTTAGAACACTTGAAAGCTAAATCTAGCTCAAAGTCAAATGCATATCCAGGAACTGACTATTAACTGCCACCTCACCCAGAGCAGAAGTCCATCCCAGGGCTGCTCACTGCACTTTAAATGGTCCTTACCTGCTACTCAACACATGGTTGTGCTTATTTGGTTTTTTCAGAACTGGGTTTGCATGCACAGACCCACTCTGCACTTTGAAATAAGATTTTAGTACAGTGCCTACACTGGAAAATATGAAAAAATACTCGATTACTAAGCTATTAGTGTTGTAATGGCCCTAATAGCTTCTTGAACATCTCCTTGCACATCTCAAGGCAGAAGCAATTGCTTTAAGCCTAGATAACCCAATTTCCAATCCATAACTCTATCCTGGGGATGTCGGAGGAAGGAAGTGAAGAGACACATGAAGTCGAGTGGTATCTTTCAGATGGATAGCACCTACCTAAATCTCATCCCCATCTTTGCCCATGGGTATTAGATAGAAGTCTTTCACTAATGCACTTGGGATTAAAGCCTCTCTAAAACTCGGGAAAAAGAAAAAAGGAAATTAACTGTGTGAATTCTTTATATACTGGAATGCAATTTCTACCTCTGCTATACTAAGTAAAAATATTCCCATCCTTTTATTCTATCAAAGATCTGCTTTCGGTAATAAAACACTCTCTGAATAGTGATGCGTGTATTCAAGCAGATAATCAGAAAAACATTCAAGTTTCTGTAATGTCTAAGCTAGTTTTTTCATCCCATGATTGCATTAAAATTTTAGTCATTATGACTTTAATTACTCAATTATTGTTTTAAATAAACATAATTGGACATCTATATGTGCATGTTTTATATTATATATAATGCTTTAAATAAACATAATTGGACACACACACACACACACACACACACACACACACACACACACACATATGGTCATGCTATGTGGCCCAGGACAGCTTTAAACTCACCATGGGTCCCAGGCTGGCCTTGAACTCTCAGTGATCCTCCTGTCTCAGTAACCTGACTGCTGGGTTGATATACCCAGCTCAACAAAGTTGTTTTAAATGACTGTGGTGGGGAATGTGTGTTAAATTATTCCATAAATAATCCTAAATTACTTGACTGATGGCTGGATGTACCATGACCCAAGATGATTTCCTGGGCCTCACTGTCATCCAAATGGCCACTACAATACATGTGGCCTCTTTCTCCAACGCCAGTGCATGGTAGCCTGTTAATGGAGCAGACTTCAAAAGCCACCATGCCCTGTGCCTTCCTTCTCTTACAGCCTAACCCCACCAGGCTCCTCCATGCATAATTCAGCCAGCACAACCCTGCATGCCCCAGCCACTCTGTCCCATCTCTGCCTCTGGAAATTTTCAGGGTACTCTGATAGAGATCAAGGCTCTGGGACGAGGTGGTCCATGGGGGCACAGGGCACAGAGCCAAGTCTTACTGTCCCCTTCTCACTGGCCTGAGAGCCACTTCATCTTGTACATTTCTGAGTCGAACCATTCTTTGTCAGGTGTTTATTTTCTCCCTTGTCTTTTCTTCTGTGAGAAAAGGGGGCCTGCGTGCTCTTCACAAACACCCTCTTGTCATAACACAGTGGCAGCAGCAGCACGCACAGTTACTTGTGAAATCAATTTACATACAAATTGGAAAGTGCACTACAAAAATATGGGATTATTACCAACTAGCATTGTTTGGTTGTTTCAAAAGTATAGTGCATATCCTCAATTAGAGAGTATGCCTTGGAGACAGACAGTGTCCTAGACCCTAGAGACAGGTGACAAAAGAGACAAGAACTTCTGATTTCCCAAGCACATTCCACCAAAATGCAAAAGAACAAGGAAGTACCTGTCCCTAACTACTGCCCATCTACCCATGCCAGACACTATTTTTGGAGGGCACAAGGATAAGCAGCTTTCTATGTTCTCAAGAGATCAGAGTCTACTGGGGTAAGAATGCTGACTTCAGCCTGTCCTGCAGTTTAGAATTCCTGCCCTCCATGCCATGATAAGTACTAACGTCCTTCCCCTCATCCTAGCAAAACAAACTGAAATATTCAAAGTCTCTGCTATGTGTGAGCAACCAATGTGCAATGTAGTCCTCCTGACCATTTATCTGCTTCTGTAAAATGAAGAAACTGAGAGAAATGTCACTAGGAGAAGTCACGGAGGGGACTATGGGGTCCACCATTAGAGTATACAGAGAATGGATTCACAGCAGCGTCTCACTACTTTCCCCTCCCCTCCACGTCCCCATCACCTGTGGAAACCTTCCTGATAGGATTCCAGTTCTACTCTGGCATCCCAGCACTCTCACTGCTGCAGTAGGTTTGAGCAAGTAACCCTAGCTCAAAACCGCACCAACTTCACTCCACTGCATGAAGTGCGTACGGAGCCTTCAAGCCCGATGTGGTAAGTCCTATTGCTGCTCAGTTCTCTTTTGCTGTGCACCACTGTTCACTGCACCTTGGCCCACTGGCCTGGCCAAGCATGCCTGTCACTGCACTTTGCCCAGATGTCCCTCTGCCTGCAGAGGTCTGTCTCTAGGGAGTCCGATGGCTCACTCCTTCACCTCAGGCCTCTGCTCAAGCTCACCTTCAAATGGACCCACCAACCTCTTCCCAAAGTCATCTCCTTCCCTCCTGCTTCTCTTTAACTTAGAACTGGCCACCTCACACACCAAGCTATTTCTTTCCCTCCCTCCCTCTGTCCCTCTCTCCCTCCCTCCATCCCTCCCTTCCTCCCTTCCTTCATAAGGAAGTTGGTCTGTCTTGATTGAAAAGAAGCTCAATGACTGCAGGGAATCTTGCCTGGTCAGTGATGTACTATAAATTAGAAGACCTGTCTGGAGTGCTCACTAGCTATTTGTGAAGGAAGCTGTTGCTTCATGTGTTAGTAAAATATTTCAAATTCAGACTGTTACCTACTAGAACTTTTCTTCAAAATAGGGACAATTTGCAAAGGACATGAAACAATATGAGCAGAAGCACAGGCCTCAGCGCCTTGCCTGGGTGCATGAGGCCTGTGCTGTGCATTTGACTCAGCAGAGCTGAGGGCTAGACTGCATTACTACTTCACGTTCATGGAAGGCCTTTTCGCTAAAACAAATTATAAATGGGTAGATTATGATTGATGTAGCCAGCATTAGGGTAATACTATCAGAAAGACTTTCTATTTCTGTCCTTTGTCAAAAGGTCAGATGCTAACCGTGTTAGAACTAAACACAAGGCTTTATCAATGCTTCATAAGGAAGTTGGCTGTGATCAGCTTAGCTCTGTGTAGATAAATTAAGCCAGTGCTTGCTTGCTGTACAAACAAAGCATGTAGAATTTACTGAGATGTCTACCAAAATTTATGACATTACGTTTCAGGTTTTTTCTAATGAGACCAAATTCAAGTTATACAACTCCTCAGTGAAACAATTTTTGTCACAACATTCACTTCTTGGTCACTGCATTCACAACATACAAGCAGCAATATGTGTTAGTGTCACAACAAGAGCAACAACACTAAGTGCAACAACAAATTAAGACTGCATCCGGACAAGCCAAAGTACTAGGGGAAGGCTTTGGTCGAAGAATATTATAGACAGGTATGAGCTCTATGAGTTTGTACAGTCACCACCCACTAATACTAAAGCTTTGGTTTTCAAAGCTAGAAAATGATCTGCAGACAAGCATAGGCTGCTGCCCACATATCAGACACCTGTTCAACTGCCACAAGCTACGGCAAAGCCCACATTTAAAAATCAGTGATGCTTTCCCTTCCATACAATTATTTTTCTCTTCTTTGCCTTGAATTTCTTAATGACAGCTTGAAAGGAGGAGGAGGGAATGTTCACGGATACAGAATACTAATCCACACAAAGAGATGAAGGACTTTTACCACAGCGAATGTCATTTCTCTGGGATATATGACATTCTCATTTTGTACATTAGGCTCAGTAACAAAGAACTCTTGTGAATAACTGGAGATAATCCTAGTCTATATTAAAATACAGCAGAGCACATTATACTCCCCTCCAAACCTATTTCAGAGTAACTAAAACCTAAAGGAACTACCCAATAAGTACACAGAAACTTTAACAAAACACTGAATGGGTGATAGTTGTCATCACAGAATTTAGGGAAGACGCAAATGCTTCTACATCTCACTTAATTGGTATATAGGTTTTCTATATTATAGAAGCACACACCAAATAAATGTACCTTTGGCAAAACTGAGAAATATGTAGCAAGCTCGTGATATTCAGTACTAATTCATGGTTTGCTATGTTTCTACAGATCAGTGTGATCACCCCGTATCAGCAGGTGAGGAACCTGGCCAGAACAGAGGATCTGTGCTGTGGAAGTAGACTTCAAGACAGTGAAATGCAGGAAAGTGACCCTGAGAGTGGCAGTTGTGGATACAGCCACACTTGGTGACATGTCCCTTTATAGCTCAGGAATTTCCAGAAGCAGTACTAACCCAGAAGCAAAAATGGCTGCCACAGACCTATGACCCAGCTGATGTATAAGAGAGCTCTTTCGGTAAGCCTCCCAGGGTTGCTTAAGGGAGTCCCAGATGGAAGATTTCTGAAGCCATCCACTGTATGCTAGATCTTTATGCAAATCTTCTACTTATTCTGACACGTCTCCTGGGGCAACGGAAGATTTCAAAATATCCAGCACACAGCAAAAGATTACTTTCCAAGTCTTCATAGACTCATTAGTAAGATAAGAAAAAAATTGGTTTATAATTGAAGGGGAAACCTAGGCAGGAGATGTCTCTGTTGGTGAAATGTTTGCCTGAATTAGATCTTCGGGATTCCAAGTGAAAAAAGCCAGTACCACAGTCAGGCTGTTGAAGGCTCCATGCCCACAAACAGCCACAGATGTAAAAGGAAGAAGGGTTATGTCACTGACACTAGGTGGGTGGAGCATGCGTTATGGCAGACACAGCATTATACTAATTTGGGTTGGTTTTTTTTTATCAATCTATAAAGCTTACTGACTTCCATTTGTGGGAGAAGGTTTAAAGACTATTCTCATGGGGAGGTAAAGAAGCGATCCAAGTGGCAATACAGCTTAGGAAAATAACTATAACAATCTCTCAAATAATCCCATTTACAGAAAATCTAGAAATGTTCTTGCATGGCAAGTTCACTGGGTTGAATGCATTGCCATCTAACACACTAAATGACTCACTGCACATTTTTCTGCAGATTCAATTAAGAATGCATTACCTTGCTTGATTAGTTTCTACAAATAGAAATGACCTGGTGGTTTCTTGTCCAGATAATTATTAGCTTTCACTACACCCCAAATCCTTAGGCAGGATATTGCATACCTTGAGAATTTGCCTTCAAAAGCAGGACCCACCTTTCTATTTATTAGGCATATTTTAAATAAGAGTACTAATTTGGGGAACATATAAGATACTCCAATAAAGAATACCAAAGTTGTATTTATAAGTCACTATTCACTGTCTTATTAAAATATATAAAAAAGTAGCATCTAATAAACACATAAAGAGATATTCAATATCATTTATTGGAGAACGATAAGTTAAAATTGTAAATTGTAAAAGTCTGTCATTTCATGTCCAGTAGGCTATAATTAAAAACAAAACCAGGAGATATAAGTGGGTAAAGGAGATCAGTGTAGATCTCACACTGAAGATGACACAGTCACTATAGAAGACACTTTGATAGTTTGCCAAAATAATAAATATAATCTACTATGTAAGCAAGCTCATTTCTAGATATGTACTCTAAAGAAATAAAAGCCCATCCTTTTCTGGAAACGTGTATGATAGAAAAGTGATGTTATGTCAATGTTCATAGCAGCCTTACTTGATACAGGCAAGATCTGGAAATAACTCCAGCGTTCATTTACTGCTGCATGAATTAATAATATTGACTGACATTACTTGTAATATGATGTTAATGTAAACACACACACACACACACACACACACACACACACATACACACACACACAACACAGCACAGTGAGGATATAAGCAAGATGGCTCTCAAGAATTGTGTTAAAAAGCCAAATGCAAAGAAAGCAGTCCTGTGTAGATGTGAGTAAGAGAGGTTCTGGAGTGATGTGATACTTTTAAAGGCATAAATATCCAGCAGGCTACATTGCTCAGGAGGAAAATGCTGTCCATGTAGGGTTTTTTTTGTTTTGTTTGTTTGTTTATTTTTTGTTTTTGTTGTTTTGTTTTGTTTTTGGAAGGGACAGGAGAATATTTTGTCCTCACTATTTAAGAAATAATTTTTAGGGGCTGGAGAGATGGCTCAGAGTTAAGAGCAGTGACTGCTCTTCGAGAGGTCCTGAGTTCAATCCCTAGCAACCACATGGTGGCTCACAACCATCTGTAATGAAATCTGGTGCCCTCTTCTGGCCTGTAGACATACATGCAGGCAGAACACTGTATACATAATAAATAAATAAATCTTTAAAAAAAGAATTTTTAATTATTTTATTATTTTTATTTTTTGACTATCTGCTTTAAATTTCAGGCCCCAGTCTTTCAGTAGATTGCTTTAACACTTATTTATTTACATATATGATGTGTGTGCACACATGTGCATATGCTATGCCAAGTGTGGGGATAGACAGAGACAACCTGTGGGGGTTGGTTGTCTCCTTTCATCTTGTGGGACCTGAAGAGCAAACTCAGGTTGTCTGGTGTGTACAGTCTTTCATCTGCTGAGTCCTATGTTTGTTTTAAAGCCTTTCCCAGGCTGAGCTATTCTTAATTTTCTTAACACTACTCAAAACAAAGAAGCATTAGTGATGCCCTGGCTGTCAGTGTTTCCATTCTGGACTGTACTTTTGTATCATATGTGGGCATCTTTGCTTAACCTACATCCACAAAGATTGCTTCTTACATGTCTTCTAGACACTTTACAGTTGTGGGCTTTGTATTCTGGTCTATAATCCATCTGGGCTAATAATCTATATAGGTCCCTGGTTGCTTTGCGTACAACAATCTTAACATTTCTAGTACCCACTTCTCCAGCACTATTTGTTACAAGGCACGTTTTCTGTAAGTCCAGTTTCACAATTATCTCCATATTCAAACACACCAGTGAACTGACCAGGATGAGCTGTGGGCAGAGAGGACAATAGGAAGAGACAAGACAGTGAGGACCAGTTTCTTCTGTAGCTCAATTGCCCTGGAGCCTTGACTGGTCAGCCAGTCCACTGCTTTCTGCTCTAGCTTTGGAAGCGTCAGTGCAGACACTCCCATAAGAGTGGCCCTTCCACCTGTTGCTATCACTTTGGTTCTCACAGGACAGACAGCGTCTCACACTGAGTACCACTGGCTGCCTGTGCTCCTGTATCTGAAGAGCATTCTGCACAGGCTCTGCCTATTTTCTGTAATACCTACTTTACTATAACTGAGGAGTTCACTGCTGTTTCTGTCTGGGACTTGTTGCAAGATAATGTAAGATAAAGGCTTATTGTGATACCCGACCATACATCAACCTTCTTTCTAGTGACTTCTTTCATTTTTATGAAGTTTGACCAAATCATTGCAATGAAAAAGCAATATTGGATAGATGACTGCTCTCAAAATGCTAAAGCTAGTTGTCTCCACGCTTTTCACAACCTACTACAGACAATGAGCACCCCTGAAGAGACATATCAGGCCAATAGGGTGGACAACACACTAGAGGCCATTTTCCCATCTTTAAAGTTAAGTCCTTTGTCTTCCTGCCAGAGAACTCTCCCTCTCATTAACCTGTCTTCTCAGCATTTCACTCCTTTTTTTTGTTTCACCCTTTAACTAAGAATACAAACCCCCTTTCTAAAGTACCTTCCCACCTCATGAAACGTGTGGCACTGAGAATGACATGGTGCCAGTAGGAAATCAGAAGCAGTGGCCTCCAGTAATAGTTGTGTAGCTTGGTCTTCTCATGAGACTCCTAACAGCAGGAACAGGGGCTGTCTTTGACTTTTTTGCTGGCTTGTGGGAACCTATTCCTCATACTAGATTGCCTTGCTCAACCTTAATACAAGGGGAGCTGCTTAGTCTTACTGCAACTTGATATGCCATGTTTTGTTGATATCCATGGGAGGCCTGCTCTTTTCTGAAGAGAAATGGAGGAGTAGATGGGGGCAGGGAGAGAAGGTGTGGAAGGGATTAGGAGAGGAGGGAGGGAACACTGCGGTCTTTGGGATGCAAAATAAATAAATAATTAAAAAGCCTCATGTGTCACCTTGCCCAGCCCTAATATGGTGCTTCTAAGTATATGACTATTGTATCAGCAACAATTCCTAAAAATGAAGTATATCAAAAGCTGAATATTTCTTTCTTTCTTTTTCTTTTTTGCTGAATATTTCTTAAAGACAGAAAATATAGCTGTAAAATAAAAGTTGTTACTGAGAGTGCGATAGATACAAAGCACAGTATGGGAAGGACATACAAAGCTGTGCCTTAGGACGACACATATCAAATGTCTACAACAGGCAGAGAGGCCAGAAGGCAGAAGATTAGAAACACAGTGGGGGCAGTAAGAAGGTTAGCATGGCCTGGGCATGGCTGGGTGGGATGGGACGTTGAGAAAATAGGATGAAATACCAACAGGTCAGGGGTTCTTTATGGCGTGACACAGTATCTCCAAACTGATTGTGGTGAGGGCTGCCCAGCTCTGAGCAGGCCAAACCCACTGAGGTTAAAGCGCTCAGTGTGTGAATTATTCAGTATGCCAATTTCATATCAATAATACTCTTTCCCAAAGGGCTACATGACTCCTATTGTGCTGTGTGGAAATTATGTGGATTCTGACTCAGATCAACTGCCCAAAAGAGGAAAGCAGATTTATGAGACAGGTAACCAGACTTGAGAGTACTCCAAACAGGGCTAGCGATGTGCTTTTGGGGGCCACTGTCTCCACTGTCTTAACAATTCTTAACATGACCAGTACCTGACAGCATGGTTCATTTCCCATGTACCATAACCACACCAAGATGCAAATCTCCTTGACTGTGGTAAAATACATTAAAATTATAAAATCCCTACAGGCAGACATTTACAGATGTATTTGAACACCCAGACCTCTGCCATGTGTATTTTAGAAATGCTGGTAGATGGGTGCTTTCTTCCAGGCCAGGTGCATTACAGCATGAGATGTGTTTCATGAGATGTAGCTTTCTCCTTGAATACTTTTATGAGTGAGAAACGTATGAAGATGCATTGGTTACAATAGACAAAAACAAGGAATGGACATTTATTTTAAGCCATTCAGAATGTGTGATATTAGTCAGCAGACACTTGTCTGCCTCCTCCTGAGGGAACAAACAGAGCTGAAATACCTCCCCATCAATCCTCCTCATGAGAAGTCTGCTTTACAACGAAGGATGCCATCAGAAGACTACAGCAGGATTCTGTCACTGCTTCTTAGGTTTTAACCATTATAGATGATAAGGACACTTGGCAACAGGTAAAAACAAGACCACAGAAGATGTGAACTTCTTGACTCCTGTCTTAGTAAGAAACCAGTTTTCTTACCATCCTGTTGATCCGCACAAAGTCTTCAGGCTTCTTGGCCCAGGGGGGAAGGTCCACATCGTTCACCACCACTTCGCCCTCCCTGACACCCAGCTGGTACCCATTACTGTTGACAAACATCTCTGGTAGGTAGTAGAACTCTGGAATTAGTTCCTGTGCAGAAAAGAGATGCAGCTTAGTAGCCAGTTGGTAAAATCAGTTGACAAAACTGATTAACTTTTACCAATTATAAAAGGAAACAAATCCTTGACCTAATTTCAGCCCTTCTAGTCTCCATTTGAAAACAATTAGGGATCCAAGAAGATGAAACATTTCTTTTACACAATTTACTTTATCATCCTTTCTTTACTGTGAATTCTGAGAAACAGGCACACAGAGTCAAGGGAGTGTGTGGCTCAGTAGTAGAGAGCCCTTGTTTAGAATGCTGGAGGCCTTACATTCAATCCTCAGTAAAACAAACAAAAACAGTGATAAATGGGTACGCAAAGTAACAGCAGTTTCCAATGCCAATAGACAAATGTATGAAGCTGTATCAACAGGTCTATGCTGCTTAGGGACCTTTTACGTATATTAACAAACTATCCAAACTAAAATGTCACTGCCAGGATTTGTTAAAAAAAATCACAATATTTGCTACTTTTGATTTTTATTATAGTGGCAATTATAATTCATGGTATTTATAGACATTCATCATTTTACTTTTTAATTACAAAATAATTTTTGTATCCAGTGCTGATGTTACAGTCTTGGCACCTGTCAGGCTAGTATTCATCAGAGAGATACCCCAGCTCCAACCAAGTTGTTTTACACCCACCACTGAATACAACAGGACTAATACTTATATTATAATCAAGTTTAAATATAGGCTGTGGATAAGCTGGCTTATATATACATAAAGATGACTTATTTTACTATCTCTGTGTGGCATAAATATCTGGACTCAAGATGAACCTGAGTGTCAGTGTGAGGTTTATGCCTCATTAGAATAAATCTGAATAGAAAAAATTATTTTAAGACCTTATTTTTTAACTTTTTTGTAAGTAACTAGAGAAGCTGAAAAACAAACTACAATGGTTTTGAATCGTACTATATATATCCTCTTAAATTCCAAGATGAGGGTTATACTATATTGTAAAAAGCACAACATTAATTCATGTCCTAGGATCCATGCTAACAGAATACTACCTGAAATTTGAATCTTCCTGTGGTCACTCCCAGGGATGCACAGGGGAAATGTAAACCACCAGACAAGAAGTCTTCAAATAAATGGGCCTCAGTTTTCTAAAAACATATATACTTTTTATATGCTTTTCTTTTGTGACATCTTACATTAAAGCTGATTGTATCTCTTCTGGGTGGTGTCTACCTTAGCAAGGCTCTGTGTGAAACTGATTGACACTGAGTCTTAGGATTTTGCAGATGACAAGGAAGCAATAACTAAATTCATTCTCTATGGCATTGCGGGAACATAATGAGGTTTATATAAATGAATTGTCTAGATAAATGGAGCTAAGTTTATTAAGAATAGTTTTAATATAACTACATATTATATTAATTAATAATTATATAGTACATTGATCAGTTTTAATATAATGTAAGAAGAATCAGTTTTCTTATATTAAACCATTCAAATAGAACTCTTTCTAAAATCCATTATATACTTCTCAGACATTTACTTTTTTGTGGAGCAAAGGTTTTGAGTTCCACACAGTATGATGAGTTCTTGGTAAAAAAGCCATGGCCTAACCATCCAGTAACTCAAAGTGAGGTCTAAGGGCTGAGGTATAAACAGTGGCTATAATGCAAGACCCTCACACCAGAGAAGGAAGGGCAGATAAAGAGAGCAGGGAACTTTGGGTGGGTCCAGAAACAGTTCAGTGGGGATGGGACATGATCAAGGCTAAAGCGACCATCAGGGGAAGGGGTGGGAAGACCATCAGAGAGTTTTATTAAAGAGGGGAAAACATGGGCATGGGGAAAACATGGGCATGGGTGGACGGTAGGGGATAGTGGGGACAGACCAAACAGGAGAACCAGAAAGGAGAAGGGGTGGGCACCAGATAATGGAGAATGTTTGGTGAAAGCTGGGTTGTTTGTCAAGTGGAAGAGCAATGGCCATGATCAAATACAGAGAGCTCTGGGTGACAAAGCCAAAGGGAGACTTGGAAGGGAAGGAGAAGATGCAGTGTGCCTATGAGCAGCAGCAGGAGGGACAAGAGGAGGTCCACAGCAAGGTGCAGAGCATGAGGTGCGGTGAGCAAGGCCACAATGAGATGCTGAGAAAAGAGAACTCCAGTTACATCCATATATGTGAGACACAATTTCAAAGAAAGACTTAGTGTAGAGAAGGGGCTGAAAGGAAATCTGTACGGTGAACAAGCATGCTCACTGTCAGTCCTGGTAGGGCTTTTATCTAGGCACAGTGGAAAGGACAGTGCCACAAGCTGGCCCTCCCCAGTAACAGAGTGATGTAGACAGGCAAGGGGCTGCAGTCCAACAGTCCAGAGGGCTGGGATGGGTGCAAGTCTGTAAAGCAATGTTACCAGGGTCTGGAGAACAGTCCTGGGGCAAGGACCTTCCCTTCTCTTCCTCATCTGGCTTGTAAACCAGACAGTTACCTACACTGGTGGGATGAGCTATGAGAGTTTGAAGTTCAAAGGAATCACTCACACTTCCAACAGTCCAACAGTTACTAGACAGATATGGTTTAAAGTAGGTATCAAGAAATTTCTTTTTCTTTTTCTTTTTTTTTAAACGATTACCAGCTGCTTTGAGCGACTTATTGGCAAGGCCACAGGAACCTTAAAACACCAGAGCAATTGTAATGGACTAGTCTGAACAAGAAACTGGGGGAAGTTTGGTGTTTTTGATGGAGAAGGAGGGGAGAGCAAAGCCACAGAGGTCTAGGAGAAGCATCTAATGCAGCAGATAAAGTTTGAAGTTTTATGTCTGTTTCACTGCTCTAAAATTTTGTTTCAATTAGCCAATTTTATTGAAAGTTGGTATGTAAATGTAGGATATTGGTAGCATCTCAGTATATTTATACTGATATTATTTAAAAGATTTATTTTAATAGTAGTACAAAGACTAAGAGAGTATTACCTTTGAGGTCTAGTTGGTTTTGTGCAATGACATCTTTATCTCTTGTGCCAGACCAGGAATCAGTGAAATGATGCTTAAAGCTTAAGGCCACTCAGTCTTAAAGCTGAAGACGGCATTTCCAGGTCTTACTGAGTCCTGCCATGATTCTAAGTACTCTACATGTGTTTTCTTAGTGTTGACAGGCACTTCACAGGATGGACGTCTCACCATCACGTTTTGTAGATATGAACACAGATGCAAAGAGAGGTGAGGAATTTGCCCAGCCAAGCTGTCCAGGTATCCTACTGCATGGAGCCCAGCTATTCAGGTTGAGCCTGAATTCTGATTGCATACTGCCAAGGAACAGTTTTGAATTGTAAGTTTTGGGGTGGTCTGCTACAGAGAAATTACAGAAACAGAACTTAGAATTAAAGGAGAAGTATTGTACTAGTAAATGCTTAAAATGTGAGGCAATGGCTTTGGGACTAAGAAGCAGACAGGGTTGGGGCGGGGTGGTGGTGGTGAAGTGTTACAGTGGGGCTGTCCTAGAGATTACTGAGGAAGTAGGAGATAAGGTCCCTGAGTGATGCAGAGGAGGGATGTTTAACAAGGCTGCATCCTTCAAAGTACCTAAGGAGCTTGTGTCCAAG
The DNA here is from genome assembly GCF_007827085.1 of Peromyscus californicus insignis. Taxonomy (NCBI): domain Eukaryota; kingdom Metazoa; phylum Chordata; class Mammalia; order Rodentia; family Cricetidae; genus Peromyscus; species Peromyscus californicus. The sequence continues at coordinate 35,210,019 of NW_026294617.1, forward strand.
GAACTTTTAGGTAGAATGCTTAAAATGACCAGGGGTGTAAGATATCATGAGAAATAAGGAAGAAACTTATTTTCAGGTTTGGGACAGGGTGTTGAGATATACAAGGTCTAACTTAAGATAGCAAAAGATGGTCAAAATGAGAGGCAGGCTTAACGTGAGGGTCAGTTTCAGAGTAACGAACAGAATGTAGCCACAGGGTGAGGCTCAAGCCAGGGATGCAGAAAGCCCTCCTAGGAGTTATGTGAAGTATGCTTAAGGTGGTGTGCGCACATCTGTACAGCTACTGTGAAGTCTAGGGATCTTTTGGGCACTGAAGACAGTGTTCTAGGTCACAATAACCTGTCTCAAAAGATTTAAGTGAGATTTTTTCTAATTCTGAGCTATGACTAAACATACAGAGTAGCTGTGTGTTTTTATAGCTGCTAGTCCAACAGGCAAAGGGACCTTGGCCTAACTTCCTACAAGGAGGCAGGCAGAAAAGCATTCAACTTCAAGGAGATGCAATGCATGAAAAAGAAAAGACCCAGAGGGCAGAGGCAAGGCCCTAGAGAATGAGAGAGTCACGGTGCACAGGAAAGCCCCAGACAGACAGCACCAAGAGGACCCTGCTGGTTTTGGTCTCCTGTCAAAATGAGCTGCTTCGAGCACTTAGCAAACCAACCAAAAGCATGTTTGTAAACTGTGAAGTGTTTCTCAAAAGGAACCCAGTCTTCTCTGCCTCCATGTAGGCATGCTAGACAAGACTGGCCAAGGCAACTGCTGTTTGGGTTACTGCACCCCACCCCACCCCCACACACTGTTAAACAGCTTCTCTTTAAAGAAAAATCCAAGGAGTTTAAATATCGCTAAATGAAAAACAGTAGAGAAAGACACGGAATATTATTAAAGAAATGGCAAAGTGGATATTGTAACAGGCATTTTGTATCTGCAAATGTGATTTCTAGTTTATTTTAACAGCTATACTAAAACCCTACGGTACAGTTAACAGTAGTATATGCGTTCTGTCAAAAATAGGAAAATATCCTCAAACACAATTTCTAATTTATAAGCTTATGACAAGTTCAAGCTGCTAAGAAATTGAACTGGAAAGTATGTCTTAGGATGATAGAAGACCACTATTAACACTATCATAATTGTGTACCTATTGCATCAAATCTGACATTTCAGTTTAATATATTTTGCTGAGAGCCGCACCACTTTATGGCTTCCTGGTGAAATCAAATCTAACCCAGACGTTTTCACTTTCCTAATATAATTCACTGTGAGGTTTTAAAGCTGCCAGCGCTTTTCTATCCTTTTCCCAAAAGATTGATGCCTGGGCATCTGTTAATTCCACGAGAGCTCATAATGGGTCACTGAGGCAGTGTGAGCACCTCCATTAACTGCATTAATTTACACTATGTCACCTTAATGACACTGTGTCACAGCCACCTTTTCTAACATCTACATAGCTATTCAGAAAGTAACATAACAACTTGGGATGGTATTAAGGAAAATTAGTGTAAGGATATCTCTAAGTGGAATAGCTCTGCTCGCAGGGCATGGCTGAAGGAAAGAAATTTAAAATCAAAATACAAAACCCTAGAGCCAAAACTAACTGATTTGACTCCACTCTTGGGGCCTCTTCTCAGAGGTCACTTGGGCAGCTCCCCTTTCTACTCATCTTGTGTTCATTAGCACAGGAAGAAGCTGACATTAATGGAGAGAGACAGAATGAAACCATCCACTGCATTCTTAGCTCCCTTGCAAGGTTGTCTACCTCAGTAGATAGTGCAGAGATAGTTTCTCTCTGGAAACAAAAACCCGTTTCCTTGAAAACACATCAACTACTATATTACACAGTAGAGACCAGAAATAAAAATTCATGCTCCAGAAGTTAGTGGGATTATTATTCTCAGTAACTCACTCTTCCCTGCTAAATCAGTCATTATTTTAAAATGAAAAATACTTTAATAGATGTATTGAACCATGAACTTAAAAATATCAACTCACCATTAATTATTTTTAAAGACCTCATATATTCTAACATTTTGTCATAAGACCCATATTCTGATGCTGTAACAGAAAGCATCAGAACATACATGAACATATGTGATTGCCCCCCCCACACAAAAACACACACTCACAGGTGTGCACACACATGGAATAGAAACCTGATGGAAACCATATTATCTGCAATTTCCTTTTTTCCTTCCCCCTTCCTTCCTTCCCTACCTCCCTCCTTCAAAACAGGGTTTCTCTATGTAGCACTGGCTGTCCTGGAACTCACTTTGTAGACCAGGCTGGTCTGGAACTTGGAGATCTGCCTGAACATGTCATATTATGGTCAATAAGTACAGAAAAGTGCTGTGCATGGCTAAGGAAGGGCAGATGGAATTCAGAGACAGTATTGTCCACTCCCTGATGAACTTTCCAGAGCAGCAGCAACCACATTACTTCTTCAGGGTGACTTGGGGATGGGGAAAGAGCAGCCTAACATGGCTTTAGGGAGGGAACTGCATCACTGGGGATGATGGTTTGATTATATGTTTAAAAAGTAAACACGCAGATGGCACTGAGCCACTGGTCCCATTATTAGGAATCACCCTTTGCAAATACATGCAAGGTACACAGAGCCCCATTCCAGGACACAGAAGTCCATTTCTGTGTGTGTGAACACGCAGTCTTGCTGAAGAAAGAGATCCCAGGATATAATCACACAGTATGCAAGGGCCAAGGGTGCTGGTCAGGGAGAGCTGACAATGTAGTCGGCATAATGTCAAGGTGGAGAAACACATTCCTTATTAGCCAACTGAGTGTGTGGTGGAGGTACTGGCGGGAGGGGGGTGAGGGGTGGGAGGTGTTCAGTACCACTGCTTGGGGAGGAAAACCAAGAAAATTTCCAGGTTAGGGACAGTCACATTGATGGCTTCTTTGAGGCCTGACTCCAGGTAGTCAAGTACCACAATTAGCAACAAAATGTGAAAGTTCCCTAATTGGTAACAAGAGGAAGGCTGTAGTGGGATTTAGTGACGGAAATGCAGCTTGCTGAGGTCTCTGGTGGTTGAAGCACTGACCGAGTTTTCAGGAAGAAAAGGAAAGTTAAGTTGAGAAGTGTGATTACATAAATAAATAAGAAATAACCGACCCCACGTGTGTGGGCATGTGAGAGTGGACCTCTGAGCTTAGAAAAACGCCAATTCTTTGTTGTTATGATGCTAGGTAACAGTGAGGATGTTTCTACTTGAAATAGTTTGATAAATTAAGGCTACAGCTCTGACTTAAGATGGAAATAGTCAATTGTATAAAAGAATATTTAACTTCCATGCAAATTGTCCACTAGGTGATTCTGTAACATGAGGTTGAGATACTGCTGCCCACGAAGTGCCTTCCAGCTCCCAGTTTTCTTTTTGTTCCCCAGGTGCATTAATAAGAGTAGGCTCCTTCCTGATCCCTGGCCACAGTCAGCTGGAATGATTGCTTATGGATATTTTAGTTTAATTCCTTAGAGAAGTCAAGACTGTTAGGCAAGTGCGGTCACCATATTTAAGTAAGCAGAGCTGCAGGTTAAACCCCGGCTTTTTCGAAATGTGAATGTTATATGCATAAATTAAGACTGACTCTCATCAACTTTAATAGCAACAAATAAAACATGGATGTGCTACATTCTGCTTCAACCTTGTGTGATTTGCTTTGAAAAGGAAATGAACACACAGCTTCCATTCCCTCACAAAATTCTCACTTTGCAGACACTGTACTACTTGGTGTAAGTATTTCGGGTGGACATAGGTATGCAAATCAAACAGCTGAGTTTAACTGGCTCCCTTCTGTAGGACTAAGCCCTAAATTCAGTGTTACCTAACAGTTTTGCACTGATAAAGAAAAAAGGTTTAAAATAAGAAACTATCTATGTAATAATTTGATCATGTGATCTTACTATCAGAAAGAGAGAGAAAGGAGCACATTTTCCTGATGCATCAATCATGGCCATGTAGTCCTTTCCTTTTTCTTAAAAAAAAAAAAAAAAAAAGAGGCACAAGTAGACAATTAACACATCTTTGTATTTACCACTAGTTAAGTTGTACCAACTGCAAAATTGCTCTGCTCTCTTTCTGGGTATTGTGTGTGCTGGTTTAATCTAATATGTATTGTTGCATAGTATCCCCAGGCAGTCAAGTAAAAGGCTAAGGCTGGATAGAAAAGCCTGCATTTTAAATGAGTCTTGTCATTAATGTTTTATTAATTGCCCCAGGCTACACAACCCCAAAGCCGAGCCAGCTATAACACTATGACACATTAAGGTCAGATCCAATTCCCACCGTGTTTTATGCAATGGGCCAAATATTGAGTGAACAGCAGGAAAGGTAAGTTACTGGATCGTTCTTTCCATCTCCTGATTATCCATTTGGGTTAGATAGAGGTTTTTTTAAAAAATGAAAACACCTTAATTGATCAAAACAAAAAAAAAATCCTGAGATACTTTTTAATGGTTCTTTTGTTTTGTTTTGTTTTTTGTTTTTCGAGACAGGGTTTCCCTGTGTAGCTTTGCGCCTTTCCTGGATCTCGCTCTGTAGACCAGGCTGGCCTCGAACTCACAAAGATCCGCCTGCCTCTGCCTCCCAAGTGCTGGGATTAAAGGCGTGCGCCACCACCGCCCGGCTTTTAATGGTTCTTAATTGAAGCTACTTGTTATTAACAAAAAACTCCAGTGCCAGGTATGGAGCACCTCCTTACTTGTCGTTGGTTAGGGAGACCCCAGAATCCCCTAAACAATGCTTTTGCCATTCCTCTTAGTTGTATACCAGAACTAGATGATATTGCTTAAGGCACCACACACCTTGATCATATGCTACAGAGAAATCAAGCTGGAGCTGAGCTGGGAGCCTCCTCTAGCTAGCTTTCAAAGTGCTGGAAGGTGCCATATAAGCTGCTGGGGGAGAAATCTGGCTGTGAACCCTACACGTCACAATGCTAACCTCATCCATCAAAGGTCCTGCTCATCTGGGCAGTGGTGGCACAACTGTCAAGTGATCAAGCTACTTACTACACTGCTGGCGCTTAAGGCCTTCTCCACAAGAAGGAATCCATACCTGGTATTGCAAACTTTCTCAAAAGCCCACATTGAAGGTGTCACAGGAGCTAGTGAGGAGCTTAACTTTGTTGTTTAACTAAGTGTGTGTCAACCCACCTTCTAAATGCATGTTCACACCTAAAGACAATTACCACTCCAGCTTTAATCAGAGAAACCTCTCTTTGCAATAAGCTGCTGGAAGGCACACTGACTGATGGATGTGAAAGGTGCTGAGAACAAGTGAGGGCTGAGTGCTCAGCCCTGAATAAGACATTTATACCATCCCCTCTAAGGCTGGGGAACACTGGAAGAGGACATAGAAAGATGGTAAGAGCCAGGAGGAAGGAAGAAAGACTGCAAACTCCCACCTTCTAGTCAATACACAGTAATTAGAGTCATGAACTCTCTGAAACAACCAATGACCACGCCATATCTGCACATGAATGGGCCCATCAGCAGTCAGGATGGAGGAGGGTCTCAGGGAGCCCTACCCTTCACTGCTGAAACATTTCCTATGGGTTCAAGGAAAGGGAGATCATTTCTTTAAGTTATGCACACACTGGTGACCGCCCCATTAGGTTCCAATGGGTATTCCCAATATATCAGTCAGGCAGATGGCCCTCGTTAAACTACATGGGTCATACAACAACAGACTTTCTTTAAGATTAGATGTAGTATACAATATTAATATAATGGAGTAAAGCCATAACATAAAACGTCATATATATCCATTTATACTTAAAAATAAAAATTTCAACAAGTTTTAGATTTCCATGACTATAAATGATAAATGAACTATATACCTTGACATCAGAGGTATCTCTCTGACTAGTTCTCCACGACCTTGCAATGGATGAGAAGGTTCGGTCTGGATGGTCAAATTTCCCATCATTTGCATTGAGGAAGAAGGTTGTGAATGGCTCCTGAGCAAAGAAAAGAATCAGTCATTGGATCATATGAAACACAGATAGCTACAGTCATTTCTTTGTAGAAACAAGACAAAATGAAAGAACCCAAAGACACTAGTCTCTGAGGCCCTCCATAGGCAGAAGAAATACAGAGCCCTGGGTAAAAAGCCCACACCAAGGTGTCAGGAGACATGGGTCTGGGCTGATTGTGCCATTGCGGCCCATTGCTCCACAGTCTGGCATGACTTCTGGTCTCATGGGCATGTCTTTTTATCTGCAAAACGATGATATACCCTATGATCTCTCTACAAATGATTCCCACGGCATTTATAAGGGAGATTTTCTTTTTTTTCTAGTAGTTCAGCCTATACATACTAACTGCAAGAAGACAAGCCACTCACTCTGAGTGGGGAATTAGTTTGGTGATGTCCATCTTGGAGTAGCTAAGAAGGGCCACCCAAACACAGGGTCTACACAATGGTCTGGAGCTCTTTAGAAATGCAATTCCTATTCAGTTACCTTGATAGCTCCAAGAGCTCTGCAGGAAGTCTCAACTATGCACTGTCTTAGTTCTCACATTCCCTTCTGCTGTGCTGGGGTCTTAGCTGCTGCTTTAGCTTCTGTCCTTTTTCCTTTGCCAGATGCAAACATCCTTTTTCCTCACTAACACTGACCCCGAGGACTATTCTGGATTCACTGGATTCTCCCTGTATGTTCTGAGCAGCTGACATCTCCTTAGACTCTGAACATTGTTCATACAGCTATGACTGCATTCCCCACTATGAAAGCATCCCTGTCTATCTCACTCCCTGTTTCAGCTCCTCCTTAGCTTAACTCCTAGTGCATAGAATTCTTCACTACTTAATTTGTTGAATAAGGAATGAACTAAAGTGAATGCAATTGAGACCTGACACTTTCAGTATTCTGGGACTGCTGCCTTTGGCTAGCATCCTGAGCACTATGTCTATCAATCAGGACATCTCCCATAACAGGAGCCCTGGGATAATGCCATCACAACACCCGGGCATTTATCCCATTTTAATGCCTGCTCTGCAGTTTTTAGGTTGAACGGGAGGCATTGCTTTTGACATCACTAAATTTGTCTCCAAAAAAGAGTAAATAATACTCATTTTCACTAAGGATTCCCTAGTTACCTGTAAGTAGAGCAAAATCAAATGTATATTTCTTTTGCCATACTTAACCCTTTTTTCTTAAGCTTATGATGGGGAGGATCAATAACAAAAATCATTCCCAACTTTGATGATGTTAAGAATTCTGCAGGAGCCGGGCGGTGGTGGCGCACGCCTTTAATCCCAGCACTCGGGAGGCAGAGCCAGGCGGATCTCTGTGAGTTCGAGGCCAGCCTGGACTACCAAGTGAGTTCCAGGAAAGGCGCAAAGCTACACAGAGAAACCCTGTCTCGGAAAAAAAAAAAAAAAAAAAAAAAAAAAAAAAAAAAAAAAAAAAAAAAAAAAAAAGAATTCTGCAGGGCATTTTTCTAATTATTTGTGTCTTTTCTTTACTACACAAATTTGTTTGTTTCTTAATGTGTTAGACATTTCCCATGTCCCTTTACCTTCCTTTCCTTGCCACTAATCTTAGAGGGTGATCATCTGGCAACATCCAGAAATATTTACCTTTTTCAAATCTTCTGAAATTTTAGTGTGAATAGATGTCATCAATTTTCTAAGTTCGTAATATATTATCTTTCTTTTTTTTTTTTTTTTTTTGGTTTTTTCGAGACAGGGTTTCTCTGTGTAGCTTTGTGCCTTTCCTGGAACTCACTTGGTAGCCCAGGCTGGCCTCGAACTCACAGAGATCCGCCGGCCTCTGCCTCCCGAGTGCTGGGATTAAAGGCGTGCGCCACCACCGCCCGGCATTTTTGAATGACAGAAAAGTGAGATGGAAGAGATAAGATCATGAATGATATAGCAAAAAACAGGGGACTCTATTATTGTTCAGCTGGAAACTCTGCCTTGGCCTCATTCCTCCCTCTCCAAACCCTGCTCCCTCAGAAAGACGTCAAAAGTCCAGGCTCTTCCCCCAAAGCTTAAGACCTTGCCTGCAGGGTATTTGAGTCCGGTCTCTATACCTGCCACGTGATTTCTCCTCCTCCCTCCCCATGCCTCATCTCTGGGGTGGAGGCGGGGCACTGGAGAGTCAGAGGAGAACATTTGGCCCAAATAAACCTGGTCATTTTAATTTGGCTTGATCTTGCTTACTGCATCTGTGGAGAAATCTACTATTGGGGTACCAAAAAAAATCAATTATTTTACCTGGAAATCAAATATACAGCCTAGAAGTCTACTCTGTTAAAATTTTAAGTTATATAAGAGACGAATGGATGTCACCATAATTAGGAATAAAAACTATCTGAGGTGTCTCTCACTGATTAAACTTGCCTTGTAGACTTTTAATTTACTACTAAAAGTCAGATGGTAAATGTGTATATATGCTCAGTAAACTAATCAAAATTGGACTGTTAAAAGTGAAAAATAGTGGTGATAAATTGAGCAAAACATGACTTACTAATTTTAAAGTTTGAACTATTTACCTGTCTTGGGCAAGTTCCTTTACATACTGTCCTGGACCTGCCTCTGTTACTTCACTAGCGTAAGCTGACACTGACAATCATCTTTAGGGTAATTACAGGATTAGATAAGATAAGTGAAATAACAAAAAAAGCTCGGTGTATCTTACCTACACGAAAGTATAAAACAACAACCAGCTTGGTGCACCCAGACTGCTAGTTCACTAGATTCCTCCAAAGGCAATGGCCACCTTCCCTGCCTTGTAACCTCTACAGACCAGTCAATTCCATGTTAGAAACAACATTCATCTTTTTTGTTTTCTTCATTCCATTTAAAAACCCAAACTGAACCCCAACCATGTGTAATCACAGCAAAGGAAAGATGAAGGGACACCAGCCCACTGGAGCATGTGGCTCTGGCAGGCCTTGCCCTTCTCCACCATTCCCTCTGCCTTGTTAAAAACTGTTAGATTCCATTTCTAAAGCTAGACACCAAGGTCTATTTCCTTATTTGGCCACTTCTTTCTCCTGGGACTGACTACCAAAGTCCAGCAATTAGAAGCCCCTTTTGGTTCACTTAATGAACATGCCCAATTGAAATTAAACACTTTGTCCTAACATGAGGTCTCCCCTTTACCTTTATAAACCGCCATTTGCCCATGTGCCACATCTGTCTCGTATCTCTCCAGAGGCTGTCCTTTGTCCCTCCAGGACAAAATATCCCTGCCCCTTTCCCTTGTCCCCTTCCCCCTCATCCTCTGTCGTCTCCTTTCCCACCGCATCCTAGCCCGTTCTAACCCAGACCTCCCCTTCTTCTTCTCTTAACAATGACACCTGCTACTGTTTTTCTGCCTAAGTCAGAAAGCAGTCACTTTAACTTTTCTTCCCAGTTTAATAAAGGATCTCTCTGTAAAAACAAGTGTTTGGATGTGGTTTGTGCCTAATCTGGGATCTGGAAGGGAGCCCCCACTGTGCGGAAGTCCCTTTCAGATGCAGAACTGAAGTGCTGTGGAACCTTACAGAGAGGGAAAGGAAACAGGTTGATGCTGAGACCTCCCTGTGCTAGGTCCTGCTGTCTGTCTGGGCTGGCCAATTTGTCTCCCCAGCAGGTGTGTGCCTCCCTCCAGCATCTGTGCAAGTTCAAGGCCACACTTCCATGCGTGGAAGGGATGACTATTTCTACTTTGAGTCTTGAGATATAATTTTCTCCTATTTCTTTTGAAAGAATCCAAAAGTAAGTCTAGAATCAATCAGCATTTTCTATGAATTAACCTGTGTGCCTTCTGTGTGCCACACTTCTGATTTCTGATTAGATATCACTTGTTTTCCTCTAAGTGAATATGCACTGCCCTTAAGTGTCAGCATCCAAAATAACCACAATGAAAGGTTTTATTTGGGTTGGCTAAAGGATGATGCTGGTGAAAGTACTGATGCTATTTTTACTAGACACAGGTTATTTTTTATTTATTTATTTATTTTTTGGTTTTTCCAGACAGGGTTTCTCTGTGTAGTTTTGCGCCTTTCCTGGAACTCACTTTGTGGACCAGCTGGCCTCGAACTCACAGAGATCCGCCTGGCTCTGCCTCCCGAGTGCTAGGATTAAAGGCGTGCACCACCACCGCCCGGCGACACAGGTATTTTTAATGATACATTACAGTGGAGTTTCTTGGGTAATGTTTTCTAAATAATCTGTAATTATAAAGAACGTTCTAAATTATAAGCACATGTAGATATTAAAATTTTGAATGTTACCTATTTAATGTCCTAAGAATTATTGTTATTAAATGGCTGAAGAATTAGCTGAGCACAGAAGGGCTGAGCTGGCACACTGAGTCAGCCAGGGAAACTGGTCATAGTCAGTGATTACTCAGGGTGATTACTCAGGGTGATGTCTCAGGTCCTGGAAGGACAAACATCTGAGCACAACGTGTCCATGTATTATCTTAAGAAATCTCACTTTGGAATGAGGGTTTATTCAGCATTTGTCTGGCAGCCATCAATGAAACAGTCTTTCTAGAGCCTAGCAAGTCAGACAAGTGATTTCACTGGGAGTTTAACTAAAAGAATATTCTTAATTTAAAGTAATGAGGTATATAGCTAATTAGCATTTTTATGCAATTATCATCATTGTCATACTAAATATATTGAAAGATAATGAATGTAATGACTTTAGGTCTAAAAGGACTGAAAGGTAGAAGACAGCCACTTATTTTAATATGTATTATATTTTATGAACAGATTCTTAGTGACACACATTATAAATGCATTTTCTACTTCATAAAGTCCTTAGAGTAAGACTGAAGAAAGCAAAGTTCCCTGGGCCATTAGCTGAATGCTCCTTAAGCTGTTAGACCACAGGACTCCAGTACTCTGTCTCTGATAGCTTCTCATGAAGCATTTGAGCCAAATGAAAGCTAGATACATGTGTTGTTGGATACAGCAGTCAATAGACGTAATATTGTGCTAGAAATATAACATATTCTTTGGATTCCAAAATGAGTTCAAAAATGTTAAACATCACATAAATAATTTTTTATTGGTTACATGACCAAAAAGTAACATTTTGGGTATACCAGGTTTAAAATTTATGAAACTAATTCCACCCGTTCCTTTTCCTTCTCACCAAGGGTACTAGAAGCTGTTAAACAGTCAGGGATTCCCTGTGAGACAGCAATGCTTTCTGTGCAGGAGACACGGAAGATCGCTGTCAGGCCCTTGCATAGTTTCAGTCCTGTGTTCTACCCAATGGAACAGCAGGTCAGCCAGAGGACCTCTTGTGTTTTTGGACTGGAGAAAAGGTTTAGCTTACTTAGAGGAGAAAAATATTTAATAAATCTGGTGGTTGAGAACAAGTGTTTTTCTTTTAATGTGTTTTGCCAATCTGTCTCCAGATTTGACTAATTGGCATTCACAGAAAACACGTAACACCACTGTGTCTACTTCAAGATGCAATCAAACATTACTCTCATTTAAATCTCAAGACAACCCAATTGAAACATCTATTGTTGTTGTTGCTCTTGTGGTTTTCACACACAGCCCTGGACTTCTGTCCATCTCCAAGAGGCCTGGGTGAGGTAGACTCCCCTTCACTGTGGTGGCTCACCAAGGCTGCGGCATCAGGGACTCTGATGAGGTATAAAAGAGCCTCTCAGAGTGAAAACTTGGGTTCAATGTTTTCTAAAAAGTGGTTATGTTATGATTCTGGGGGCCTCTTGCAAAGTGTAGGTGGACTAACCTGATGAAACCCAATGGGCTGTGTGGGTTGTGGGGGCAGTTCTTGGCCTGCTTAGGTACAGCCACATTTTTCCTTGGCTCCCAGAGCAGACAGCATATAGAACTTTACAGGCACCCTTTCCCTAGATTTTAAATCTATGCTTCCTGTACTGATTTTTGTTTGTTGGCAGTTCATTCATGCCTCAGAGGTCATTCCCCACTATTAGTGATAATGACTTGAAATTTGGCTTTATGGCCTAATCACTGGTGATCAGAGAACTGAATTTATCAGTCTTTTTGTTTTCTGAGTACAAATCGATTAAAGACTACATTTTATGCCTGTGGCTGTCAGAAATCAGGTCCCCTAAACCCTGACTGATCAGTTCTATAGTCTGCTCATTTCTGAGGCTGGAGCCACAGGATGGATTCCATGAACTCTGTGTGCGGAAATCTGAGGGTGTCATCTCTTGCCTGAGTGGGAAATGCCTTCTGCCTACTGAGAGCACTGTGACCATCAAGTGAAGGAGGGCCACTCTGACTGGTTCCCATAGTCAGGCTTGGCCACAGATGTAATGCTCTCAAAATTACAATTAGATCTAATTATTCTAGCGTCTAAAATACAATTAAGATTTTTCTTAACTTCCAGTTTCATACAATTAAGCTGAATCTTGGAGAGATGAGACCAATTAAAAATCTTGGTCTAAAAAAGGGATCACAATTTTCTGTCTTTACCTCTGATTTATAAGTACAGAGTTGGTATTTTCTTAAAGTCAGTTTGGGGTTTGTTTCATTAACATATTAGTTGATCTAAAATTCAATATATACACCAGAGGGTCCTTTATGACTCATTTGGGGATACAGGGGTGGGTGTGTGTTTGTGCGCATGCACGCAGGGTTAGAGTTAGTAACAGAGTGCCTGCTCAGCATGTGCTATCCCTAGCTCAAAAATAAGTATAGAAATTTAAGTAACTGGCTTCCTAACCCAGTTCTACAAAGACGACCATATATTTATTTTTTTAAAATTCAAAGCAAAGTGTGGTTGTGCACATCTGTAATCCCAGCATTTGGGAAGCTGAGAAGGAAGATCACAGGTTGAACTCTTCCCTGGGGTACATGGCGTCCATTTTCTACTCACTGGCCTCTAGTCATGAAAGTGAACCCCAAATGTACTTGATTTTCGTTTAATATACTCACACTCTGGAGTTAGAGACCGCTAAGTTAAGGATGATACTTACAATTCGAACAAGCCACGACAGAGCCGAAGTTGCCGTTGAGTAATGTGTATTATAGTGGTAGGGAGGGCTTTGATCATCTTCCCATGTCTCATAACGCTCTGCATAAAACACTGCTCTCTTGGGGTTCAAAGCACCAATTGGCTGTAAAAAGATAAAAGAAAATGTTCTGTTTCACACAGCAATAGTAAACATCCTAGATGTCCAGGCTTCATTCTGAAAGTACTTCAGCACTAATGGACTGCTCTGTATGGCATTTTCAATGAGTGGATTTCAATATTAATTACTAATCAGTGTACCCAATAAAAATACACAGGGACATGTGTAAAGTCTCCAGACTTGGCTATAACTTTAGAAAATTAGATTCCCAGGGTCATTCAGGTTTTTGTTATTTGAAATTTTTTTCTTATTTTTTTTAATCATATTCTTGGACCACTCCCAACACTTCCCAGATCCTTCCCATCTCCCTACCCATCCAATTTTATGTTCTTTCTTGATCTCGCTCAACAAACAAAACACAACAAAAAATAAAAACCAAAACAAGCAAGTAAACAAAAACCAGTAAGAAAAAATACCAAAGCAAAATGAAAGTGATTCAGTTTTAACTGTTCAGGTCAAATCAGTATTTTCATGATTCCTTTTTGTTTTCCCTGGCTCCTTAGCACACACGATAGACACTGAGCTTGGCAATAATTATTAAGACAGATTTCTATATTGTTGTCTTTGCTGAGTTGTGGAACTTCCTTTGCATTAGCTTTCCTGTTTGCTAGGCTCAGTCTGTATGCTATATGCTAGGGAGCCAAGGTCCTTCAGAGGAGGAAGCACAGTTGGAACACTGGTCCTGTCCTGCTATTGCCCAACTGGAGCACTGTGAAGGCAATACAGACCCCATCTTAGGGTAGGGCCACCATCTTAGACCACCTGCTGTACTCAGTTTCAGAAAAGACCTCAGGAATGTACCATGACAACTCAAATGGATACAGAGCAGTATCCTCCTGCAGACATTCTGTCTGCAGTTTATGGCCCTTGAAGATATCTAGATAATCCTGCTGAGCAGTCCAGATAATCCTGTTCAGGGCGTTGTGGTTCCCCGCCAAAAGTCTAACCCAATGATTTCAAATGTGGTTTTGCGCCCAAAGTTTAGACCAATAGTTTAAAAAAATCACCTTGCCCCACATCACTTCTACCCAATCCCAAGTTGCCAATTCCCGGCTTGTGGTTTTTCCTATAAAACCTCTCTACACCTGGGCTCGTGGCCACTGCCACATTTCCTTCCATCTGTTGGTGGCCCAGGATGAACTTCACAATAAAAGGACCCTTATGTCCTTGCATCGGAAACCAGCTCCTTGGTGGTCTCTGGGGATTTTGAGAAACAGGTACAACAGCACCAATCCTTTTTATGAATTTGAACAACACACTAAGTGAAGAAGGGCTGATCCAGAGGACTCAGATTCACATGCAGGTGCCTTGTGAAGCCACTACAACCTGTGCTATCAGGACTTTAGCGGAGGATATGGGCTACTTTCTTCCCTCCAAAAGCTCATGTTAACTATTAGACCATGGCTCCAAACTTCTTAGCACACCCAGTCTTTAATGATTCCTAGCACACTCTCACTGTATAAAGTGAGGACACGATTGTTCCAAGATATGGCTGAGGGGAAGGTTTTTATTGTAGATACGAGGGAAAGAACAGCCAGAGGTGTCTGGAAGAGTCCTTAGTAGGGAGAGAAAGCAGTAGACTAAACATAGTCAGCAGAATGGACCATGCCCTGAAAGGAGAGGGGTCGGGGGGGAGTGGGGGTAGGGAAGAGCGGGGGGGGGGGGGGAGAGAGAGAGAGAGAGAGAAGGAGAACAATGAGAGGGCCAAGAGTGCCTGGCTGAAATGGCAGGGCTATATAGAAACGAGATGCTAGGGTAAAGAAAGAAGTTTAGGGTAGAGAAGAGGGTGAGAAGAGCTGAGGAGAGCCACAGGCATTGAGTGAGCCTAGAAGCCAGCCTGAGCTTTCCTGTGCTAACAGGCACCACAGAGAGCCATTTGTCTCAGTTTCTTTTGGACAGGACACTCATGAGTGCAAATAGCAACTGCCTTAGTTCAATTTTCTGTCTTCGTTTCCTCATATATGGAGTCCACACTTAACAGCTAGGTTCAAGTTACTGTTTTTAGCTGCATACTGTACAAATAAGTGTTTACACAGAAAATGAAAGTATTAAGCATATCAGTCTTTACCTACAAATTTAATATTACTACTTAAGCATGAAGTTCTCCAAAAGCTTAATCTGAACAGGAGAAGTCATAGAAAATTAGTATCTCAATGGGACATATAATGTTACACAAGAGAGAAAAATTCATTTATAAACTGCTGTGAACCTTTTCTTTTGGTCCCAGAAGACTAATTTAAACAACACAATGATGCCAGCAGTTAAGGCTGCTAGAATTTTCATAATAAGCTCTTATTTGTAAGGTGCTTAGCCTAAATATTGAAGTTATTTGTAAAGTATGTTCCTTTTATGTTAGCCTTTATTATGACTTAACCAATATTAAACAACTTATTTATTTTTTAAAAGTTGTGTTTCTTAGGTACAAGAGTATTAATATATTTTTTTAAAGATTTATTTATTTATTATGTACACAGAAGAGGGCACCAGATCTCATTACAGATGGCTGTGAGCCACCATGTGGGTGCTGGGAATTGAACTCAGGACCTCTGGAAGAGCAGTCAGTGCTCTTAACCTCTGAGCCATCTCTCCAGCCTGGGTATTAATATTTTAAATTTTCAAAACCATTGGCCTTTTTTTGTGACTCCTGGGATGAAAGCATAAACCTTCCACTTATATACTTCAAGGCTTAAGCCCCATTCTGTGCTAAATCTTTTTACACAGATGTAAAAAAGGAAGGCATTTCTTCAAATATTATGTAAAACTCTTGATATTTAAAACAAATGTAACTTTTATGGTTGGTGAAAGGACAAGAGCTACCAAGTAGAAAAATGAAAGTTACATAGTGAACCAGATCTGGACTCTTCTAGATGTCCACATAACGAACTTCTAACTCAGTGAGCCATCTGAGAAGTGTGTGGTGCTTTCTGTCTTGAATGTGCTGGTGGATCTTTCAGTTGAAGGACAGCTGCCCATAGAGAGGGTCAACCTTATATTGATAATGTTTGCTCACAAAACATCAAGGAAGAAGGAAAAAGAAGCCAGTCCTTTTCCTCAATTACCCAAAAAGGAGAAAACACATATTTACATTTTTTATTTGCTCAAGTTTCACTGAAGTCTCTCTACTGGAGTATTTGCAGAAGCACGTGAGCTCTGTATGAAAAGCTGCACTGTGTCAAAGCCTGCAAACCTCTCCTTTTTACTACTTCAAATACATTTCTCATTTGGAATTTTTGTCTAATGAACCTATGAATAAATTTTCTGAAATGTAAACAGTTTCACTTATTGTTACCACTTTAAAATCATTTTGTTTCTAGTAGTCAAGAAACAAACTTTTTAAAGGAAAAAAAGCTTCCAGTTGTTTATGAGGAGATTCAAATTCTGTTAATAGATGGCCTCTTTCTTACTCCATCCAAAGGACATCAGAATCTCTCATACTCACGTCAACATCAACTCTCTATTGATAAGGTTGTAAGTCTGGCATCTTTTTAAAACTTAGGTGAGTATTGCAGTGCAAATCCCATATCAATCTTGCAGATGACTATAGTTGAAATTCTGGTGAAAACACACGGTTTACTGAGATTGACACATTTGGTTGGCAATAGGAGCTAGTCTCCTTTCCATCAGCATTTAGATACGGCCATTGTTGTGACTTCCACTTAAAGAGTTTAAAACGGGTTTTAGATCTACTGCTGTTTTATGCTGCAAATGAACAGTGACACATGACATA
Organism: Peromyscus californicus insignis; assembly: GCF_007827085.1. Classification (NCBI taxonomy): domain Eukaryota; kingdom Metazoa; phylum Chordata; class Mammalia; order Rodentia; family Cricetidae; genus Peromyscus; species Peromyscus californicus. The sequence continues at coordinate 35,226,838 of NW_026294617.1, forward strand.
AAGTCAGGCACAAGGGGCAGGCAGAGACTAAAAATACGATTTCTAGACCCATAAAACCCTGTTGTTTTTAGAAGGGCGAGTAAGCTTATATAACTTGCTAAATGCTATTGATATCTCAAGAGATGAACTGACATGTGTCCAGACAGTCATATGCCTGGTAAAATTGGGAAGGGATTGTTTATGTAGCAGCAAAACACTGCTGTATCTACTGAACAAATGTTTGGTCCCTCACTTGCATCCCTTATCATCCACTCCTCAAAGATGCAGCAGAGAAATCTGTCTCAGAGGAGAGTGCCACAAAAAGCTTTTGTTTTCTTGAACAAGTTTGTGATTTTACTCTATGGAGAAAAAATATCCTGAGAGATGCCAGCATAAATTTATAATATTCAGGACATCGTATCTATCCATCTTTCATCTATCTACTTATCATTTGTCTGTCTGTCTGTCTGTCTGTCTGTCTATCTAACTATCTAACTGCTGCAAACACACAACAGAACAGGCTCTACTTGGACCGCACTTTGATGCATTTGGGTGAGAATTCTTTTGATATATAAGTGAGGGTTTTTTCCATTTTATTTGTTTTTCTATTTTCTCTTTCTGTTCCTTTAGCCTTGATCCATCAATATTTTCTACGTTAAAACCTATGTTATATCAAGTCATTTTTCAGAATAGGCATCTATATCAGGTAAGGAAAAATGACTAAAAAATGTAAGTTAAAAAGACTACTGGGTAAATATTGAATGAAAAACTAGAGCATTGCGAGAAAACTCGGGATACAAAGCTGAACTGACTTGAATAAATAATAAATGTCAACTCAATAAATGGTCAGTTTCATCCAAGTAGATTATGATTTTTAAGAATTAAAAGGGCTTTCAAAGAGAAACATGATGTTCATTACAATAACCTCAGCACTGTACATTACTAAAACCTGGAAATGTGCATGTCAATGCTCACAGTACTGAGGTTCCATCTGTATCACTTAAAATGTTTCTGTGAGCCGGGCGGTGGTGGCGCACAACTCTAATTCCTGCACTCGGGAGGCAGAGACAGGTGGATCTCTGTGAGTTTGAGGCCAGCCTGGCTACAGAGTGAGTTTCAGGACAGACTCCAAAGCTACACAGAGAAACCCTGTCTCGAAAAACCAAAATAAATAAATAAATAAATAAATAAATAAATAAATAAATAAATAAATAAATACATAAATAAATAAATAAAATAAAATAAAATAAAATGTTTCTGTGGCTACTACCTGCCACTATGATTTTTAAGGACATTGTGTATTTGTATAAGATACTGTTTACTCATCCATTTTCTGGAGTGATTTACACAAATATCTGGGGTCTGCAAGGCATCCCTTTATCTAACTTCACAAGAAGGAAAGGGAGACCTGACGACCCCTCTGTCCACACCACTGTGTTGCACTTTCATGCTGACTCTAAAATTAGAATCTCTGTGTGCCTTTTTTCTGCCTGTTTGCTTCCTTATCTACCAAAGAATCTCAGAAACAGATGGAACCAGCTAGGCACAGTGGTACACACCAATAATCCTAGCATGGGGGAGGTAGAGGCAGGAGGTCAGATCCAAAGAAGGAAGGGAGGGAGGGAAGGAAGAAGGGAGGGAGGAGGGAGGGAGGGAAGGTGAAAGGAGGAAGGAGGGCGGGAAAGGGAGGGAGGGTCAGAGTCTTAGCCCAGTCCTATGCCCTCGTGTTACTTACGGATGAGGAAACTGAGATCTCAAACTTAGCGACAGCTCTGCAGCTTACAGATTTCCAGCAGTTTACAATTGCTGTGCTGTGCTCTGCTGTGCTAGAAACAGCCTGAAGCTGAGTCAATGTGTTTGGTTTCTAAGGAGAGCTTTTGGGTGTTTCAAAATCCTTATCATATCAGAATTTCTGATATACCTAAGTTATCTTTCATTGTAATAATCAAGGGCTCAAAAATCTATAACACAGGCCTCTCAAACTCTTATCTTTTCCACTTCTTCAATCATGAACTACATGACATCATCCCGAAAAACATCTTCATGACAAGGCAGGACTCACTCCTACAGACCCCTCTGCCCTTTGCTTCTCTCTTATCTGACTCATGTTTTTGGAAGTGGTTCAGATTTCATTCTGGAAGCTTCACAGACAGTGCCTAGGAATAGTGAAGTAAGTTTGTAACTCATTTTGCCCATTAGAGTGGACCTTAAATGAAACATCTAAACTATCCACATCTGAATTCTCAGCACCTAGTACAGCACCTGGCTTTTTCTTTTTTTTTTTTTTTTTTTTTTTTTTTGGTTTTTCGAGACAGGGTTTCTCTGTGTAGCTTTGCGCCTTTCCTGGAACTCGCTTTGGAGACCAGGCTGGCCTCGAACTCACAGAGATCCGCCTGGCTCTGCCTCCCGAGTGCTGGGATTAAAGGCGTGCGCCACCACCGCCCGGCGGCTTTTTCTTTTTTTAGCTGAGTAACAAACACTGAATGAATAAAGACCGACTAGAATGGCTATAGAATATCATGAAAAACTTCCATGTGGGGATTTTAGACAAAGTGTTTAGCCATAAAACAAGGCAAACAACCAAGTGGAAACATTTGGAAGACATATCAAGGGCAGGTTCCTATAACTAAGAGACCTAAGGAATCAGTGAGAAAGGGATGCACAGGCCAGTGCAAGGACTAAGCATCTGCAAAAAAGTGCACTCTGGGGAAAGGGCACTAATTCCAATGAACGAAGATACACCTACAACCAGCTTCTGCAAATGAGCGAGAGCAACAGTTCCTCTGTCCATTCCTCCTTCCTTTATGAACTAGTCCTTCTTCATACATAGTAAGCCTGATGCAGGTGGGCTGACCCCTGACAACCCCAAACTGTCATCAAGTTTCTCAAAATCCTATGTGGCCACTTTGGGGCAAAAAATAAAACAACCCATGATCAGAGTGGATCCAAAGAAACTTAACTGCCGGTATATGGGAAGAAAGCCATCTCTGGTGGGGCTACAAAAGCCTCCTTGCTATACTGCTGAGAGCTGGTCAGCTCAACACCAGAGCAAGGTGCAGCAGAGATGTTCTCAGAGTAGGTCTTCCCAACACTGACCTACTCTGGATTCCTTAGAAACACTAGGTTTGCAAAAACTTTATCTTTTCACTGGGCAGTGGTGGTGCACACCTTTAATCCCAGCACTCAGAGGCAAGAGGCAGGCGGATCTCTGTGAGTTCGAGGTCAGCCTGGGCTACAGAGTGAGTTCCAGGAAAGGTGCCAAAGCTACACAGAGAAACCCTGTCTTGAGAAAACAAAGAAAAAAAAAGAAAAAAATACTTTATCTTTTCAATTGAAGCCAGTTTAACTTGACCTTGTACTACACAAAGCCAAAGTCTATATTAACATTACTATAATGTCAATAGAGTTAAATTATTTTTATTTACTAGATTGTCAAAAATTATCAAGTTCCATGACTTTCATTTAAAAAGTCTGGTACATTTAATACTTTTCCAATAGTCTGTATTTATTTAGTTATTGAAACTTCATCATCAGGCAGGTTATATACTAACCTAATAAAACTTTCATTTTGGTTACTTTTATTTATGGTGGAAAAGAAAGATAAGAACAAGTAGGAAGATGCTATGGGTTTCTGGTTTGCTCATTCTCCAGCTTAATCAACTCCACTCCAGGTGCACAGGCACTCACCAACACTCGCACCTCAGCACATGCATTTGCACTGCCACATTTCAAAGCCCCAGGCATTATCACTTCCTCTTTTTAAATGGCATAATAATGTGGGAAACGTTAAGTTCATCCTCACCTGCCAGTCAGACAACTCCTATGTTAACAAAATAGATCTTTCCACTTTGTGAATGAGTGTGTTTGTGCATATGTGTGTGTATTCGAACCTGTGTGTATACATGTATGATGTCTTATGTTTATGTCAATATTACCAGGATTTGGTTTTGTGATGAAATGATTTCTTTTATCAGAAGACATGACTGGGAAATGGAAAATCCCATTTGTACTTTAACGAGCAGAGACTATGATTCATGTCAAAATCATGTAACCACTAGAACCTGGGAGTCAAACTCATGTGAGTAGATATAAATAACTGAGGCACTAACATGTATCCTGTTTTAAGACAAGTTTCATAACAAGCTCATATTTCCATAGGGAATATCTATATAAATGGAAGGAAAAAAATCTCTCCACCTACTTACTGGTGGCTGGTACTGAAAAGATTGGTCAATGACAGACCATTTTATTTGTCAAACAATAAATACAATTTATAATGAGTGATACTTGAGCCTGTGCAGTCTAATAAAAAAAGAAGTCTAAATAAAACCCTTTCCCATGCTCTTCATTGGTTTAATAAAGGTGGCCAGGAAAAGAATAAGATCATAAATGAAAAAAATTCATTCTAGATAAGTGTGCAACTCATGTTTTAATAAACACTTAGGGTCAGTGTTTTGGCATTTAAGGAGGTAATAAAACAATAGTGGCATGAAAAATGTATTATTGAACGCTATTCTTTTTTACCTTACTTGAATTAAAAATGATTTAGTTGAATCAAACACTCTTTCACTAGACTTTTTAGTCAATCATGACTAAGATAGAGAAATTCAGAGGGTGACTGAGAATTTGCTGTGTATCCATCACTCCTTGAATGCCCCTTGTGCACAAGGTGTGACACTAAAGGCTGTCTTAATTAGGGTTTCTATTGCTGTAATAAAATACCATGACCAAAAGCAACTTGAGGAGGGAAGGGTTCAGTTCATCTTACAGTTTTTAATCTATCACAGAGGGAAGCCAGGGCAGGAACTTAAGGAAAGAAGCTGGAGGCAGGAACTGAAGTAGAGGTCATGCTGGAGTGATACAGGATTGCTCTCCAGGCTCATAGTCAGCTTTCTTATACTTTCTAGGACCCACAATGAATTGGGTCCTCCTACATCTATCATTAATCAGGAAAATACCCCACAAACTTGCCTATAGGCCAATCTGATGGAGGCATTTTCTCAACTGAGGTTCCCTCTTGCCAAATGATCAGGTTGTGTCAAGTTGACAAACAAAACAGCAACAAAACTAAAAACCTAACCAGCACAAAGGCCCTATCTACATTGGTGTAGGCAAAAATAAGCCCATCCTTTCATTAAATTTACGTTTCTAGGGATTTTATCACAGTGACAGAAAAGTGACTAACAGGTTCTTATGGAAATTGAACTTAACACTATGTTCCTAAAATTAGGGCAAAGTACAGGAAGAAGCCCCTGAAAACTGAGGTGTCTTGAAGTTTAAGCTTCATTTGTTTCCTGGTAAACTCAGTTATGACTCCACTGAGCATCGTATCTTCTACGGATCTGTGTAAAGAGTGTGGCTGCCTAAACAATGGCTCTGTTGTGAGGGTCAAGGTTATACCTTACGATCTTTCTGACATCTGGAGGTTTGTACAAGTTCAATCTGCTCTTCCTTTCATTTAATCATAAAGAGCAAAGTCTCAGGTGTATTTCAGTTCACACGTGGTAACAGAAAGTGACTTTCTTTCCTTCGGGAACAAGAATCCAAAGGGCCTGCACAGCTCTTTTCCCATCACCCAGGGCAGGCCAGGGTCCCTAGTTCATCCTGACCTGACCTCCAGCTCCATGTGCAAGTGGCTGTCCCGCCCCTCTCAAGTAGCATCAGTGACATCTGCTGAGAAAGAAGTTTCCTTTTCTTACACTGGGGCTACTGGGATTCTTCTGAGTCCAAGTATGAAGTAGGAGCTACTACAGCCATTCCACTACTACAGAGAGGAGAGGGAATGTCCGAACTACCACAGGCTGTGGAGCAGAAGCAAGTCTGAAGTCTACAGTGGCAAGAGACACATGTTGGCATTATCTGAGCCACTGAGGAAATCTTCCTAAAAAGCCAAACCCTTCTCTGAATCTTTCAGTTATAAGAACCAATGGTGCTGATTTGATGTTTGAGCTATTTGAGCTGAGTTTTCTGAACCTTTAACTCAAAAGGTTTCTGCATAATTAGAAGCCACAGAGACAGTGTAAGTTGGTGGTATAAAGAAATACTTAATTTTTCATGTTTGTGTATTTAATAGTTTCTCTAATATTATAAGCAGTAAGGAATATGATATTATTTGGGACCTCAAATGTTAGCAAAAACAAACTCTAGAATTATTGACTGCTAATTCTAGAATTGTTAGTTAGATCAAGACTCCTAATCTTTGCTTTTAAAATAATTACTTTTCTTATTAATTCCAGTTAATAACATTTAATAATCTCAATTCTGCCTTGAGCTGTTGGGAAACAATTTCCCACTGAAGCCTTCTTTTTCTGTATCTGTTAGAACTGTGAGACGTCCCTGTGCTTCTGGGTGGTTCCTCCTAGTGCAGTAGTGCTGTACCCACTGCAGCCACCCTCCCTCCCTCCCTCCCTCCCTCCCTCCCACCAATGGTACACATCTAATGTCACTTTCCCATTGGTGCACAGGAAGAGACATTTTCATCCATTAAAACCTTGTGTATTAGTGGGCTTTATAAAGGGTAGTCCTGGGTTCCTAGACCATCTGTATGGAAGTTCCTATTAAGAAATCCAGTGAACCATGGGAACAATGCGAGGGTAATTTATTAACATATCAAGAGGCTTTAATTTGCTAACATTTTCCCATCCTGTCAGTGTGACAGAGTGTAAATAACAGACTGCTAACGCATGGGTCAGGACGGTGGGAGAACTGCAAGCAAAAGCTACCTCTCTTTTCCCACTCATGCCTTCAACCACCCAGTACTAAGGGCCGATTCTATGCTTGCAAAAAGAGACAGTTCATGTGCATGGTCCCTGATTAACTCGGGCTCCGCCTGTTTGTCTCTGCTATTTATTTCACACTTCATAAAATTGGGGACATATATGTGAGTCACAAAAGGCAAAGCGCTGTCAAAGGAGGCATACACTGAGCACTCTGAATGAAGGCAGCTTTTCCAGTTATTTCAGAAGCACAGGCTGTCACCCCAGCTAGTCAAGAGGCTGAGGCAGAAGGACCTCAAGTTTAAGTCCTATCTGGAGGCAGAGTGAGCGCAAGGTGGCATGGGTAACTTAGTGAAACCCTGTGTTAAAATAAAATAGAAAAGGAGGGCTTAGGATATGGCTTGGTGTAAAACACTGCCTACCAGACACAAGGTCTCCAGTCCAGGAATCAGCGCCACCACCCCAAAACCAGTGATCTCATCATTTTACACGGGGAGATGAAATTCTGTTACCATTAGCAAACACTCTAGCACCTAACTCCTATAGTCCACAGAACGAACACTGTATTTTCTTTGGCTGTATTAGTATTTCAGGAAGGTGTGAGCCCAACTGCTGTGGGGTATCTGAGCACACGCCCCAGTAGGTCCCACTCTCCTTCACCCTCACCACTGTCAGTTTCCTCTCTTAGGATCTAAGTTCTCATCTTTGTTCAGGACTGATCTCTCCCCACAAGGCTGATCTGACTCATTCTCATTGGGCTCACCTATCTATCCAGTGCAGAGGCCTGTTTTCTGCACACACAATGAGTACATGTTAAGTATTTGCTGACAGAATCACTGCAGGAAAGGAAGAAGCCTTGGTGTGTGAGTTTCCTTTGACTATGACATTATAGCTGAATTTCAGATCAAAAGGACCATTCCTCCTTTATATAAAAAAAGAATCAAATAACTATAACACAGCATATGAGGGGTCCTAATTTGCTTTTTGTTGCTGTGATAGAACATTATGATAAAAAAACAACTCGGAGAGGTTTTATTCTAGATCATAGGTCATAATCCATCACCAAAGGACACCAGGGACAGGAAGCGGGAACTGAAGCAGAGGCCATGGAGGAATGCTGCTTACTGGCTTGCTCAGCCTACTTTCTTATGTAGCCCAGACAGGCCCATCTGCCCAGGGGTGGTACCACACACAGTGGGCTGGGCCCTCCTACATCAATTAGCAGTTCAGAAAATGCCCCAAGACACGCCCACAGACCAATCGGATGGAGTTAATTCCTCAGCTGAGGTTCTCTCTTCCCAGGAGACTCTAATTTGTATCAAGTTGACAAAAACTAACCAGGATATGAGGTGAGCATACAATGTGCACGGTCCTTGAAAATCTACACTATAAAACTTCATTTTCATACACACACATGCACACGTAGTATCTAATAAATTGTATCTATCAATGTTAAAAAGGCATGATTTACATCATTTTAAAAATCACATTTACTTACTTATATATGTGTGTTGTGTGTATATGTGTGTGTGTATGTGTATGTGTGTAGGCCCATGTGGAGCCAGAGTCTGTTCTCTCCTGGGGAATGAGGACAGGTCAGCTTGATGGCAAGCACCTTTACCATCGGAGGTAAGCCACGTCTCTGGCCCATATAGACAAGACTTTAGAGAGCAACTTTAACTGTTACCTTTGCACCGAATAGGTTTTGCGTTAATGACCAATGAGTAGTCCTCTATCCTGGCAAACATGTACAGCGTCTGTCTGTACAGCATACCCTCTACAACAGTATACAACAGGCGTATGCTGTTGGCATCATCACTACCTGAAAGATATTTCAGATCGTAGAGCATGTGGCTTATGGTAATGCCTGAGAATTCTAACCAACATACACAGCATTAATTAATTGTTTTAGGCCACACATACATAGCACCTCACCAGAGCTCATCACTATGACCTGCTTATCACTGTTCCAGTACTCAGATGAAGAAACTGAAGCAAAGAGAGAGTGAGTAACTTTGCCTGATGCCCCGCACTGTAGATGTGGACCTGCGATTTGAGTGACATGCTAGGCACCATCAAGCATGCGCAGTTTGAAAACTGATTCATGGGGGCGTGACTCAGTGTTCAATAAGAGCTCAGGCCGCAGCGCTGCTTTGGGCATTTCTAATTCTTAGTGCACTTCAGCTTGGCATCTCATTTAACGTTTCACTTCAAAATTAGGTTAACTTACCCCAAATCTGCTTTGTAGTCCTTACCCTCATCCTGAGTCCTTTGGAGGGTCCCACCTTCTCCATCTAAACAGATCCTTGCTGGTTTACCTTCCTTCCTCCTTAATGCTAAGCCCTTCCCAGAGGACACCTGCTACTGTGGTCAGGACAGCATTTCTCTTCACCTCAGGAATACAGCACACGAGTGACTGGCCGTTAGACTTTGCACTAACTTTAGATTTCTCCCCAGGACTAACCCTAAGCACCTTCTTCCTGACCCTGCTTTCCCAGACACTCATTGTTCCTATGATGGTGTTGATAATGTCACTAATAGTTACATAATTCCTGTGGCTTGAGTTGATAAGAATTGGAGACTGATCTACAGAAGAGGGAATAACTTTCTCACAGACTCACTGAGTATGTACACTCTGGCAGAAACCCTTTCTGCTGAAGCTCCTGTAGAGTAGAGATTTCTGTGCATTTAACTGTTACCTTTGACAGATCCCTGAAGTTTCCTGGAAGAGTCAGGTCCAATTCCTCTGATTCATAGTTTGTTAATACCCATGGAAACACAGGATATTGGTTCAGATCATTATATGTCCGTCCTAGTAGAGAAAAGAAAACAAGTGAATGTGTATGCCCTAACTTCTTAAAAAGCAGTTTCTGTGCTTATCATAAGTAAGGCAACCACTGTATTTCAGGAGAAAAAACCTCTCCTATTGGACTAAGTCTCTGTTTAATCAGAAGTGCTCTGATAACCCCATGTCCAAAGTGTCTTCCCTCAACAATTTCAATAAGACCTTCACACAGGTGACAACTGGCTGGTCATCACACACGATCCCCTTCCATGGGATTAGCCTCCCTTATAAATAGTTGTGGTAATGGGACTTAGTTCTATCTGCAGCATGTGAACAGAGGTGATTTGTGTCACTGTGAAACCTGGTCCACTGAGACTTCCCACGTGTGCATCGATACTACTTCTGTTGATCTTGACACAGACAACATTCAACCTTAGAAGCAGAACCCTGTCAGCCAAGGACCTTGAAAGGGTCATGGAGGGCGCCAGGCTGCTGAACTGCATGTTTGGAGCTTATTATCAGATGATAATCTGCTGTACGGAAGATACATGCAAAAACTGCACTGTCAGTAAACATGCTATGTTTAGCATGCATCAAGACTCAGTGGAGAGGCTGGGAATGAAGCTCAGTGGTGCAGTGCCTGCTAGGATGAGTAAGGCCTAGGTTCTCTGGAGGCACTGAAAATCCACGGCAAGAATCTGCAGAGGCAGGGAAGTGCTGTGATGGCAGGAGGAAGTAAGGAGACAGGTGCCAAACACACTCCTTTCCCTGTACGTTGGTTTTCTTTCCCGGCTATATTGCTGCCCGTGGGTGGAGAACTGTGGAACTGTTGGGCTTGTCTGCTGGCTTTTAAAAGAGTGGTTCAATATCTTCAGCAGGATCCAAAGCATGTTGGAATGTGGAAGCTTCATGGGAGCATACTGACTCCCCTAATTAGCTAGGCAAAAGATGCTACCATATTTAAGTAACAGTGTCCAGACTAGTGTGGTGATACAGGCTTGTAATTCCAGTCATCTAAGAGCCTAGGGTAGAAGGATCTTGACTCACAGGCAAGCCAAGGCCACACAGTGAGATCCTGCCCCAAACTGAGATGGGTTGGGAAGGAGATAGAAACTGAGCAAGCAAGATAAACCATGGCTAACTGCTTTAGGTTAGGCAGGGAGACAGAGGCCCCTCCTTGGTTGTTTTGTTTTTTTAAAAACCTTTGTGTCTTGGCAGATACTCTCTGGCCAGTAAGTGCTCTTGGAAAATTTAAATGCTCCTGTACATGAAGATATTATAAGAAAAAGGGCACATATTGAGGAAATTACCATTTTAATATAAATGTGTTTATAATAAAGGAGATGATATTATGCTACTGTCAGAAACATTCTAAAGTAAAGAAATCCTCATTTTGAAAACACACACACACACACACACACACACACACACAATGTTATGATGTTAAAGTCACAGCTCAGAACAATTTCTCTAACTCTGAATTTTTGTAAGCCATTTTTAATAATTCCTACAAAGTTCTATAAAAATAAATGATAAGAAAACTCTAGTAATTTTTACATTACTATAGCTTCACAATATCATTTCAATTGAACAAATACAATAAACTTTTTTAAAAAATGTAATGGCATTAACCCATTTTTGGTACAATTTTCTACTTCCTCTTGTCACACGGACAGTCAGTATATATTTTTTTACTTGAATTAAAAATTTACAATCTGCCAAAGGTCACAAAGAAGAATAAGAATGATGAAGTACTTTAGAAGTTTGTATCCCTAAGTTTCAATGAACTAGCATTCTTTATTTTTTTTTTTTTTGTTTTTTTTTTTTTTTTTGGTTTTTCGAGACAGGGTTTCTCTGTGTAGCTTTGCGCCTTTTCCTGGAACTCACTTGGTAGCCCAGGCTGGCCTCGAACTCACAGAGATCCGCCTGGCTCTGCCTCCCGAGTGCTGGGATTAAAGGCGTGCGCCACCACCGCCCGGCTGCATTCTTTATTTTATGGAACATCTTCATGACATGAGAAAAAATAAGTGCATTAAATCTCCCAAAGGGAAATATTTCCAAAGTAATATCTGATCATCTCTGGTCACCCAGCGTTCACTTGTTGGCTGTTTTTGCTTTTCTCTTGAGCAGAGCCCACACACATCACATGTAACAAATACACCTGTGCTATCCTGGTAGGCTCTTGCCTTCTCTGCTGGTGGTAAGAGCTTACCACGTTGCACATTCTGCTAACTATGCTTCTGAGGATGTATCTCAGAAGATGCATATTAATATTGGAAGCCCACGACACTAATCTACTCAAACAATAAAAGTGAAGCACAGTAAATGAGATCTCAGAAACACTGGATATGTTTCTTCATTAAAAAAAAAAAAACTTTTTAATTAAACCATCCAATTTAATGTTTTTATATGGCACTTTAGTTTTGAAGGTAAAGTGATCTAGAGACAGCTGACAAGGAAATTATAACTGCAATTCCTTGGTGAAAATGTTAATGACAGCAAAGTATCGTTTAATGAGATGGCGGCGGCACCTGGATTAGCACGCTGTAAGAATGCTGTTCCTATGTCGTTGACGTCTTCACACTTTACAGACATTTTGTCATCTCTAGGTCATTAGGAAAGAATTTTTAATGATTTTTCTAGAAGCAAGCAGTTCAAGTTACACCTAATTAGATGACAATAATAAGCCCAACACATGCAGTAGCTAAATATATACATAATTAACCAGGGAGAGCTTGTTCATCACGAAGTAAGAACCTGGAAAGTGCTAACCAGGAGAACAGGGCTAGGGTTGGAAAGTTGTGCTGAATTCATTAGCTGATCATATGAAAAACAACTCAAAAGCCTTAAAGGAAAAAAACTCAAGTCTAACGGGATCATTTACACAAAGCTATGTTAGCGATCAGTCTGGGTTTGTTTGTTTGTTTGTTTGAATGCAAGAACGCCAGCTCTTACTGTCTTTTTCCTAGTGTTACCTCAGAATGTATAAAGTGAGGCTTAGGCTGTATCTGTCAGAATACGATGAGCAGAAATCAGGTCAACTCTGGGAGCCAGAGACCAAAACTGTATTTCCAGTTGAATTCCAAACATCATTAAAATTATTTCACATAATCTACTATAATTTAATGGTTTTTTGAAAGCCATCTCAAGTATTTAAAAAAGAATTAAATACCATAGTTCTAATCTGGACTCTCATTCATTTTAAAAGCTAAACCTTCAAGGTATATTTAATTAAATAAAGCTGGGTGTGAAGATACATGTTTGAAATCTCGGCACTTGGAGGATGTTGCAGGAGGGTCAGGCCAGCCAAGGACACACAGAGACACTGTCCTGACAATACCTAGGGAGCAGAGAAGGTGCTGCTAGAACCCATGTGTGTGCAGGTTCCCAGGGACACAGCACCAGGGATGAGAGTAGACAAAATCAACAAGATGTCAACTCTCACACAGCTAGGCTTAGGTGCTACTTAAGTCTTAATTAACACTTCCATATTCTTAGTGAATATTTGTTAAATTTATAAATAGGACAAAGACTGAACACATTATTGGGCTTTAGGAAATTTCTTTGAAAAACCATGTTTTCTGAGTATTTGGCAACCTCTCTAATATATATGCAACTGTTTGTGTCTGTGTGAGCATGTAGGATGTTTATCACATGAGGCTTGAAAAGTCCACTGTCCTTATGCCATGCTCTATAAAGCAGCTGTTGCCACACGTTTCTAGTCTCATTGTTTCAAGCATCTAGAGATGAGAATGGAAAACCAGCCAAGTCAAACAGACATTAAGAAGTATCACCACAGAATGGGCCATGCGATGGATTGTAGGATTCAGGGAAGCTATTTTAGCACAGACAATAAACTCAAGTGTGTAAGAATGCAACTAAAATGTTGAAAAAATATGAAATTTATGAAGTCACACTGACCTGCTTTAATCAAAAGTATCAAACTTAAAAGGATCATTCCATATTAGACTCTGATTCTGCTCCTTGACTTAGTTTTGGTTGTAAGAACCCCACGCCCACAATCCCAGTGAATTCATACAGTGGATCACACATACCAAGATTCACCAACATAATGAACAAGTCTATTTAATGCCACTGTCCAGAGTGCCAGTGCTGGCACTCAATACAAACTGGGACTCACTTAGAACTTCATGGTTGATGGCAGAAGAGTCGCTGAGAAGGCCCAGTAGAGCGTCTGGGACATTCACAAACCTCCCCCACTGCCATTCTACTTCTAAGCATTCATTTTTGCCTGGATCATCACAGACATCTGTCCAAATCCTTGAAGAGTTCATTTAAACCTTCCTTGAGTAGTCTGTATCTCCACGTAATCTTTCATTACAATCAACACCTGTAAATGGCTTGCTTCTTTGTGTGAGCTCTATACCTTTTTTAAAAAAAGATGAGTTTTGCTCTGCAGCCCAGGCTGGCCTAGAACTTTAAATCTTCTTGCTTCAGCATCCCAAATGCTTCCAGGGTTGAAAGATACCTCATTTGGTAAGGCACTCATTACTTCAGCATGGCATCCTCAGCTCTACCCCAGCACCCATTTGTAAGAAAAACCTGGGTGTAGGCTGTGCACTTGTAATCACATTGCTAGGGAGGTGGAGAAGGGCAGATCCCTGGAGCTCCCTGGCCAAGAATGACAGTCAAGGTGGACCTCTAGCCTCCACATGCATGCACTCTTCACATGAACACACACACATACTTGGACGTGTGTATGTGCACATGCAGACAGATGTACACATCTATGCCTGATATTCCAAATGTCTTTGTATGCAAAGCTTACTATGGCAACCGGTTTTCAGACGGCTAGAGCAATGGTGCTCAAACCTGCAGCATGAGGCCCACTTTGAGGCTCTGAAAGGCAGACTGCTGTGTCCAGTGACATTTCTAACACTGTAGGGCTGCAGAAGAACAGGAGCACCTACATCTGTCACCCCAGGTGGTGCAGGTGCTGCTGGCTGCAGCCTCACTCGGAGAAGAGTGAGTGCAGGAAGCTAGGATGGCTTTTTCCCCACAACACACACTCAGTCTCTTACTTTCCTCCCTATTCACCACCCTCCTGCTATTGCTCATATCCCAATTCCCTCCCATCCTACCTTTTCTGTCCGCAAACTCTGGCTTAGAAACCCAAGGTTTCTAAGAAGTGAAACAAAAGCAGGCATGCTGGTTTCTATGCTGTTCGTACGCAGCTCATTACATTCACTCACATTTCTACTCTGCTCACAGCCTTCTGAAATAGAATCTCACTATATATCCCAAGCTGGCCTTGGATTTGCTTTGTAATTCAGGCTGGACTCAAACTCACCATCCTCCTGCCTCAGCCACCCATACACTAAAATTACAGGCATGTGCCACCCTTGGCTTCAAGTGTAACTTTTAGAAGGGACTGCAAAGTTATCTCTTACCCAGATTTAGAAGAAGCATCCTGACCTAGTCAAACAAAGTGACTCTCAGAGAGAAACAGGCATGATGTGGTTTCAGGGGGCACCATACCACAGCTTTGGAATTCACTGACACTCATTCACTAAGGGCATCAGCAAGGACAGCAACTAGCTCTGGAAAAAAGTAAATCAGAGACTGTTCTATGCACATTCCAACTTAGAACAGCAGGTATCACCATTAGAATACCTGCTGTTCTAGAAACTCAACTATAGGTGAGGCACCTCACCCTGCTCTTCAGCTGTCTTATCTAACAGCTCCAAAGAGCTAGCCCAGTCAAGGAAAAACCCAAGCTCATCTAATGCAAGAAAATGAATCTGTTATTTTTCCCCCCTGCTCCAAGGGCAATTGCTTTCCAGGTCTTGCATGTGTTGGACCTAGTTACTTCTGCAGCAGACACTGCCCTTGCTTAATATATACCTCAATAAAGAAGAAAGTCTTAACACAGAATATAGAAAAAATATTGCAGACAAACATAAAAAACAATATTATCTTCCAAATATCAGACAAATAATTATGTATCTGAAAATCATATACTATTTAAACAAAAATTTTTAATAATTTGAAATACTTCTTAATATAAAGAAAGACATGAATTTCAAAAGTAAAGAGTTAATAACCTGAAATATAGATGGTAAATTATATTTACAAAAATAAAGAATGAATGTAAACCTGAGTAAACATTTTTATATTGTATAAGAGTGATTAAAATTGATTCATTTTTGAGTTTATAAATAAGGGAAACAGGGCTGGGGAGTCGGTTTAGTGGTTAAGAGCTCCTGTTGCTCAAGTATGAGGACCTGAGCTCAAGTCCCTAGAATCCACATGAGAAAGCTGGAGTGGGCACATAAGCCTGTGGGGGATGAAGGAGGAATTTCCTGGCTGCCAGCCTAGTTTCAGTTTAAGCAAGAGAGCCTTTCTCAGATTAGTAAGGTAGATAGTGATACAGCTGGACACCTTGTGCACATGCCTGCACACACATCACATACACACATAAAATAAAATAAGACAGGGAAATACAGCTTAGGAGGCTGCTAAAAAATTAACCAATTCTCTGGGAGAACTAATAAAATGACACCTACATTCTAGATCACTAAACACATGGGAAACTATCTCTATGGTCAAACACATACAATAAAATAGTAGAAGCAACAAACATTAAAAGCAGCAGCATAAAAATATGACATAGAACCAAACATGGCAACTGCCACAAAATGTTACCATGTTACACATTTCTTCTGAAGGAGAGAACCTGTGATAGAGGGAAAGCCTCAAAGTCCAGCGTCTGTCCTGAGACACACAGGTGGCCTGTCTGGGGTTCTGACCCTCTTCTCTGTGGGACACACAGGTGGCCTGTGTGGTGTTCTATTACGATCAATCCATGTGAGTGTTAGTTATTTTGGTAGCACTCTTACCCTGCGAGGAAATGTCACGAAACACGACAAAATCCACTAACAGTTTTATTAAGATAAGAGAGAGGGAGACAGGTGTGCTCAGGCCTGTTAGGAAGACATGTGCATAAAGAGAGCAGCTGGTAATATGGCGCCGGCTTATAAAGGCTGGTTTGCGCATGTGTACACAGGCTCATGTGGCTACTCCACGCATGCGTGTAGATCACATGATTGCGTTGCGCGCTTTATGCAACCATGCGAAGCAGGGGGTCCTGGTCACAAGAGACGTTTTGACCCAGAAATGGCTATTTTGACCCAGAACTGGCTAGGCGGAAGTGTCTAGGTCTGGCGGGCTTGCGCAACCATGCCCAACTGTGGGGGCATGTTGTGAATCTATCAGTGAGTCTACTAAATGGGCAACAGAATTTATTAAGATATAAATTGAGGAAATACACTCATGATTACAGAACGGAGTAGAAAGTAGAAGTCGTCTAAGGACTCAGATAATACTTGTCTTAACTCTTTAACTGACACAGGTTTTTTTTTTTTTTTTTTTTTTTTTTTTTTTTTTTTTTTAATAGCTGTGGTCAGCCTTTGTAAAAGAAAAAAAAAAAATCAGTAAAAGGTTTTTGTGGTCCTTGGAATATCTTTGTGTATAACTCAGTTGGTTTTCCTGGTTCTGGAATTTTTTCCCCAAACAATTAGAGCTGCTGTATAGCACAGGGAAATTGTATGCTCATCATAGTGGCTTGTACATTTCTATCAGTGAAACGTCCCTCACCAAGACTACATTTGGCTGCCCAACGTGTTGGCTTGACTTTCCATCTAAAACTTGAGAGAACTTAAAAAAAGATTCTAAAATGGAGCTAAAAAACAGCTTCCTAGTGTGTCTCTCAGGCCAGCCTCAGCCTGCGGACTTGAGCTACAGCATGGCGGGTTTGCAGCATGTGGGCTTGACCTGCAGCATGGCGGATTCCCACCATGGTACACAAAGGCATCTCCAAGCTGCACTTTGTGGTGGATTTAGCTTTGGCCAGTACAGACAAAAAAAAAAAAAAGTTTCTGGGCTACACGCTGTTGGATGGAGGCATGGACCCACTGCCTCCCAGAGTTAGCAGGGAGCATGGCTCCCAGACCTGGAGGTGAATTACCTTCGCCATCTTGAAAAGCTGAAATGGGCGGAGTCAGGAGCCAAGGCTGCTGCTTCAGTACTAAACACACAGTTTAGCAGTTTAAAAATCTCTCCTGGTCAGAGAAGGATTATAGATTCACAATAAGTCAGATTCAGATGGTATAAAACTCTAAATGGTTTACAGTGTGTGTAAAAATGTATGTAGGCTTGGAAGAGAGAAGAAAAGGAGGATAGACAGTTATATAAAGAAATAGTTTTAAAAAATAAAGTCTTTTAAAGAGACAGTAAAAGTAATACAAAAAATAAGCCACATAAAGATAGAAATCACACACAGAGTCTGAATTATATTGTCTTTGGGATTTTTAACTGCAAAAAGACATTTGATTGTAAAGGCTGCTGAATTTAACCAATATATATATTTTAAAGGTATCTTGACTTTAAAATTTGGATCTAAGGATATGTTGCTTTGGAAAGGAGGCTCTGCTTTTGTTTCCACAGGAAGCAAGAGGCTATGGATTTGTTCCAGGTTAAGATGGATCAGATTTGATCAAACCAGACCTCCTGAACTTTAATGGATGTTACCTATCAACAAAGATTATAACTGGTCTTCCCAGGCCTTGAACATTATCTCAAATTTTCTCAGAATCCCCATAAGACTACCAGTGCCCACAATCAGCAGGAAGTAGCCTAGAAAACTACACCCACATTCCCAAAAACTGAATTATGGCTATTTATCTTTGTTAGAGATCAGTTACAAATTGTTATTGGTCATAGTCAATATCTTTCTAAAAGAAAAAAGGGAGGATAGGATATAGATATGATAGAATGAAAAGGTAGATTATTGAATCTACTTTTTGTTTGTTTGTTTGTTTTTTCGAGACAGGGTTTCTCTGTGTTGTTTTAGTGCCTGTCCTGGATCTCATTCTGTAGACCAGGCTGGCCCAGGCTGGCCTTGAACTCACAGAGATCTGTCTGGCTCTGCCTCCTGAGTGCTGGGATTAAAGGAATGTGCCACCACCACCTGGCTGAATCTGCTTTTAAAGAGCAACTTCTTTTAAATGTTTTACATTGCTATAGATTTTAGTTTATAACAATTTTAAAGTTAATTTTGTTATACTGTATATATATTTCTATTCTTGTTTAATGTATTATGTTTAAGCAACTCATTTAAAATTGTAATGTAATTAAGAAATACAGATTAATAATTAGTCATCTATAATAATCACGTTTATATTTATGTTAGTTCAGTTTTATAGCTATACATAGATATATTTCAATTAGGTAGGTGATCTTCAAACACTTCAAAGACCTACATAATATGGCATTTAAAATGTTTTAAAAGCTTGGACTTTTCTGGACAGTGAGACATGTCTGCTCCTGGCAGCACTGATTTATTGATTTACACTCTATATGGAGTTTATCTTTTTCTTGGCAAAAATAGCCATTTGGGCAAGAAACTGCTCTTGCCTGGACTGCTTGACAAGATGTTATATAAACTGGACATGCAGGACCCATAGGAAGGTAACCACTGAACTTTACAAGGCGAGATGGTCCTTCATGTTCCTGCTTCACAGAAGAAACCGCCATTCTATAGGACACAGAGAGAAGCGACTGAGAGACTCTAGGCCTATAGGCTGAAGAAGGATGCCCCAATGTCACAGAGTAACTTTGGGTAACTGTCCAGGTAGCCAGCTGTCTCTGTCATTCTAGATTTTTGGAATTTGCTTGCAAAATGCACTTCCTGTTTACTTAGGTAATATTATATCCTTCTGGGGTCTTTGGTGTAGTTGAAGACTAGAGAGTTATAATTATAATTTTCCTTGGTTATGATAAAAGATAAATTAGATATGAAACTTTAGACTCACAAATATAGGCTAGAGAATAGAATATTTTCTTTAATTTTGCCAAGTACAAATGGCCTAGATATTATAACTGTAATTCTTGCTTGATAATTGTTCTATTATATCCAATTTTACTATGTTAAAGTTAAAATCTTCCTTTTTGATTAGATAAAAAAAGGGGAAATGCTGGGGGATGTCTTTCTGTATGAGGTGACTATATGTTTTTCCCATTAGTTAATAAATAAGCTGATTTGGCCTATGGCAAGGCAGCTTAGAGGCAGGTGGGAAATCCGAGGGAGAGAGGAAGGAGAAAGGCAGAGCTGGAGAGATGTCAGCCTGCTGCCCAAGGAACAAGATGCCAGCAGACTGGTAAAGCCACAGAACACATGGCAAAACACAGATTAATAGAAATGGGTTAATTTATGATATAAGAGCTAGCTAGCAAGAAGCTTGAGCTATAGGCCATCCAGTTCATAACTAATATAAGCCTCTGTGTGTTTACTTGGTTTTGAGTGACTGCAGGTCTGGGCGGGACACAGGAAAACTTATAGCTACAGGTTCTGACCCTCTTTTCCGTGGGACACACAGGTGGCCTGTCTGGGGTTCTGACCCTCTTCTTTGTGGGACACACAGGTGACCTGTCTGGGGTTCTGACCCTCTTCTCTGTGGGACATACAGGTGGCCTGTCTGGGGTTCTGACCCTCTTCTCTGTGGGACACACAGGTGGCCTGCCTGGGGTTCTGACCCTCTTCTCTTTAGTGGGTGATTATGCTTTGCTGTGAAGTCATGTACTTACCTAAGAAGCATTGACTCTCTGCAACTGTGAATTGGGTGTCTATAGTTCGGACAGGACCAAAAGTGTAGGGAAAAAGGGCTAGCTAAAGAAACCCACCCTGACCGTGGAGCCCAGAACCAGTGAAAGAAACACACCCTGGATCTGGGACCCAAGCCAGTGAAAGAAACACTTTATCCCTGAACCTAGAACCTAAGAAATACGCCCTGACTCTGAAAGCAGTGCCAAAGAAACACACTTGGTCCCTGGAATATGTGGTGGTATTGTGTTCCCCAAAATATTGTGTACCTTAATAAACTTATCTGGGGTCAGAGAACAGACAGCCACTAGATACAGAGGCTAGAAAATGGTGACACTCACACCTTTAATCCTAGCATTCCAGAGACAGAAATCCCTCTGGATCTCTGTGAGTTCAAGGCCGCATTGGAAACAGCCAGGCATGGTGACTCACGCCTTTAATCCCAGAAAGCAGCCTTTAATCCCAGGGAGTGGTGGTAGAAAGCAGAAAGGTTTATAAGGCGTGAGGACCAGAAACTAGAAGCATTTGGCTGGTTAAGCTTTCAGGCTTCTAGTAGCACAGTTCAGCTGAGACCCATTCTGGATGAGGACTCAGAGGCCTCCAGTCTGAGGAAACAAGACCAGCTGAAGATCCAGCGAGGTGAGATAGCTGTGGCTTGTTCTGATTTTCTGACCTTCCAGTGTTCACCCCAATAACTGGCCTCAGGTTTGATTTTATTAATAAGAACTTTTAAGATTCATGCTACAGGAATCAGAGCCAGTGAAAGAAATATGCCCTGGCCTTAAAATTTGAGCCAAAAAGCTAAGAAAGGCCAATGAAAGAAACACAGTTTGACTCTGAAATCAGGGCCATCTCTGCCCCTAACCCATAAAACCAACCAATCCCTGAACAAAAAAACTAACCAATCCTGGACAGAAGACGTTCTCCCTGGAGAAACTCCGCCCCCAAGAGATCCTATATAAACCACCCTGCCTGTTCAGTTGTGGGCTGTTCTTTCCCACCCTGGTAGAGGCAGCCGCTCTCCTGGACTCGTCCTTCCCAAATAAATATCTTTCTTAAAAGAGTCTTGGGTGTGAAGATCTTCATTCATTGGCACAGAGAAGAAGAACCTTGCTAAGACGTCTCTTAGGGGACTGAGCTAGGTGGAGCAGAAAAAGTAACGAGCAGAGGAGACTGCTACATTTCTGCAGGGGTTTCACCTTTAGCAGAGTAAAGCAAAAGAAGCAACATCTTGGGCTGGAGAAGAAGCAGAGCTCTGTTGGAAAGCCCACTTAAGTGGGGACTGAGCAAAGCTCAGTTATAGAGGCTCTCCAGGAGAGGAGCAGGATTGCTATATCCTGCGGGGAGACCATCCCCCACCGCACCCCAACTCTAGGTATCCGCCTGACTCCCGTGAGCAGTCAGGATACCTTTCCCTCCAAAGCTGAGCTGTCCCATTGTAGCTCCAGCTGCCAGAGCTGTCCTGGCAGCTAGCTCAAGGTAGTGCCTGACTCCCCTGAGCATTCAGGACACCTTTCCCCCAGAGTTGCAACACTCCCTAATAAAAAGTACTTTTAAAAATGTACTTATCTAGAACCGACACCGCCCTTGTCCTGTTCTTGTCTGAATGATAAGGCTGGCATGGGCTCACATGGCACTCACATCATGTGAGAGCTACAGCTAATGCAGTTGGTTTCATGGATGTGGGAGGGGCACATGGGACCTGTGCAACCTCGGGTTTTGCTATGTGTAGGGTTCTGGGAACTAACAGTCATAGTGCTGAGGGATTTTTGCCAAGGAAACTAAGTTATTTCCCTTTCATTCATTTATGTTCATTTCTTGTGTGGGTGCAAATGATATAGTAACTTAATAGTATTATACAGTTCATTTACTTTTTAGGAAGCAAACAGGTTTCCTTAAGATACAAGTTTGCTATATATGAATACACATATTAACATGTATTTATGACTAAAAGAAAAAATATTTCAAATAACTTTATTCCTTTTTGTTGACCAACCATGTTCTAGTGCCTGTAGTATCTCCATGAATATTCAGTCACCTTTAAACACAATGATTCAGGGACTAGCACTACTGCATCTACTGTGAGGAGTCACACCAATAGTAAACACAGGTCTGATACAGGCATCTAGGCCACTGCTGAGATCCGTCTGCCAAGGTATGGCTCCACACAGCCTGGTTCATAGAAGCAAACTCCACAAATCAGAATGACTCAGGGGTCTTGAAGTTCAATTTACATAAAAAGAGGGAGGGACCAGGTTTCACCAACATCCACTGAGCCATCCACAAACCTCTGATCAGGAGGAAGAAAACAAGCCACTGTGTTCTCTTAATTGACAAGCACTGTAACTGTGCTCATCAGTTAGGAAATATAATCTGTGTTTTTATTCTTATTTGAGGACTTTAAGAAAAAAGATGCTGTAAGATCTTGGCCTAATCCAGGCAATATCCATGCTAGGCAGGAGTCTCTTCTTCTCTTGTCTGGTTGCTTCTGCTGAGAATGACCAAGGAGTGAAACCATATTTTCCCATTATTATTTCTAGATAGTCTAGCAATAGTTAGTTGACTAATAAACTTTCAGACAATTCTGCCAGCAAAGGAAAAGGCAGAAGGAGAGCAAGCAAGTATCATAACCTTGCTATCAGCTGCACAGCTCCCGACAGACTCCAGTGTAAATGCATCATGTTTACCCTACTACTACATCTGAGCTCCAACGAAAACAAGACATCTATCAGGTTATACCACCTAATACTCTGATGGTCTGAAAAGCAAGGCACCTTACCTGCTATAGTGTTGAGAAACATCAAATACTCGAAGTTGGAGATCTCTCTTCTTTGCCAGCGCTGAGTCATGTTGGAAGATTTATAAAGCTGTCGAGGAGTGGCCAGTGATATCCTCCTATTCGTAAGCAGACCAGAAAGACACTTTGAGTCACAACTGTCAAAAGTCCACTTGCAACTAACTTTTCTGTTTGAGATCATTCAGTAATTTGTGGCTTGGCCTTCATGGGTGGATTATAAGATATTTATCTGTAGAAACCAGCTCTATTGAGACTTCTATTATAGAAAAGGACAAGTCTGGAAGCAGCTCTATCTGTGAAAATACAGTTGCAAATGGCTAATTACAGTACACTGGAACAAAAATGATTTAACTGTGCTCAAAATAAATTATGGTAGACTTTAAACCACACAGCAAACCTACTGGATGACAACAAACTACTAGTTACACAAGTGCCTGCCTGCGAGCATCAGCCTTCATCTCAGTGGCATGGTGCCTGCCACTGAACGAAGGAAATACAAAGTGCAGTCTCCACCCGCATGATTGATACCCACCACGAATGTCAAAACCAATGCAAAACAACAAAATGAGACCTCTGAAAACATACATAGGCCCAGGGACATAAACATAGCAGCATCATTGTGTACTTATAGGTTCACAGTGTTTACCTGAAAATTAAGGGGAAACCTAGTATATTTATAAAAGCATGATAAAGACACTTGGTCCTGAAACTGTTAAAATTCATGTTACCTTTAATGTTACAGTAATTTTTTTCACAATGCTCCTTGGCCAAGAGAAACACCTAGCAGTTCTGTCCACTAAGCAGTTCAGCTGAAATACTCACTCAGAACTCAATGCCTGCTATGGTCTTGGTACTGTCTGAGCATGTCTACCAAAGGTTCATGAGCTGGAGCTTGGTCTCCAGGACAGTAGTGTTGAAGTGGTGGGATCTTCAAGAAGAGGGACCTTATGAAAGGTGCTAGGCCATAGGGGCACTGTCCTCAGGAGGAATTAATGATGGTCTTATGGAGTGAGTCAATTCTCAAAGACAACAGGCTATATGGATAAGGAAGCTCTGCAAGTTTGGACCCATCTTACACGGCCACTTTCCTTTCTTGCTCCAAGGAACCCTCACCACAGGCTGAGTAGATAAGGCTGGATCTTGCATGATCAGCCTCTGAAACTGGGAATTAAATCTGCTTTCTCTATATTACTTAGCATAAGATACTCTGTGTACTGGGGCAAGATGGCTAAGTCACTATCTTAAAAACAAGTGGCTCCTTGGAGTCTAACCCTGATGAAAAGACAGGGAGGTACTGTGTGTGGTTCTCTCTAAGCAGCTGCAGTTTCTGAAAGGGCATGCATCTACTGAGCACTTTATAGTTTCTCAAGCATTGGAACCAAACCTGAAGCTAGGACCTTCACTTTTCTGGACCCAAACTAACTCCTCACTGAGATCTTATGTTTTGAGCCTGGTAAACACCGAAACAAACCTTAGGCTCCTCAAAGTCATATGGAAAATGAGGACTACCTAGTGTTGAAAGTGAGAAATGAAAAGCATCAAGTAACATAGCAACAGTGATAGCTTAAAACCATCAACTCTAATTACAGCCAGGGCATTTCCTTTGGATCCTGATGTCTGGATAGAAAACATAGAACAGTAGTTAATATCACATGTGAGATGTGAGTGTTTGCCAGTAATTTTTTTGTCCAGTATGAAAAAACTGTTTTATAGGACCAACACGAGTCACCTTGATAGAAGATGAAAAATGAGAATTAAAAAAGTAGGAGCAATGATAAGTTATCTAATTCTAAGTTTTCTTACTTGTAAATTAGGGTAAGAACCTCATTAGTTTTATAAAATGTGAGTGCTTTAAGATTTAAGGGAAATGGTCCTGTCATAATTAAGACACAAATTGTCCCTCAGATATGGGAGGTACTCAGTGAACCACACTGTAAATATTAATTAATCAGAGAGACATTCATGAGGCTATGCTATTGTCCTTTTGTCCTAAACTTTTGCTTATTAAGCAACAATCTGATTTGCAATGTGACCTCCTTAGTGAGCTTGTCTTAGTCTAGGCCAGGGGATGCTGAAGCCAGTTGTTTGGGGGGAAGATAGCCGCTTTTGAATTTGATAATGCTTTGTTGTTTAAAATTGTCTGCAGGCTTTAGCTGAAAGATCCTGAGAGCTGACTTAATTTTGCATATACTGACAGAACCAGGTGTCAAGAAAGCATAGCACAGATATCTGGAGTCTTCATTAATTTGTCGGGACACACCAGAGAGCTTCTCCTTGGAAGAACATGGTATTTCTTCCTTCTGACAATTCTCAAAACCTCATAAGATCTTCCACAGCAGACATATGCAGCCTAAGGGAGTGGAAAGGGGTCAGTGTATATATACTTTACCTACCTATGCACCCTCATCTGTGGGTATGTGCACGAATGTACACAAGGATATACTGCATATACACATTTACAGTACCTTTACTTTGTCTTTCAAACAATATTTCAATTTGGAAAACCCCTACAAAGATATTTTCCCATTTTATGGTATGTGAGAATGTTATTCCTCTTGTCTAATATCATTCATTCTTTTAACCAGTATATACTGCGTTCTTTCTAGATGTTAGGGACATTTATTATTACTCAGCTTATAGTGGCAGGTCTAGGCCTATATGTAGTTCTCCTAGCCTCTTTGCTACTTCTAAGACTACAAGTCTCAGAAATATGCAAACTGAGACTGCAAGAATATTGCTAGGAAAGTAAGAATAAGTGGAGACTTTAAGGAAAAAACAAGCCAAGAGACCAACGTGGTGTTCAGAGTCCATGGCTTTATGAAGTGACAGAAAAGGCAAATCTATTGATTATTTATTTTTCTACTCCAAAAGGTAATCTTTCAGAAGTCAAAGAAAATTGATATTCACAATAGGTAAGGCAGATGGTAAGGAAATTTTTGTTTGTTTTAAATGAATCAAAAGCATGGCAGGAAATCATATATGCCCCTCCGGAACTATGGTCATTGAGTAAGATGCTAGGGGGCAGAAGCTCACACTTAACCAGGGGAAAGATAGACCTATTTGTGTATTCTTAATGTTCATTCCCGAAAAAATGAATGAACTGATGATTAAATGTATAGTCTGTGAGCACTTGGGAAGGAAGTAGTGATTACAATGAGTCAGCTTGGAGACAATCAATAAGGACAAGCCTTACAAACCTCTCTCATTGTTTTTGATAGATTAAATGCATTTTTCTTTGACTTGAATTGTTTATACATGCTTCATTATCTACTAATGTCTTGGTTTAATCTTGTCATTCTCCTCACGAACATGCTGAGCATGTACACACATGCACACAAATTGCTCCTGTACTGGAAGCGTAAAGAGAACAGGTCAGACAGAATGCAAGGGAATCCTAGTGAAGAGCACTTAGAAAGCATTTTTGCAATTATGCACTGAGCTGTGAGCTACAAGTTGAAAGATAAATAAAACACAGTCCCTATCTTTAGAATGTCTGGTATCTATTTAGGGAAGATGGACAAAAATTGGCTTTTCCACACAGGAGTGCCCTGCACTAATCTTCAAGGACTTAACAGTTTGTGCTGCACAGTGCTGTTTCTCTATGCAGAGCACACCTCCACCAGTCTGTGGATATAATCCTCTTCCTAGTCAGGGAGGACGTGGCAAGGAATCAAAGGTGTGTTTTCCAAAGCCCTAGAATGCAGGGGACCCCTGGGCCAAGTCAGCAAACACTCCTGCTGTTTTAGAGGTGTAAGATGATCTCTTCTAGCAAAAGGGACTTGTGATAAAGATTCTCAGAAGCTTCTGAGAAATATGACCCTCTTAAAATATAAACATTTAAAGAGAAATTAGCTGTGTCTTCTCTCTACTGGTTGTGTGAAGATGGATATGGGGCGTCTGAGGCAGCAACGGTGATTTTGTGATCACGAAACCAATCCAGATTGCTGACGTCACTGAAAATCTGAACCAGGACCAGCAATGTCTTAAGTATGGAGCCTTTTTGTTACACACACACACACACACACACACACACACACACACACACACACACACAGAGCGAGAGCGAGAGCGAGAGCGAGAGCGAGAGCGAGAGAGAGAGAGAGAGAGAGAGAGAGAGAGAGAGAGAGAGAGAGAGAGCGCTTTTATTCAGGTACTCACTTTCATGGATTCAAGCGTCGATGATACACATAATTAGTAACTGTGTTTTCTACTTAGATTAGTAACTTAATAACATTTAATAAAATTAAGTTTTGAATGATTCTTAAAAAATACTAAGATGAAGGATTTAGGTAAAAGTTAAAACTATACCATAATGAATAACTATTATTCTCAAGAAATTCCAAGGGACTGGAGAGATGGCTCAGAGGTTAGGAGCACTGGTTGCTCTTCCAGAGGTCCTGAGTTCAATTCCCAGCAACCACATGGTGGCTCATAACCATCTATAATGGGATCTGATGTTCTCTTCTGGCATGCAGGCATGCATGCAGATACAGCACTCACACCAAGTAATAATAATAATAATTATTATTATTTAAAATTAAAAAAAAGAAATTCCAAGATGTTTTATTACCTTAATAAACAGCCATTTATATTTAGCATTTATAAAACCATAATTGATATGCTATTCCCTAGTACTTAATCACAAACACCATTAGAGGCTTTTGGTATACTAGTACTGTATGTTTTAACTAGAAAGATTTCTTCTTCTTCCTCCTCTTCCTTTGTTTTTCTTTCTGTTTTGTTTTGTTTTTCATTTTTCAAGACAGGGTTTCTCTGTGTAGCTGTCCTGGAACTCACTTTGTAGAGCAGGCTGGCCTTGGACTCACAGAGATCCACCTGCCTCTGCCTCTGCCTCTGCCTCTGCCTCTGCCTCCCTGGTGCTGGGATGAGAGGCACACGACACCACCACCCAGAAAGAGATGTCTTCTTTATATGTTAACTGTGACTGTAATCACTGCAGACAGTGGAGACATTTTTAGTAAGTCTGCCCTCGTCACTCTCTAACTCCCAGTGCAGCGGTTCCCATAATCTCCTTCTCCATAAATAACCCACACAGAAAGAATGTCCTTGGGCTTAGAAATTACTATATGTAAACAAACCACGGATAATGTGTAACATGATATAATTACCTGGCTTGTGGCAAACCATAGCTGGTCCCCACTCCAACCCGAGGCAAGCTGTAGACAACTTTTTTAACTGTTGCTTGGTCAGGAAAATTGAACATCACAGAAGCTGTGGTAGAAGAAAAGAAGGCACTTTAGCAAACCACAGGAGAACTGCCCACTCAGGACACAATATTCAAGGGCCTACTGTGGCTTATCTGAAATGGCAATGAGTTTTCATAGAAGATGAGCCTTCTCTACAGCTCTGTCCTTATGAAACCAAAATGAACATCTTCAAACACACTTCGCTTTGGTGATAGCACACAAAAGGAAATACAGACAATAATCAAACAGTACTGTACATGTAAATGAATAGTATCAAGGGTGAACACATCTTGCAGCCTCCTTCAGAGACTTACTTCTGTTTGCCATGAATACTTCCAACGCCGTGTTCTGCAGAAGGTAGCGTCTCGAAAACACAGCTCGGATCTCACTGAACATCCATTTCCCATGAAGTCCCTCAGTGTATGCAAGAACCTAAGAGAAATGGGTTAAAAGGACAGTAACCAATGAAGTAGCAACTTAAGACTTGGAGAACACTTTATATAGAGTGCTATGTAAAATCCTAAATGAGTTATCTTCTGCTTTCATGATACATCACGGCTGTCAATCACACAATACTGTATATTCCACCTTTCTAAACTCTCTTGATTCAAGAAGAAACAAAGGAGTAAGAATAATTATATATTCAAAATGACTCTGTGACTTAAACAGACATTATCCCATCTGTGGCACACACTGTTGGTACTGCCAAACATTCCTCCTTCTTTCTCTTTTTCCTTTATTTCATGGAAACCAGTTACCACTGTGTTCAGTTTTTCCTGACTGGTCTGAGCAAGATTGTTCCAGTAAAAGGTGAGACAGCAGATGTTCTTAGGTTTGTAGGTAACATGTTATATGCTGTAACTGTTCAATTTCTCCCTGGTAACCTGTCAGCAGTCATAGACAATGCAGAAGGTAAGCACTGTGTAGCAATAAAGCTTTATTTACACTGAGGTGGCTGAATTTGGAATAAGGATGGAATTTGGCTTGACCCGTGGTCTAGGGCAACTATAATATTATTCTGTTTTCCAAAACGGCTTTGCAACTCTGGTAGGACATTTGACCCAGTGCTGGTAATGAGAACAGAACTAAAGGCGGCTGAGGATGCATTGGAAATGCTGATAAAATGAGTCACAGGAGGCTGACACTCTCCTGCCCTTCTTAGATAAATGGAGATGTACAGCTGACATCATAGCAGCATGGGAGAACTGTGAGGAACGCCAAGGAGGTGCAGCAAGGTTGGCCCCACATTGGGCTGCTGGAACATGCAGAACATTCCACAGAACACCCAGCACCTAGATTGCCTGCTCCTCAGCACAGACCAGTTCACATTTGTCGAGTATGCAAAGCACATGTTTTTTGAAGCACCAATGCTGCTAACACATGAACACTTTTTCCTTACATCTGTACCTGCACTTACTTTGCAGAAAACGGAAAGTAGTTCTTAAGTTTCATATACATTAGGTTTCTGTTGCTTTGAAAGCAACTATGAAGCTCTTTCATGGTTCTTTTAAGAAACAAATGCAAACAAACGTGTGTGTGTGTGTGTGTGTGTGTGTGTGTGTGTGTGTGTGTGTGTGTTTGTGTGTGTGTGTGTGTGTGCGTGTATACATGTTCCTGTGGGCATATATGGGTATGTACATATGTGTGGAGGTCAGAGAGGTTAATGTCAGTTATCTTCCTCAACTGCTCTTCACCTTACTCTTCTTTTCTTCTCTCTCTCTATCCCTCCCTCCCTCTCTCTCTCTCTCTCTCTCTCTCTCTCTCTCTTTCAAGTATTTTATGTGTATGAGTATTTTGCTTCCATATATGTTTGTGCACCACCACGAGCATGCCTGGTGCCTGTGGGGGTCAGAAGAGGAAGTCACATCACTTGAAGCTGGAGTTATGTACTTTTGTGAACCACCAAGTGGGTGCTGGGAATCGAACCCAAGTCCTCTGCAAGAGAAGTCAGTGCTCTTAACTGCTGAGCCATCTCTCAGCCCCTCCACCTTGCATTTTGAGGCAGGGTTTCTCACCGAATCTGGAGCTTATCAATTCAGCTAATCTGACTGGGCAGCAGGGATCCCCCTGTCTCTACTGATCTAACACTGTGACTGCAGCAATATGTCACCATGTCCAGCTTTTTTTCCCTTATGTGGTTGCTACGAGGAGTCAAAGTGAGGTCCTTGTGCTTGTGCGGCAAGCACTTTATGAGTGAGCTCTCTCCAGGCCCCATTCCAGTTTTCAACTCGGTTTGAGTCTTCCTAAGGCCAGACGGTCTGCAGAGGCTGTTGCACGTGTTTAAGTCCTAAGACATTCAGAGTCAGTCAGACTCTTGCCAAATCTTGGCTCTGCCATTTGCTAGCTCTAGATCTTGGAAAAAGTACTTGACTCCATCATCTTCTGTCTTCTGAGAAGTGGTGACAATAATACCCTTGGCTGGTTAGTTTAAGGACCAGGGAATACATAGAGTAGAGGGCCAGCTCTATAAATTGTTCTTATCACCTGACAACTCCTCTCAGCTTCTAAATGCAAAACTTCTCATGCATTTTACAAAATGGTTACTATGGTGACTCACTGCAATTAATATTTACACAGTCTCAAGTAACTATAATCAGTTGCCATTCTGAATTTCATACACTAGTATAGTTTTTTCAGAATGGAAGAATGGAAAGAATACAAGATACCAACATCTTCTGCATGTATGAAGTAACAAATATCTTAAGACAAATACTTGAAAACTATCTGCATATAATTATTTCACCAAGAAAAATAATTAAGACCATTGAAATTCAGTCACTTGAATAAGCATGGTAATTTCTTATGAAGCCTACGCTGGGCCCCTCATGTAATACTAGTTATGCTATGTTACTGTGCATGAATGTACATTATGTACATGTAGACACAGGTATGTTTACACTCACGTCTGTCTGCAGGAACTGCGATATATCAAGTAGGTAACTGGGAAAACACGGTGGCCTGATTCTGTGGGCTCTGTCAGAGTTCTGTCAGGAGAAATTTACTAGTCTCTTGCGTGTACCTTGATTCTTCACTACTTGCTCTGTTAAAATGAATCTGTGCCCTTTAAAGCTGTTCCCTCTGCTAGCTTGCACGATGATAAAGCCTATCGGAAGCATCGAGGAGCCACACGGAGGAAGGATTTGCTTCCTGCGCTGCACTCCTTCAGTAGTACCTGGTCTCAGTGCCAGCTCCCGAGGTACACAAAGGCCATCCGCCCCCACTGGAAAGCAGTTTCCAAGGACTTCCAGCTCCAGTCATTCTACAGCAGTGTCTCTGGTGAGGACACGCCAAGGACAGCTTTACCAACTCCTTTGAGGGAAATTTCTGAAAAACTGCTAGAGGACAGCGTTCCAGTAGGACACTTGTGTGACTGGCATTCAGGAATCTACACATGGCAGAAAGGCTTCGAAGGCAGTCCAGGCTACTCCTTCTCCTTATATACAGGATTCCTATAGTTCTTAAGAGTTTCTTATTTCTTATTAGCCATTCCTTGTAGCCCCAATCTCTTGCTTTAATTATAATTGTTTACATTGCACTCCAGCCATGTAAATTGTATGTGGTTTCTCTCCCCTGCCTGGATTCAAATGGTTCCTGAAAGGCATTGGGAAGGTCATTCAGTAAGATTTTAGACAACACTGGGGAATTGTGTGAGGGGGAATAGAAGGCTGTGCACACGGTGGTAGAGTGGCCAGATGGGATATTACTGGGGCATGTGATGAGGAGTTTAATCTATTGGTGTGCATTTCAGAAATGTAAAGGAATATCATTTATAGTCAATTGAATGCTGACTTTACGGCATGTTTCTATAAAAATCTGGGCGCCAAGCCCAGGTCTGAAATATGAACTGATACAATAAAGCTGTCTGTGTTTTATTTATACCTTTACTTGTTACATAATGTTATCTATCTTTTAGGATCTCCCATAGCAGTGCTTTAACTTGCTTTCCTTGTAGTCTAAGATATTCTCCTACATCATCTAAGTACTTTTATCAACAGTTGAGGATTGTGGTTTTGTTTTCTTTAGGTCAACTTTCCCATAATCTCTGGCTGTGTCTTCCTGCTTCTGCAAATTAGTTAACACATTACAGAATCTAATCAACAGCTACTAACTACTTCATTTGGCTTCATTTTCTGAAAGCCGAATAAACATAAATTTCATTGCATTCTATAGGTCATAAAAATGAACAGTAAAGCATCATGATCCCCAATCTTATGGAATCTTGTCATTTTTTAAAATGGCCACTAACTATTTTGAGGTAAGTGCCTGGCATACAAAAGTAAAGACTAGGTGGCTTGTTCCCTAAGGTCATCCTCATTCACCTGTGAGCTGAAGCGCACAGGAAACAGGATGAAACACCAGCTTGTAAACCACCTTCCCAAAATGTATGCTTAACACACATTATCTGGTGATCATGTGAAGAAAAATAAGGCCGATGTGCACTCATCTGTATCAGACATGGACAACATTGTCAGAAACATGAATGGAGCTGTCAAATCGGTTTTGTCTTTTATTTTCCTTCAGAGGCAGCTAATACTGTGCAAACTAAAAGTTCTTGTTTAGTGATGGCCTTGCTGACCTCAGGTCACCTAACACATACATTATGATGAGTAGTACATATACTTCTCTCGGGATATGGAAAATACAAGTTATGCGTCAAGCAGTACGTAGTTGCTGTTTAGAACAACTAAAATGTCATAGAGGTTGTATGTATCCTTGTCAGTGCTCATGAGGTGGTCATATTTTATAGATATTTTTAGTTCCAACAGTTTAATTAAAGGGTTTGTAATTCAATATTAAGTTACAGGCCCCCATTACTTTTATAATTCCATGTAAATTACGAATGGCTCAGAATTGTAAC
The DNA here is from genome assembly GCF_007827085.1 of Peromyscus californicus insignis. Taxonomy (NCBI): domain Eukaryota; kingdom Metazoa; phylum Chordata; class Mammalia; order Rodentia; family Cricetidae; genus Peromyscus; species Peromyscus californicus. The sequence goes on from NW_026294617.1 coordinate 35,259,801, forward strand.
GAATATATTCAAGACAGAATAGTTCCAAAGAAATCTCAGGTTTCTATTCACACAGGAATATATACACTCTTCCCACATCTGCTAGCTGAACTGGGAAGACTCCTGACCCAGAAGAAAAGCAGAGGTGGAGACGGAAGGAGCTGCCCAATCACTGTTGGTATGGCATACTCTCCAGCTTCTGATGCCTGCTCTTGGTGATGCTATTTCCCCAACCAATTCAAGGAGAAATAAGAGACGAGCGTTCTTTTCTATTTCATTTTTACATCACCAGTCTCTTGCTAAAAATACAAAGAAGTATCTGCTTCGACTGGGGTAGAAGACCTGTTGAGGCTGAAGGACTCTCAAACACAGGACACGTAAGATAGGATGGAGAGATGAGGAGTGGGAACTCTGATGGTGAATTAAAAAATCCTTTTGTAAGTCAACTGTTTTCCAAGTTGTTTATTTTCAAAACAAACTGGATCTATTTGGACTGTCAACTTAAAGATACTTACAAGTAATTTTTGATGATAGATCACTAGGTGACATTTAGCATACGGCATGTAAAAACACTGAGTAACATTTGAGAATGAAAGTTGACAGTTCCTCTATGTATGTGAACATGATTTCTACACATCTTTTTGTTTTTATTAAATGCTATTTTAACGGTTGCCTAAATACCTTAGTCAGATATTGTATTACTTTTACATAATGAAATTCAACCTGGAATATACATTATTGAAGTACATTTTCTACCAAGAACCCAACAAAAATCATGTATATGCCAGTATATATCTTTCTTTAAAATTGAAATATAGACTCTTCTTTCATACAATACATCCCAACCAGTTTCCCCTCCCTCCACTCCTCCCAGTTTCTCCCCACCTCTCCTCTCCACTGGATCAATTTTCAACACATCTTTAAGAGAAGAAGCCAGTTAAAATTTCAGTTATTTCTGTATTTTTTGTAATAAGTAATATTCACTGGCAGGCACTTCAGCTAGTGATCTCATTGAGATGAATTTCTAATATTATTTCATGGTTTCTGTGTAGTAATTAAAAATACATCCCAACAAAAATTATACAATGTTGCTATAATTCTGATTAGTGCTCATCTGCTCTCATGTCCATTGCTGGTATATGTTATGTTGCTATAGTTCTGATAGTGCACATCTGCTATCATTCCCACTACTGCTATAAGTTATAGGGTAGTTAGGGGTCAATACACACTCTGCAGTTGCAGTATTTAGGTAATCTACCTATAGACAGCTTTTTATACATTAATCTTTATATTCTATACCTGTGAGGTCTGCCCTCTCTCTAGTAGTGAGACCTCAGGCAGTTATGATTCTTCAGTTTGCTTAAGATAAGGAATATACTAGCTAACCTCATCAGATGCTTGTGAGATCAGGTAAGGTCATTCTTTTTAGAAAAGCACATGGGAAGTGCTCAACAAAGGATTTCACACTACTATAATTACCCTACTTTCTCGTGTACAGATACACACGTTTGCCTACACAGAGACAGACAGACAGACAGACAGACAGACACACACACACACACACACACACACACACACACACACACACACACACACACTATCTGGTCCTAATCATTAGTAATGACAACATCAGCAAGTATAAAAAGAACTTCATACAATAATTCACTGAACTCAAAGCCACAACCTGCTTTCTTAGCTGTGACTCATCCTAGAAATTACCTGAATTAACAGCTCTGATCTCAAAGCCCAGGCTTAGAGCAACAGCCACTACTGTCATCTGCAGAAAACAACTGTCTTTGTTCTACCAATCTTTTCTTTGTGACATAGCTATTTTATTATCTTTGGTTACTTTCACTTAACAGATACTATGAACTGACCACCAAGGGTGACTGATGAACAACACAGGCCTTGCCCCTGATCTCTGGGAGATCAGAGTCCCAGGAGAAAGGAAGGACATGTATGTTAATGAGGCACAGTCGGCTATGGGTCCAGGGTGTCGTGGTATGTATTGTGAGGAGGAGAGGTGAAAGATCAGACTAGTAAAGGGTGGGTGGGAGCAAGATCACAAGGCTAGATCAGGCAAATCATGTGGAGTTTGGGCCCTGTTCCGACAACACTCTCATGCCACTTTGAGAATTTTATACAAAGATGCCAAATGATTAAATTAGCACTTTAGAAATCATTTCTGTGACTACAGTGAAGAAAGGATTTTAACAGGAAAACAGGGAGATTGGTCCAATAATATACAGAGACAGTAAGTCATAATTAGTTGTTAAAAATTATGAACTCATTCAAAAGAGTGTCATTAGTGTCCTTTGAAGTATCTTACATTGGGGCAAGTACTTTTAAACTGGTCTATTTATTACCTGCATCCTACAGAACTAGTAGAGACAGTGAGGGTCTGTTCATATATTCCTTACAAAGCTTCCATACAGGGCACCTTGACCACTTTGTTGAGTTTAATTGACATTTAGCAGTTTAATTGACAAATGAGCAGAGCTGTAACTGGAGTCCTCTATGTCCACTACACACTCCAAAGTGTGGCCTGAGAGAGGAATGCTGGTGAGGCTGATTTGTTTTTGTCTTAATCATGAATGTCCCCACATGTAAATGTGTTTCCCAATTTCCTCAAACTTGGCATACTCTAAAATCTTACATTTTTCTCTTTGCTGTTATTTTTGAAAGGATTAGGGACTGGGGACTGGGGAGAAAAGAATTCAACACAATTATAAAGATACTAGTTTGTTGCCGCCATGTGGTGGCACATGCCTTAGATCCCAGCACTGGGGAGGCAGAGGCAGGAGGATCTATGAACTCAAGGCCAGCCTCGTCTACAATGTGAGTTCTAGTACAGCTAGGGCTATACAGAGAAATGCTGCCTTGAAAACAAAACAAAACAACAACAACAACAACAACAAAAGATACTGGTTTGTAGAAACTAGAATGTTAACTTCCCTTGCAATATTCTGCACTGTGACAGCTTTTTAATGGTTACATTTTTAAGTTCTTTATTTTTAGACATGCTTTCTTCAAATTTCAGTTGAGTTAGCATGCTTTCTTTGAACCAATGTGGTCAAACTGCTTTTTGGATACTATAAATTATCAGCCAAGTTGTTTAGCCTTTTGAAAATGTATCAGATGATATGCTAGTGTAATTACCGCTGCAGCCCAACTGGTCAATGCTTACCAAGCTGACAGAAAAGAGAATTGCTTTTTCCTGGGGATCTAATTATGCTATGAGAAAACTCTTCCACAATATTAAAACTTTTTGCTGTGAAGTATTTAAGTACACAAAAAAAGTAAAAAGTGTCTAACGAAGTGAGAAATCTTAATATTTTTAAAATTAAAGACTCAAGCATCTACTCCCTGGTTAGCACATGCTTATATGAACTTGCAGGAACCTTCACAAAACAGAAGCACTAATGTCATCCCAACTCTGACCCATGAACCTTTAAACATCAAAAGCACTGTAACGAACACTTCATCCATACATAGCAGAGCTTCTGTGAAGCACACAATACACACAAAGTGTCAGCTAGTTACTAACAGTGCTGTGAAATCACACATTTATCTACCCTGTGCCTTCTGCCCAGCTCCTAAGTCAACCAATCTGAATACTTTTCAGGTCCCCATGTGCCATGTTCTGTCACACTCCAGTGCTCCTGCACATAATATTTCTTCTGCCTGCCAATCCCTCACTGTTGTGTTTTGCTCATCAACTGCCATTAACGATTAAGCTCAGAGACCCTACTGCTCCTTCAGAGAGCCCTGCACCCACTCTTTCATCACAAAGCAAACCCATAACTGCTGGCTTACTTGGTTTGTCTTGCACACCTGTGACTCTATGATGGGCCGAGGATAGGAATTCTCAATGCATCTCTTTATTTACTGGTCATACTGAACAGAGGCCATCCAACACATGCAAGTTATTTAACATCACTAATACCTTAGCTGATCTGTATTTAATATGTTCAGAAAAGTCACTTTTAACATTTTTATTAGATTTATTCATTTTATTTTATGTGTGAGTGTTTGGTTTACAAGCATGTTTGTGGATCGTGTGTGTGTGCTGGGTACCTGTGGAAGACAAAGAGGGCACTGGATCTCCTGGAACTGGAGTTATGGATGGTTGTAAGCCACTATGTAGATGCTGGGAATTAAACCTGGATCATCTGCAAGAGCAACAAATGCTCTTAACTGCTAAACCATTTATCCAGCCCCCGAGAAGTTCCTGATAAATATGGCCTGTTTCAATTTAAGCCAGTCATTAAAAGTCCCAAGGTAAGCTAGGTATGGTGGCTATAATTTCAATGTTTGGGAGACAAGAGTAGGAACTCACAGGAGGATTGTTAACTTCTAAGGTAGCTTGAGCTGCATAGGGACATTCTTAAGCCAACAACAAGAACTGGGCTGGGGGTTTAGGGTAGTAACAGAGGACTTGACTGACATCCTCAAGGCCCTGAGTATGATCCCTAGCATTGTGAAAAGAAAACAAATGCACAAGCAAGAATCCAAAGGCCTTGGACTGATTCCAAGTTTATTAGGACTGGATTGGGCAGGCCATGGACGCCACTCCTCTCCAAGATGTTGTGGTGGCCATTCTTGGTTGTCACCTTGACTACATTTGGAATTAAATAAAGCCCAATATGGCTGGGTATACCTGTGAGGGATTTTTCTTCATTAAATCATTTGAAGTGGGAAGACTCACTTTTAATCTGGATCTTTTGAGGTGCGAAGATCACCTTTAATCTGGGCCACACCTTCTAGTGGCTACCTATATAAAGGACTTGGAAAAAAGAAAGCAATTGCTCTTTGCCTGCTTGCTCTCCCTGGAAGTCTATTCCTTCACTGACATTAGAATACACTTCTTCGGGATTCTAATGTATACTGAAGACCAGTTGAAACATCCAGCATCGTGGACTGAACAACTACTGGGTTCATGAACCTTCTATTGGTAGAAAGCCATTGTTGGACTAGGTGGATCACAGCCTGTAAGCCATTCTAAGTTTTGTTCCTTTAGAGAACCCTGACTAATACATATGTTCCTTTGTACTGGGTTTACATAGCAGCAAACTCATGATCCTAGCCACAGCAGAATGAACTGGAATGGACAGTTCATATAAAGGCAGTTATCTCAACAGGAAACGTAGGATTGATGGTTGTGAAAAATCTGCCCACCAGAGTCACACTATCATGAGTGTTGGCTGTCTGACCCAATCAGATAATCTCTCTTGACGATCTGAATGTGAGATATTTAGACACCCACACGGGAGAATGGGAAGGAGCCAAAAGCAGCAAGAAGACAGTGAGCAGGAACCACAGAGCAGCTGGTGTTCTGAGGAGCAGAAGCCAAGACAGATGAGATGGGTCTCGGTGCATGTATCCTGTCTCCGGCTCTGGGTGCATCTGGTGCCACTTAGCCCTCCTGGCTCTGGCCACACGGGCTTGTTTTCAGCCTCTTCAACATGCCAGGCTGCTTCCTACGATAGCCAAAAAAACATGTTCCGCCCTCCTGAAAGTATCTTCCCTCCTTTCTTTGCCTAGTTCACTTCTCATTTGCCTGTTTTTTAGCTGACCTCTCTAGCTACTTATAATTTTCTACCGCATGATCTCAAAGCACGATATACAAGTTCTCTCCACAGCATGTACCCAAAGGTAATCTTGTGAACCAATTGCATGTTTTATCAATTCCATTTCTTCTAAATTCTGACCATTTATTTCTCCTTACTACTCTATTACTATTACTTAGTACAATGCCCATTACAGTGCCAAAACTCAGCAAAAATGCTCTTGTTGAATTATTAAATACATTTGGAATCAGTGTGTGGCAGAAAAAGGACAAAGACAGAGTATACGTATCATTTTAATGACACTTGGCATCTATGGTTGTAAGAACAAAATATTTTATAATTTAGTAGCATTTAATTAATTATTATTTAATAATGCTTTATAATACTTTATGAAAATAAAAATAAAGTGGTTTATCGGAGCCTTAGTGAAATTCTAGCTTTTCAGGTCCAATAAGAATCTTCCACTTGTAGGCCAGTTAAATGACTCAGTAGGTAAAGGTGTATGCAGCTAAGCCCTTTGACCTGGGTTTGGTCCCCAGGAGTCACATGGTAGAATAAAAAACCAACTCCTGCAAGTTGTTCTCAAACTTCAACATGCATGAGTGTGCACACACACACCAAACACACAAATGTAAGTTACAAAAAGGACTTTCCTACTTGAATTCTATTGTGTTTCCTCAGAGGAAACTTCAGTAACACCAGAACTCACTTCTGCCCCCTGCTCTACCCACTTCCATCTTTCAAATTAACCTAATTTTATAACCCTGATCATGTCAGAGGTGGTCTTTTCTTCCTTCCACACTCATCTCAGAGACAGATCAGATGTAGAAAATGCCATTCTGGAGTGGGAACAAATGGAAAGTTCCCTCCCTCCTCCTCCAGATATCCCTGAGTTGACGATAATTTCAGAAGTGCTGATGCCATCCATGTGAAAAACAAGAAAGCCAAGCACGGAAGAGTGGGGGGGGGGCCTATGAAGCCGAGTTGAGAAGAGCAGGCAACTTAGCCAGCCTGAGAGGCCTTTCGGTCTTAGGACTTGTTCCCTCAGCTAGCTCTCATCTGTTTATGTTGCCATGTGTGCTTATATGGGAAAGGACTAGAATGGGGACAGACTGCTCCCCCCAGCTATCTTTCTCTAACACACACTTTTGAGTTAGGAAATCTGCACAGAGCTGACACAAAGTCTGTTTCTTGACTTAGTCTACATGCCTGCTTTTTACAGAAGGAAAAAGCCTGACTTGCGTGCGCGCACACACATACAGAGTCTCTATGTATATTATCAGTTTAATTCTCCATAAACATAAAGCTGCCCGAGATAATAAAATCTACTAGAATTTTTAAGTATGCAAGTATTAAATATTTTCAGACAATATGTTTTACTATAGCTCTCCTTGTCTGCTTGGTAAATCCCTACTAGTAAAATCTGCTGCTCAAAGCAGCATTTATTCCAAGGATAGTCAACCATCTACCAAGTGCCCGCCAGGAAGGCACCTGGCTTACCAGGAACCAGGACCACAAGATGAATATGAATGATTTCCTAGAAAAAAAAAAAAAGACTTTTCTTTTGTAGTAGTAATTAGCAGATGAAAGTTGCTTTAGTAAAATTTGAGATTAGAGTTTGTGAAATGTATCTGCCCATGAAAATCTGACTTCTATGCCTTGACAGCACATGTAAGGGGTTCCCAAGAGAACTCTTTCTCTACCACCAGTGTTATTCTGGCTCCACTCTCCTGGCAATAGCTACACTGAGACCAAGCTGGAGGCAGGGAACATGCATCATTTACATACAGTTCTTTAGTTTCACTTTCCCATATTGGTGGGCTAAAATAATTCCTTTCCCGAGACAGGGGATCTCTATGAGACCTTAGTCAGACTTGAACTCATGATCCTCATACCCAAGGCTTCCAAGGGATGGGATTACAAGCATAAATCACCACAGTCAACTACCTTTTATTTTTCATTTATTTGTATGTCATGCTGTAGGTAAGAACTTGGGCTTAGGAGGATGACAGATCAAATCCTTGTAACTTATTTCCTATCAACAGTTTCTCCTCATACAGCATGAGAGTACGGTGGGTATAAACCATTAACATAGCTGTCCCCAGCAGGCGGGTGGCACAGTGAGGTGCTCCATGCCACGCTGAGGAGGGAACTCAAAAGTCCTCCCCATCAGAACCTCAGGGACAGTCAACAACCTGGGAGGAATAAGTAGCAGTCTTTCCCCATTCTAGTCCTTTTCCAGGCTGGTATGCGCCAATCTAAAGATTCTTTTGGACTTCTTGTAGTCCAACTAACTCTGGTTATTTACTGGACTTTTTTCCCCTTATATACTACTTAACAGATGGTGCTCAGTACTATGTCTGTCATGTGTGAAGATTAATCTTTAAAAAAAAAGGGCTTCAACTAGAGACAGTTTGGCTCCTGAATTTCCTTGGGTTTTCTACTTCTGCTCCCAATTCTCTACATGGGAGGGTGATTGGCTATTTGAGGGATATCCATTGCTCTTTGCTGTGCAACAATATCACTCATGATACTGCAGGAAGAGAAAACAGAACTCTGGGGATCTTGGAACTTGAAGGCAGTGCTCTCTGGCATAAGTGGCATGATAGAACAGCCCAGGCATGCACTGTGTTTACTTAGCTTACTGTGCAGCCTTACAACATCTGTCTATTTATAGCATAGCTCTACTTCACGGAGGACTGGCCTGTGAGTCCTAGGACAAGTCCTCTGTCTCTAGGCAGTGCCTTCCATCATCACACTTGAGTTGTGCATCAAACAAAATCTACAAGGGTCAGAATCTACTAAGTTCCAAGAATGATGCTGGATGCTGGGAATGGTGTTAAACAAGACAGAGAGGTCCCTTTCATTCAGCCTGTGCCTGTGTCTGCAAGGCACACAGCACAACTGCATCCGACTGGCTTGCTGAAAGAATGGGATGAGCCTCTGTGTAGTGTTCTTATCACAGGCTTGTCTGCTGTAAGGCGGTACTTCTAGAGGCATGAGGCCTTCCAGAACACTCACTGAAGAAAAGACACATGCAAACTATGACTTCAATATCAGCTTATAGTTAGTGTGAGCTCTGAGAAGTTCTGGGATTCTGCAGAGGCAAAAAAGCAACAAAGCCCAGGATCCGTCTATATTCTGGAAAGAATGCTGTGGAGGCTGTTTACACAATGACTTTAGGAGGATAAACCCAAGATCTCAATTAAGGCAGAAGAAAGTGGAGGACACTTCAGACAGGTGCAGAAGGAGAGGAGAGGAAAAGTAAACTGTGTTAAACCAAGTGAGTATGTCCCGGTAAAGCCACTGAGAAATTAGAGGTGCTGCAGGTATCTGTGACTCCAGAGGTTTGGTAAGTGCAGGGCTCTGCCATCTCTAGGTTTAGATTATGGCACACATAATACTGTGAGAAAGAGAAGTGTTTCAGTCACTCAGACGTTAGATGTGGCCATCATTCAACAACTACCCTTAGAGGCAGGAGTTTCGGCAAAGGAAATGTGTTAACAACAATAACAATGACCCTATCCACATTTGGAACGATTGCCAGTAAATAAAATAAAATGAATTAAAATGATTAAAGTTGCATTCACCGTCGATATGAACGAGCTTTCTCTATAGCATTGTTTTCTTCCCACACAAAATTATTTCTACGTCTAACTCAGACACCATGCTTGTGTAGAGATCTTCCTTCTGTATGGACTGGCATGTAGCACACAGCAAGGGCTCTGCATGTGCAGTTCCATGGCACACCCATCCCATGTATGCTTCTCCAGAATGCCTGCCTGCTTTAGAAGATAAATCAAAATGCATACTAGAGACATCCACATCATGAATTCATTTATGAAGAATGAGGCCCATCTGGCACAGAATCCTGCCTAGTAAGTACACATGTGTTAGTACATTTAACTAATGATATTTTCATGAAGGCTGTGCCAGAATTTTGGGGTAAAAAAAAATCACTGACCTTATGTTAGAGCAGCATGATTCTTACTGACGAGGCGGATACATTCTAAATGGTGCTCAAGGTTTGAAATCAAACTACTACAATTTAGGTGGGCATTCCATAGAGAAAAGACAAAGTTGGTATGAAAAAGGAAGATACGGGTATATGTATAAAAGTATTACACATTAAAATATAGTAACCTCTAATGCACAGTAGTGTGTAAGTGGGTCATCACTACACTGTTGCCCACGGACATTCAGCCAGTAAAGGGTGGCCTGAAACAACAACTCACAAGGACTACAGGACACACTTCTCTTTTCCAACTAAAGCACACTCCACTTCGTCTTAACAGGAAGACCACCACACATTTACAACTCATTTACTGAGGCTTGCTAACACTGAGCTTGCTGTGCAGAACACTACTGTGCCCTGAGCTCCTGGGGAGTGCGAATGGTACTACATACAAGAAACCTTGGTGTGATCTATCAAAATCTAAAATACACAGCCCAGTGCTGTGACCCAGAAGTTTCCGATCTTGACCTTGGTGTGCATTGTGGAGATCTTACCCTGAAAGTAAGTTAAGTAAGTACCCGATGGAGTATTTGGAATGGTGCTGTTCACCAGAGCACTATGTAGGCCTGAAGGCCCTCCCAAAAAGAATGAGAAAGTATTTAACAACCTCCTCCCCTGAAGTTGGAGACTTTATTTTTTAAAGAGAAAAGGAATACAAAGTTACCAAAACCCCAAACGAGGTAGGTTACAGGTAAGTTACATGTTTATTTATAAGGAGGAAAGTCACAGAGGATGCAGAGAACGGGGCCTCTTCCTCTGGGCCTGTCCAGGGCGAGTTTGCAAGTTCACAGCAGCCCACAATTCTTGGCACTCCTCAGCTCTCACCAGGCCCTGTGAGTGTGGTCTGAGCTGAGTGCTACTGCAGGAATCTGTGAGGATACGTGTACTCAAACTGACATAAACATCCTCATAATTTACCTCATTCCTCACTGTTTCACACTGATTTCTCTGACTTGGTAATAAAGATGACAGGTTGGGGATGCTATCACTAGATAATAATTCCTTTCAGTTCTTGGCACAGTGTTCTGTTTCATGCTTGTTTAATTTAGTTCATAGTGTGAGCTTATGCCATTTTTAGGATTACTGAGCATTACGTTTTAAAATATTTTAGAATTTTAAAATATTTTAGAATGTCCATGAAAAGTACCTATTTTTCGCTCTATTTAAAAACAAAATAAAAAACAAAACAAAACAAACAAAAAACAAAAACAAAAAAGGATTCCTAGTCTCTCCACTGAGGACCGATATGCCTGTGTGAGAATCTATAGCTGGCTCTCTCCGAGAGCCCTTTTACCCAATGAGGAAAAGATACTTTAATGCATTGTGAAATAAGAACCCTTACCTCTGAAAATGCCCAAGGATCTAGGCACTGAAGGGTAGCACAACAGAAAATCGATGCTAAAGAAAAATTACACTTCCTTCTACTTTTTAGCTTCTAGATTGGCTCTCACACAGCAATATTAAAAAGAAAGTTTAATATATGATAGCTGACAATTTCACACTAATCCCTGCTGTGCTTTCCTTTTTCTTTTCTTTTCTTTTTTTTTTTTTCCTGAACTGAAAAAGCAAAGTCCAATAGACAGCGGGAGATGAGTCTCAGGACTGCTACAAGCCTTTCAACCCTAATCGAATGGGTGTAAAAACATATATGAAAAGATGAAAGTGCTCTGCTTTACATATGGCAAAACCCATCAGGGAGACTCTGAAAAGAGAAGTGAGTCGTTCCATAGGGGCAGGTTAGGTCTGATGCTAATGCCGGCTTAAGATGGTGACAGTCTGGAGTGGGGAGCCTGGCCAGGCTGCTTTAATTTCTCCCTGGAATAGCTCTCGCCCAACCTTCTGCAACACATCAAAGTCTCTGGAGCTCAATTAAAATTGGATTATATTGAAATGCTCCATCTATGGGAGCTGTGTGTTCACTAACACTTTTCTCTCAGTAATACTCCAGATGACAGTTGCCCATCCCAATTTACACAGTTGTCATAGAGACGGGAGGAGAGCAGTGGAGAAGCAACACAAAGGAAAGGTAGAGGCTGGGGTTTCTGCAAATGAAGAGCTTCCTGTGTTTCCTGGACCCCATTTATTACACCCGTGACAGCATCCGAGACACAACATTATTACACTCCGTATCGGAGCATGACGTGAAAACAAAGGCAGCCGAAACCGGCTCTGGAACCGGCGCTGTGGTCTAGTGTTGTCAGCTCACTAAGAATGGCCCTCGGATGTCCCTGCGGGCCAAGGGAGAGAGTGTGACTGGCAAAGCGGGGAAGTGTCACTATCTACTTTTTAATTCTCTTTCTTTTCCAAATCTGCCATTTAAAAAGGTTAAATGTTGGGCAAAGACAGTACGTCAAGACTGTCATGCTCCTATGTTTTAAACACAAACTGGATTTGGTCAAATCAGTGAACAGTAATGAGGGCCATCACTGACACTGAAATAGATTTCCAAATCTGGATTCGGGAGTTATTTCTGGTTTTAATGAGTGGGTATTCTATAATCTTCACTAACTTCTCTTCTGACATAAAAGCCTATAGACCCAGGAAGGACACTGTCAGCTTCCTTTGAGGCTTTGAGCCTAGATGAAGACAGCCCAAGTGCTTGGCAGTTCTAAAGAGTGGTGTACTTGGCAGTGTAGACGGCTAGTAACCATCCTGTGTTCTCATGTAGGTAGAATGTTCCAGGCTCTGTGAAAACGCTAACCTTTCTTGTAATTGGCTTATTGCATTATTAGGACTGTTCTCCTCCCACTGTGTAGGTCACCATGGAAACAGACTAGCTACTGCTCTTCTATGGAGACATACACTCTTTTTGTGTGCTAGACCCTCCAAAACTGTAGTTCTTTTTCTCTTGGGAAGATGTGTTAGGACTGTGAAGCAGCAACAAGGCAGAGACCACAAGTGCAGGCCAAAGGGGAAGGAAGCAAAGACGTGTCAGAAAATCTAAAAACCACACAGATCCAAATTTGTCAAAACAAGCCCTGGTTTAAAGCAACACGAAGGGCCCTACAGCTTGGGCCCTGACAAAGCACAGGGGCTTTATTTATTTATTTATTAGCCCAGCTGTAGAAAACACCATCTAATGAACCTATCTGGGGCGGCTGTCCCCATCCTGTCAGGCACGTCAGGAAATGACAAGCACTGGGGACAGGCCGCCGCCAGTCACAGACAGGCCTGCCAGCTGGAGAGTTCAGCCCCAATCTAATCACACCACCAGAAAATAACTTGCACGCTTTCAGCTTGACAGGATGGACTTGTGGAAAAAAACTAGGATTGGAAACAATGCTTTTTGTTTCAATTACACCCAGTTTTGCACAGTAATTAAAAATGCCTAATAACGGGCCTAATGCACATTGCTTTATAATAATGCAAAAAAAGTCATATCATAGAAAAAAAGGATAAAAGAGTCACACTGAAAATATGGGCACAGAGAAAAGGAAGGTCAAACCATCTGTCTCCTTCAATGCACAAGCCACATCACATTGGAAATTCAACTGTGTTTTCAATTCAGTTTATTGATACTCGAATTGCTTGTCTTCAAAATTAAGCTTGCAAGGATGACCAGCAGCAGAGCTGGTTTCATTCCTGTGTTCTGAGCATCAACACACATGAAAAGAGTAAGGAGACGGTAAAACTAGTATTTACAGGTAACTGTGATAAATGCTCTGCCTTTGGAGCTGTTGGAAAAGTGTCATTATGAACAAATGCATCCACAGAGGGCACGACACACTGGACTGTGTTTACAAGGGCTTGGAGAGATCTCATTTACACTAGGCAACTTGCCGTTTCAGTATCCTGGAGACATGGTATGGATCTACTACATTCACATGCAACTATTCAAAGTTGTCCATAACTTCGTGTGTGCTCATATATAAGCAAATGTAATAAAGTGTTTCCCAGACAACTCAGTGTTTTCATTGACAAAACCATTTCCACAGGGTAACTGCTGGCATTATCATTAAAGTCCAAAGAGCCAAATACAATGCTCCATGTGTATCTATGCTGTGTTATATAAGGCATTATTAACACTCAGGAATGAAGTGCTCTTTATTCTGGTTATGAAAAATAAATTCCCATTCACAACTTTCCCTGCATCTCAAAAATCAACAGTAAATCAAACATTATTATTTGCATTACATTCCTGAAATGTCACCAGTACAAACATGGAGTTGTCATGTAGTAATTTATTCACAAGCACCATCACCTTAGTCAAGTATTTGGCCATTTTCTATCTATAAAGCAGTGGGAACCATGTTAGCCTCAAAGGGCTGCTGTGGTTTAGGTGGTGGGTCGAGGTGGATCAACAAATCAAAATCAGGTTTACAGAACAATACTCACCCCAGATGGTAAGTAAGGTGGGGTATTTTTAACTGAACCAAGAGTAATTGTTACTTATCATGTGCAAATCAGTATGCCGAGAGAAGGGGGTAACTAAGACTAGAAATGTCCCAAAGATGAAGGTGAGCACCTGCTTCCTGGACATGAACCGTGGGCTAGTCCATGAACACAGGAAGGAGGTCTGTGACTCAGGACTGCTGTACTGAGGTGATGAACATAAACATTTCATATTTCCTCATACCAAGCGTTTCCAATGTATGATGATTTTATTCAAGCGTCAGTGTATAATTTTGTCATTAGCTGGCTCAGTGTGGCTTTTCTGCAGCATTATTTAATTCATTTCAGTCATGTAGGAGCATGGAGAGCTCTGACCTACTGACCCCAATTTTCACTTAAAGAAACAAATATCCTTTTTGCAAACTAAGACAATTTTTCTCTTGTCAACCTTGTTTTAAAGTATTAACCTTATTCCCGATATGGTAAATATCCATGTTTGTCATTGAAATCTGCTAGGCACAGCAGCTTTAATCAAGTTATGAAATTGCTTCTGGTCTTACTTTATCCATTTGGAGAAATGATTAAAATAAACATGCTGAGTGAATGAGCTCACACTGGGGACACATGATGTGTTTTGGTTTTCTTTGCCATCAACTAACTCTTAGAAGGAAACAAAAGACAAACAGGCTGTTTACATCTTCTCTTGGTAACAAGACTCAAGATTTCTGGAAGACCATGTAACTGGCCTGCCCCGATGCTGGGGGTCATCACAGGGGCTGGGCAGATGACCCAGTGGGTAGAATGTTTGTTGTACAAGCATACAGACCTGAGTTTGGATTCCCAATACCCACACAAAAGCCAAGCACAGCAGCACATGCCTGAAGCCCCAGGGATAAGGGGATGCAGATAGGTGGATTGCTGAGGCTTTCTGGGTAGCCAGTCTAGCTAACCAAAGAACTTCAGCTTGTCTCAAAACACAAGGTGGAGAAGTAGGGCAGTGTTAATGTACACCTTTAATCTCAGCAGAGAGGCAGAAGCAGAGCACAGGGAAGCAGAGGCAGACGGATCTCTGTGAGTTCAAGGCCAGCCTGGTCTACAGAGTGAGTTCCAGGACAGCCAGGGCTACACAGAGAAACCCTGTCACAAAAAACAAATCAGTAAACAAACAAAAACAAGGTGGAGAGCAATAGAAGACACAAAAATCGACTCCAGCCTCCACACATGTGCATGTGCACCCTAACATGCATGCACAAAGGACATGAACTACATAACACAGATGAACAAAGTCATTGTAATGGATTACTTATTCCTGAATTTATGAGAAACAGAAAACGGAATACTAATCCTAAATTGAATATGACCAAACTGCATAATGCACCCCTAAAATAATGTGGACTTTCTAGAAAAAGAGAGAACAGAGTAGAACCATGGTTAGACACTATTTGTATCTGTAATATTTTATTCTTCAAAAACAAGCCAAAAGCAAATGTAGAAAACTTTTGTGGTATGCTCAAGTTAAATAGTTGATGATATGACATTGTTTATTTTAGTCCAGCTTTTTTCTATGCACATACAGTCACTGTATGGCAAATGAGGTGATTTTTATTGCTATTTTACAGGAAGGAAGAAGAGATAGGTGATGTTCATTTGCCTCATCAAGGTCACAGAAACTCTGAAGGCTAACAAAGCTGAGACTGCAAGAGGCCCAGTCTAAATGCTCTTGTTCTTCCAAAGTATACACATGGAAACCCACCTCCCATGATGACGGCATTAAGAGGTGGAGCCTTTGGGTGGTGACTGAGCAGGTCATGGAAGCTCCACATTCAAGAATAGAATTCTACTCCATAGAAAAGAGGTTGGAGGAGCCTACTTCCCCTCCCTCCAAATATGGGGTCAGAGAAGGAGACATCATGTAGGGAGTAGAGAGCAGCCTTCACCAGGTACCAATCTGCCTGCGCTTTGACTTAGGCTTTCTACACTGGACAGCTAAGCAATGAATTCTGTCTGAAAATTTGTTAGAGCAATCCAGAGAGATTTCTACCTTAGACTATCTTACCTTAGACTTCATACAGAGAACATTTTCACATAATTATGGGCAAGTTTTCTCAGTTATTTATTTATTCTTCCAAAATCCCATGCAGTTTATTAACTTTTCCAAGTTTCATTAAGTTCTTAGAACTAGTTACAATGAAATTTTCATTAAAGGGCTTATGAAAATTCTCCCCAACATTTCAACATCACAGCCTTTTTTTCCAGGACCTTAACAACTTTAGTGGTCCTTAATATGGCATCACTACTGCCAGCTTTTCCTAAATTTTTACAGAAACACATTCAGATAAGCACATTAATTGGCTGATTTTCAAATTCATTTCATAATATAGTGTTTGCTCCTGATTTCTGCAGTCATTTAATGCACATCTCAAACAGTCAATTTTCTGATATACAAGGCACAGTGGCAAATTACATATTTTAAGTAGCTGTATTTAATAGGCTTAAGTGCTAGGTGAAAACGCTGGTACTTATGGGAGCAGAGGCAAGCAAGCAAGAAGGAGAAGTGCTGAGGTCTCTCCTTAACCTCCTTTCTTTGTCCAGACCATGCTGTGTAAAGATGAGTTGACCCACTGAACTCATACAAAGGATCTTCTCTTTTGAGTGTATAGCACAGCTCTTCCTTATGTGTTTCCTGTTGGCTGGGCAACTGAAGTCAGGGTCAGGCTCCATGTTTTACCCTTTCTACGGTCCAAACGAAAGATCTTGGCATTGGCTTAGCCATTGGATTCAATTCGAGTCACGTCGTTCTCTGAGCATGAGTATAGCAAGACAGCTTCAAAGAAATAGGTGCCATGTCTAAGTAAAGAGTGATAAACGTAGAACACTAATACAAACTCTTAGTTTTAAATATTTCAACTATAATAAAAAGAAGAATATATAAATGTAAAACAGGCTAAGTACTAAAATCAAAAGGACCTATCAAAGAGCAAAATAGAAAGAAGGAAATGCAGATAAACAAAAGCACGGACCTTAGCAAATGAAAAGGAAGAGTGTAAGTAATAGTTCTGTGAAAAGGTGAAATCTAAAAGTAGAGTCAGAGCACTGATGGAAAGGGACTCTTACAGTTACCAGGTCACTGTGCTACATAATGGCTAACAAGGCTTGTTGAGACTTAAAACTAAAATCAAATGCTCTGAGAAACTTACCATAGAGTATTAGAAATTGAATCCTCATTTATAACATCAAAGTCCCTCCTCTGCCCAAAGGCAAGAACTGTTCTGCATAGTTACTCTCTGTGCAGTCTCTTGTCCCTGATGGCTTCTCTCCTAAGTCCATGCCAGTGCGGGTGGGTGTCTCAATCCACGAGGTCCAGCCCACACAGCCTTTGAGATGCACACCTACAGTGCAGTGCACACTAGACTACTTCCGCTAAACTTCTCATAAAACTCAATGAAATAGGCCCTAAATGAAGCGTTATTATTTTAAGAAAAGTCAACGCAAGTGCATGGTGGGTCTGACAGAAATGGCTATGAACTCTGTTCTCTGAGGGACCTAAAATGCTGAAGGCCTGTTCTAGAAAAATGAGAGCAGCAATACCCTCCCACAAGGAGAACAAGGAAAGCTCGCCAGTCATTTCTTCTCTAGGAACATGACAGAGACGGTGAGAAATGAAAAGGCCTTTCCCTCAACAGAAGCTTCCCTATCAGGAAAATGTTTGTCAGAAAAGTTGGTTTGTGACATGCCACAAATTATGAGCTTCATGGATGAGCTCTCTAACTGGAGCAATGTAAATACTTGGAAACTTCCTATGGAACTACCAGAGAGACAAGCTGGGAGAAACTAGAAGGCTGTGGTCTTTCCCTCTACCATGTCAAGAAAGTTGAGGTAACGGTAATATAGAACAGCATTGGAAAAGAGAGACGAGGAACTGATTCCTAGAGTTGCTGAAAGGGGGGGGGGGAGAAGGGGAGGAGGAGGGAGAAGGGGGTGGAGAGAGTGAAGGACATTCCTGGGAATTTCTATGGCAAGTGTCTCAGGTCTCATAACCATGGGTAATTTAACCTGCCCCCTAACTAGGCGTGGTTCATCTTCCCTTCCCAATCTCCACAGTCAGTGATTGTATAAGGATGCTTATTCCCAGTGCCCAGGCAAGCTTCTTGGCACGGGCACAGACAGAGTTGCCTCACCTACAGTCCAGCCCGCTGTGGCTTCCTGACTGAGCTAGTATTACACCTGCTGACTGTACTGATGGAAGAGTTGGCACTGTAGGCGCAACTGTCACCTAAGCGACTCCAGAATGATTACTCCGTCCACTTTGTTTTTCTTGTTGTAGTGCATACTCACTCAGCGTGCTATCACCTGGGGGGCTTGTCTCCAGCAAAGCTCATGCTGAGGCTTAGTGTCCAGTACTAGGGTGGTGGGGTTTTTAAGAGGTGTGGCCTAGTAAAGGTGATGAGGTGACTGGGTCATGAACAGTGTCCTGAAGGGACTGAAGTGGTCTCTCTTCAGTTCACAGACATCAGTTCACAGACAGTATGTTGTGATGATGTATTGTGTCCCCCAATATACTGTGTCTCCCAATAAAATTTACCTGAGGATCAGAGAAAAAAGTCAGCCACTATATAGAAGTCAGGCAATGGTAGCACACGCCTTTAATCCTATCACTTGGCAGGCAGGGATCTGTCTGTATCTCCGTGAGTTCAAGGCCACACTGGGAACAGAGCAAGGCATGGTGGCACATGCCTTAAATTCCAAAACTAGTTAACCATGGAGGTCTGGAGGTCTGTACAGACAGACAGGAAGTGACAGAGCTGGGCTGGAAGAAGAAGTGATGCAGCTGGACAGAGAGAGCAAATCAGATGGCAGAACAGCAAGGCATATAGGCGTGGGTAGACAGGAATAAGCACCTTTTGGAAGGTGCAGAGTTGGTGAGGTGAGGTTAGCTGTGGCTTTCCCTATTTCCCTGAGCTCTCAGGTTTTCACCCCTATATCTGGCTCCGTGTTTTTTATTTAATAAGGCTGTTTAGAATTCATCTACAGCATGTGGTCATGAAGAGCAAGCCTGGCCCTTTCCTAGTCTGTCTTGCCCTTGCTGCAAGCAGTCACTTCCATTTCTACCTGTCTGCCTAAATAAATAAATGTAAAAAACTAAAAATAAAGGTGTCTTCTCTACAAGATGTCTCACAGTGCCCCCTCCTCATGCTCCTGCTTGATATGGAAAACTGGGATCACATGACTGGCGCTCACCCTGCTGGTCATTTGCATACGAAAGCTGCTTCATTCCTTTCTTGGCACAGCAGGGGTATGCCTTCTACATGCTCATCCATGACCACCAATATTTCCTCTATCTCTAACCTTTGGCAAACGGGAAAGCACATGAGTCAAAGTTAAGAATGACTGCAGGAGAACCTCCGTTTTGCTAGAAAAAAAGGAGGAGTGGAGCTCTGTGGCGCTGTGAAAGGCATGGACTCTAGCACCTAGTGAGCTTCTGGTTCCACCTGTTTCTCTCCTTTCACTGCATCTGTGATTTGCAGCAATTCCTTTGACTCTGTTTCTACATTTCTAAAATGGGGTTTTGTTTGTTTGTAGTTTCTCAAGACAGGATTTCTTTGTGTAGCTCTGTCCTGGAACTCACTCTGTAGACCAGGCTGGTTTTGAAATCAGAGATTCACTTGCCTCTGCCTTCTGAGTGCAGGGATTGCATCCTCCCCCCCCCAAAGCCTGAAATGGAGATTTTAAGATACATATATTTTATGGTTGCTATAAGGATTTAAAAACAAACAAACAAAATGACTAGTTAGAGATGGCTTGGTGGGTAAGGGTACTTATGGCCAAGCTTGACAATCTGAATTTGACCCTGTGAACCCACAGGGTAGAAGGAGAGAACTGAGTCCAATAAGTGGTTCTTTGATCTCCATATAAACAAGTGCAGAAAACAATAAAAACCTTAAGATAATTGATAGCTCTAAGTATATAGTAACATATCCTATATTCGTTTCCTTTATCCCCATATCTCATAAACATGAAGGGATTGTTTGTATGTTTAGTAAATTTGAGTCAAAAGTCATACAAAAAGACAGGTCTTTCCAATGAAGCAGCAGACTTTGCAGAGTCATGGACAGATAGATAGAAATAGGACAAGTGTAAAAAGACAGTATATGTTGACTGTAAATGTAAGATAGAATATAGACAGAAGTGTAGGGCTAGCCAGTGTTTGAGCATGAAGTAGCCAAGCTGGTAGTGTCTACTTCCAATCCTAGTATTTAGGTCATGGAGACAGAAAGGAGAGTTAAAAGCTAAAACAAAGTGACAACATTGTGAAAAAACAAAGAAATTAAACAACCAAACCAAAAAAAAAACAAAGCTACAAAATCCTATGAGCTCTGGGGCCAAGAAAACTTAGGTTTAAATTTACTACAGTTCCAGTTGTGAGCTCAGACAAATGAGATCTGTCTCTGAATTTTAGATTCCCCCTTTATGAATTCATAATGCTGATATTCCAAGGGCTGAGTAGAGTTTTAACCACCTACAAATGCTAGTCTCTTTCCTCTTACACCATACCAAACCCCAGGATGCTTCTTTAGTGAAGAGAGTTTCAAGATAATTAAAAACACATATGCAAACAATCATGACCAAAAAAAAGATCATGGCATGAATGTAAATTAAAAGTATGTTGGACGAGGTGTCTGGAGATGGTTTTATTCTTAGAAGCATCACTCACTAAGAAATTTCTTGGAAAATCCATTTTATCTGCAGTTCCATAGTTCTATTATTTCTACAACTTAAGTAGGAATCCTCTCTGCTTACTGAGGATGACGGCTAAGGATTAAGTATGGTTAAGTTATAGAGGAAGATAATTTGCACATTAGTACATAATAAGACAGTCTAGGGGCTGGTATGCTGTTCAGTGGTAGACAGTCCTTGGCAGGAATGAGAGGCCCTAGGTTCAATCCACAGCACTAAAACCAAAACACAACTACAACAAAACAAACAAACAAAAAACCCAAACAAAAGACTATTCCTGGTCTACTTGCCGTTATTTAAAAGCCACATAAATGGGATACATACTTAGAATGCAGTCTAGAAACTGATGACCAATTTTGCTTTATCTTTTATAACCTTAGGACAGTCAAATATTGTTACAGATTTTGAAATACTCTATAAACAAAATTGAATTTCCAAATTGAAAAGAGCATTTTTGACAAAGCATGGAAAATGCATTTTGAAATTGTTTAATTTCTGAGTGTAGAAGCATGACTAACAGTGGAAGGTGGCACAGAGACAGAGAAACACGGTTAGCCGGACTGTTGTGTTGCCTTTTGTTGCTGCTGCTGTTGTTTCTAGACAGAAGGAGAGGTGACTAAAAAGCGCCTTGTCAGCCTGCACTCCTTACAGCCAGCCACGTCAAGTGCAGCTCTGGGCACCTTTTCTCTGGTCTGGAATTTCAGGAGCAGGGAGCACAAAGGAGCTGATGAGCAATGAGCGCTTCGGCCTTCCTCAATTAATCTTGTCTCTCTACCTTTGCTTGTGCTTTCCCACTACATGAAGGTAATAATGACACCCTCATCCATTATCCTTTTATCCCTGTTATTCTCGTGAAATTGCTTAATAATATGTTACAGATTCGTCTCCACTCACATAATTCTTCCTGTCATTTGCAGTATATCATCCTACAAACACACAGCCCACTCTCACTGGCCGCTCTTTGAAGATTATTGTCAGTGACATCTTCAGGATGCGTTTGGAATCTGGAGCATCATTTGTGTTGCAATGGGGAATTACGCTGACTTATCTGTCATTGCCAAAAGCACAACAAGCGAGTCGGTGTTAATGCAAAGGTAACACTGGTTTTTATCATGCCTCCAGAACAAGAGCTCTTGTAAATTTATGCTAATGTGGCCCTTTTAGAGTTTAATAACCTCTCACCCTACAGGAAAATAACCCCCCCCCCCACACACACAAACGTATACAAACACACTGGTCAACTAGTAATAATTTCTTTAAGATCTCTTTGGGCACTAATGTGAATTAATGTTGACTTACATAGATGTGCTTCAGGAAACATGCTTGTAGAAATGACAAGCTTCTGTTTCGATCACCAAAACATAAATTATTTTGCTGAAAAAGGAATTGAACTTTAAGAATTAGGCAAGCTCCTCTCTGACCACTGTGTGGGGCTTTTCTCTCCAGAGTTCAAGACCACTACAAATGAGCAGTTTTCCCTGATTGAGGGTGGCATTCCAGAGGGACCCAGGCAATCTAGTGTGCATGCCAAGTCTGACAACACATGACAAGCTGGTCGGCGTGCAGTAATTTGACTAATTATACCGGATTAGAGCATATTAATGCAAGCTGTTTTCTCCAGAGTTAATGACCTGCTGACTAGGTTCTGTTAGGCCCCAGTAGGTCCACAGGCAGCTAAAAAACAAAACCTTGTTTTGTAAGCCCTAGTCATTTCACATCAGCAAACAAGCATATCAAACTACTGACCAGCAAAATGCAAGCGACATTTTGTCTGCTCTAAAATCATGCAGCCTTCCCTCACTTTCTACCCCTAAGGGTGCTTTTATATAAAGCTCATGCCAGTTTCTTTCTCTTCTAAAGGAGAAGGTAATAAGCAGAGCCCGGGGAAAGCAAAATACTTCCTGAGTGCTATGGTTAGGGGTGCAGACTGCTGTTGCAGGAAGAGGGTAAGGGCAAATAGTTAAAAACAGATACTACCTTCATTATGCAAACCTTCCTCAGAACAAGAATCTGTTACAAAGTTATGTCAAATGATTTTGGTATAGTGAAATGAATCCAAATGTCAAAACTTATTTAAAAGGCATTTCTAAGTCCCAATTGGAATTTTATATATTTTAAAAAATAACTGGATGACTTAAGTTACATAAACACAGATCAATGGAAGAGTTAATACTTTAAAATTACTGTTCACTTTTTTTAAAGGCCCTGTTTAACTAAAAAACGGTCTGGCTGGGCAGTGGTGGCACTGCTGGGTGTTGGTGGTGCACGCTTTTAATACTAGCATTCGGGAGTATTAAAGGCAGAGCCAGGCAGATCTCTGTGAGTTCAAGGCCAGCCTGATCTACAGAGAGAGATTCAGGACAGGCACCAAAACAACGTAGAGAAACCCTGCCTTGAAAAACAAAACAAAAAAACAAAAACAACAACAACAACAACAAAAAGATCTGAAAACTTTAACATGTCCCTGAATGTGTCAGAATTTATATAATTTATATCACTTTTGATTATGTAGGAACATATAAAATGTAAGTTAGGTCACAAATACTAACAGAAAGCTCAAAAAGGATCAAGGTATAAGGCTGATAAAAAACAAACAAAAGGACAGTGCAGAGTTACTGAAACCTCCTGGGTCTGGGGCACAAATGTGTAAAATCCCAATGGGCTGGTAGAGAAACAAACCATCAACTTCAGCACAAAGTTAAAGAGATAAAAAACAAGGCAATTCAGGAATAATTATTCCCAAGACTAGGAATAAACGTAGGCCAGGGATTTTTGAAAGAGAGCACTTTCAGAGAAAGGAATGAAATCTTCCACCCTGACACCAAGTTTCAGGGCTTATTTACTGAAAGCAAACTTAGAAAAATCAGTCCTACAAAGAGGTAGCAGCAGGAAGCCCATGCCTGCCTTCTCACAGACTCTGCTCTTCAGAGCCTTCTGCAGGCTAGGGCTGTAATCCAGAGGTCTGCTCTGGCTTGACCATGTGAGCTCTGCAGCGAACTGGAAATACAAAATGCAAAAGGGGCTGTGTGACTGGCAGCAGGGATAAAGCTGAAATGTCACCACATAAGTGAGAGCCCAGGAGAATCAAGACAGGGCCCTGCAAACTAAAAATTCAGTGAGACCAAAGCTATGAATAAACAGAAGACAATTACTTGTTGGGAGAGGTGGAAAGCACCCTCAAAAAAGCAAGTGGTTTATGAACCAACTGTGGAAAGCAGCTGATCCCAGGTAGAGCTGTAAATCTCACATCACGCACGCGCGCGCACACACACACACACACACACACACGCACACGCACGCACACGCGCACGCGCGCACACACACACACACACACACACACACACACACCCTTACATAAACCCTCCCCTCCCCTTTCCCTATACTCCTCTTTCTCCACTTTCCTTTCATTTCCTTCAGAAGCCCAAGTGCTGGGATGATAGGGTTGTGCTACCAAGTCAGTGTGGTCTACGCCACGTAACCAAAACAATGAGCCACCTCAGAGGCCACAGTGACTACTGATCAAGAATATAGACTATTTAGCAGTGAACGTTCTCCTTAATTTGTAGGCATTCCTCTGTAAATATCATTCAACTCAGTCAAGATTTTAATTGCTATTGGGCAACTGTGTGTTCAAATTTTCACTTGTGATGTACTTGGAGTAAAACTAGTATGTGCTGGAAAGTAAAAGCAAATATTTTCACTGACAATTCAAAACTAGTTTGAGGCTGACAAGCTTTGTGTGGGAAACTGAGACAGATTTTTTACAAATGACTGCCTATATTGAGGACCATTTCATTTCTCTTATGGATATAAATGGCGCTAAGATTCCTTTGAGGGAGTAAGTCTGAGTCCTCTCTAATGCAGACTTACAGAAAAGTCTAATTTCATATTTCTACTCCACTAATAACAGTTACAAAGTTTTATACAAAGAAACAAAAAAAATTATCAGGTGTCTACATGGGTAGTAAAAACAAAAACAAAGAGAAAAAAAAAACATATTAGTGTTGGGGTACAACTTCCAGGTAGCATGTGTGCTTAGCATTGAAGAGGTCCTGGGTTTAATCTCCACATTAATTCCAACCAGGCAACAAAAACTTTAGTAAGGGTATTGATGTAGGACACATTTCAAGTTGGACTCTTCTAGTTGTTTGTGATTAGTGTTTTCAGTTAAATAGTCTGGCTGTTATACTTAATAACATGGAGTATAAAACCTTTCTCTTGGAATAGTAAGAGGTGGCAAAAGATAAAGAGGATCACTGTCCAGCAGGTAACAAATTAAAAGAATGATCTAACTTCAGGTAAGAGCATGCTGATATGTGATACACTAGAGGGTTGCCCTGCTTTTACCAGCAAGTGTGGTTAGCACTGGTGAGTGCCTATAGTGAGATCTAATTGTATTAGAATACTACAGAGTGGCTATCTACACTGCCATCATGAATGGTGAAGATTTAAAGTGCTAGATGTACGGGTAAACAAATCCAATATTAATTATACTGGCTGTTTTTTGCTTCCTTGTTCTGCACTCAATATTTCACACTCAAGTTTTCACAGTATTTCACAATTTTTCATAGTCCTCCACTACACCATAGGTTTGTCAACTGAGTACTAAATGTCAAGACATCATGAAAGAAAGGTATTGCATATTGCTAATATTTAATAAATAAAATAAAGATGGTACTTAAAGGTCTTTATGTGGCCAAAATTTCTTCTGGTTCCACATTTTATGTCTAGAACAGCACGGCTATTCTATAGAATAAAGATACCTGCAGTACATGGGCAGTCCTGTCTCAAGTGAGGGGTGATGAAGACATCTTTTAAAAATGTGTGTGTGTGTGTGTGTGTGTGTGTGTGTGTGTCTGTTTGATGTTGGTTCAAACTGGAAAACCATAGGACAACTTTCAGAGGCTGGTTCTGGAGATCAAACCCAGGTCCTCAGGCTTGGAGAAAAGCGTCTTTACTCGGAGGTGGCCTCAGTTTGCCAATGTCCAAAGTAAGCAAGGGAAAGAAGTATTGGCAGAGAATATTTAAAGATGAGATGAATGTTGTGGAGTATTACTTTAACTATGTAAAGGTGTGTTACATTTGTTTATGCTGCATTTGTTTAATTATGTAAAGATGTGCTGCTGTTTTACCTTGCCTGCCTAAGGCATCTGACTGGTCTAATAAAAAGCTGAACAGCCAATAGCTAGGCAGGAGAGGGATAGGTGGGGCTGGCGGGCAAAGAGAATAAGTAGGAGGAGGAATCTAGGATCAGAAGAAAGAGAGGAGAGAATGAGAGAGAAAGAGAGGGAGTTGCCTGGGGCCAGCTAGTCATGCAGCCGCCAGACAGCCAGACAAAGAAGAAGCAGGAAAAGTAGGATGTACAGAATGAAAGAAAGGTAAAAAGCTGTGAGGCAAAATGTAGATGAAGAGAAACAGGTTATATTAAGTTATAAGAGCTACTGGGACATGTCTAAGATAAGGCCGAGAATTCATAATTAATAGTAAGTTTCCATGTCATGATTTGGGAGCATGATAAAGTCTGCTATATATGAACAGAAGGACAAACTGACCAACAGGTGCCATGTCTGAAGGCTACCTGAGTAAGAACAGACGGGGTTTCTGAATTGGACAGGCAGGTCCTTGGAACAGAAAGCACTGCTTCAACAGATGGTTGAGCACCCACCCAACTGCACCAAGGAGAAATCACCTATTAACGTCATCAAAGTCTGCTTCAAGAGTTCAAACTACCTTTGACCTTTATCTCCAGTCTTCTGAGTGTGAATGCCTAAGAATCTGGCCTATAGATGGAGTTTCAGTGGAAGTTTCTCCTTAGACCCAAATACTTGTTAATTATTTTTGTCACACTTTTGAAAGCACTTAGGTGGTTTTCACTGGAGGTGATGCAGGATTTCTGTTTGTAGGAGAATAAGACCATGAGGAGTGAAGTGGAATTGAAGGAGCCGTTGCAGGGCTTGTCTGGAGCATATTACAGAGCAGTAAAAGGATCCAAGAGCTTGAAAGAGGTTTTCATGAATAATATGAATTCATTGGTATGCATATTGCCACCTGGTGTTTCATCTCTGCTTCTCCTATGCACACACATACACACAGAGGAATGTGCAAGAGGATTGACATCCTTGTACCAAGAATAACACAGCAAAGGCTACTGCTTGGGCCTTAGATGTAGAATCAGCATGCACAAACAGCTCTGGCCTGTGGTCAGAGACACAAACTCAAATGGGCCCTTGGGCCAAACAGACGACCTCTGGGCTTTCACTTGGCTTCTTTCCCAGGGGCCATTTAAACACCTGTCAATAACTTACTGTGGTCCATCCCTCACATACATTGTTAGTTCTCTGATACCCTTTCCTTCCCTGCCTACAGCCACCTGTGGATAGAGGATTGTCCTCCTGGCTTATTAGGTCCTTCCCAGGATTTGTGAATAAAAAGCAACACATTTGTGTTCACCATTCACGGAAAGAGAGACGACCTCTTGTCAGGTGGTCCCTCTAAGATGCCGGGAACATAGGTTTCACCCCTAGTGTCAGAACCATGGTCAGACAGTTCACTAGACACAGGTCAAACAAACAAACAAACAAACACATGGGCATCGGCCAACACAGTTAGACCTTTAGGCATTAGGCCACCAACTTCCTTGAAAAGCATGCCGGCTCCTCCTTCACTCATTGCTCATTTGGACAAGGCTGCTAGGTATTCTCGTATTGGATCCTCATTGTAGTGGGAAGCTTCCAAAATAATCCCTCTCTGTTCACACAGGCCCACAACCTAGTTTCTGATGTGTCACATTTGTGCCTTCACCTGAGAACTCTACTCCCCCAATCCAGGCTCCTGTGGTCCAAGTCTCATCAGGTTCACCACTGAGGTGTAAAGAAGTCAGACCTCCACCACCAACTCCAACCTCAGTTCCTTTTACTTCTCCATCTCAGGGAGCGCCATCAACAACTCAGCTAGAAAAGCAAGGGTCATCATCTCCCTTCCTTCCCACAGTCAATCATTTTCCAAGTTCTATCCACAGCCAATCATTGCCGGCACGTGCTGTGATCCCAGCTCCTTAGGAGGCAGAAGCAGGAGGATGGCTTGATCTTAAGAGCTTGAGGCCAGCCTGGGCCACATGGTGAGATGCTATCTCACAAGGGGTGGTGGTTGACAACATCTATTCCTCTAATTCCTAAAATCTCCCAAATTTCACCATTCATGTTACTTCATATGCCACTGAAAACTCATAATTCTTGTCTTCAAATGTTTTCATCATACTACATTCAAGGGTAATTATTACTTTTTAACACAATGTGTGTGTTGTGTGTGATGTATATGCACATGGTGTTTGTGTGTAACACATGTGTAAACACCACTGTAAACACATGTGGAGGTCAGGGGTCAATGTTAGTGCCTTCTGCTATTGCTCTTCATCTTATTCTCTAAGACAGTGTCTGACAGAATTGTGGAGCTCATTATTTTGACTAGACTGACTGGCTGGTGAGCCCCTGAGATCTACCTGTCTCAACCCCTGGAGCTGGGATTACACATCCATGTGTGTCTTTTTAATGTGGGTGCTGGTGATCTGAACTCAAGTCTTCATGCTTTTATAGTAGGCCCTTCACCTACTGAGCCAGATCTCCAGCCCAAGAGTAAATGTCAGCTTTCCTTCCTGATGGTAAAATGCCAACTCCTGCATATGGATTATAATCTCCTTCAATATGGATTATAATCTCCTTCAAAACTGAGTATTGCCTTCTTCATTCTGATTCCTGTGGGTATCCTGACCCACATACCATCTTATTATACTAAAAACCTTTAAAATTCCAGAATGTTTCACATCTCTGGTCTCCAGGCCCTCTCATACAGTGGTCATAGAACACACTTTAAAGTTAGGCAAATCTGAATTCTACAACCAGTGCTAATTTACAGCCCTGCGACTTCATTCAAATTGCAGTCATGTGCTGTTTTACAGGGTACATGTTCTGAGGAATACATATAGGCAATTTCATTGTTATGTGAACATTATGTGGCATACTTACATAAACTAAGATGGCTATGAAATATCTTGGCAACATAATTTTTTTGGTGTGTGTGTATGTGTGTGTTTCAAGACAGGGTTTCTTTGTGTAGGCCTGGCTGTCCTGGAACTCAGTCTGTAGACCAGGCTGGCCCCAAACTTAGAGATCTGCTTGCCTCTGCCTCCCTAGTGCTGGGATTAAAGGCGTGCACCACCACTGCCTAGCTGCAACATAATTTTATAGACCATTTTGCATGTGGTATGTCCAAACTTCATTATGTAGTATATGACTGAACTTTACTCTTGAACCTCTATCTCATCTCTCAATTAGGAGGACCACCCCTGTCTTTAAGGATTGTGCTGCTGATGAAACCCAGTATGGAGGTACTCAGCCAGTGACAGGCACTGAGTTACTTCAGATGAGAACATCCATGTAGAAACAACAACAAAAAGAATGGAGTTTTTGAAGACTTTGTCATTCCTGCAGAATAAACTACTAAAATGATCTTTACACAAGATGTCAAGATGAATGAACATGATGGGAAAAGAACACCACAGCATGTTTAATAAAGCCATTCTGAATGTTATCACACTATTGGGCACTCATCTGCAAGTAAACAATGTCCTGGAGAGAGATGGTAAAATTCTGGATACCTTTTGGATCAAGACAATATGACTTGGTAAGTAAGAAAGGAGAGAACCAAAATTACTAGGTTTCTCTTAAAAATTGGATTCATGAAATTGCAGGGAACGTTGATCAGAAAAAGACTTTGTTGTAAAGAAATGTGTGAGCAATAAGAGAAAAGAAAAATAGGAACCTAGAATTGAACAAATTAAGTTTGGTTTTTCCATTGGATGTATAAAAAGCAATGATAGAGATTAAAAGGGGCAATATTTTGACCCTTGACCTCTAAAGTCAACTAGGTTAGGAACTGTGGGGCATATTGCAAAACATCCTGTTGTTCCTGCCAGTCACCTGTCCTCTTGTTCAAGGAGGCTATGGATGCCCTCCAGGTGGATTCTAACCTATGTTCATTCTGTAAGAGGAGAGTTAGTACATGAGGTAAATGTCTTTAGTGTTTCCAAGCAAAGTCATAATCAAGCAAGGTCTTTTTTTGTTTGTTTGTTTGTTTGTTTGTTTTCTTTTTTCAAAACAGGGTTTCTCTGTGTAACTCCGGCTGTACTAGAAGTCACTCTGTAGATGGGGCTAGCCTCAAACTCAGAGATCTGCCTGCCTCTGCCTCCCGAGTGCTGGGATTAAAGGTGTGCACCACCACCACAGATAGAATAACTGCTACATATACACATCCATATACATACACAAGCCTAAGTGACCTCTGAGAACCTTACTCTCAACTCGTCATGATAAAAAGAAAATGTGAATTTTGGTCACCTACATGGTTTTAAACACCCATCAGGAAAGTTTAATTAATAAAGCACAACATCAGAATATAGTTTCATCCTCCCCTGTGGCCCTGAATGTATTTCTGATAACAATACAACTAAGAAGTTAATCTCTATGTACATTTTGTGAAAATATTGAGTGGACTCATTATTAAATAATCAGTGTTCTGCCATCTACACAAACACATTTACCTTCTTAGATCCCATAGAGGAATGAAGGGAACCTGTGAGAATTCAGACTTTCTCCAACTCTACTTTTAAGAACAAGCCTTCTGCATAGTCTCTGGGTATAGCAAGGTATGAAATGCCCTTGGGCTGGGCAGACGGAGTTTCTATGAATCATTATAGGTTTTTGATCCTAGGTTTACCAACACAGTAGACAGCAGTGGGTGTGTGGCTCTCTCCAGCCTAGCGGAACTGGTTCCAGCACACTGTTGAGTCAAGACTAGAAGATTCCTATCTGCTTCCAAC
Source organism: Peromyscus californicus insignis (assembly GCF_007827085.1). Lineage (NCBI taxonomy): Eukaryota > Metazoa > Chordata > Mammalia > Rodentia > Cricetidae > Peromyscus > Peromyscus californicus. The sequence continues at coordinate 35,290,306 of NW_026294617.1, forward strand.
ATGGTACACAGATCAATTACAGAATAAACTGTTTGGAAGGGAGACTAAAACCCAGAGAAATTGTAAGCAAAGGGCAAACAGTTTTGGAATTCATGATATTTTGGCCTGTCTATGAAGATTGCCTGTAGCCTCCATGAATTTCCCTTTGGAACTCCGGTCACTGGGGACTCTTTGTAGATGCCTTCTGTTACCCTCCTCAGTAATGTGCTCTCAGGGCTGTACATGTCAAAAGCCCGTGTGGCTCTTTAGAAAGAAATAAGGCATTTTAAATAGTGAGGTGCCTTCAGAGGTGAGCTCTAAGTGGGGTCCTCGGGAAGGCGTCCCTAAGAAGCTAGTTGCTATGTCACCCACGAGCAACCATGTTCTCTCTCACAGCTGCATGTGGACACCACGTTGTGTGCTTACTTGATTTTTGCCTGTCCCTGACTGCCACTAAAGCTCTAAAGGGCAAGATCTAACTCTCAGAGTTCTCCTTATTACTTGTTAGTCCTTGGCTTCATAACAGAAATGCTCAAGGTATTCATCAAAAACAGACGGCCTTTTAGGCACATGTACACACACCCACAAAGCTATTTAACCTCATGGAGAATACAAATATTGAGAGTCAGTGATGAAATGTAGAATTCAAAGAATAGGGTTTTGTTCCCACTCTGGAAGCAAGGCTGATGGATGGCACAGCAAGGAAATAGAATTTGGCATGGAATATACAGGACCAGAATTAAATTATTTGTGGACAATAAGGTTTATGCTTGCCAGATATTAATGCATCAGAAGGCAGATGTGTATATAAGGCAACAAAATCCAGGAGCAAGGTTGTAGGCAGCACAGCTTGGAGTAAGTCTCTCAGTGGGTAGAACCCACCCTTAAGAAAGAGGTCCCATGTACTTTGTACCCTCTACAAATAGAATCTACCCTTATTCTTATTACAGATCCTTCCTCTCTAGGCCCTAGCCCTGAGCTCTGTTTATCAGCCAATAGAACTCATTCTTATTGAAAAGGTGCTTTACTACTTTGCTAGGGACTGTCTATGTAGCCATGCCTAAAGCTTTGTTGTGATAATTGTTAAATGGAAATCTTTCCCCAAACTTATACTATGCTTAAATGTATAAGAAGAATAAACCACGAGGTCAAACTATGGAAATTTTGACCCAGTGCCTGCAAAGATTGTAGTGACTGGAGTTTGTTTCATTCTTCATCTCTCCAGGATTATTTTCTGAGGCTTCTGGAGTCCCTGACACAAGGTGAGATGCCAGCACTGGAAGCTCTTGGGTGTGAAGTGCTTAGGTACAAACAAAGATGTAATGGCATCACATCTTTACACCCGATTGCTATGTGCCAGGCAGACTTCATCACACCTCTTAATTCTTGGCAAATCCAAGACTCAAGTGATAGTTTTGAAAAACATCAACATTAAGAATACACTTAAAAAATGTACTACAAAATAATATTTTTGAGGATTAACAGTCACACCACAGAGACAATAATACTTCATTTTAAACTAGAAAACAATGTAGAAGGAAACAACAAAATATTTCACATTTGAGACTACACTACACAGTAGCTTGCATTTTCCACACTCTGCACTAATGAACAAGGGTAAGCAGTGAAAATGTGCTTCTGAGAGCTTTAAATCACATTGTACAGAAGTCACATCAAATTAATACTGAGGACCATTTAGGGCTTTTATTCTGAAAAGCTTCTGAAAGGGGATTAGACTATGAAAACTCTCATGATACTAAAGCACCTGTTAATGGGTTGAGGAAGTAAGAAAGGAACAATGGAAGTGTTATTTTTAGATAAGTCTTTACTTTGTATTCTGACACAAAGCATTGCTCATGGGCATGCCAGCAGTCCCCAACAATATCCCACGCATGCAGGCACTGGTGAGCAGAATCCTGTTGTCTTTTCTTTTTAAAAACAGGTCATTTTCTCTGCATAGTGATATAATGTGGCTGATGCACATTAACAACTATAAACATAATTTGATGGACGGGTTGGAAAAATGCTATCCTCAGTAACGCAAATTTTGAAAATACCCTTATGAACTCTGCTTTCAAATGGCAGGGAAGTGATTTTCACTACAACACTAACTCTAAAATCTTACATTTTCATGTCCTATGATAATGTTTTACAGAACCAAAAATTATGTATTAAAAAAAAAAAAGGCAGAAAAGAGCAGGAAGAGAGAAGCAGCCGAGATAGTTGTCAGCTCATCAAAAATAATGAGTGCTCAAGAGGTTTCAACTTCCTGCCTTCCCAGCAGCCTGCCCAATCACAACAGCCTGCCAGAAGAGGAAGGGAGCAGGCAGAAAACACACTCTTCATCAGCCCAGCTGGGCCTGTACCTCCCAACAACTGCACACCAGCATCTGACAAGGCAACACTGTTGCTAGCCTGCTGAGCTCCATCAGCCAAGGGGCAAAGCCGGTGGTGGATGACAGCCTTGGTCTGTCCCATACTACAGCCTTTCCCCTGGTCCCTGACACAGTCACATGCTCACCTAACAGTCTTATGACTAATGATGCAAACATGGAGTGTAAAGTCTCCTTAATTTGACCCTTGTTAAACTCCTAATTGGATTGGAGCAGGCTCAAGTGGAAAGCAACCCTGTGTTATTCAAGACTGTTCTTAAGAATGAAGCCCAAATTACAAAAGGCAGCCAGGCTGCAAGACTGCACCAAGAACGGGAAATGAATTGCAGCTGTCACTTAAGTTAAACATCTAATCAATTGCCTTTTTAAACAGGTAACTTTTACAACAGTTTCTTCATTGTAATGCTCTTCAGAGTGCGCTTGACCCAAATTTAATCAGCTGTTATTAAAGCAGAGGGGCGGCCACAGAGCACACACTGTAGGGCGAGACACTGCATTCAGAGCCTTAATGATTCTAAAATGACTACAACCATTGCTTCATTCACGAGGACAAAGCTCAGCCTCTCTGCTCTGCAACATCTTAACACAAGCTGTCTGAGCAGACAGCGTCCATTTGTCCTTCATGAACTGTGGAGGTCAGGCACGCTGCAGATGATGGTATTGCAATAGTTTCATTGTGTCTCTTCCCTACGATGTCTGAGGGGAGAAACGGAGGAGTTCTTGTATATAAAATCCAGCTTTTCTGCAAAGAAATATACAGTGTAAGTGCAGAGGAAGGGGTGCATGATATGCAGACAGGTGTAAAACATGAAGTAATTATAGAAGCTCAAATTAGTTCTTAGGCCTGAGGCAAGAAAGAGAACAGCGTCTTGACAAAAGGGAATAGCAAATAAGGGTAGCAAACAAAAAATGGCTTGAATGTGTAAATTAGCAAGAAAAATGAGACCGAAAAGCAGCTTTACTCTACTATTATTCCCCACATGAGAACAGAGCAGCTGAACATGATCAAGAGAGCTTTGGAGAAGAGAGGCAGGTGTCAACAAGGCCCTCCAGAGTGTCAGCTCTGCCTTCCCTGCCAGCTACTCATTATGCGCAAGCTCTTGAGAAGTGCCTCCTAGACCTGACCTATCATATTACTTCTTCTGTAAACACATAAGCCCTGCTTGTTAGGTGGTGTCAACACCAGCATTCACCCACTAAGGGAGTGAACAGACACTTCAGAAGTGCTGCCAAAACCAAAGAACCGACACCGCAATACAACAACCTGAATTTCAACCAGGTAAACAGATCTGACGCTTCTCTGTAGAACGCACTGTCAAGAGCTTCTTCTCTCATTAGCAAAAAGAAGCCCGCACTGCTTGCTATAGCAAGACTACTTTCTTCTACAAGTAATTACTAACCTGGGTTACACACCCAAGGCCTGGAATAACACCTACTTATCAACTGCCTGCTGTGGTTATACACATTTCACTAAATAGCTCTTTCTTTAAATCACAAACACACAAATCCCAACCAACAGGTCGGGATTTGAACAATTCATTAACAGCATAAAACCCAGCTGGGCAGTGGTGGCACACGCCTTTAATCCCAGCACTCAGGAGGCAGAGACAAGCAGATCTCTGAGTAGCAGGCCAACCTGGTCTACAGAGTAAGTTCCAGGACAGCCAAGGCTACACCGAGAAACCCTGTCTCGAAAAACAACAACAATAACAACAAAAACCATAAAACCTGGTGTATGTGTACTTGGACCAGGCATGGCCAACTGTAATATTAGGGATTAAAAATGAATGGGGAGTTTAATACCCTACATCTCCATTGGCAAGGACAGATACCATTTCCTTAAGATATAATGAGAAATGAACATTTAATATATATGGTTGAAAAATACAACCTCCCATTTTTAGTATAAATTTTATTGAGATTCAAAAATAAGCAAAACAGTTCTAGGTACATTTGTGAAGTCAAACAGGACAGAGGCGAGAACACCTGACAGGGAGCTTAGGCACCTGATCTGTATCTTTCTTCAGATTTCCCTGGAGAGGATTTTATCAAATGCCAAGTGTCATCCATGCTTCCTGGATGTTGACTTGATGTCACCTATGTTTTGGAGTGATGCATCACATAGGCCTCCCCAAGTAGGCCTCAGTAGTCCAGGACTCCTGTCTCTGATTCCCTTGTTCTGAGTGCTAGGAGTCAGGCTGCTTGTGGGGGAAGAAGTTCACCGTAAGGATCGGTATGCAATTCTGGCTGTACAAACAAACAAGGCCAGCAACGGGAGTTTCCACAGGGAGAAGGGCTTCCTCAAGAGGCAGAGGGGTAAAAGCTAAGCACTCAACGCAGGGCCTGACACTGAAGAACTGCCTCCTTGTGTGCAAACACAGAAGACTGCACTGAAAGACTCGAGCCTATGCTAGATGTGCTACGCTGGCTACTTCTCAAGTCAGTGTCACATAAGCAACGGTCATGTGCGAGGAAGGACTCTTAATTGAGAAAATGATTCCACAGGACTGGCCTTCACTCAAGTCTGTAGGGCATTTTCTTGATTGGTAATTGATGTGTGAGGTCCCAGCTCTCTATGGGTGCTGCCACCCCTAGATGGTTTAAGAAAGGAGGCTAAGCAATCATGAGCTAGTAGGCCAGTATGGAGCATTCCTCCATGGCCCTTGCTTCAGTTTCTGCCTCCAGGTTCCTGGTTTGAGTTCCTGCTCTGACTTCCTTTAATGATGGGTTGTGATGTGGAACTGTAAACTGAAATCAACTCTTTCCTCCCTCACAAGTTGCTTTTGGACATGGTCTTTTATCACAACAACAGAAACTCTAACAAATGTTCTAAACTTCGATTTCTTAGCATTAAGACAACATTTTTATTACAAAAGAATGGAATTTCAAAAAAAATCACTTAAAAAAAAATAAAACTATTTTGTTTGCATATTCCCCCAACTGTACTGCTAGTTTAATTTCAATTCTTGTACCCTGGAAGTTCACTTTGAATACTGTTTTTCCAATGAACTAATTAGTGTCTTCACGTACTAAGGAAGGTAGCATTAAGATTCTTTGACTTATGTATGAGAGATTAATTTGCATATCAGAAAGCTCTGTATAATCCTAGGCACAGCATATTTCAGCCATTTCTCTGTTTCTGTGACTATTCACCCATATCAATTTAAAACACCACTCTGAACTACAAAAATGAGGAAGCCAGGAAGAAGGCTCAGTGGGTAAAATACTTTCCATGCAAGTTTGAGCATCTGAGTTTGAATCTCCGGGACCCACATAAAGCCAGAGAGCATGGGTCTGTAATCTCAGAGCTTCTACAGCAAGAGGGGAGGTAGAGAGAGTGAAACCCGGATGCTTGCACGTCAGCTAGCCTGGTGAACAAAGCAGTGGCCAACAAAGAGACCCTGCCTCACACAAGGCAGAAAGTGAGAGCACAACCCTGAGGCTGTCCTCTGAATTCCACACGCACACACGAATGCTCAAGGAAGGGATGCTACAACACCTCCTTTATTTACTTATCTTAATGAAGTTTACTTATTTTATTTTATATGTACGAGTGTTTTATCTTCATGTGTATATGTGCACCATGAATAAGCCCAATGACTTCACAGACCAGAAGAAGGTATCCAATTCCCTGGAACTCCAGTTTAAACTACCATGTAGGTGCTGGGAACAGAATCCAGGTTCTCCACAAGTGCAATCAGTGTTTGTAACTGCCAAGCTTTCTCTCCAGTGCACATCATCTCTTTTAATGATGGCCAAAATGAGAACTCAAAGATCTTAATGGTACCAAAAGAGACTTTAAATTATTTATAGTCCTACCTAATATTATATACTTGGATATTTCCTTTGATTCTCTACCAAATATCTGACGATGGCCATATTTGGAATAACAAGAACTTGATTTAGAAGCTTGTTCAGTTGGGATGGTCTGACATGAAATCTAAGTCCTGCAGGCCATGCTCTTTTCTGGTACTAAGGCTTCTCCATTTGAGGCGGAAGAAGGTGTTTTGCAGGAATTATATATTTCACATATTTATAGTTTTCTCCTAATGAAACCACCTTTAAAACAACTCTTGTACATTGCCATTTGACTTTCCTGCATAACCTTTAATTATAAATTTAAAGAGCCATACTACATGAAGGAATAATACTGACTCTGTATCACAGGAAATAACTGTTAGGATAACCTCTGTTCACACTGTTGGTCAGATGTATATACTGTGGGAAACTAATATACACACTCAACCTAATCCTACTACAGCTACCCACAATAGCTTCAGCTGGCCAAACTAGCCTCAGCTCTTCCAGGACCACTGAGAAAATTTCTACAGTGTTGGGAATTGTACCTGCTTTCCAAACTTTACTACCTCACTAATTTTGCTTGTGTACTCTGCAGATTAAAACAAAACAAAACAAAACAAAACTTAATTCTAGCTGGGCAGTGGTGGTGCACACCTTTAATCCCAGCACTCAGGAATTCGAGGGCAGCCTGGTCTACAGAGCAAGTTCCAGGACAGCTGTGGCTACACAGAGAAACCCTGTCTTGAAAAACAAACAAATAACTTAATTTTATTGTACCACAGAAAATTATTTATAACGTTTTACTCCTCCTCCTTAAATTTACTGAAGGTTGTTTATAGCCTGATGAATGGTCATTCTGGAGAATGTTCCACAGACACTACAGAAGAACTCTACTGTTGTTCAGTGTTCTCTAGGTCTGGTTAGTTTTAAGCAAATATCACCTTTTGGCATTGCACATGCCAATGAGGTGGTGAGTTACACTCAAAAGTTCATGCTCCAAAACACACACACACACACACACACACACACACACACACACACACACACACACACACACACTTGATCACAGTGTAATCAAGTCATGCACTGTGGTGGTTTGAGTAAGAATGGCTCCCATCTATCTGAATGCTTAGTCCAAGGCAATGACACTATTTGAAAGGATTAGAAGAACTAGTAGGTGTGGCCTTTTTGGAGGAAGTATGTCACTGGGGGTGGACTTTAAGGTCTCAAAAGCCCATGTTAGGCCCAGAGTCTCTCCCTTCCTGTTGCCTCCAGATCAGGACATAGCTCTCAGCTACTGTTCCAGTGACATGCATGCCAAAATGCTCCCTGCCATGATGATAATGGATTAAGCCTCTGAAACTATAAACAAGGCCCCAATTAAATGTTTTCCTTTTAAAGAGTTGCTGTGGTCATGGTGTCTCTTCACAGCAATAGAAGTCAGATTCTGTACTGGGCTGCACCCAAAGCTCTCCTCTGCTGTAGCATGAGCACAAGGTGGCTGAGTCTTCTTTGCCCTTGCCAATCTTTATCTCATTATTTTATACACTGTTAAAGTGGGGTATTGAAGTTCCAACTGCTATTGAAGAACTGTATATTTCATCTTTCAATTCTGTGTCTTTGCTTTACATTCACTGAGGTTTATTGTCAGTTGTATACCAGATGGATGCCTTTATCATTTAAAAATGTCCAGTTTAGCTATTCTTTAGTGGAAGTTTGGTTTGTCTGTTATAATGTAGCCACTCTAACGCTTTGCCACTGTTATTTGTATGGTATATCTTCTTAACCTTTTATTTCTAAACCACCTGTATCTTTGTGAGGATTTTGTTTTGATTATTTTTTTCTGAGGTGCTAAGAGTTGGAATCAGGACATTGTGCATTCTAGGCCAGTGCTTTATACCACCAAGCCACACCACTGGACTTCACAGCCATCCTCCTACCTCTGCTTCCTGAGTGCTAAGACTAAAGGTGTATACTGCCATGCCTAGTCCCTTCATTATTTCTTATACTCTGCTGTTGATTTTTTGTATCTGCACCCACAGGACTCACATTTATGAATTCAACCATCATAAATCAAAAATTTTCAGAAAAAAATCATCTGTACTAAACATGTGCACATGCCTTCTTGTCATTATATCTTAAATACTGTAGAACCACTATTTATACAATGCTTATATCCTATTGGAGATTATGAGTAATTTAGAGATGACTAAGGATACAGATGTGTAGTTATATGCAAATCCTGTGCTGTTCTGTATATGGGTTTGGAACACCTATCTGTGTGCTGACAGCTGCAGGAGGTCATGGAACCCCTTCCCCATGGGAACAGGAATGCCCACATGTATGTTACTTTCTTAGAGACTGAGCTAGACCTTATGGGATACTTAATTTATCAGAATGTGAGTTTTTGTTTTAAAGTTTAGACCATATTTTCTTCTTCAGGAAAGTGAGGCTACACTGTGTCTCTTTTCTCATGTCCTTTCCACACCTTGCTGAGCAATGTTGGAAAGAAGAGTCAAATACACAATGTTCTAATATTTACCCAATCATGTCTTCAAACACATCTCATGTTCTCTATTATTCCTCAATGATGGGTTCTTTGATTAAACTTAGAAGTTCTTTTAGTACCCTGAAGTCATAAATTCATTTTGCATGATTTATTATTCTTTCTTATTTTCTTGTCATTGTAACTTTGATTTCCAGTCTATAATATCCACTATGTATTTTCTAAAGTTATATAAAGATCAACATATAAACCTGTGTCTTTAGACATTTTAAAAATCATTTTAAATTGTGCGTGTGTGTGTGTGTGTGTGTGTGTGTGCGTGTGTGTGTGTGTGTGTGCGTGTGTGTGTGTGTGTGTGTGTGTGTGTGTGTGTGTGTGTGTGTTTGAAAGTACTCATGCAGGCCAGAAGAGTTCATCAGACCTCTTGGAGCTGGAGTTGCAGGTCATTGTAAGCTGTCCAACATAAGTGCTGGAAACTGAATTCAGGTCCCAGGTAAGCAGTAAGAGCTCTTAACTGCTGAGCTATCTCTCAAGCTCCTAAAACTGTATCTTAATCCATTTGCTATTACTATAACAGAAGACCTGAGACTGAATGATGATAAATAATCAAAGTTTATTGCGTTTACAGTTTTGAAGGCTGGAAGGTCAAGCCTAGGCAGGCTGCTGTTTCTCAGCTTCCTGTGAGGACAAGAGGGTTGGGGACACTTGGAAGACAGAAAAGGGGAACTAGACCTATCTAACACCAACACTGTGTGAAACAAAGACTCCTCAATATGAGTTCTGGTGGTGACAAACCACATTTGACTTAATTTGTCTTAAAAATACTCAAAAACTAAAGATTTAAGTAACAAATGATATATTTTAAAGAAAACACTAATACAGTAAAATAACTCGATTAGATAGATATTTACTATAATTCTGATTATAGTGTGGTTTAGAGGAAGACACTGACCTGTAAAGGTCAAACAGCTCTTGTGCACAGACCTCAAAGTTATATAAATATTTAACAATGAAAGGGGGTGGGGCTTAGAAATCATCTCCCTCAAAGCTCTCATTAGATGAGGCAGCAAACAGCCAGTTAAAAGATCAGAGTTCACTCAAAAGCTCAAGCCCAGCACCCCACCTTTCTGAACCCCAGGCAAGAGCATCTTTCTCTGAAAGGAGGAAAGACAAAGGAAAAACATTTGTAAGTTTTGCATATCTCAGAGGAAGCAGTCAGCACAGCAGGCTCCTTCCTCCTTAGGAAAACACTGGAAACAAGCAGACTATGTGGATTCAAGCCAGGGATGACCCCTGAAGATGCTTTCACATGCAATGCCACCTTCAGCTGGAAGGTAGGAGGGTGGGAAGGGTGTCCAGCTTGAGAGGAGCAGTGTCCTGACTGCCCCATATGGGCAGTTTTATGGTCATCCAGGCTGCAGGAAGAGTGGAATCAATTCTACTGTTCTCAGATATTGGGATAGAACTATTAATTAAATATCTTAAAGGTATGCAGAACACTAAATTACATGGGTTCTGTGTGAAGCTTCTTTGGCTCCCACTACCCCAGACAGCCACTGGGCTGTGCACGCTTTTCTGTAGGCTCTGCTGACTCAGCCTGTTCCTTCTCCAGTCGCAAAGCATAATTCACTCTACTCTTTCTGGCTCCCTTTCTTTTTCCATTCCAATTGTTAATATCATTTTTATAGAGTACAATTTCCATATAGAAAGCCTATTACTTTAATATTAAAACTCCGGCCTTTAGATTCCAGCAGTTTCTGTCCACTTTTAGCCATGTTCTACCTCATTCTGCTTCTCCTCTGCCTCCTGCTTTCTAGACATCTTACACACCCACCTGCTCAAGAACTCACCACATGGATATCTCACCTCCACCCACAATGGTCAGATAAACTGCCCAATTGGACTCCTATTTAAATTTGGATTTACCAAGGAAATTCAAGTTAAACCAGACAGCCTGAGGGTGATCTTATAACCCAACTCTTAACCAGACTTGCAGTTTTTGCCATCATTCCATTTTCTTCCAGGTTATCAACTTGACCAAAGTTGACTCCCATCAGTTTGGAACCAGCAGCCTGGCAGCTGCGACTCACAGAGGTCCAGTACTCACATCCTTCTGCCGGAAGCTCTCCACAAGTCCTCATCCCTGGATATCTAGTCATTTTGTTTCTCCCTTCTTCCACATGAGGAAGCTGTGTGGTATGAGTAATTCTGACTTTATGTATGTTGATGCTGTTACAAATTCTGTTTGCACATGGTAGCTCTCTACTCCTCAGTCACCCATTTTGCCTCCTGCTCTTGTTGGTGATGGCTGGAAATAACCCAGTCCTCCCACCGTCCTTACCTGAGTCCCAAAGCTTTTATAAGCAGGAGAAAAGGGAACCCTTTATTGGCTAGCTGGTAGCTCTTCTCCAGACAAAATTACCTCCCAGGATGCAACACCCTTTCTTGTTACCCTTCCAAACCTCTGGCTGAGTTTCCAAAACCAGTATCTCATCCTTCACTTATTAATACATACGACTTGAAAAATTAAAATGAAATGGTAAGAACTATATAGATTACCTCCTAATAATCAGCCTATGTGTCAATTGTTTGTGGTGATAAGAAAATTGTAACATTTCCTTCTGTTAGTGTGAAAACAAACCAGCTCCATGAATTTCCCCTTCCTGTCAGTTTTCATGTCCGTAGCTGCTTTTCCTGTGACCCAGGCATGCTCAAGCAACTCTAAATTTGTCTTGCATCCATCCACATTTGACAAAAATCTCATTTATATTAGATCCACTTTTATTGAGCATGTATCCTGTGATTCACTTTCTACCTCCTACTTTCACTTCAGTCTGGCTGGTTGCTTTCTGTCTCTGCAATCCGACTAACACACATGTGGAGAAGAGGCAGGGCAGAGACTCTTCATGTTCCCTGAACTGTGTGATGGCTAATGCTGGTCTCAGCTCTTCACTACATTCTCTTGTTTTGGCTTCACAATAATCTTGTTAGTTTCCTTCCTTATCTCTCTGAACATTGCTTCCCATTCACTCCTCCTGTCCCCTCTTCCTCTGCTGGAGCTCCTCACAATCAAATCACTTCTTTGTACTGGTCTCATTACATACTGTCTCTTGCAGACTTGCAGATGTTCTTGTGCTTCTGGGCATGTTTCTGGTGGTGACTCCTCCGTCTTTCTCCTAAGCCTCAGACTCAGTTCAACTCCACTAAACTGCATGTTTCATCTGGATAACCCCTTGATCAATGGCTAAAACAGAACTTACTTTCTTTCTAGAAAACTCACTCATGTGGTTATTTTTGTATAACTGGTAGAGTTCCTGTACCCAAGCAAGTATCAGAGTCAACTCAGGTGCAGCCAAATACTCTTCCTGCTGTGTGACCTTTCTTGCAGGGTTGCCCTTATCTAGGAGCTATGAACAACATGGCCTGTGGCTGAATTAGTTGTCCTGATGCTTAAGAATAGGAAGATGGAAAGAGAAAATTATGTTCTACAAATGTTTGTTCATAGGACTGACACACTCATCTTCAGGCTTTTGCTCAGAAGGCATTCTTGGGCTGTGTTTGGGTGTCTCTCCTTCACAGCTCTGCAGTACCTCCTTCTGAACTTACTGGGTTCTTTGCTTGCTAAATTGCAACTGTGTAGTCTGTGGTTTGCAGTCCTAAGGACCTGTGAATTGTGAGGCAGGGATGGTTTCACATTGAATAGTGGGGAGCTTTAAGAGGACCTCAATAAATGTCTGATAACTGAATGACTTAAGCTCCCTACTTAAGCCCAGTACAAGGAATTTCAGGGCTATGTTTCCAATGTTCCCAAGCTTGTGTTGACAAAGCACTACAAACAATATAAGCTTGCATGTCTGGGTTCACAGTAGCCTAACATATCCACTCCCCATCAGTAGCCTAAAGACTGTACATTTTAGACACTGCTTACACACAGACTTAATGACAGAAAGTTCATAATTTGTGAATGATGGAAAATGAAAATATTTATCTTCAAACCATGCAAATGAAGGACTTATTTAAACTGTGCTGCAGAGTGGCCTAAGAGAAGACTGATAACAAAGGACTTTCTCAAAATGATCACTTGTAGTCGTAACAAATCAGGAATAAAATTCCAAACTTGCTTCATGATCAAGCAAGCTCACAGTAACAGCCTGAAATGTCTGAGCATTTCAACCTACTTACCAAATTTCGTTTTTAATAATTATCAGGGGGCTGGAGAGATGGCTCAGAGTTAAGAGCAACACTTGGTTGCTCTTCCAAAAGTCCTGTGTTCAATTCCCAGCAACCACATGGTGGCTCACAACCATCTATGATGAGATCTGGTGCCCTCTTCTGGCCTGCATGCATATATGAAGGCAGAACACTATATACATAATAAATAAAGTCTTAAAAAATGGTAATTATCAGAAGAGAAAATTGAAAACTAGCATGTAGAATGAGTTATGGCATGTAATTACTGTAACACTTAAGGTGAAATACTATGTGTGAAAGCTAAATTTGAAATCTGCACAAAGAAGAAATGGTTACTAATCATCACTTAGAAACTTGTCTTTTAACTACTTCCACACCCTAATCTGTTCCCTCAATTTCTCACCTGATGTTTGTACAGAGATCCTCATATGTGTACAGTCCTCTGCTAGAGTTTGGGGGTAAGGGACAAATGAAAAGTCATCTGCTTGTCACAGTTTAGGAACTTAAGACAGTTTTGAAGAGATAGTTGAGCAGTTAAGAGCACTGACTGTTTTTCCAGAGAACCTGAGTTCCATTCCCAGCACTCACACGGCAGCTCTCAACTGTCTCTAACTCCAGTTCCACCCTCACACAGATATGAATGCAGGCAAAACAGCAATGTACACAAAATTGAAAAACAAAAACAAACAAACAAACAAACAAAAACCAAACCAAATTGAACTTAGATCTCAACAGTGCTCAACTCCACACAACTAACCCCAGGGAGTCAAGTGAGGTTAAAGCCTGAGAAGGAAGAGCATTCAGATGAGGAAGAAATGCAGTTCTTCCAGTGAAAATCCAAAGGCAAACAGACAGAGGGGTGTGCTGGTTTGAATGTAAATGGCCCCATCGGCTCATAAATTTGAATACTTGGTCCCCAGTTCATGGGACTGTTGAGGAAGGATTGGGAGGTGTGGCTTTGTTGGAGTAGGTATGTCCCTGGGGCTAGGCTTTGAGGTTTCAAAGACTCATCCAGTCCCAGGTAGCTCTCACTGCCTTGTGCCTATGGATGAAGAAGTAAACTCTCAGTCGTTCTGCAGCCATGTTTTCACTCCTTCATTCTAGCTGCTATGTTGAGAAATGGGAATAAAGGGTATTGCAGGAAGTGGGGAAGACAGGATGTCGGCTGGCACTGGGGTGAGAGGTGGGGATAGACAATCTTGAGCACTTGCAAGTCATCCAACATAGCTGAAAAGTTGCACTTCTGGTTTAGTGAGAGACCCTGTCTCAAGGAAGCAAGGCAGAGAACAAGTGGAAGACACCAACAACCTGATCTGGTGTTTGCATGTGTGTGCATGAACACTCATGCTTATTTTAGTGGGCATGCACACAGACAGACAGACAGACACACACACACAGCAAGGAAGGAAGAGAGAGAGGGAGGGAGGGAGGGAAGAGATGCCACTTAAGAGAAAATGGTGGCTAAAATGTTGGTCTAAGTGGGTATATTGGTGCTGTGCATATGTGGTATGAAAACAAAGGAATTGCCACTTGTGGAGTATGGGCAGTCAGCTTGGATATCAGTCTGAAATGTGTCTTAGATATGGGAGAGAATGTGGAGACCACAGGACAAATGAGCTTGGACTGTGGAGAAAAGGTTTTGGATGGAGATGCAAATTTGAGAGTTATCAGTGTAGTTACCAGGGTTTCTGGAGAGCAGGAATGAAAACTTTACTCATTTTACAAACATTGCAGTAAATGGTTAAAATAGTTAGTAGAATTAACAAAGTCTTCAACTAAGAACAAGATAGATACTACTACCTTAATTAGACATTTAGCAAATATTCACCCAGGAGACAGTCTTGATAAGTACTGGGATCTAGATTCAGAAATGCTGAATACTAGCTGTTAGGTACTGTGTGGATTGGGGAAAAACAAGTTTTAAAATAGTCTAAGCATTTGATGTATATTAATTTAATCTGTACAATAACCTCACCATCTAGATATTCTTATCTTTATCTTGCATATGAGAAAACAAACTTAGAGAGGTTTAGTATATGAACCAAGATAGTGGGGCCTGGGCTGTGGAGGCAGCAGACATGGATAAAAATCACAAATTTGCAGATGCCCAGCTTTGAAAGGGTATAGGAGTTACTGGGTTGCCCTGTGTCTCAGGGTCTTACCAATAGGAAAGAGGCAGCAGTGTCCACTCCACAGTCTTTTGAGAGGACAAAAGTACAAGCAGCTCGTAGGACATCTACAATACAGGGGGAAGTCATTAATGGCAACTCTTCTACCACAGCCCTTGTCTTTGTAAATGAGATAAAAATGTGCAGATGACTTTTCCTACCAAGGTCCGAAGATGAGTTATTTGAGTGTTTGGCTGCCTTCCAGGCAGAGGAGTGGCATATGATGAGAAGAAGCTATAGGCTCGGGTGTACAGTTAAGACTGACATTTATCAAAGGAGTAAGCCGGTATCTTAGGACCATCAATACTCTTTAAGCAGCCTGCTTGGTGAACTTTACTGATGAAGGTATTTCAGTGAATGCAATAAACTGGTCTTTGCCCTTAAGCTGTTTATTATCTCAAGTACAGAGTATGGAGAATATCACAGACAGGGGTCAATACATAAAAGTGCCAATTCTTAAAAAATTCTGCTCTGATTCTTTGGCAAGAGGAGTACAAGTGCACAGTACACAGTACAAGTACACAGGCTACAAAAGCTACCTGCAAAGACTTGGGCATCTTACTTACTGTAGCACTGCTTCACTATCTTTATAGCCTTCTTCTGTTGGCAACTCTGTCTGTCCTTGGTCTAGTATGCCCTTAGTAAGCCACCAAGATCTTAACCTTCCTAACACAAGTGCCACTCACTGAAGCAGTTATAACAGGAAAGGAAAGCTAGCTGATGGGATTTAAAGTGTTACAGGCCACTGAATCACTGGCTACTTGGTGAGGGCATGTGGAGAAATGTCACTCTGAGCTCTGCCAACACAGTGAAGCCCTGCTAATGAAACCGACCTCTGAAATGAAGGCCATCCCCATAGCTTCTAAAACCCTCCCAACTTCCTTGGGAAACCTATATCAGCAACAGAAATACTTCATTAATGATTTCCACTTATTTCCCTTGAAGGTTTCACTTCCCAGTACCTGTTCTGATAGAGACTGACTACCCCAGGCTTCCTATCTGGTTCATCTACTCACAGGTGCCATGGGCATCCTGAGGTCTAAACACAAACAAAAGGCAGCAAAGGGCTGGCAGTCCCCTAACCCTGAGGATGAAGAAGTGACATAAAACCTCCTCAGAAACATATTTCTCAGCCTTTTAGGGACCCGATGTATTTCTAATGTCTATGAAAAGCAACAAACACACCAACTTAAAAACAGAATAGCTGTGACAACACAAAGCTCGGAACAAAATAAATGGGCTAGATCATGATCTGGAGAATTCTTGGGCATCAGACAAGAGCATGGGAATAAATCACTTAGAGAATTAGATCTGTTCCAGGCTTCATTAGTTCTAATTATCCCCCAAATATGCTCAGCAGAATGTGCGTGGGTCTGCTGGGACTGAAGCACAATAGAGTGGGCAACATATAAACTCCTCAGAGCACAGAGAGGGAGTTCATAAAACAACCGAGATGCCTCTTACTGCAGAAGCCACCAGATGAGACAGAAGGGCAGCTCTACACTCTGAAGGCTGCTTTTGTAAAAGTTGGGGCTTCTCTACTCTCTGCCCAAGACACAGCAGCAAAGCCAAAGCTCAGGCAGACTGCTACCTTCTGTTCTTACCTAAAAGTGACAATAACGTTGGGGAAAAAGCACTCATTTCACCTGACCCAGGTACAGTAGCACACACAACTATCCCAGTACTTGGGAAGCAGAGGCAGGCAGATCTCTGTGAGTCCAGGGCCAGCCTAGTCTATATAGCAGATTTCAGGACAGCCAGGCCTACACAAAGATATTGTCTCAAAAATAAATAAAAAAAAATAGTAATTTTATTTTAGTTAGGGGGGGTTGGCAAATAAAAACATGAATTCACTTCTAGCAGAAAATCAGGATTTTAAACGTAAATTATGTTCATAAAAAGTGAGTATAGGGCTGGAGAAGTGGCTCAGAGGTTAGGAGTACTGGTTGCTCTTCCAGAGGTCCTGAGTTCAATTCCCAGCAACCACATAGTGGCTCACAGCCATCTATAATGAGATCTGGTGTTCTCTTCTGGTGTGTAGGCATGTATGCCAGCAGAACACTGTATACATAATAAACAAACAAATAAATAAATAAACAAACAAATAAATAAATAAATCTTTAAAAAAAAAGTGAGTATAAATGGGATTGGGATTTTTGCCTTTTTTTAAACACACAGAAACCTAGAGATGTGGAATATGTTTTTGCATTTTATTGTTTACTTGTTTCTTACTATTTAATACTCCAGTGCATCTTCTAAACAACTCAGCCCACTGGAGGCCCTTTGGCTCTCTACTTACCATCTGACTCTGGCATGCTGATAGTCAACTCAAGCAATGTACTGCAAGAAAATGATTCAGTGCAAGGGTCCTGTTGGGAAGACTACCTTGGCAGGATGGCTCACAGAGAGAGGTGCTCACCTCAAAGCTGATGATGGCATAGATTCCAGGGCAGATGAATCTTCTACACAGCAGGAGAACCCACTGTGACTCCCTTGAGTTATCATCTGACCTCTATGTGTGACATGGCCTACATGCAAGCCCACCTCCAACAGATAAATAAATGAATGAATAAAATTTAAAAAAGAATAAAGTTTTCAGGCCTCACTTTAACAGTAGACATACAGAGAAGACTAGAGGGCCACCACACAAGGCTGAGAGTGAGATGTTCCATAGTTTAAAGGATTTCATGTTGTCTTTAACTCATTAACTAGATCACTTTTTACAAGCATTTACTCCACTCACGTTAAATGATTTCAAAACTGTTGTTACTATTTCCAAATGAAAGCAGTACCAGGCCAACACACATAGGATTCCTATAGTACTTTGTATGCTCTGGGTGCTCTTCATTTGTATTTAAAGTTGACTTGCTTTTCTGTGCATTAAACATGTATAAAACCTGATGATTCTGTTTATAGACACAAAAGCTATTGGCAGAAAAGGTGATTCAGGTCAAAATATATGCTTCACGCCAAATGGGATGTACATTCTGATAAAAACATGAGAAACTAGGTTAGAATTTTAAGCATCTGTGTGTGTGTTTCATATGTGTGGGTCCACATGTAGCATGAGTCTTAAATGGTCTTATTAATAAAAACAAACCTGAGCCAGGTATTGGAGTGAATGCTGGAAGATCAGAGAAGCAGAACAAGCCACAGCTTCCTCACCTCGCCAGTTCCTCAGCTGATGCTGTTTCCTCAGACTAGAAGCCTCTGAGTTCTCATATCCAAATGGATCTCAGCTGAACTGCTGCTAAAAGCCTACAAGCTTAACCAGCTCTAGTTCCTGGTTTTCACGCCTTATATACCTTTCTGCTTTCTGCCATCACTTCCTGGGATTAAAGGCGTGAGTCACCATGCCTGGCTGTTTCCAGTGTGGCTTTGAACTCACAGAGATCCAGATGGATCTCTGCCTCTGGAATGCTAGGATTAAAGGTGTGTGTGCCACCATTTTCTGGCCTCTATATCTAGTGGCTGTTCTGTTCTCTGACCCCAGATAAGTTTATTAGGGTGCACAATATTTTGGGGAACACAATATCACCACATCCACATACAATGTGCACCGTGCATGAAGAGACCAGAGGTCAGGCAGCATTCCTCCGGTGCTGGCCACTGTGTTTTCTGAGTCAGTTCTCTTATTAGCCTGACTTACCTCGTGGTCTATGTTCAGGGATCTGCCTGTCCCAGCATCCCCAGTGCAGAACTACAAGCATATTCCACCATGCCTGGCTTTTTTCTTTTTTTTGAGACAGGGTTTCTCTGTGTAGCCTTGGCTGTCCTAGAACTAGCTCTGTAGACCAGGGTAGTCTCAAACTCACAGAGATCCACCTGTCCCTGCCTCACGAGTGCTGGGACTAAAGGTATGTGTCACCATGCCTAGCTTTTTATGGATGTTCGTAAGCTTGAACTCAGGTTTTCATGCTTGCCCAGAAAGTACTTTATGTATTTCCCCAGCCCAGAATTTAAAGTATTTGACAAGGAATAGTTAGTGAATTTAATCTGTCTACATATTGAGTTCTTTCTATACCTAGGATAAGTTGATACATTAAATTTATTTAAGCTAGATTCTGTTTTGCTATGGACACTGTATTTGTAGACTTTCACAGATTTTTAGAAAGAGCTGTTATACTTGTTCTTACTCAAAATAATAATATAAAACTTATTCTCAGTCAAACCTAGGAAAAATACCTAAAAGTGGCAAGATAAACTGCGTTGGAAAAAAACAAAAGTCATACACTTAGAATTCTAGTTACAGCTGGTGTGATGGTGCATGCCTTTAACACCAGCACTCAGGAGGCAGGGACAGGAGGATCTTTGTTTGAGGTCAGCCTGGTTTACATAGCAAGTTCCAAGACAGCCAGGATTATGTAACAAAGAAACTCTATCTCAAAAAAATATTCTAGATACATATGTTAAACCAATAGGATATTGGTGTTTATACATCAGGGAACAACAAAAAGATCCTGTCTCTTAACAAGGTGGGAGTTCAGGGATTAACACCTGAGGTGGTCCTCTGACTTTCACACAAATGCCCATGGAACATGTATCCCTGTACTCAGATAACACCCAGACATATATCATACATACACACACTATGCATGCACGTGCGCACACACACCCCCACAGATATTTATGCACAGCATTTAGCAACAGGGTTTTGGTAGTACCCAAAGTTGATTTAAATGTCTCACTTATTGAAAGCTGCTCTACAGTCCCCAGTTCATTTGGGAGTAATATACTCCAGTCAGTCATCATATTTACCAAAAGCCATATGTAGAAGTTTGGGTCTTGAACAGAGGAGTGGCTATGATGAAACACGGTATCAATACAAAGACTAAAGGGTACAAGTATATTCAATCTGATATCTGACATATAGTTATTATTGACAGGCAATGGACCTGCATTCCAATAAACTCATTATAAACTGAAAATATCACTAGTTGAGAATACATTTACTACAATTAATCCCAGACCTCACAGCTTAGTGGCACGGTGTATTTCAGAGGATGGGCTTATCCCCCATGACAATGGTGCTCAACGGGAGCTGTGGCTCTCCAGCCATTATCCAGCATCTTGAGTGAGTGCTGGACCACACATCACTGGCTCAGGAAGAGATCATTATCAAGAGCAGTTCTCACCAAAGACTACTATAGAGTAAAAAAAGCTGTAATGGGGTGGTTGATCATGCTTACTTTAAAGGGCTTCCTTCTGTTAAAAGAATAAGACTGTAGGGGAAAAATCCTTACTAAAAGGTAAGCTTTTCAAGGAGGGACTTTGGTCCTATATCAGGAAGAGGTTCCTAAGAATTGCTTGTTAGTGAATGTGGGTGGGTGATGGGCTCCTTCTCAGCAGAGGGACTGGAGAGTCATGCTGGGTAACAGAGGAGACATATAGCCTAAGGAGGGGCCACAGAACTCCCTTAAATTTCTCTTCTGCCCTGAGAGAGAATGTTGGACTCATGAGGCAAAGTTTATTCTTCCTCATACTAATTGCATGGTATGGTATAACAAAATGTTCACTTGAAGTTTTATATGCATTTACATATGCTAAGCATTAGTTTTACTGGAAATTCTAAGTATCATAATTAAAATATATATGAAAATTTTACAACATAATAGACAGATGTCTATCACTGAAAACAATCCTCACATTTGATGGGGGGTTGGGGGTGAAGCACCTGGGGCTCCCAAAGCTTTGTTCTGATTTGATTTTGATTTGAGACAGGGGCTGATGATGCAGGGCCTGGGATTTGCTATAAGGCCAGGCTGAATTCAATGAATTCTTCCTGTTTCAGCTTCCTAGGTGATAGGATGATACACAGCTCTGGGCCAGTATACCTGGCTATATAGCATTCTTGGAGAGGGCTTCACTTTAATGATGAAAGGAAGTTTTCAATGAGTCTTGCAAAAAGCTATATATTATTTTGGCTTACATAGCTCATTGATATCACAGAGTGACACAATATGAATAACAGAACCCTACAGAAGTATATAGATACTTTTGCAAATAATCATTGAAGCAATTATTTCTAAACTTCTCTTTTTATAAAGATACAGCCCATTAACTTTGTTTTTACTTTTATGTTTATATTTATTTATTTTGTGTGTATGGGGTGGGACATGTGCATTATAGAGCACATGTGAAATACAAAGTACAACTTACAGGAGTAAATTTTCTTTCTCTACTGTTTGGATCTTGGGGATCACACTCTTGTCATCAGGCCAGGCAGCAAATGCCTTTAGCTACCTAGTCATGTCACTAGGCCTACCTATGAATATCAACTGGTTTTAGAAGGAAATAGATCTTTGGGTGAATTAGTACAATTTTATATTCATTTAATAGTATATATCCTTCCTAAATATTTTCCCCATGTGGAAGACTAACAAGTTATAAAATTGAAGTTTATAGCATATTAAGAATTATATAATATGGAGTTTAAAACTCATTGATCATATCCTTAAGCTAATGTATCCTGAAAGCAGGCTTCTAGTTTTCTTTTCAGAATACTTACCACAGCATCTGCTGCTACAAAGAATACCAGGAAGTACATGAATCCACACATACTTGTCTTTGTAATGTAGTCCACATGCTGTAGAGCCAACACTAGCCACTGTCAGACCAACCTGGCTCTGAAACTGTTTGTGTGACCCTTGGTAAGACTCTTAACCTTCTCAATCTTGGTTTCTTCAATTGTGGGGCCTAACATTTCTTTTGCAGACTGAATGAGATCGTACATTCACTGAGTATTGTTCTCCACCCCACCTCTCGTGTTGACTTAAGTATAAAGAATAATCATCCACTCATTTGGAGCATGCAGGGTCTATACACAGAAGGAGAGGCTCCAACATTCATATGAAGAGAAAAAGAGAACACATTTTTCCCCCAGAATTTCACAGAATTAGCTTTTCTCAATTATTCCTATTACTTGATTTAAAGCTGGTTCAAATACATATTCTTGAGACTGGCTGTGCCTTATATCCCACATAGATCTCACTAAGAACATTATAGCATCCAAGGTGAAGGCTGCCAATCATACAGTGAAACAAATTTCATAGCATCATAAGGTGTTACTTTGATTTTGGTTTTTTAAAGATACAGATATTGAAACTATCACAGCCAATCATTTGATTTTGACATGAGCTTAAAAGGTTAAGTTACTATCTGAAGAAAGGTAATCTGGTTGCCTCACAGCAGCCTGCAAGCTCGGCAATCTGCATAGAGAGGGGCATTTGTCATCATTAGCTGAGCTGTGACAGCTGGCACCCAGGGTGGCCTGGAATCAAGAAGTGGCAGAGATACTCTGGGTTTGGGTTGCCTTTCAGTATAGTCAGTCTGTTTCTTGAGGATCCAGTGTACTGTATGAAAAGCTTTGTGATGTAACTAACAGCACTGAACATACTTGCATTTTCCACAACATGGATAATACAAGGACGGCATGTAATTAGCAGGCTGCCTCTAGACAACATGATGCCATATCATCCGCTTCCTGCCTGCCGCTTAGATGGGGACTCTTTTCAGAACCCAGACAGCTCGAGGATAGTGGGGTTTTTTTTGTGTTGTTTGTTTTTGTTGCTGTTGCTGTTGCTGTTTTTAATTCTATGTTAAGACTGGGTTAAGGTATTCAATCAAATACATTTAAGGAAATGGAACAACAGAGGAGAGGATGGTTCTTAGATACATTAGAAATTACTTCCCAGGAAAGAGTTCAACTACATATATCCAATATGGTGTGTCCTCTTGGGATAACATGATTATCAAAATTAGACCAGTTCCATGACATGCTCCTCCAATATTTTGAAATGTATGCAGTTCATAATGAATATTTTCAAAAAATTCCCTGGTAAAGTTTAAAGTAATCTTTTATCCAAATGATTGCTACTATGTGCTATGTGTCTGAAATGGCTGTGGTTAATACCTTTTAAAGATGCTTGTTAAAACTGGAAATTTTATAACTACACTTTTATATCTAGTTAATACAAAGCAATATAAATAATTAAAGAGAAAGTTTAAATTAAGGAACAAGTTGACCAGATCTCTGAAAAGTTAGAATGTTACATACAGTCTCTCTACAGTCATCATGCTTAAAAATGTAATCAATAACACTGACTTTATATTATTATGTAAACTAGTTTTTCACAAATAAAACTAATTTTTGTGTTAATGTAAAATCTATGCAAATACATGCAGTCATTTATCAGGAGAGCTGACAAGCATTCCATATTGGAGGGGGAAATGAAACTGCCTTAAGAATAGAGGCAATTAATTATTTCTGTATTTTTTCTTCTTCTGTCTTGAGGCACAAAAGTTATCCATCCAGTTAAAACAGCAAATGAAATAAAGAGATTATTTTTTTATTTAAACACATATGGCTTTTGCCTGCAATACTGATCACCACAAGGTCTACAGATGCCCGTGGCTAAATTGTGTGCTGGCAGATGCACACAGGGGAAAACGTGCTAATGCAGCGTGGAGAGAAAAACAAATGAAGAACTGGGCTGCCTACTAGGAAGCCCCAACCAAGAAACAAACCCACACCCACCCACCCCCAATGAATTATGCATTCTGCTTATCAAATACAGGTGAAGGTTACAAAAAAGTAACCTTAGTCTGTCACAAAAGTCGGAAATGCTTTAAAATTCGTAAAGACATTTTTATGTGCATGGGTAGTTATCAATATAGGTGAATGTCTGAGAAGTATAGGTTTTTCATGAACAGAATAGCTACTGACATTTAAGCTTCTTGATCTTATAACAAAAAGTGTACAGCACTGATATGCATGTGACTAGACAGAAATTGTTGAATTTCTATTTAGTAGTTTTTAAATCCATTTGCCAGCAATCTATGAAAGTATTACTGAAAACTGGTAAGAACTGGTCCATGGGGGCTGAAGAGAAAGTTTTAAGGATGAGTGCTTGCGGCTCCTGTAGAAACCCTTAGTTCGGTTCCCAGCACCCACATCAGGCACCTCACAATTGCCTGTAATCCAGTTCCGGGGCATCTGATATTGTCTTCTGGACTACTTCACAGGCACCTACACACACGGCATACATTCTCTCTGTCTCTCTGTCTCTCTCTCTCACACACACAACACACACACACACATACATTCACATAAATAAAAATAAATCTTAAAAAAAAAACAAAACAACAAACATTATGGAATGTTCCTGAAAATAAAGTCTATATTTAGTCCCTGTTTCCTTTTGGCAGATTCATGTAAAAACACAAAAAGCCAATTCAATCTTTTACTATCCGAAATACTATGGTTGTGTGTGTGCGTTCGTGTATGAATGTGTGCATGTGCAGGCTATTTTATAAACACTGAAAAGAATGTGTGCTAAAAATGGTTTAAGATTGTTAAGAAAGCAATAACTTTTTTCTTAATAGGCCTGTAACATTAAATAATAATGTTATTTAATAAGCTTGTGTAACATTAAAATTTCTTTTTTAATTGCAAATAAAAATATAAAACAGAAAGCTTTTAAATAATTTGTGTATCTTGGGGGGATTAAAGACTAGTTACAAGTTCCACTAGAGCTATCTGGGAGAGCAGCAGCATTAACAAAAATGTCCCTATGTGGACATTTTACTAATTCTTTGTTTGGTGTTCTTGACCATCTAAATTTAAGTAACAGTGTGCATTTATACGAAACTTGGTTCTGAGCAATGTGATGCAAGAATGTGCATGCATTATTTAGTATTAGCTGCAATTACTTCATAGTCTCACCTTAGATCATGTAAAAGAAAGATTAAAGCAACTTCAAAGTAAAATACAAATACTGACAGTTGGGGAGATTTCTTTCTTTTGCCATAAAGATGTTAAATAACAAATATGCCTCAAATATTGCTAATTCATTTGAGAGTTCACAGGATGGTACATTCATATGAAAACTTCACAGATTGGAATAGTACTATTTGCAAATTATAGTTCAATATACCCAACTGTATTTTTTAAAGTTATTTTTATTTTATTTTATGTGTGTGAGTGGTTTTGAGTCACCACGTGGGCACTGGGAATTGAACCTAGGTCTTTTAGAAGAGTAGTCATTGACTGCCCTTAGCTGCTGAGTCATCTCTTCAGCCCTACACCCAACTTTATGAAGCAGATTTCATACCAAAGTAAAGCTAGTGTTTTTACTTAACAGGATCCTCAATTTTTATTTAATAAATACTTTTAAATTATGCTCTTGATTTTAATTTTTTATTCAGATAAAATAAAAAAGGTTATAAAGATTTAAAAGTACTGTTTATCAATTCTACTTTTCACTTGATATTTTTAACACACCACTATACAAAAAATTGTGCTTTTAGGAAATAGTACACACTGGTAAACTAAAATTTACATACTTAGTATAGTGAGTATAGCCAGAAGGGAAAACAAAATATTATATAGGGAGTCTGTTTGCAAACATTTACCATCTATACCTGTATGTACAAGACAATTCCTATTTGTATAATAATGTCCCCTTTTCTATAAAATATTTGTCACTACATAAATGTTGTAAGAGGTGATCATTTTCTGTGATATAATTACTTTAAATTAGCACTTTAGTTAATAATTACTGAAAATTACAATAAAGCCCAATTTATAGGAATGCTTTGTTCACTAAAAAAAAAAAAAAAGCTCCAAACACTAAATAACAAAAGGGAGAGATTATTTTTGATAAGCCCTCATTTGGAAGTTGATTAGGTAGAAACCATATTACAGTCTCAAGGTCATGCTGAATATTTTCAGTGGTTTAATCATCACAGTATATGAAGTGATAATAACAGCAGTGCGGTCTAGATTAACAAGCTGATCACACCTGGTTCCACTGTTTCTCCAAGTGTAATAAAAACGCAGCCTACTCAGAGCACTGGGGCTGCAGTCACATATACAAAATCCTGTAAATTCAGGTTTGTTGTTTGTTGTGTGTGTGGGAGGGGGTCCTTGTTTTCATTTGTTCATAGGGAAAAAAAATGAAGTGATGAGTCCATTTATCCTGTCTACTTATTTCTGTGATATCTGAATGAAGAATTCAGGCTGAGATTTAACAAAAACAATTTTAGTTTTGTCATAATGAACCTGGGGATGTTACCAAGGGTTCTGAGGAAGGACAGAGAGATCATCATTCCACAAAACTCAAGTGAATGTAAATCCCATTGTCCAAAGACAATTGGAAGAAATCAGAGACATAATTCATTATGGACAGAAAAAAAACTGTTTTCATTGGTAAGTTTTCCCTCAATCTCTTTTTTTCTTCCCCAGCTCTGCCCCAACTTACAAAAGCAACTTGAAATATCCTGCACCTCTACGCACATATTCAAATGAAGAGAGGAAACTGAGAGGATTACATATACAAGCTGAACTTTTAACTCCCTTATCTATAAAAGGAAAAGTCTGGCTGTCAATCAAGCAGGGGTGGTGATCCTTAGACCTCTACTTCCAACTAGCATCTTTAATCTCTAAGTTACTTTTCTTTTCAACTCTTACTAATGGCAACACTAAGGAATAGTGTATAAAAAAGTATTTGCCACTACAAATGTGACTATAGAACTGTGCACCAGGGTAACAAAGAACACTGAGGCAATGGACTCCATCATTCAAGCCAGGGTGCTCAGATTGAAGAAACAGAACAGGTCTATGTCATGCAAACACTGACCTTAATCTCCTGCCTGACTTTGTAATGAACCTGACTTTCAAAAACAAAATAATAACTTTAAGAAATCCCTGAAACTTTCAAGCTATTTTGTTTAAGTGCTTTTATACCAGAAGTCACAATAGGAAGAAAGATATAAATGCCATCAAATTACTAGAACCCCTCCCCATTTCAGGTTATTTAATCTGACACATAAAGAAAACCCTGCACAAATATCTGTCTTTAATTTCTCTAGTGTAAAGGGGGGAATATATTGTGTCTGGAAGAAAGAAACAGTTAAAGTAGCCTGGGTCCATTTTTAGAAAAGAGAGAAGGGAAGAAATCAGATGCACATGATGAGCCTTCAAAGCCACTCCAGCAGTAGAGATAAATAATTTAATAGAAACAACTTCATATTCTTTTAAAGTCTCCAGAGTAATAAGCACATATTAAAAAATAAACTTTAAGTTCATGAACAGTTGTGAATAAACTAGCTGCTGGCAGATAATGAAAATACGGAGGACCGTGTGTAAGTGAGCACCGTAACTGCTCACTCACATTCCTTATGAGCTTCCAGAAGGCTGCCACTGGTGAAGTCAGTGAACTTGAAATTTGAGTTTAAATAGTCATTTAAACACAAAAGAAAACAACAACAACCGCCCTAGAAACCCTAGGCTCCTACACTTCTGAACACAATGCAGTTTTTCTTGACCTCCTTGTAGGAGGCTGCATGCATGGCTTTTCACAGGCGATGGAAGTGCACCCCCACCGGGACAGTCACTCAGGAAGCACACTTCAGAAACAGTTGTCTTGTCCTTACTATTAGCCCTGTTCCGAGTGCTTAAGTTCACAACATTGGTTTTACCTTCACAAATATGGCTAGATGTTATGATAACAGGCTTGTGTCTTAGCTAGATTTGTTTTCCCTAACTGGAATATTTTAAATCCAGGCTGCCTTAGTTAAACCCTAAACACCATTCCAATGCAGGCATCTCAGTGGTCACATCATGAGATTCTTGGGTATTTCTTTTCCCTCCAATTAGGTCACTTTTCTTCAATTATCGTTCTATTATTAGCTCATGTCAAGGATGCCTACATGCATAGCACTGAAAACAATTCACCATTTATGTCTTAAAACACGAGACACACACAGCTTTTCTTCTGATACTCCGTAACACTGTATTTAAAAAATCGACTGGCATCAATCCAGTTCTTATACAGACTTTTCACATAATAAAACAGATTTTATATCACTTCTGTATAACATCACCAGTTCAAACAATCCAATAGGTCGAATGATTTTTTAAATTAAAATTACTATCAAGGAGTTAATAATTTACCAGTACAAAATATATCGAATGCCAAAACCTCGATTAAAATCAGGTGAATTACACAAAAATACATCGTTAATTTTAATTCCTCTCCACGGGCAATTCAATTAAAGAAAGCATGGAGGGAAAGAAGCAGCCATCAGTGCTGTTTAGCTTTCTTTCTACAACGAGGAGTATTGAGATTGCGGAAAGGATTCAGCTACAGGCGCAGTTCATTTCCCGGGCTCAGGGTAGCAGACGATCCGGGTAGCGGCAGCTAGAAAGACAAGCTAGTGTTATTCTAAGCCGCCGGGTCAACCTACGGCGACAATAGCCGCCGAGAGTCCAGTTTTATGTAAATCACTGTCAGCACCGGGCGTGGTGGGTGCTTCAGGACGCCCGGCGGGCCTGGCCTTCCAGAAACCCGAGGCCTCACTACCCTGCAACACTCTAGGAGTAACGACTTTCGTGGTTCTCTTGCTTTTCAAGTGAAAAATCGTTAGGGAAGGGCCTCGGTTGCATCAATTAGTTTGCACAAAGTGCTTCGGTGTTTAGCTTCGCTTTAACCCAATTAAGCCGCACAGCGAGCCCAGAAAGATGCGCCACCTGCGCCAGGCTGCAGTCGGCGGCCATGGTATCTTGAATCCCACTGTCGGACATAGGGAACTACTAGGGCCTCGGCATTGGAGCTACCTCGAGCCCCATAGGCGGGGTGAGGCATCCGGCGCGCGATCTCCCAGGAAGGTCAGGGCCAAGTATCCCTGGGTTGCAATGAAGCCCGAGAACAGGTCACACTAGGACCGAGCCACTCGAGGGCGGGGAGGCGGCGAGAGCAGAGTGGTACAAGGACACCGAGTGTGGTTTGCAGCACTGGAGGAGAGTGGGGACACCCAGACACCCAGACAGCTTTACAGTTAGCCTGAGAACAGATGAACCAAGGAAGAGAGCTGGGGAAGGCGCAAAGGCCGCGGGGAGAGGTTGTCTGCCGCACCCCACCCTGATGACCCGCGCGTCCCCAGCAGCCGCTCCTTGCAGCACAGTTCTTTCTTGTTGGTCTGGCGCTCTGGGTTGCCTCCTCCACCGCCTCTTCAGAGCTGCCAAAAGGTAGCAGTGCGTTCACCCGCGACGCCTGCAAACTGGGGAGGGGTTTTGAGAGTCCCTAGTCCACCCTCCCGAGGGAACACAATGTCTTGGGGGAATGGAATAGACGGCCATCGTAAGCCCCAAATGTTACGCACTAATTTAATCTAAATCGGAATCTATCACTCTTGGGTAACAAGAAACTACATTAGAGGTGGCCCCGTGATGCTTAAAAGTTGGGAGTCCTCAACAGGAGTCCATTAAAAGTGCTTACACAGGTGCTCCTGTAGCCTTACACTGGAAATTCTCTTAATAGGAAACAAACAGACCTCCGCACTAAAGGCAGGCAACTGAAAACTACGCAAGCCCTAGCCACTCATTCTTTAGTTCATGTGCACTGAGGGCTCATCTGGTGATGGTCTGGGAAGGAGGAGGAGCTCCCTAAAACACCTCCTTAGGGTTCCAAAATTTAGAAAGGTTCATGTCTTTGAAAATTTCCAGAATGAAACAAATTAAAACAAACAAACAGACAAACCCAAACCTGAATGGTTACAAATTAATTTTTGAAGACGTTGGCCATCTTCCCATAAGCAAATTATGAAATCCCATAAGATTAGGAACCTACTGTTGGCCACCACTAAGGATACCTGAAATGGGAGATCTGTCTTTAAGCCTGCAGGAGCAGCCAAGGCTGAACGCCACACCTTCAAGTTCTCAGTGTAAAGCCCACTTCTGTGAATCTTCTAGGGCCTTCTGTCCAATACAGCCCATCTAAATCCCAGAGATCTTGTGGGAAGTACTCCCGAAAGAGCATACAGCCCTCACTGCTGTTTGTTATTTTAGCACTGGCCAGCCTACCTACAGACACAGGGAACTGCAGACAGGTGAACTTGTTCTAATCACCCCTCTTTTAACTGGGTAGATAATATCTACCGCACTCTGCAGTAATTTTCAGATTCCTCTCAGCGAATGAAAAGGGGGAAACCTAGGTAAAAAGAGAACAGGTTCTGCCTAAGGTTTGGAAAAGTGTTCTGATTGGGAACACCCAACATGGAGAAAAACTGGAGGACTTCTCCGTCTGAAGCCATCAGTCTGTTAAGAAGCAAACTTCTAACTTGCATTCAGAAGACCCCAAGGATTAACGGGTATTAATTACCTTACTCTAAATGCAAGTTAGTGACTTTCTTCTAGAAAGCCCCGTTGACTTCACTAATTGGAGGATGACCATTCGCCCACCTGGATAGCTCATCGGAGGTGAACAGACAAGCAGGCTTTACAGCACAGAGAGCCACTTCTCTTAGCCAAGTCTTTTCCAAGTGTAAATATGCTTCAAGTTATACCAAAGCCAGATTTCCTCTTGCTTTCCAACCTGTCTAGGTGGCCTGGATGGTTTTCTGCCGGCAGCAGCTTCCTACCTTTGGTTTCTGTGCCTCTATCCACGAGGGGGGATTAATTAGCCGGGCTGAAGCTGGGGGAGGCTGTCGTGACGAGCCCAGTGGCGATTGGCCGCCCGCCTGCCTGGCCCTGCCTTTATAATTTCCACACGAGTGCATCTGGGCTTTTACACAAACCAACAGCAGCTTCTTCTGACAGACACACACTCACCCGGACACACACTCGGCACATTTTTTCCTCCGTCTGATTAACAGTCCTGCACACACAATGATTACGGGAAAACGTAAATAAATACGGAAAGGGGTGACTATTTTGACTACTGGAAGAGCTTTGCTGGGATTCAGCGCAACTTTTGTTTTTATTGAGAAGGTGCTCTCTCCAAGCGTCTCTCTCAGACACGGATTCTTTAACGGAGGAGAGAGGGGGAGAGTGCAGCCTTTCACTTTAAGACCGGCTAGGCTCGCGGATAAAAGGCCGGCAGGGCAGGGCGGCCCCCACTGCAGCCTGTCCGAGAGAGAGGCTCGGTGCCTTTTGCGCGTGGCCCCCTTTCACCACCGAAGTTGGCTCCAGCGCTAGCAGCCGCATTGGATCCCACAGCTTATTGTGAGACTCCGGTGTACAATCCGGATCTCTGCCCCAACATGATCGCGGCCCAGGCCAAGCTGGTCTACCACCTGAATAAGTACTACAACGAGAAATGCCAGGCCAGGAAAGCTGCCATCGCCAAAACCATCCGGGAAGTCTGCAAAGTGGTCTCCGACGTCCTGAAGGAGGTGGAGGTGCAGGAACCGCGCTTCATCAGCTCCCTCAACGAGATGGACAACCGCTATGAGGGCCTGGAGGTCATCTCTCCCACCGAGTTCGAGGTGGTACTCTATCTGAACCAGATGGGGGTGTTTAACTTCGTGGACGACGGCTCACTGCCTGGCTGCGCGGTGCTGAAGCTGAGCGACGGGCGCAAGAGGAGCATGTCCCTCTGGGTGGAATTCATCACCGCCTCTGGCTACCTCTCGGCACGCAAAATCCGCTCCAGGTTTCAGACGCTGGTGGCTCAGGCGGTGGACAAGTGTAGCTACAGGGATGTAGTAAAGATGGTGGCTGACACGAGCGAAGTGAAACTGAGAATCCGCGATAGGTACGTGGTGCAGATCACCCCGGCCTTTAAATGCACCGGGATCTGGCCGCGGAGTGCTGCCCACTGGCCGCTTCCCCACATCCCCTGGCCAGGACCCAACCGCGTGGCAGAGGTCAAGGCCGAGGGGTTCAATCTGTTGTCCAAGGAGTGCCACTCCCTGGCCGGCAAGCAGAGCTCCGCGGAGAGCGACGCTTGGGTGCTGCAGTTTGCAGAGGCTGAGAACAGACTGCAAATGGGGGGCTGCAGGAAGAAATGTCTCTCTATCCTGAAAACCCTCCGCGACCGCCACCTGGAGTTGCCAGGCCAGCCCCTCAACAACTACCACATGAAGACTCTGGTGTCTTACGAGTGTGAGAAGCATCCCCGGGAGTCGGACTGGGACGAATCTTGCCTGGGCGACCGGCTGAACGGAATTCTGCTGCAGCTCATCTCATGCCTGCAGTGTCGGCGGTGTCCCCACTACTTCTTACCGAACTTAGATCTGTTTCAAGGCAAACCGCACTCGGCTCTGGAAAACGCTGCTAAACAAACGTGGCGACTGGCAAGAGAGATCCTGACCAACCCCAAAAGTTTGGAAAAACTCTAGAGGATGATCTAATCCAGGGCCGACAAGATCACTCTTCTCAAAGTCCCGACGAAATGAAAACTTCCTGGTTGATTCCTATTTAGTATTTCCTGAGACAGTGCAAACAGTCTCTTCCTTCAGAAGGAGTAACAGCACAACATTCATGCATCATCTCACACACCCCTAAGAGGAGGGAATGGAGTAGGGAAACACAGGGGGAAACCTACACCCACAAGTATCTTTAAGCAGGCATCTCCCATCTCCCCTGAAAAGTAAGTACACAAAACCCGAAAACAGCAGGGCAACAATGCAAGACCGTGGCCAACTCCATCAAAGGATTATAGCAATCTTGAGACTTAGGCGCATCTGCCTTCCAGTAAACACGACCTGGATGTGCCATCGGAAGGAACGGAAGGAGCGAGTAATGTATATTTTGATTTGTAACAAAAAATTGTGATCTCATGTTGTCTTTGAAAGTGTGGATGTTGGTGTTTTGTGATTTGGTGAACAGAACTGAAATTGCCATTTGGAAACTTCCAGACACTTTCCATGAACAGAGATGCATTTAAAGGTAGATTTCCTCCTGTTACTTAACCTGTCTGTGAAGTGTCTGAACTTAAAAAAAAAGTTTACATTTTGTTTCAAATATATTGCTTGTTCTAACATTCCGTAAGTATACTTGAAATGTTATTTAAATATATTCAAAGAAATTTGAATTCAGCTTATATAATAACGCTTGAATATCTGAATTATATATATTTGAAAATGCACTTGAAATACACTGGATAATTACTTTTGTGATTTAGATTTTAATTTCTGTTGCTGATTTTATTTAATTAGAAGATAATAAATGAAGTAAAATACCCAATTGTTGTGTCTCATTTTTAAATTGTTTTCTGTCAGAAGAGCTAATGCTTCCTTTTTAAAATCAACTAGTATTTTAAACATTTTGACTAACAGGCTAATAAAATCACTAAAAATACACATTAAAGGGGCTCTTTTTTGAATAGCTATAGAAAATATCCATTTCCTCAGTTTCTAATTTACTAGATGGTTCGTTTCTACAACTGACACATTTATAATCTACTTTTGAGACCTTGCTTCTGGTTAGTATTTCTGTAGCTTTTTGACAATATAAGGGGAAAACCTATCATGGCAATAGAGATTACTGAGTTTAAAAGCAGCAAATTCTGAGAAAATTAACTTAAAGTCATAATAAAAACTTTAAAGTTTATGTATGAAATCTAAACAATACAATGAACGTATCTTTTAAGCAATATACTTTATCACCCTATTTTAACACGACAAGGGTTATTGGAAGAAACTGATCAGAAAACCACAATTCATTCTTACTGCACAGGAAAGCTAATGGCAAACCATCAAAACAAGTTCTTCCCTGTTTAAGCACTGCACACTCCCTCCTTACACCGTGGCTTTGGTTATTTCTCCCTGATCAACAAGTGCTGAGAGGCCTGACACTAAGGCTCTGCATTAGTTCATTCGGGTGGCAATAAACTTCAGAATTTCCTTTGCTCATTTATAAATAATGTTCTATACTGTTCCATTTCTGCATAAAACTTAAATATAAACAATAAGGCTCAAGTCTGACTATTTTAGAACAGCTTTTGAAGTGACTTAAAGATCTTTTCAAAATGACAGTAGAACACCCCATTATCTCAACCTCTTACCCTCAGAAGAAATCTACAAATCTTATAGTGACATAAATAAGAAACTAGTGAAATGCATCTCAGAAGGGTGCTGTGCTGTAGGCTTTCTCTGATGGTCAGGGGAGCTAAAACCCACAAGATAAGATTTAGCCAACATGTATGCCATTCCAAAGCTCCAAATGTGCACCTTCTGGAATGGAATGTGAGTACTAGAGTATGCTGTGTGTGTACATTTAAATCAAAGCTTATAAAGAACCTGCTTTTCTGCCTTTTAAATCCATATGTAAAATCCATTTAATTCAGGAGATGAAAAATGGATGTAATAATGGAAATGAAATTATATGCAAATGGCCCCTGCCCCAGTTTCCTTATAACCTTTCAATACATAATAATTCATATTGCAATATATACTTTTGGAAATTAAATGTGATGTTAACACAAAATTTCACAAGATCTGTCCTAGTGTTCCCAGGAACTGAGACACTGTGCCCCAGAGTGATCTGAGAACAACTGGCTTAAACACCAAATCTGCCTAAGTACACACAAAGGCACATAGGAAGACTGCTCAAATGCACATGCTCTGTTACTTAAGTTTAGGATTTAAGCTCATTAATCCAGTCTTCAATTCTGAAATAGATCATGTGTTATTTCATTCATTTTATTTTCTATAAGAAAGATGAGAATATGTATACCTCTCCAGTCATTTAAAACCAAGCAAAACTGAAAACCACATTCTGCCATCCAAGCCACCAATGCGCTGCAGCCACTCGAACTCACTTTTGTGTCGATCTTCTTGAAGGCAGCATCATCTTCGTCTACCTCAAAGTAGATTTCTGTCGTGGTGATGGAGAGAGTTCCCTTGGCCACCACCACGGGAGCGATGAGCTGGGCAGGGGTGCTGAGAACTACAGGGCCTGCAAGACAGGGGCAGTGAGTCAGGCTGGGCCTCTCTGGTGCTCCCAAAGTCCCTTCCAGAGAGTATGGCCTGGTCTTGTTTTTAAAGATATACTAGGAAAAATGGTGCCTATGCTATGCAAGGTCTTTTCATGTTAGGTAAGGTCTGTTTAGCATTTATACGGTACCTTAAAACGAGACTAGAGTAATTTTATAAAAACTCAAGAGTTCAGGGTGTTGAATAAGAGACCCATAACATGCCAGTTTCCAACCTCTGCCTAGAAATATACATGGTTGGTGAGGCACTGCCTTAATTCGACTTACAAATGCAGAGCAGAACGGATGCATCCTTGGTGCCCCGTTCTCCAAAGAACATCACTTGCTCTCCTAATGCTTCCGAAGACCAACCATCTCATAAGTCAATCCTTTTGGCAGCGTCTCTACTCCAAGGAGAGGTGATAGAGGCGAAAGGGGAAAGCGGCTAAGTATACAAATCCCAAGGGCTAGCATTTTATGGAAGGATTGTTTTAATTTTGGCGTCCTAAGGTGGGAATATAAAGCTACCGGGGTTCTTCTGAAGAAAATAACGAAAATCTTGGCCGTCATTTTCTTACCAGAGCACACCAAAGATGAAAATGTGAGAAGAACGCTGAAACAAAACCATTCTTGGAAAAGGGAGTGGAAAGCGCAATTTCTCAGCTTTTGAATCCAGAGAAATTAGGATTCAATAGATTTTTGGAAAGTGTGCGCACCCGAGTGGAGTGCTCACTTCGAATTTCCTCAATTATAATACTGATTCAAGGGGGGGTTTACTTGAAATCCCTCTTCTCCATATTGGTCTAAACATAGGACAAGAAATTTAGAATTAACGTGGGCTTTGTTGATGCCTTTTAGGTTCTAGGGAGCCAGCAACAGAACCTAGGCAATAATGCCCGCCCTTTGCGGTACACAGCAGGAGACCGGGATCAGGGGGAGTCTTGCGCGCACCCGCACCACGCAGGCAGGCCCCGGCTGAGCCGGGAAAGCTCGCGGAGCCAGCGGTCCGGCGGAGCCCAGCTATTTCTGAGGGGAGACCCTGAGGCCTAGGCCGGCTTTGGTAGGGCTTATGGAGTCTGGCCTGCAGCAGACTAAGTGGGGTCGCCTTCAGCGGTCTGACTGCCTTAGCAGATCAGCAAGACGGCCCCAGCTCCGGGTGCGGCAGCGGAGTTGGGTCCTCATCGGCCTGCGGGAATTTTTTTTTTCCCTTCCTCCAAGGGGCGAGGCGGTCGGTCTGGAGCGCCACTTTAAAGGCTCATCAATCTTAATCTAGGTTGCTCAAGTAATTATGCCCGAATCTCTTGTACGATTACAAGTGGATTTGGGTTTCTATTCCCCAGGCCCTCCTTTGTGTTTATTGGAGGGTCCGCGCTAGCCGGCGCCTCCAGCCCCCGGGGCCCTCCTCAGATCCCCCGCGCCCGCCCGCGGGTTCGAACCGCTCCCTTAACCCTTGCGCCGCCGCAGCGCTGCACCGAGCGCGGGTTTCCTCGTTTCCTCTCCGAAATGTTCGTTGTATTCACATCTGAAAAGTGTCTTAAACAACTTGGGCTTGACAAAAAGACAAACAACAACAAAACAACCTAGGAAAGTTCATTCTAAACACCGACGAGCACGCTTTAGGTTTTCAGAAGTCTGACATTTGGAGAAAAACAATGGCCAAAAACATTAAAAATGGCGAGCTGCTTCCTTCTCCTAAAAAGTAATTTAACATATCCAAACAATAAATTGGGAAAACTGAAAAAATTAAAAAGATCATGAGAGAAGTTAACCAGGCTATACTCTGATTTACTGAAACACAGCACGAATTTTACGCAGAGCTCGGGAGCTTTTAGCCGGGCACACATTTCTAAAACAGGACGGAGCTTCCTTTTGATTGTACTCCAATTTCTTTCTATTGAGTTGAGATTTTCTGGGAGTTTATAAAAGGATTTCTTTAAGAAATACACATCACGAAATATTCAACCTTAGAACCCTCCAACCTCCCGAAAATCTCCAATTACAACTCCCAATTCCGAAGATTGTTGGAGGAGCACAGGGCCTTTTTGTTGTAGCCTCCGGGGAGCAGAGCAGCCAGAGAGCGCACAGTTAATCCACTGCAGCAATAGAGAAAGGAGATTAGCTTTAATCCCCTTCGGGGAGCCTCTGGATTTTAGGGATCCTATATTAAAATGTTTACATAAAGCACAATCACAAGCCAGCATGTTTTCCATATGGTACCAAGAGATTTAGAAACCCGGGATCTTTTTCCAAACAGTGTTTTGAGGGACAGTATCCCTGGTGCCAGGAGATACTCATCTATGGGGTTGGTTCATTTCTAGCCCCACCCCTCAGCACTACGGGTTTACAGTTGACTGTAAATACATCCATTCCAATAATTCCAATAGCTACCCTAATAATGAAAGAATAAATTACAATAATGTCCTCAGCACACACAGCACGGTAATATTACAAAATGTA
Source organism: Peromyscus californicus insignis (assembly GCF_007827085.1). Classification (NCBI taxonomy): domain Eukaryota; kingdom Metazoa; phylum Chordata; class Mammalia; order Rodentia; family Cricetidae; genus Peromyscus; species Peromyscus californicus. Next base: position 35,327,498 of record NW_026294617.1, read on the forward strand.
AAAGGCCTATTCTATTGTATTGGTACATATAATTTAAAACTCTACCACAAATAATGATAATAAAAAAGCAGAAAAAAGCAAACTTTATTTACTTCTCACATTGGCTATGGGTCCATGACTACTTTTCAAGGAAGGCTAAGGGTGCTATTTACCAGTGCCACCAGGCATCAGAAATTTGCCAAGAAGGAGCTTCTTTTTGAGGCCACCACACTTTTTCCAAGCAAATGGTAAATCTCACTGTGTCCTGATATGTCAGAAGTACATATGCTCATGGAATATAATTTATTTCCAGACAGGGTTTCTTTGTGTAACAGCCCTGGCTGTCCTGGAACTTGTTTTGTAGATGCACCTGCTTCTGCCTCCCGAGTGTTGGGACTAAAGGCGTGCACCACCACACAGCCACTGAATATATTTTAAAAGAATGCTAAATACTTGTGGGTTTGGATTGTGTTTCTGAAAAATCAGAACCCAAGCCTAGAAATCAATGAAAACATATTAGCATCTTAATATAACTTTACAGTTTACAAAAGTCTTTCCCATCTCCATTTAGGTACAGGTCACTATTCACAGAAATTGGGCTCTAGATGTCACAATGGCACCTGCAACAGAACCACAGGCTGACTGCTCACTGTAAGGGAAGAGGAGTGGAAACTCTGGGGGCCGGAATGGCAAAGGACTAATTGTAGGATCAAGACCTTGGTAAAGGGATTTGCCGAATTTCATGACTCAAGAAGGAAGACTGCTGTGCAGTGGTATCTGCTGTAAACAGGCTATTGGGGACTGGCTATTTAACAACTGTTTCAACAGCAAACTAAGGCTGTAAGGAAGCAGCATTTACCCACTTCAGCCAGGAGAGGGGGTGTTTAGTGTTTCATGACCTTGCTTTTGTCTGAGCTTAGATCAAATTATTAAACTGTCTATTGTGACATCACAGATGATGGTGCTCTGTGATGTTTATGTTCAGCTCAAGAGCACCCTGGCTTAGCTGTGACCTCCAGACCAGCTCCCGGAAACACCAAGGCCAGGTCCCACAGGTCAGAACTGCTTTTCTTTGCTCTGATGCAGGATTTAATCATGATTTAGGAGGGTCAACAGAGTCCTAGCTATCAAAAGGCAAGTATGGCAACTACATTTGCAGACAGTACATTTACCAGTTCTAACAGCACAAAGAATATGGAATCAAAGGAAGTTGAAAGTCAATTAAAACTGGCATTGTTAGACTTAGTAGATAAGACATATGACTGGCAATGACCTTATTTAGAAAATGTATTGTTGCAGTGTACATTGGAATCAGCTGATATTTCTCTCTCTCTCTCTCTCTCTCTCTCTCTCTCTCTCTCTCTCTCTCTCTCTCTCTCTCTCTCTCTTTAAAATTTATTTATTTTCTGAGACAGGGTTTCTCTGTGTAGCCCTGGCTATCCTGGAACTCATTCTTGTAGATCAGCTGGCCTTGAACTCAGAGATAAGCCTGGCTCTGCCTCCTGAGTGCTGGGATTAAGGGCATGCAACACCATTGCCCAGCTAATATTTCTTATACTTAGCTAATTTGAAAGCCATTGTATTTAGGATGATTTAAAAAAATTAAGACTAAAATATGAACAGGGAGTAAATATTTACAGTTGATTCTGTAATAATGTGACAAAATTTCTGAGGAAATAGTGTGGCTAACAGAATGTGGCCAAAACACTGACCACAATCACTACTTTATGGCATCTTTATTTTTAAGTATGTTGCTAGGAAAACTTGGGGGAAATCAAAGAAAAAAATTAAAGGTCTTTAATTTCAAAACAAATTTAGAAGCATATGGGGTATGCACTTCAATTTTAGCAATATTTTTTCCCAGAACCCTCATTACACAGTGCCCCCAAATAGTCCCATAGGTATATAAGCCTGTACCCAGAAAGTGGCCTTTGATGCTCCTTGGTGACTTCTTGAGTTCCCTTTGTTTTAAACATTGAAATTTACAATAACAGATCATCCCCACATTTTCCATGTTTCCTGAGATGACTATTTGATGCTTAAGAGCACATATTAATCTCTGGAGTCCTTAGTAAATCTATCTCTGGAAAGAGTCAACTTACCACAGTCTGCAGCTGGGAGAAAAATGAGAGACCTCTTTCATAACAAGCAACTCAACACTACACTTTAGCATAATGTCTGTTCAGCATGGCAGAGATCCTACTTACTACTAACGTTATCTAAAGCTACATCTTATTTAATGTGCCAGCAATGAATAATCTTAGGTACCAAGAGACAATCTAGTAGACCCTAACCTTATCCTTTCATTTATATTCCCCAATTCATTTGTAGAACAAGTAATTCTTTGTCTTAATATATATGTATAAAATTATGTATCTTATGTTAATATAATAAATATATAGTATTTTCTGCAGGGACTATCATGGATTTTAGAAAGAAAAACTTTAAAAAGCACATAGATAGTCCAGATAAAGTGGCATTGAGATGTCCTAAACAAAAACCTTACTGAAAAGCACTGATCATTTTTGGGCTCTTGTGATAATCTGCCCTCCCAGGTGAGCTGGATGAGATTTGTGTTTCCAGTTATATTACATTTAGTTCAACATATGGGAGACATCTTTCATCTTCTGGAATTAGGACTCTTTTATGGCATCAGGATGTCATTTTGTATCTGAGGAGAGTAAATTCCTACTAGACGAGATGTGTGAATAAACCAGAGAATGTGATTTAGATCTATTATGAGCAGGAGGCTTAGGACCCTAAACTCTAGGCTGGGCTCATTCTAGCCAGCCTTCGTAGTCCCAGGGCTCCTGGTACATTTTCATTGCAGCTCTCCTAAGATATTGAACATGTTGTTGATTTGTTTCTCTAGTTCACATCATCAACCTGAAGAACTCACTCACAGAGTGCACTCTGCATTTATGGAACAGAACACAGAAAATGATACATACCACTGTGTCATTTGTATGTAACAGTAAAAGTCACTTAAAATCCAGATAATATTTTTTGTTTTATTCCAAATTGTTCCTTAAAATTCACTCTCTAAGAGAGAGTGAATCCTGGAGAAAATAAAAATTAAAAAAATATACTAAAATCCAATGGCAATTACACTTAATTATTCTAGTTACACCCCATATATATTATTCATTGAAATGGCATAATTTTATAACTGCCACATTTTTCTTAGCATACAATTTGTTCTGTCTTCGGAAATTAGATGCAGAGGCATTTAACTCAGCATCCATTCATTCATGCAATCAACAAAAAGTAATGACTATGTGTTGTGTTCTTTTGGGAACTAAAGGGAATACAGTAATGTATAAGGTATGAATTTCATTTAAAAAAAGGACCTTTATGAGGTAAAAATATGGGGTAAAATAAAAAAAGAAATGTGTATGGATAATTATGTCATAGAGAGAAGGGCTCAACTGAGCATTGTACAAAGCACAGCACATGAATTAATCTTATTTATTCCTTTCAATAACTCTGTATGTCAGCTACTGATGTTGTCCTCATTCTACAGATGAGAAAATGAGAAGGAAGGTAGTTTAGAAAGGTCCTTCAACTAGTCCACATCAGAGGTAGGATTTATACATGATGCTAAAGTTAGGTTATATATCCTTATGTGTACTGTCTTCTACCAAAGAAGAGGAAGAGAACAACCCTATGGACATTCCTTGAAGTGTAACAATTTTTACTAAGGTGGTGGTAGTTGGCATGGGATTTGCAGAAATGGCAATTCCAAGAGCTGTGATGTATGGGTATGACAGACAGATAATGTAATGGGAAATATTATGGATGGACACACAGCTGCACATTGCATGGCTGGAGGAGAGCAGGACGAGGAAAGGGAAGCAGTGGGAGAGGACACTGAGAAAGCACACATAGCTTTGGGTATCAGATCTGCTTAGATTATGGCAGTAGAGATCAGATGCTGCAGTGTACAGCAGTGGTTTGGATCTTTTTTGTGCGGAGGGTACGTACACGCCTTTGAGAAGACTAGTAAATATAAGGCCTCTTCTTAGGAAAGGTCATCCTTTTCAACAGTGGTTCTCAACTTTCCTAATGCTGCGACCCTTTAATACAGTTCCTCATGTTGTGGTGACCCCCAGCCATAAAATTATTGTCACTGCTACTTCATAACTGTAATTTTGCTACTGTTATGAACTGTGATGTAAATATCTGATATGCAGCATATCTGGTATGTGACTCCAAAAAAAGTTGTGACCCACATGTTGAAAACTGATGCTCTACAAGCATCCATTCTGGTTTACAATATTCATATTTTGGAGAAAAATTAAAGGTTGCACTTGTCTTGATGTCTTCCTCTATCTCAAGGCTTTCTGTACCCAACTTATCCTCATCTCCTGTTGTCCGTTTTCTTGGAGCTGGAAGTCAGCTGCTCTCTCTGCTTGTGTGCTTGATATCACCCACCCCTGCCACCTCAGCTGCTGTCTTCTTATCTGTGCCCTCTCCAGGCCTGCCGAGGTTAAAGAGTTGTTGTCTTCTGTTCAGTTCTTTGGCTATACTCCCACCTGGCCTGTTGCCAGGGTGTTTGGAAAATGTCCTATGGTTAATAAAAATACAAGTTCTCAGAGTTAAGAAACAAAATTGTAACCTTTTGATTTTACTAGAATCTTTCAGATTTCAGACACTTTCCTAGGGGATTGCTTGTGCTTGTGGTTTTAAAAATACCTGTGTTCCAAGGAACATTAGGTTGAAATTGCTGAAGCAGGGCCCTGATGCCCATGGCACAGGACTGTCCTGCTGTCTTCTGGCTAGGCCTCCCTCCGCAGTGTTGCCCACAGCTCTCTTCACTGGCCGGAAGCCTGCTGTTCCTTGGAGCTCTGCAGCTGGTCTGAGGCTCTCCGCTCTCTATATTATCCATTTCCTTAGTGACCTCGGTGATCTAAATTGTGAACTCCAAGCCTAACTCTGCTTTCTAACTTTGGATCATTTTTTTAAATCTTGTAAATCCAGCAGTCCTAGCCCACCAGTCAGGTCCTGAAGGGCAGGGATTCTATCATGTATCTTTTTATTCCATGTATCACCATGGCTTATACCTAAGAAATAATATATCCAACTAGAATAAAGTTGGAGTCAGGATCTGAAAATGGTTGCTAAGGGCCCGCATGCCCTCCCAGCTCTTGCCTTTACTACAGTGTACTCTGGGGGTATCTCCTGTTGTAAACTCTTCTCTCTTTTTTAAAGCAATTACAGAATGTATGTGTGTGTGTGTGTGTGTGTGTGTATGTGTGTGTGTGTGTGTGTGTGTGTGTGTGTGTATGTGTGTTTCCCCATGGTACACATGCGGAGGACAGAGGACAGGTTGTCAAGAATTGGTTCTTGTCTTTCATGATGTGGGTTTTGGAGACTGAACTCAGACTGTCAGGACTGGTGGCAAGCATCTTAATCCACTGAGCTATCTTGCTCTCCTCCTCCTCCTCCTCCTCCTCCTCCTCCTCCCTTCCTCACTGCCTTCTTCTTCTTCTTCTCCTTCTCCTTTTAAAATCTACTATACAATAAAGATGGCAATAATCCACTTAATTGATTTATTAACCAATTGAAAGTTTCAAAAAACACAGAGCTATGAGGAAATTAAAAAAGTGCCTGGAAAAAGAAAAGCAGATTTATGTTTTGGCTCCAAGTCTCTCAGGCTGTGATGGTGGGTCAGTGTTCCCACTGCTGTGACATAACTTTTAAAATTCAGTTGCATTCTAAGCAACAGACTGGCACTTCTCAGCCTGTAGTACCGTCTCCTCTTAGTAAATGTTAATTCTGTCTCCCATCCACATTTATACTTATCTAGATCACTCTTTCTCCTCAGAAGATATTGTTTGGTAAATGGAGACCTTCCTATCCAATTTTACTTATGTTAGTGTTTATTTTCTTTCTTTATTTTACATTCTGACTCCAGTTCCCCTCCCTCCTCTCCTCCTAGTCCTTCCCCCCACACACCTCCCCTTTGTCCCACCCACATCTAACCCTCCACTTCTACTCAGAAAAGGGCAAATCCAAATTTAGATACAGAATTTATCTGTAACTTTTCAGTTTCTCTTTGAATTTCTGATTCACCTATAAGCTGAACTGGAGGAGCACTTTGGCTGTTTTTAGCTGGTTGGTAAGCTAGTAATGTAAAATGAAAGAAAAGCACAACTTCGGAATAAAAAAGAATAAAAGATACTTCAATCACTATAGAATTTTGTCTGAAAAATTTTTAAACAATAATAATTTAGACAGCAAATTCAAATTATCCTCTTTTACAGTTTAAAAAGGTCTAGATCTGTTTTCTTTTTCTATTTATAAATCAATTAATCTTTATTAATTTTTAAAAAATTATGCATATATGTGTGTCTATGTGAATGTGTGCAATGTTCATGTAGGTAGCTGGGGAGGCCATTAGAGAGTGTTAGTTCCCATGGGGCTGAAGTTAACAGGGCACTGTGAGAAACCTAATGTGGTTGTTGGGAACCAAACTCAGGTTCTCTGGGGGGCAGCAAGACTCTTAACCTCTGAGCATGTCCGAATTCCTGAGTTTTGTCACAGTACTATCTGAACAAACAGAGTATATTCTGCTGGAGTGTTTGTAACCTGCTTGCCACAGAAATCCTTGTTCTCCAGGCTAAGTGATTATGGCCTTGGACTTTCTATAGGTTCCAGCTTCTGTATGCAGCATTATGTTATGGGAATAAAAACAGCTCAAAGTACCACCAGCTTGTAAAGACTGTGCATCTTTGTACATCACTGTTCTACTGGGGGAAAGTACCACCAGCTTGTAAAGACTGTGCATCTTTGTACATCACGGTTCTACTGGGGGAAAGTACCACCAGCTTGTAGAGACTGTGCATCTTTGTACATCACTGTTCTACTGGGGGAAAGTGCTCTTTCACCTCAGCTTTGCAACACTGCTAACGTCTCTTAGAGAGAAGACCAGGGCACTTCTTCAATGTACATCAATCCTCCTCCTTTGCTTCAAGATGCTAGTGTGAATTGTCTGTTCACTGGAAAGCAGTTCTTTTATCTCACATTCTCCTCCAAGTGTATCAAACAACAAAATTCATGTACTTCTTCTATTAGGCAATTAATACCTTCATTCATGCTCTCTCTAAAACCTGTAATGTGTGATAGCTTGGTGCCCCATATACAGGGAGCCACAGTCTACCAATAAGTTAGGTGATTATTGCCCTATTTTTCAGATTAGTGGTATGATGATAAATTCTTAGAAATTCTGCATACAGAGAAAGAAGTGAAAAAATGTTTCAACCAAAACAATGTATTAGGAAGAAAAGGTCTTACTATTGGGGTTTATAAAACACTTGACTAAAGGGTAGCTTATTCTTAAAATAAAAGGTATGTGAGAGTTTTATGTATGATTTGAAGCATAGCTAATGCATAATGGACACAGTTAAATTGTGTCCTGTTATGTTATTATAGTTTAAAATTTATAGTCAGGTTAGCAGGACTGTTATTGCTATTAAAAGTAGTTTAAATATGTTTTATGGACTACGGACATGGTTGAAGAGGACATATATTTTTGGAAACATAGGACTGTAGCTACAATATAATGCCTGAAGGTCTACACTGGCCTGCTGACTTTCTGAGAACAATGACAAGTATCAAAGTACACCAGGTATTAAAAAAATTAGTTATAAAGTTAAATATTTTAGCTTTTGAAAGAAATAGGCATGTGAATGTTATCTCTAAGGGACTGGTGGACTGTTTGAAGCTGAATGTGAACCCTTTGAGTATGCTATTTATGACTGGCAAAGCAACTTCCTAATTCAAAGAGAAAGGAAAAAAAAGACTTAAGAAGTCTTGTAAGGCTTTCCCAACATCAAATAGCTTTTACTAAACAACGTTTTGATGAGTTAAGTGTGAGTGAGTCAGGAACATATGGATTAAATTTCCCTTGAAATACACATGCCTTTCAAAATGGGGCGGGGGTGGGGGGGGGTCCTGAGTTAAATACACTTTAGAGAATCCAGAATGTCTTAGAGACATCTTTCCATGAATACAAATTTGGTAAATTAATTCTAGTTAGAATCTACAACAAAAATTACATAAAAATACACGTGGAGAATCTTAAATATATATGTGCTGGCAAGCCAGGCAAGTGCATTCTGTTCACCATGCTAGAACTTCATAGCATGGCAGGGGCGGGCCTGGGCAGGCGGGCCTGGACAGAGGGACCTGCACTCAAGTGTGGAACAACAGTGTCTTCTTTTCTTTATACTTACCCGGTTCCACCCAAAGTCAAATACATCTGTGCTTCTGACACTTGGACTTGTTTTAAACCCTTGGGTTGTAGCACTGTGCCGTTTCCTTGATTTTAGTTTCCCAGTCTTGGGTCCTCACACTAGTCCAGTGGCAGTCAGGAACACTAAATAAACACAGAGCTTGTTTCTAGAGAAAGGAGGGAGGGAGGCTCTGGGATCCAGTACATATCCTACTAGGTTCCTTCTTATTTTTCTATCTTTCTCATTCTTTATTCACAGAATTCATGTTTCCTAAATTTCAGTTCAGGAAGGGTGTGTGTACAAGTACTTGTATAAAGGATTATAAGCCTCTTACTTTGAAAAAAAAAATCCACATTAAAAAGTCCAGCTTACATTGTAATATCCATATCCTAACACTGCTATTTAAAAAAAAATCATTACTGTTCTTTAAAAATGTATTTAAAGTAATATTCTAATATGTTGGTTACAGAACACACCACTTTCTATGCAATAAAGAGACCTTTCTTAATTGAGAGCAGCATTGCTGTTTTGGCCTTATAAATGTGAACCCTCAGAGATATTCAGTTAATAAAGACATAATTAGCAGAAGTCAGAATGGAGAGAAGGTGAGTTTTCCTACCTCCTGCCCAGGAAGATTTTCACCTCACCTTCTACTCCTGTAGATCCAAATCCTCAGTCTCATCCCCAGATCATCCCCACAAAAAGCAGAACACCTTTCCTCTCTGACCCCATCTCCAAATGATCACAAACATTCTTTCCTCCAACCTTCCTTACCCAACTCATCTCATTATCTCAGCCTCCAACTCAAATAGTCATTCCCTGTGAGCACACCAGCCGAGCAGGCTAGGACCAGGTAATCTAACTAAAGACCTTCACCTCTCTCTCTCTGTAGAAGAACACCTGCTGTGCTCTCCTCTTCCTCTCTGACCCCATCCCCAATGGATCACAAAGATCTTCTCCAACTTCCCTTCTCCCAACTCATCCCATTACCCAGCCTCCAATAATAGCAGGCATTCTCTGGGAACACTCTAGCTGAGTAGATCAGGGGAAAAGGCAAGCTAATTGAAGACCTTCACCACTTAAGACCCCTAGCCTATCTATCCTCATTCCTAAGTGTCAAGTCCCAACACTCAGAAACACATTTTACCTGGAACTCCCAGTGGTCACACCTAACAGGTCCACAGAAAATTTCCTACCAGGCAACACACAGCCATCACATTCTCCTAAAATCCAGAGAGAAAACATAAACCACCGAATAAAACACCCACCCAACAAAAACAATACCAGAAATCATCACCTAGACCTATAATCACCCCAATCCCAAATGACTATACACCAGCATAAAAACATAATTACAGCCAGGATAATACATCTCCCTTAGAGTTCAGCAACCCTACCACAGCAGGCCCTGAAAATTCCAATACAGCTGAAGCCCAAGAAAAACACCCTAAAATAGCCTGTATGAAGATGATAGAGGTCCTTAAAGAAAAGGTGAATAAATCCCTTAAAGAAATCCAGAAAAACACAAACTGGGAAGAAATGAATAAATCCTTTATGGAAATCCAGGAAAATACAGTGTAAGGAAATGAATAAAACTGTGTGAGACCTGAAAATGAAAGTAGAATCAACAAAGAAAACCCAAACTGAGGGAATTCTGGAAATGAGAAGTTTAAAATTCCAACAGGAACTTCAAAGGCAAACTTCACCAACAGAATAGAAGAGATGAAGAGAGAATCTCAGGCATTGAAGACATGCTAGAAGAAACAGATACATTGGTCAAAGAAAATGTTAAATCTAAAATATTCTTGACACAAAACATCCAATAAATCTGGGACACTATGAAAAGTCCAAACCTAAGAATATTAGGAATAGAAGAAGGAGAAGATTCCCAGTTCAAAGTCCTAGAAAATATTTTTAACAAAATCATAGGAGAAAATTTTCCTAACCTTAAGAAGGACACACCTATAAAGGTATCAGAAGCTTACAGAACACCAGATAGATTGGACCAAAAGAGAGAATTCCCCTGGCACATAAGAATCAAAACACTAAACACACAGAACAAAGAGTATTGAAAGCTGCAAGGGAAAAAGGTCAAGTAACAAATGAAGGCAGACCTAGGAGAACTACACCTGACTTCTCAGTAGAGACTTAAAAGCCAGAAGGGTTTGTGCTTAAAAGCCAGAAAGGTCTGTGCTGCAGACTCTAAGAGACCAACAGACTACTAAACCCAGCAAAACTTTCAATCACCATAGATGGAGAAAATAAGATATTCCACAATAAAGCCAAATTTAAACAACATTCACAAATCCAGCCATAAAGAAGGTGCTGCAAAGAAAACTCCAACCTAAGGAGGTTAACTACAATTATGAAAATGCAGGGAACAAACAATCTCAGACTAGCAAAATCTAAAGAATGGAAACATCTCCCCCACCAACAACAAAATAATGATTAGTCATATTTCTCAATACCAATGGTCTCAATTTCCCAATAAAAAGACACAGACTAAAAGAATGAATGTGAAAATAGGCTCTATCCTTCTGCTGCATCTGAGAAACACACCTCAACATCAAGGATAGACATTGCCCCAGATTAAGAGCTGGGAAAAGGTATTCCAAGCAAATGGACCCAAGAAGCAAGCTTGTGTAGAGATTTCAATATCATACAAAATAGACTTCAAACCCAAACTAATCAGAAGAGATAGGGAAATACACTACATACTCTTAAAAGGAAAACTCCGCCAAGATGACATTCCAATTCTTTTTTTTTTTTTTTTGACATTCCAATTCTTAACATCTATGCCATAAACACAAGGGCAACCAAGTTTGTAAAAGAAACACTACTAGCTTTAAAAACATGTTGACCCTCACACATTGATAGCGGGAGACTTCAATACCTCACTATCATCAATAGACAGGTCATCTAGACAAAAACTAAATACGGAAATACTGGAACTAACAGACTTTATAAACCAAATGGACCTAACAGATATTTACAGAACATTTTACCCACACAGGAAAGAAAGAATATTCCCTTTTCTCAGCAACTCATGGAGACTTTCTTGAAGACTGACCACATACAAAGCAAGTCTCTTATATTTTTGGTTGTGAGCCTAGCCTTTAATGGCTGAGCCATCTCTCCATCCCAAGCAAGTCTCAACAGATACAAGAAAGTTTGAAATAACTCCCTGCATCCTATTAGCCAACCATGGATTAAGTCTAGATATCAACAACGGAAAGCTTACAAAGTCATGGAAACCGAACAATCTTCAACTGATCGAAAAATAAGTCAAGAAAAAAATTAATTTCTAGAATTAAATGAAATGAATGCACAACATGCCCAAACTTAAGGGACACAATGAAGGCAGTTCTAAGAGGCAAGTTCATAGCACCAAGTGCCTGCATAAAAACACTGGGGAGATCTCATACTACCAACTTAACAGAAAACCTGAAAGCTAGAACAAAAAGAAGAAATCATACCCTAAAGGAGTACATGGCAAGAAATAATCAAACTCAGGGCCAAAATCAACCAAATAGGAACAAAGAATACAAAGAATCAATGAATGGTTCCTTGAGAAAAATCAATAAAATAGATAAACCCTTATCTAATTAACTAAAAGGCAAAGAGAGAAGACCCAAATGAACAAAAAGATGAGAATAGATCTATCTCAAGATCCAGCTATACCACTCTTGGTCATATACCCAAAGGAAGCTTCATCTTACCACAAGAACACTGGCTCAAACATGTTTACTGCTGCTCTATTCAAAGTAACTGCTGCTCTATTCAAAGTAGCTAGAAGTTGGAAACAACTTAGATACAGATGTCCCTCAATAGAAGAATGAATCAAGAAATGTGTTATATTTACACAATGGAATATTACTAAGCTTTTAAAAAATGACAGCATTCAGCCCACACCAGCCAGAACAGTTTGGTGCATAGCTCAATCATTATTAGAGAGGTTTATCCAGCAACTGATCAGAACAGATGCAGAGACCCACAGCCAAATACTACGTGGAGCTCAGGAAACCTTGCATAACTTGGGGAGGAAGAATTTTAGCAGTAAGAGGGGTCAAGGACACCATGAGAACATGGCCCACAGAATCAACAAAGCAGGGCTCATAGGGGCTCACAGAGACTGAAGTGACAATCAAGGACCCTGAATGGGACTGTGCTAGGTTCTCTGCATATATGTTATGTTTGCATAGCTTGGTGTTCTTATGGGAATCCTAACAGTGGGAATGGGGGGGATTATCTCTGACTCTTTTGCCTGCTCTTGGGACCCCTTTCCTCCTGTTGGGTTGCCTTGTCCAGCCTTGATATGAGAGTTTGTGCCTAGTCTTATTGTAACTTGTCATGCCGTTTTTGGTTGATATCCCTGGGAGGCCTACCCTTTTCTGAAGGGAAATGGGATGAGTGGATCTGAGGGAGAGGGGAGGGAGGTATTGGGAGGAGTAGAGGGAGGGGAAACTGCAGTCAGGATGTAATGTACTGTGAAGAATAAATTTTTAAAAATTAAAGAATAAAATGGTCATAAATTACTGAAGAAAAAATGATTATCATGAAATTTTCAGGCAAATGGGCAGAACTAGAAAAAGAATCATCCTGAGTGGGGTAACCCAGATCCAGAAAGATAAATGTAGTATGTATTTGCTTATATGTGGATATGAACTGCTAAATAAGTGATAACCAAGTTACAATCCATAGACCAAGAGAGGTTAGAAAAAAGAGGAAGGAACAAGGGGGAGGCACATGGATCTCACTGGGACAGGAAAATAGAACAGATTTTTATGGGGTTACTGGGGGTGGTGAGGGCAGGAACAAGAGGATCAGGTAGGGAGGGGCAGGGAAGATGGGGTTGAGGGAGGGAATGCAGGGAAAGACAGCTAGAATTGAGGGGCATTTGAGGGGTGGTATGGAAGTCTAGTGCAGTGGAAACCTAAAATCCTAAAGAACTCTACAAATAATGATGGAGACAAAGTCCCAACTGGTCATCTCTTGTCACCAAATGAAGCTTTTAGTATAGGGACTGTATTATATCCAATTGAGTTGTTGGCCAAAGTGGTCCATGGGAATCCCTAAACAGCCTAGGCTATTGCCAAGACAGTAGGTTGCTTTCCACAAACTGACAGTAAGGCCTCACTGCTAAAGACAACACTCACACAACTCATTGCACATGGAGAGGTTGAGCTGGTGCCTACAAAGAAGCTTCAGTACTACATTCTACATGTATTTGGTATGGGAAGGTACTTTACAGGCTACCAAAAGAGAAATATTACCACCAACGCAGCCACAAAGCTTTGGTCTACAATCTGTCCCGCCTGAAAAATATGCTAGGGCAATAGTGGCACAAAACATGTGGGAATAACCAACCATTATCTGATTTGACTTAAAGCCCACTCCATTAGATGGAACCCATACCAGACACTGCTTATGTGACCAAGAACCAGAGACTTGATAGTCTAGGGACCGAGGATAAACCCAAATACTACTGGTGTGTGTGTGTGTGTGTGTGTGTGTGTGTGTGTGTGTGTGTGTGTACACAATAAAATAACTGCTAATGATATTCTGCTATAGTCATAGATCAGTGGATCATAACGATTCAGCCATCATCAGAGGAGCTTCCTCCTGCAGCAAATGGGAACAAATACAGAGACCCACAGCCAGATATTATAGAGAGAAAGGTAGAGAGGGAGGGAGAGAGAGAAAGAAGAAGGGAGAGGAAAAGGGAGGGATGAAGGGAGAGATATCTTGGAACACACAGCTCTAAATGGAATGTCTTCATCAAATTCCTCCCCTCAGTGCTCAGGGAACTCCACAGACGAGGAGGCAGAAAGAGTGTAAAAGCCAGAGGGGATGGAGGACATCAGGAGAAGAAGGTCCTCTGAGTCAGCCAAACAAAGCTCATATAAACTCACAGAGACTGAAAGCAAGCACAGGGCCTGCACAGTCTTTTCTCAGCTCCTCCGTGTGTATACCACAGCTTTCAGTTTAGTATTTTTATGGGACTCCTGAGTATGGGAATGAGTGGATCTCATTCTTGTGCCTTCTCTTGGGCTCTCTTCCTTCTGTTGATTTGCCTTGTCTAACTTGGGATGAGATGGTTTTGTTTTGTCTTATTATATTTTATTTTGTTATCTCTTAGAAGCCTGTTCTTTTCTAATGAGAGATAGAAAGGGAGTGGATCCAGATGGGAGGGGAGGCAGGGATGGGAGGAGTAGACGAAGGGGAAACTGTAATCAGGAAAGATTGTATGAGAAAAGAATCTATTTTTAATAAAAAGGGGAAAAAAGAAAAAAAGTTTCCCTATGGAAGAGCTGAGAGATGAACTGAGTACTTCATTTTCATGAACATGTATCTTAATTTCAAGCCCCATTTGTCAAAAGTCTTGGCTCTCCTATTTACTAAACTTTACCAAAGGTTCAGTAAGAGCCTTGTAAGTAAGAGAGATTTCCTCACGGTTAAAAGGAAGGCAATGCACAGCCTTTACGGACTCTGGTGTGAGAAGAAAGACAACATCTTCAGTGAGGGGTTTTATGTGGCCTCCAGGTAACAAATTATGAAGATGGGGATTTGAAAACGGCAAATGCAATGTACAATGGCACAAGCCTTTTTGGTGAGCATCTGGCATCAGACCGTTACTAAAGAGCAGAGTTACTATCTAAGGCAGAAAGCCCCCGAAATAAGATGTCATGCTTACATAAAACCTTATACACAAATTTTCAGAGCAGCATCTTATTAAAGACAGCCTCAAGGTGAAAGAACTCAAATGTCTACCAACCAGCAAATGGATGGAATAATGTGATCTATATACAAGGGAACAGTCCTTACAGAAAGGACGGATATCCTCCACCATGGGCCATCCCCGGACTAAGAGAAAGAAAACAGACACAAAAGATGGCATGAGTCCACCACAGAATGCACAGAACAGAAAATGTGGAGGCAGAAAGGAGACCAGCGGTTGCTTAAGAATCCAGGGGAGAAGAGACAAACACACGGAGGGCAGCTAAAGAGCACAAAGCTTCACTTAGGAGACGTTGTGTAACTGTTAATATACCAAAAATTATGATTTTTATATTGCATATGCATATGTTTGTGATGTAGCTAACCAACACTTCCCAAGAAATGTCAAAAAAAAAATTAAAGGACTTAAAGATTAGCCAGTAAATGGTATTTTAAATGGACTTAAAATTGAGATGGGTTCTATCTAAGAGAATGTAAGAAAACTCTGATGGTGCATCAAGCCAGCTTATAAATATCCAGCTGCAAAGGAGCAGAAAACACTTGACCTTGTGAATGCCTGCTAGTCTAGTTATCTCTGACTCTCCTAACACTGCTAAGTTATCCCCTTATCCAAACTAAAAATTTAGATGAGAGAATTACTAACAGCCTAGCTTGCTTGCACGGTCATATATCTGATAAACTTTAAAATAAACAGAATGATAAATGTAGATATGAACCCACACATGGTTTTTGTTGAATAAAAGAAAAAGTGTAAAGGACGTAGGGAAGGGTCAAACCTAGATGACAGGAGTGTCCCTCCTGCTTCTTCAAATGAGGCGGAAGGGGCACGGCACACTGTAGGCCCATTTATAAACTTTCCTCCATGTTCAGTCAGTGTTCCTGCCACTCTAAACTGATGCCCAACCTTGCAAGTTTGTAAAAGAAACGCCTCACTTTTGCTACAGTGAATTTCTAGTTCTCTTATTGTGAAGTGAGGATCTTGGTTTCTCACAGAGAGGTTGCAGAAAGTTCTTTTAACTATCTCTCCAGCCCCATGTAATAGTCTTTTTTAAAAGAAACAAAATACATTGTACCAGTGGGTTGGCATTTTATCAGTTGAATGCAATCATCCCCCTGTCTACTCACTTAAATTTGAGTTAATCTTTAATTTCAGTTTATTACTTGAAATTTTGGAAGAAACAACTTGCTAAATTTCAAATAAAATAATTGCTATTTTATATTAAATTCAGTTAGCTTATACTAATTTATTTCAGTATTTCAAGTAAAAATGTAATTAGTAAGATGAAATATTTAGGCACATATGGAATCTTAGGGCTAATTCACTTTGGTGGATCACTATAAACTAAAACAGCAATTAAAGTAAATTAGATTAGATGTTAATAATATAATAATTACTTAGTTGATTGGCATACTTCTATATTAAAATCCTATTAGCTGCTACAAACATAGTAAGCTGAGTGATTAGTAGTCACACACATTTAACTTGCCTCTTGAGATGAACAGCTTGGGAAGAAAGGGAACTAAAAATGAAAAAGAAAATCATGTGACATTGAAGCTACAGAACTTTATGAACATTTTATTTCTATTAAAAGCAGAAAGCACCAAACAATAAAGAAAACACGGCAAACAGCCAACATTCAAGTAAAACTGTGCTTTTTAAAAGCATTCTTTTGAAAAAAAGATTAAAAGCCACTAGACTGGAGCTAGACAACGTGTGGACTATTAGTAAAGCTAAAGCTCCTGCTCCTGATCATGCACAGTCATAGACCTCTCAGTACTAATGTGCTGGCATGTGACCAGATGCAGTGACAAGGAAAGGCCCTGCGTGTACAGTTCCAGGAGGACTGCAGTGCGGTCTCGGCGTGTCTGTCAGCAAGGCAGGGCTCTGTAAGGAGAGGACAAGGGACTCTGCTCAGAGCTACCTGTGTAGTTCTGATGCTATGCTTTTTAAAAATTATTTTTATTTCATGTGTATTGGTGTTTTGCCTGTATATATGTCTGTGTGAGGGTGTTGGGTCACCTGGAACTGGAGTTACAGAGAGTTGTGAGCTATCATGTGGATGCTAGAAATTGAACCCAAGTCCTCTGAAAGAGCAGCAAGTGCCCTTAACCACTGAACCAACTCTTCAGCCCAAATACTATACTTCTTATATGAATAGTGTGTGGACATACCTCCGAGTTAAATTAAGAAGTGAAACACTGTAATTTTCATTTCTGAGCTGTAAACAGAGAATGGTGACTACAGAACGCTTTCTGAGACACCAAATGAACATGAGATTATATCAATACTATATACAGATTCTCAGGATCTTTTGCTTTTTAACTTGGAGCTGTCTCTTGTAATGGTGAAGTTCTCTTTAGGCAGTATGGCACTATCAGGAAATTTAGAATAAGTTATGAATAAGAAATACATTATTCTTATCCCTTGCCCCTCACCGCCTGCAACAGACGAGGGAGCTGACCCGCCCCTTACCATCTGCAGCACTCAGGAAAGCGGGCCCTGCTCCTAGCCTGGGCAGCACAGTAGAGCTGACCCTGTTGACAGAGGCGCAGGTGAGACAGCCCTGAGTGTGTGAGAGTGGGACAGCTGGCCATACCCACGCCTCAATCTACCATGTGGTCATGAGGGCAAGGGAAAGATGCCTTCTCCCTCTTTGTCTCTAACACCTGTGGTGGGCAAAAGAGCTGACCCTCCCTCTTACCAGCTGCAGCACTCGGGAAAGTAGACCCTGCACCTTGCCTGGGCAGCACAATAGAGCCAACCCTGTTGGTGGAGGTGTGGGTGACCCAGTCCCGAAGTTATGAGCCAGCCCCATGAGTAATGAGTCCCTATTACCTATCTGTCATGTAGCAGCACGGGCAGGGGAGAGATGCCCAAACCAATCCCACCATTAACACCTGAGGCAGGTGGAAGAGCTGGCCCTGAGGTCATAACAGCAGCAGAGCTGTCCCTGCCCCTCATCAGCTGCGGCACTCCAGAGAGTGGACCCTACAGCTCACCTGGGCAACACAGTAGAGCTGGCCCTGAAGACGTGGGTGTGGGAGAACCCAACCTGAGGACCTTGCTCTAGCCAGGGCAATGCTAGAGAGCTCACCCTGGTGGCTAAGACAGGGGAGAGCTGGTGGGCTGACCAACCATTCAACTACCCAGGCCCAGAATCAGGGTTTTGTGTTGGCCAACCCCATCTGTGATCTGCTGGAGCATGGGGGGAAAGGGTGTCAGTCCTGTGGACCTAGAGCTGCAGGATCTTCATGACTAAGGGCAGCAATGGGATGTCCAGGTAGAGTCCCAGTGAGGGCTCAGTGTTGATGGTATAGCAGAGCCAGACCAATGATTCTTTTCGATAAATGCCTGCATGTAAAATGTATGGATAAAGAAGTTCATTGCATGAGTCACTGTGTCACACTGCAGCTTCCATGATGAGATTTTCCCCCCTTTTCCTTTTTTTTCTTAAATTTTATTGTTTTATTTTCTTTTTGGGGGGCGATGGGTTGGATCGGGAGGCATGATGTGAAAGACACAAAGAATAAATAAAAGAAAGTTAAAAAAATTAATATATTATTAGCTTGATGGTGGTGGTGCACACCTTTAATCCTAGCACTAGGGAGGCAGAGGCAGGGGGATCTCTGTGAGTTCAGCCTGGTTTACAGAATGAGTTTCCAGGACAGCTAGAGGTACACAGAGAAACCTTGTCTCAAAACAAACAAACAAACAGACAGACAAAAACCACAAAAAACGAAATATTGTTATTTAAAATTTACTCTCTAAGACAAATAACTATGATAATGACAATTATTTCTTAGAGCAAAAATGTTACCCATTTATATGGTTATTAATAGTTGATTTCATTCAATTTAGGGATCCTGGCCTGCAGTTAACTTCTGGAAATGAATTCTGTGCTGAAATGTCAGTCATGACAGTAGAGAGCAATAATGAACTTAGCATTTACAAAACACACACACACACACACACACACACACACACACACACACACACACACACACACTCCTGTAAATTGTGAACACTATTTCTGTGTCTTTCTTTGCCTTTTATGGAACACTCACCTCTCACTCACTTTCTCCTTTATTCAAGGCTCCAGTGACACTTTGGGCTACTGTTTTAAAGATGAACACTATGGACTAGGGAAGGGATCATCAGTGTTTCAGGATACACTCTAAACTTTGCAGACAGACATAAGGATCCTACATGAAGAGGATGAGTTAGGACCCAGTGGATATGGACAGGTGTAGATTTGTTCAAAGAACATCTGCTGAAAGGATGGAGTCAGAGGCCTGAGAGACAGATGACCAGAAATTATACAATCTGATTTTAAGTGACTTTTATGAAATGCCACTATTACTTATAATATACATTAATAATTTATTTCAAGGGTACCTTCATTGCTCTAAGGCATCTGATTTAATGTTTTCACTGTTATGCTTATGCTTATGAACAGAACTTAAAAGTTAGCTACCATTAAAGGACAGAAGCACAGAAGAGTTACTACTGTTTGGTGGGTTGTGTGATTGGCAGATTAATACTAATACTGAGCAGATTTAATATAAGCTTCAAGAAAACAAGCCAACTTGAATAAGCTATTTTTGATGAAACAAAGTACCTGGTAATGCAAACTAAAGTACATAATGGCAAAACATGGATGTTAGTACTGATGATTGAGGAAAGGCAAGGTCAGACAGAAGATGTTTCCTATGACCTCGAAAGTAGGAATGGGTCCAGGAAAAGAGTTATATCTGTTGTCTAATTTAGCAAAAGCCTTTGTCAGCCTTCATTTCCGAAAGTAACATTTAAACATTTACTTTGGAATTGAAGAAAAACATTTGGTATTCAGGAAACAGTAAATAGATTTTTAGAAATAGGAAAAACAATTCTCATGATACGGAAATGTAGTAATGGGCATTTCCAGGACCTGGCACTAGAATAACCTTTCGTAGTATATCCTCCAGAAGTGGGAGGATGGGAGTCTGTCTCCCCCACTCAATGAGTAATAACATCTCATTATAACATCACCACAGGCTTTTATAGAGCTATACCATATTACTTTCAGTAAGTGAGCTCCTGGAAACAGAAGTGTAATATTGTTAATAGAAGATGCACAGAAGTCCACTGCCCTACTCAACTTGTACTCCGGTGCTGTATGGCTGACAACAAATTGAGGTTAAAGCTCACCTGGAGGTCTGAGACTATGCAGCAGGATGGTTTTGTTGTCATTTGTTTGAGATAGAATTTCATTGTATAGCACAAGCTGGTTTTGAATCTGCAGTCCTCTTGCCAAATGCTGAGATGGCAGTGTACTACCATATCTAGCTAACATGGAAGTTTTAACCTGGCTCTAGGTAGGATATAACCTCACAGTCTGGTTCTTGGACTCAATGCATGCTTTAAGCCTGTGCCCAAGTTGTCTTCATCTCTTTCTGACCTGCTTTAATCAGACCTCAAAGGTTATTAGCTGATCCTTGAAGATGTCCACACCCAATCAGGCCATGGCAGATCCTGTTCTCAATGACCTCAGACCATCACCAGGAAAAGAGAAGTTGAAGGTGGGACTGGGAGGTTACCTGGTAGTAATAGGGATTTAGAAGTGTGAGGGCAGAGCAAAACATTCCAAATAATTCATCCTGGACTGGATGGCAAGTCCTGTGCTCACCTTGCTGAAGCACCGTTTTCCAAGGCTGTCAGCAGGGTAGAGAGAGACACAGAAGTCAAGGGATTCGTTATCCTATCCTATCTTCCAACAGCAGCAGTAGTTTTATGCCAGGATATGTACTGAGAATTATTTCCCCATCTAAAGCACTGTTCCTCATTGCACATGTGTGCGCCTATTGATGTACTGTCAGTAAAGTACATTTGCTTCAAGTCCAGAGAACGAGGCACATTAAATTATCAACCTTCATATGAATAAATACCAGGACAACCACTGGCATACATTTCTTCACCAGGAGATAGAGTTGGAGTTGAGTGGCTTTATGTGTTCCTCACAACAAGCAGAAACATATTAACAAGTACCTGCAAGGTTGTCGATTTCTTTCTCCTGGAGCAGGCTGACTGCATCATCATCTCCTTCCAACATAAGTTCAGTCTCCGAGTTCTGGTTTACGATTGCTTGGCTTCTGAATGCTTTCTTGGACTTCACTACATCTTCTTCAGTGCCTACATGCAACCAAAACAGCAGTTTAGTTACTGGGAATGTATTTGCACTTAGTAGGCATTACATAATTTTCTTTACTATATGCCATGTTTGCTATTTCTTTACAACCACAGAACATTTTCAAATACTTCTTTATCTTGTTGGTCTGAATTTATCTGAGAAAAGTTGCAGGAGATTTATCCCTTACTTTACTGATGAAGAAGTAGGGAGAGCAAGCTACTGGCTCACTGTGGTCCTACAATCCACCCTTCTACTTTCTTTACAATATTCTGTCCCTGATTTTACCAACAGCCCTTTCTGCTTTTTGAGACCAGATCTCTCTGACTTGCCAAGGCTGGCCTTGAACTTGTGATTCTCTTGAGCAGCTCTGAGTAGCAGGGAGTGCAGGCCTGCTCTATCAGACCAAGTTTATAACCCATTCTATGTGACTCTAGAATCATGCATGCTCTACAAATATTTCCCTTCAAATCTAGCTTTCTGATCCACACCATTTTAAGATTTAATTTATATAACCATATTGTTGTGTGAATTAACTAATTATTAAACTAGTTTTTGATAGATGATGAGATGGGTATAAAGAACACAGTAAAGTATTCACTTCTGAGTGAAGAAATGGTGTCGACTAGGGAGCTACAACACAAGGAGGTAAGGCAGAAGGATGCTCAATCGGCATACTGCACGAAGTGGGTTCTTTACCAATGAACGAAATAAAAATGGATTTCCTGAAATTATATCCTGCTTTGGTATACAAAATAATATAAAATCATAGTAAAACACACAATGAGTTCCAGGATATCTAGGGCTATGCAGAGAGACTCTGTCTCAAGAAAACCAAACCAAACCAAACCAAACCAAAACAAAAGAGATACCAGTAAGGCTAAATTAAAGAACATATTAAGCACACACAAACAGCCAAGTTGGTTTTATTCCAGAGGAGCAATGTTAGTTCACATATCCAAATTGACTACCTGGCAAGCATTTCCACATTCTCAAACACTTGCTTTGGGTGACAGCAATCTAAAATTGTTAAAACTGCAAATAAACTGGACACATACATGTATACATAAACTAGTCCACATGGGAAAAGCTCTATTTCATACCATTTCAGTCTAAGGTATGCCATGCTGAACATGCACACAATCTTGTCTGTGCTCCTTGAAGTTCAATCTGGAGGAAAATATTGTGTTCTACTTACAGCATCTGGTACAGGCTTGAAAGAGAGCACTGACTAGCAGGATGTTGCATGTAGTGTATATACTCCTGGAAATTGGTCCTATGTGGTGGTGCTGTGCTTGGTGCCAGGTTCTGTGGTAATGCTGCTCCCAGGACATGTCACAGTTTTGGCCCAACGTGCTCCTGATACACTTTACAGTACATTTATTTGGTCAGTTCTCCTAGGTCCATTCCACAGGCCTCCAACAGCGCATCAATGCTGGTGTTACTCAACTGCTTTCCTGGAAGCACATCTAGGTGCTGTAAAATCTGCACTGGGCAACAGCATGTGAGCCCACTCTCAACCTTCTCAAGTTCATTCCCGCTTCCTTCTCTCCCTGACCTATGCAGCTTTTCCTTTCTTTTTTTGAGACAGAATAGCTTTTCTTTTTCGTAGAGACTGGGGCACCAATTCTGCTTGATAAACACAAACTGATTCAAAGGTCACAAAAAAGTAAAAGCACATGCTTAAGAGGACAGCTACACCAGAACCACTGCAGAGTGGCACTAGCTGTAGGGACAAGCTGCCACTAAAGGCCCCCGGGGGCAACAGCCCTTTAGTATGGTGAACATAATGCCGCTAGCTACACAGTGACTTTGGATGCTTAGAAAAACTTGAGACAAATACTGCTATTGCAAAACCAACACCTCACTGGAGACTTTACCCTGGTTACATAGGGTACTTTTTCACTGTTCATGGGTGATTCTTACTCCTGGAATAATAGATGAAAGACAGAGTATGGACTATTTCAGATGCATATCCCAAGACAAACCCAGCACAGCAGGAATGTCTGAGGGGGAGTAATGGTCTCAATCCCTTTGCCAGTCCGGCAGTAGTTTAATTAGAGAAACTTTGAGCTTGCTTCCTTCAACAAAAGATGCAAATGCAATGATAAACAACTCAGGGATCTTTCACCTGCATAACAAGTACTCACGAATTCCCCAGCTGAGCTAACCAGCTTGTTCCTCCTTCCCCCTGCCTAGGTCAAAGGTTGAGGAGTCATCTTGTGTGGTCCTGGCCACTGCACTATCAGTCATTGGCTCATATGACCCTCAACTCATTTTCAGAATGTTTATCATACAATACAAGTATGTTGAGTATTCCTGTTTCATTTCATTTGCTTTGTAATCAACACTCTCAGCAAGACTTACACTGTAGAGTAAAACCTAGACTCCTTGGCACAGCTGATCAAATCCTCAGCTTCTCATTGCCAGCCTCCCATCACCTCTTCCCACTGTTCCACAGCAGTACTGAGTCAAGGTTAGCTCCTGGAAGATGCCATGTTCTCACATCTCTCTTGATCTGTGTTGATGCTATGCCCAATGTAAGGGGTATTCCTTTTTCCCTTTTCTATTTCTAGTTGCCCTTCACAATTCTCTTCCTTCAGATATCTGTCCTAGGTAACCCGTGTGCTGTCACAGCTAATATAACTTTGGATACATATTGGAGGCAGGATCTCTTATAAGCCTGCCCTCCGCACTACACTACTTTGTCATCTCTGCAGCATACGGGGCTGGCACTCAGTAGGTGCACACAAAACCTGCTGAAGTTCAGGTTTACATTCATTCCATTCTCATAACTTGTCAACTCTTTTCCTTATGCTCTCCCCACACCTCCTAATTCTTCCAGCTGAAGTACCTGGCATTTGCTTGCGTATTTATCTCCACAGACACCTGGAGGCCCTCTGATGGCTGGAATCACATATCTGTCTCTGTATTCTCTCATACTCAGCACATTGCCTGGTAAGGAACAAGCACTAATAAATCTTTGATGAGTGAATGGAGGCACAGGAGTCATCTCTGGATATTTCCAAATCAAAATTTCCCCAAATGCCCCAGAATCTCACTGATTTGTGTTAATTTATGTGAAATGGAGCCCAGGTATTTGCATTAAGGTAACAATGCCCATTAAGCTTCAGTCAGCCTAATAACCAAGTTTTTCCTTATATCACTACCATGTAAAAAGAGAAGGAGCAGTTTCAGGTGACTTTACGTTACCACAATAAAAATCTACTTGTAAAAAACATGCAATAGAAGGAGGTTGGAAATGTATCAAGCTTTCTCTGATCTCTTCTAGCTTTGAAGCAGAAAACATTCAAAATTTTTCATGATATTTGCTAAAGGAACTGGTACCCACACACAGAGCTGATCAACCCTGCTGAAGTGTTAGCGGCTTGCAGCCCAGTGAACTTACCAGTTTTGTGGAACTGAAACAAACATTTGTCTAGATTAGAGCATACGAGATTTAAAGGTGCTTTTCAATCACAATATCCTTTATGAATTAGAGTTTCATCCATCAACATTACAGCAAAAGGAGGAAGGTCTCAGAGGGCTGTCTCATTACAAGGCTTGTAAACACTGTCCTTAGAAAGAATTGGTTTATCACCTAACAAATCAAAATCTGATTGAGAGGGGAATTTATTTGAGATCATCTGTCTTAGAAGACATGTTGAACTGAACGCACTTCTTGGCCTCTTTAGCCATTCATCAAGAAATTAACGAGCAAATGCCACAAACCACTGGAGGAGTGCTTTAGACTGGAAATGGGAATCACAAAGAAATGAGTAAAGCCAGACAGGAGAGACGAGGATGCTTATGTCTGGAGAAGATAGGAAAATGGCATGGAAATGTAAAGTTTCAGGAGAAAAAAGTACCAGAGACTTGTGGATGAATGAAGTCAAATGCAAAAATAGATCAGTTTTCATTTCCTATCATGTTTTACACACAGGAAAGCATTTTCCATAGACTTATTCATAGAGTTATAGAGACAATGTGCAGCCCTGAAGACTTTCTTCCTTCATAAGTTTCTCTTAATAACCAGGAAACCATGAGAATCCAAGTATATTCTACTTAAGCTAATTAACTAATTTACTTTTTTTCCCTTGCCAGGGACTGAATGCAGGGCCATGTATGCTAGCAAGCTCTCGATCACTGAGCTAAATCATCTGCTCTGACAGAGGATATTTTAAAAGGGAAGTGACAGGAAAACTGTCTCCGGCATTGCTGCTATAGGCCATCACCATACAGCTTTATTACTATTGCTTCAGTTTTTATTGTCTTAAACAATCCTAAGTTAAAATACATTGACAGAATGGGCACACCTGCTTCGGTTGATACTATCAATGTCTTTAAAAAAAATCAAGATCTAGCCATTAGTTTGTTATTATTACATTATTTTATATTGATAAAAATACCATAATGGAAAACACAACATGATTTATTTTCATTTAAGCAATTATTCTACAGTTAACTGTAGATATTAAAAAAGAGCAGCAGTCACAGGGCTGAAGAGGTGGCTTAGTGATTAAGCCCTTTAAGCCTGACACAGCTGATTTCTTTATCCATCTGGCTTATTGCATGTTGTCAAACTTGTGTGGGTTAAATATTAAACCTATATCTTTTATTTTGAAATACTTTATTTAGAGATTTTCTTAGTGGCATTTCTCTTCCCTTTGTTTAGTTCTGGTGTGGTACTTGGGATGGAACCCAGGGCCATGAATGTTCAAGGCAAGTGATCTACAATTGATCTACACCCTCACTTTCTTAGTGTAATTTAATTTATAGCTCAGGCATTGAGTAAACAAAAGTTTGTTGAGAAAGCACATGAAAGTAATATTGTTATAACTCACCCACTAATTCTCCTATACACTGTTTCTTAAGTTACTTTTCTTTGCATGTCCTTCAGTTTATCCATAATGGGAAACTGGACTTTACTATTTATCATTCTTTATTCTTTTCTTTTATAACCACCATAAACGTTAAAAAAACACACACCAATTTCTTAACTTCAGTTTCCAATTTGTGAAAGAATAATGAGTATTTTCCCAACCTAAGTCTCAAGGGATTATTGCAAAATTAAGATGAGATAGCGGATGCTTATGTATTTTGAACTTCATTAAACTTAAATTAATCTCATGATATTACTGGATCTATACAAAGGGAGAAGAGAAAGTAGGCAAACGTGAGAGTCATAAACCTAAAATAAGATCAGCCTGATTCTGAAGTCCTAAGTACACTTCCTGGCCAACATCAGTGCCCTTGGCTTTGTGGAATATTTTTGTCCACCATGCTATGCAAGGTGTCGGCTCATAATCATTACAAAGCACAATGTACCCTCAGTTAGTCTAAATAGATGCTTCCTGAACAAAGAAAATATGCAGTTCATGTGCTGTTAAGTTCTTGTGAAACAGAACATAGTGCAGACAGCTGACATTTAAATACTCCCCCTCCCCCAGGACCATTTTATTCATTGCATTCATTAAGTTATTATTAAACAAGCTACACAAGCATCAACTTTATATTTTATTTTTATCATCATCATCATCACCATCATCATCATCTCATCAGTTTTGGGGTCTAAGGTTTTAACCTAGGGCCTCATGCATGCTAGGGAAGCACTCTAAAATAGAGCTATATCACCAGCCCCTTTTTCTTCTTTTTTGAAAAATGTCGATACAGGTTCTCATAAAGTTGCCGAAGCCTTGAGCCCACAGGGAAGGCCTGGCCAGCCTTGAAATAGTGATACTCCAAGCAAAGCTTTGCTGGTATCACAGGCATGTGCTACAACGCCCAGCACTGCATCAACATTTCTGATGGCTTTTGAAATTTTATACACGACTATTCTAACAATATGAATGTTTAAAATCTTGGTTATCTGAAGGAAAACACCTTCCGATTTTTTCAATTAAAAACAAGTTTAACATAGTATTTTCTCATCTTTTGAAGGGGGTCTTTGAAGGGAGGCTGGCAGAGTGAAAATTTAACCTAATTTTAATTTTGCCTAAATGTATGCTTAGAAAATTCTAATGTTTGTAGACATCTGGAAATTCGCTTCACTGGGGGGCATTCTTTTCAAGAGAGAAATTCTTTGCAACATGCATCATTTCATAATATTTTTTTATCTTGTTCAATGTGTTTTGACAAACCACCCTAATATAAGTCAGATAAAATACTGTGATTAATCTTCAAATTTAAATACTTTTTTAAAAATAAAAGCACCAATGATTTGGATACTTTGGGAAATGCTAAAATAAAGATTATTTTTCATTAAAATTCAAGTCAGAGCAACAAATACCTTTACAGGATGGTGTTTTTGTAGCTGTACACAATATTATTTAACTGCCACCCAAAGAAAAAGAGTTCAAGATAAATGCACCTTTCCCCTAATTAGGTGTAGTTACAAGATCTCATGTGATGACATGTATGTCTGTTACTGAGCACCATATAGATCTGAACATTGGACAGCAATGGTTAAGCAATGTTTTTTTTTTTTTTTTTTTTTTTTTATCACAGAGAAACTTACTGCTCCCAACTTTGGGTGCTGGGCTCAGTGAATGTGTGAGATAAAAGCTAAAGGCACTTATGTGGAAATTTGCCATAGCAGTCACCCACTAGCAAATAAATAGTTCCCTTCTAAGCAATTTAAATTTCAGATGTAATTTTACAGTTTGATTTTAAACATAGAACAAATATTTCCTCCTTAAGATGGAGATATAAAAGGAAAGATTATTTTTAACTGAGACATGGTCTGAATAGAATACTACGAGAGAGGGAGAAAGAAGAAAGGAAGAGAGAAAGGAAGGAAGGAAAAAGAAAGAAAAAAACCTGAAAAAAATCCAGGAAAATCCCAATGGTGAAAACTCCACTATACATTAGAGAGACTGGAATCCTGAAGGCACATTACTCTTTCGATATGTGATCCATCACCCAGAACCTTCATCCCATCTGCATAAACTTTTCTGGAAAAAAAAAGTCCCCACAAATGAAACAGGCTGCTCACACTCAAACAGACAATTTCTGTGTGTTACTTTGACACCTTCGTATAAAGGCAGAGTGATTAATGGATAAGTTTAATAAGTCAGATGTAAAAGCTGCAAGATCAGCCTTCATGCTCCTTCTTTTAGCTGTGGTATTTCTGTCCAGGTGAGGAAGATCTAAACATCATTCCCACTATAATTCATTTCTGTTGACAAAGGGTTTAGTGAGTGATCACAAATAGATATTATATATGCTTCTATAAAATAAAAGATTAAAAAAAGGCACTTGGACTTGAGTCATTATTGATGATACATCATTACCTTGCATACAATGGGAGCAGTGCATCCTTTGTATTTCTATCAAGGAGGAATGTGCAGACATCCCTTATCCCTTCAGGTAGGCTGTCCTCTGAACAGCCTGAGGAAAATGTTGGTGTGTAGTAATCATTTACTATTAGCAATCTGTGTATTAGTTAAGACTCAGTGTCCATAGAAATTATTCTGAGTGTTAAACCCTTATGCAGATTAGTTATGTTTGTAACAACTGACTAGAATTTAAGAAGGAGAGAGGAAAACGGCTACCTAACCCCAACAGCTATTGCTCAGTGGAAAAGGACAGCAAGGACACTTGCAAGTAAAAGAATTGGATCAATATTAACGCGATTTTCATTTCATGCTTCCCCAACTCCAGTAAGCTGACAATATACTCTGATTATGTGAACTGCCTGAGAGTAACACAGGTTATTAGAGCAGGAGGTGGAAATGGGAGGCACTTTTTATATTGACAGGCCTGCTAATAGAGTATACTGATTTTCAAAGACATGTAATACATTTTCACAATTTGGTTCTGACAGCAAAAAACAGAATTTCATTTATACCTAATTCAAAATATTCATATGTAAGCAATATTTTTACAGCAGACCAGCAAAGGGGATATTTATAAATAGCATTTTTAAACAGAAAAAAATGCAATTAAAAAGGTGCAAGAAATGCTACTGCAGTTAAGTGGATTTAAGCACAATATAACTATGAAATGTTAATATAATAATCTAACAGTCAATCCAGAAAACTGTATTCTATGATTTTTAGAAGAATATATACCATACTAACTCTTTATGCAATTTAGGATTGATATCTCTCAGTAGAATTGTGACTAGCCATGAAGTTAGGGTGATGTATAATTACTTAGAACAGAATTTTGTTATACTGCAAGCCACGTAGCACATTTTACTTGAAGAAAAACAAATACTGCTCGAGCAAGTTTGGAACTCAGTATCATACAGGTCAGGACAATGTGTCCTCAACTCTGCCTGATTTCACTGCAGAGTTTGATCCCCATGGAAAAGTGCTTAGAAGAAAAGCGATGGGAGATGAGTTTATCGAAATGGAATAACAGTGGGTCATTCCCTCCTTCTTTAAGCATTTTATTCCCTTAGAAGAAAAGAGAGGGATGGGTTGGGGAGGGAACTTGGAAAGGAAAGAAGCCTGCTAAATCTTGTGCCCCGAGGAGTAGACAGGAGCAGAATGTAAGCCTGGAATCATAGCACATCTTGAGAAGGAAAAAACATGAAGTAGATGACATAAACAAAACCTGAAGAGGGGAGGCACTTCCTAGAGCAACATGTGAAATTTGTTTCTAGTATCTCAGACTACTGGAAAAGGAGTAGAAGATGCTTTAACGGGCTTAGAGAGGAGGAAGAAAATGGTAACTAACTCCTTTCTCTTTATTACTAAAATAAGGCACAGCTAGGATGCTGATGATGTGCAGGCTATTTTAACAGCACTCAGTGGCAGAATGATTCTTTACTTGGGTTGGTGCCCTAGGAACAACCCAAGTAGACAAAAAATAAGTAAATAATAAATAAATGAATAAAAAATAAATAGAAATAAAGCCAGTATAACAAATAAATAAATTGAAAAAATAAACCTACATTATGTTTTCAGAAGTGACAATATATAAAGCCCATGAGTGACACTGAGGTGGCCTATATTACAACATCCTCATGGGTAACATGCTGTGAGAGTTACCAGATATTATCAGGTAAACTGCATGTAAGGGAATGTTCCATAGGGTCAAGTGCACACAGAGCATGGCGGGTGGTGCTTGGGGTGAGCTTAGGTCACCTACCACATCACTAGGTCACCTCATTTCTGTGGTCTGTCCTTTCGCAAACATAAATCCTTCAACAGCTCTCTGTTCACAGCCTCATTTTCATGCCATCTCCCCATAACAGCCTCTGGTTCCTTCATGTGGTACTGGTCTCTATTTGGGGATACACTACTCTGTGTGGTGTTGACCTTAACTTCACATGCCCACTCT
Organism: Peromyscus californicus insignis; assembly: GCF_007827085.1. NCBI lineage: Eukaryota > Metazoa > Chordata > Mammalia > Rodentia > Cricetidae > Peromyscus > Peromyscus californicus. The sequence goes on from NW_026294617.1 coordinate 35,357,907, forward strand.
ATTCACTGATTTGGAGGAATTCAGTTCATGTTTTCAACTGCCACTCAGACATATGATCTTCACAGGGCTCACAACACTGATAGTACACTGCAAAACAAATACCTATTGTAGCATGAATCTTAAAGGGTCCTATTAATAAAAACAAACCTGGAGCCAGGTATTGGGGTGAATGCTGGAAGATCAGAGAAGCAGAACAAGCCACAGCTTCCTCACCTCACCAGTTCCTCAGCTGATCCTATTTCCTCAGACTGGAAGCCTCTGAATCTCAGCTAAACTGCTGCTCAAAAGCCTAAAAGCTTAACCAGCTCTAGTTCCTCATCCTCACGCCTTAAATACCTTTCTGCTTCCTGCCATCACTTCCTGGGATTGAAGGCTCTTGTTACCGCGCCTGGCTGTTTCCAGTGTGGCCTTGAACTCACAGAGATCCAGATGGATCTCTGCCTCTGGAATGCTAGGATTAAAGGCATGTGTGCCACCATTTTCTGGCCTCTATATCTAGTGACTGTTCTGTTCTCTGACCCCAGATAAGTTTATTAGGGTGCACAATATTTTGGGGAACACAATATCACCACAACCTATTATACTTTGCACATGTATTACTCATGCAGCTGTGTGTAGATGTTGCCAGAAATTGGTCTAAAATAAGCAAACTAATGAAGTATGTTTCCCCTTGTCACTTGGCATAAGTCCACTAGATGAACTTTACCCCAGCTTTCTCTCTAGCATCTCAGGATGTTCTAAGTAAAATAAAATATAAACAACCAATTCAGATCTTAAAAATGTTGCACTTGTCGATATGACTTTAGAAAACTTCATCCTTCAATTCAGTTTCCCAAACTCATCAAGTATGTGGTTAAATGCGGTACACGGACCCCATCAAATAAGTACAAGACAGTGACTGGGTTTTAAAGAGCACTCAGCTCTGCAAAAACATGGGTGCTCTAATGAGATATGCAGAAAAATTGGATTTTGGTTTGGAAGTGGTTTTTATTTTATCTGAGAATATGAGATATCTAAAATAAAATTATTTTATTTTTCCATATATGTTGATATACATAAAATTATTCTTTTACTTATAATCTAAAATAAAAAAATTTGTATTCATAGCTACAGACTGACTGCAAAGACTTGCTCAGGGTCATCAGTTTCTTTCCTACTGAGTCATATCCCCAGTCTTAAATACGAATACTTTATGAATTTCTGTCATTAATACAAACACAGAGTCCATCAAGTCAAGGCCTTAAGCCTCCCCATGTTGGTGAATTCTATCTAGCCTAGCCTAGCTTAGCCTACTCTGTTCTGTTCTACTCAGTTCCCTCCCCATGTTGGCGATTTCTCTTCCCTTCATCTTCCCTTCCCTCCTATCTTGGGGATTTCTATTCTTTCCACCCTTACTTCCCTGCTCACCTGGTAAATGCAGATTATTCTCTTGAGGCAATTTGTAAGTCAGCTACTCTCAGTGATACCTTCTCTGGTCAGCCTGTCTCCTGTGCTTCTGCAGGTTAGAAATGCCCTGCTCCCAAACCCAGTGTTTAGAACATGTGTGGTACACAGAAACTCTTCAGTAAGTGCCTTTCAATTAGCACAGTTAAACTTCTGAATCTGCTTAAATCTTATGTGTCTGAATCTTCAACATAAGAACAGGTAGCTTGTTGGAATAGTTTTTGATATGAGAAATGCCATGTATGTGTAAATGGATGCTATAAGCATATTTGTAGCCTTTATGACCCCAGTTTAAAAAATCTATTTAAGACATTTTACTAGCCCATAAAGCCATAGGGTAAAGACAAGGGTAGGAGACTAAGCTTATGAGGTGATGTCAAAAGCTGGCAGACAACTGCCTGCAGGTATTTCCTTCTCTTAAAACAATTGCATCATTAATTTTTCAGCAGTTACTGGAACCTAATTCAAGCCACTAATTTTTATTCCGAATACAGAGATCCAATTTATAATGCACCAACTAAAATAGGAGGTTTACTCATGTTTCTACACAGTACGGATGTGGCTTCTCAAATGCTGTAATGACTGCAAACTCCTGGAAGAATGCAGACAGACAATTTCATGGTTTTCCTCAATGGCTGCATTGCTGCACAGCATTGTTTCTACTCGCAGTGCCTTCCTATTTTCTGAGGACTGCATGTAACATATTACAGTAGCCATGCATTCAGCAGCAGACTAATTTAATTCCAGCTCATTACAGAGCTGCTTTTTGTGCATCAAGGTCATAACTTGATGGCTTCACAAGCTTAGATAAATCAGGTGTTAAGCAGACAGATCTCTGAGGAAGCTAAGAATGTTCTCATTTGCAGTTCTCAGCATATCTTATTATTTATTGCCACAGAAATGACTGATTAACTTTGTCATCTTTGCTCTGTGTTTTTTTTCCCTCCCTCAGGCTGCGGCAGCCTGCCCTCCTCTGCCAGATCAGACCTATTTAAGATGACGTCTTTGATCACAGACATGAAGCACTTGCGATCTTAGCCTTTGATGAAATGGAGCTCCACTGTAATTTTATGGAAGAGAAACAGAAGCCCAAATGATGACTGACACTCACCAAAGTGATCCAAACTTACTAAGAGTTTTTCCTATTCTTTGTCAGCAGGTATCTTTACACACTAGAAAGTACCAGAAGTTGAAGAGTCTAGGTACTGTTTTAATATGTAACACTTAAAACCCACTATTTCAATTACTTACCGATTAGCTAATTGTCCAAAGAATAAACCATGCAGGTGAGAAGATGAATTTTAAAACATCTTCCTTACATAATTTCACTGCTATGGTTTATAAAACTCCTGATAATTAAATTCTAAATCGAAAGATTTTACCACTAAAAACCACCTAAACAACACATTCAGTACATGCAAAATTAGCACATTAAACATCAAGAAAAAAATTACATGCCTCTAGGTTTTTATTAATTACATTCCAACACCAGAGAATGAGACTGTGTCAAATCATACTGAATCTTTTGCACATGACTACCTCATAAATTATTCAACTCATTAGTGTTACTAAAAAGCAGGAAAAATTTCATCGCTGCACAGGCTATTTTCCAGTTGAAAAAGGTCAGCTACAAGTTTTAATAATAAAATCATGGAGCAAACTTTTAAAAATCATTATGAAATAAAACTATTATCTTTTGTTTCCTTAAAATGATATCCAACTCTGATTATTTACTCATTTAAAGATAGAATTAACATTTTTATTTGAGACTCTAAGAAAACTGATAATAGTGCCATGAAATATGAACTACAGCTGAATATTCCTTTGCATCATGGAAGTACAACTCTATGGCAATCCAAACCGTGTGTCTGGACTTAGGGTATCAAGAAAGGTCAAGTGATCCAAGGCATTGCCACGAAACCTGAAGTCGTCCATTGCCTCTGCTTTCCTTGTGTTACCTGCATGGAGGCTCCTAGTCTCAACTTGGGCTTTGGCGTCCAGACATGTTTTACCTACTAAGGAAAGGCTACCTCTCTCAGTTTACAAGTCTTTAACCGTTTTGACTATTTTATCACTGATTCCAGTTCTTTTACCCACACTGGAAGTTACCAGTATAAAACAATATTTTGTTCCTGAAACATTTATGTTTCTATCACATGGATAAATGAAAAATCGTTGTCACCAAAATCCACAACTGAGATTGTGCATATTCAAAGCCTAATGGCAAGTTACGATTTAAAACATTTTATCATAGGGAGGTAGAAATGATGCAATTATTTGACAAGGAAGAAGGAACACACTGAATTTCAATTTGTCGACTTTGTCCTATGACGATACCCTAACCTGTGTACCCAACATCACAGGTCTATAGGGCGGTTGTTGTTCTGCACCCTGCCAGACTTTGCATACATAAAGACATTATAATGTTTGACAGGGTATTCAGACAATGGGTGGGGTTTTATATAATTTGGCTTTTCTTTTTTGGCTTTATATAGATGTTTTGAATATAAAACTTATCTTTAAAAACAGAATCTGCTTTCAATTAAGCCTCTCAGCATCTATTTTTATTGAAGGAAGTGCTTTGTAATCATTACTGGCAGTTACTTCCTCTTTCTTCTGAAGAAGTACTTCATGTGCAGATTGGGGGCAAGCAGGTCTGGAAGAAGTGGGGAGTCCTGGGTGTCTGTAATCTTCCCTTTATTTGTCTGCAGATATTCCTCCCTGGAATATTTCCGTTTTCCTGTCCCTTGCTCCTTTTCGGACTGGCAACCCTCTCCTCAGTTCCTGAGGTGCACAGACATTTGAAAAGGTGTACCCGGGAAGTGTTCAGGGAGGGAGATCTGTGGTGTGTTATCTTTGGTCTTCCACACCATGACCTGAACCCTGGCGAGTGATCATCATGTGACTCTGCCACAGGAGCTGTACAGGTGTTTTAAATATATGATGCTGTTCCTAATACCTGTCAAATAAAACCACTCTTCTTTCTCTCCATCAAGGAACCTGACACAAGAGGGACAAAAGAGCCTGAATACTGATCATCATCGAGCATGCAAAATGAATGAAAAGAGCATTTGTAAAATTCCCATGTAGTACACAGAAGATTTGCCAGCATGGCGCATTTATTTCAAGATGTGAGCACTATTTATTTTAGTCCAGGTTTATTAACAATAGTTTCTATGTGACTAAAATATGAACCTCCATCACAGGGATTTTTTTTTTTTTTTTGGTTTTTCGAGACAGGGTTTCTCTGTGCAGCTTTGCGCCTTTCCTGGGACTCACTTGGTAGCCCAGGCTGTCCTCGAACTCACAGAGATCCGCCTGGCTCTGCCTCCCGAGTGCTGGGATTAAAGGCGTGTGCCACCACCGCCCGGCCACAGGGATTTTTAAGGCAAAAAAAAAATACAAATCAAACACAAAGAAACCCATTTTTAAAGCAGAAACAAAATAAGTATTTTCATAACAAAGCCCTTTTGAAGTAACCTGTAGAGTATGGACGGTAGCTTCTACAGAATTAAAGCTTTTATAACTACTACCAATGCTCCTTGGCCTAAACTCTCTTACAAATTATTTGCAGATAAGTCTACTTTCAAATGAGATAAACTCATGTTGAATTTAAATTAGTAAATAAAGCACACAGGTTTAATCCCAGCATTCCAGAGGCAAAGGCATGTGGAACTGTGAATTCCAGACCAGGGTCATCTTCATGGTGATTTCCAGGCCAGCTCCAGGTACTATTAAGTATACGCTGCCTGCATAGGCAGTATTTCTATGAATCATGAACGTAACAACTCACTTTAAGTTGGCAGCAAATCCTTAGGGTGCTAAAATCCTTAGATGGGCTTTAGAGTTGATTTGAGAATTCCTTATAGTAAGGACTCCTATGATTTATTGAAACATTTTTAATATTTACTTCCACTGTATAATTACTTTGTAATTTTTCTTAGGGTAATGGTTGCATTGAAACCCTTAGGTACAGAGTTTATTTGGTAATGATTTGTATCTTTTTACATTCACCTCATTAAGAATAAGATTTGTATGGCATGATACAAACGATACCATGATGCAAAACTATTTACCATATGTGGTAAACTTTAAAATAGACAGTTCACTTAATTACTCTCAAATAAGTGAAAATAGGTATGGCAAGTAACTCCAGAGTTAAAAAATGGACAACACAAACTACAAGGACAGGGCTCATTATTGTTACCTTTGGATAGATGGTATCAGAAATTCTGACATAGCCAATCAGCCTTAAACTCATGAGAGCATTTAAAAATGTGTAAATGGGGACAGTGAGATGGCTAAGTGAGTAAAGGTGCTTGCCATTAACTCTAATGAACCTGAATTGAATCCCCAGGACCCATATGCTGAAAGGAGAGAAATGGCTGTCTTTGACCTCCACACATGAGCTATGGCACGTAAACATATGTGCCCGTACTTGTGCATACATGAGCATGAGCACAGCATGCACACAATAAATGCAATAAATTTAAAAAGTGGGCAAACAAAAATGTAATTAAGGAAACCTATTAGACAATAATCTAAAGTAACATTTTTATTAAACTATAGTAATATTTTTACTAAACATCTTTAAAAAGAGAATTGGGGTACAGCTTTCTGGCAGTGATGGTTGATAACACTGAACGTATGACAGTTATGACAGACTTCACTGGCAATCCACTTGAAGCCTGGGAGCTGAACTGGCTGAACAGAAGAAGACTGTCTAGTTATGTGTCGTGTGTGTGGTATATGTATATGCATATGCATGTATGCACAATGCACATGGTTATGTGGACACGTGTATGTGCATGTGGATGGCACCCATGTCTTTGTTGACCATTTTCAATTGTGTGTGCATGTGTGAATGTATGCATGGACGCATGGACACTTTCCTTGATTACTTTCCACCTTGTTTTATAAAATTGGGTCTCTCTAAATCTGGAGTTTATTGAGTGCTTAGACTGGCTGGCCAGTGAGTTTCAGGGATCTGCTTGTCTCTGGCTCTGCAATGCTGGGGTCACAGATGTATGCTTCTGTGTCCTACTTTTAAGTGGAACTCATCGAGACTTTTACTGACTGATCTCCCCAGCCTGATAATTTTCTGAGCTTAAAAAAAATAGGGTGGGAATATATAGGTTACTAATATAACATTTCAGTTATATATACATATGTAAATAGAGATCACTGTATATGTCTATCTGTGTATATATGGGTACACGCACACTGATGGGCAAAACCACAGATTTTGCAGCAGGGCTCATGCAGTACCCAGGGTAGAAAAAAACACAAAATACACACCCACACCTGAGTACAGTACTGTAACATGTTTACATGGCTTGTGGTCATTAAAGTTTGAAAGACACTGAAAAATCCATTTTACTACAGTTTTAGGCTATCTGAACGGGTGTTAGGTTATGACCAGATGTGGATATTTTAATCTTTTATGGTAAGATGAAGTCTCTTAAATAAATCTAAGAAATACAGAGTTCAGTTTGATTCAGATGGCCCTAAAGGTCAAGGCAAAACATGTTATTTCTGACACTTAATGCAGTGAATATGACGTAACACTGAAAAACTAAATTCTTCCTACAGCAGAACTCTCCCCTCAGGAGAGACCCTGCTCTGGAGGCAGTGGCACTCACCGTACTCTATTGCAGATTTGAGCAGTGCTTCTGCATGCGTGGAGCCAAAGGCATTTCGAACGAATCTTCTCCTTCGACGAAGGTCATCCTCCCAGTAATCCAGACGCCAAAAATCATGCAATTGACTAGATGTGGGAAAGAAATGACATTAGTGTTATTAACAAAAAGTCAAAACTGGAAATTCATTTGTTCCCTAAAATTAAAATTTTATTTCATTGGTATCTCTGGAAAATTAAGACAGTTGTGTTTTTATGAGTATTACTATCACAATCAAACAGAAGTTATAATAGCTGTATTCTCATACTTTATTCTCTTACACTGTAAACACTTGGCCATTTTTCTTTCTTTCTTTTTTATTTTTCAGTGTTCTCGTCTCTACCAAAACATTGATCATGGGGAGTTCAGTAACAAATGCAACATCAAACTGCAAGCCTTAATGGCAGTTTTCTTTCTTTTACACTTTATAACAAGCTTGTAAATCACAGAGTAGATCTTACTACAAATAGTCTGCAATTTAATGTCTGTGGCTTAGTAGACTAAATTAAGAAGAATAAAATATTGCCCATGTGGATCTGGTGGAGAAATGATTAAAATGATGTGCTGAAATATTCATTGAATTAAATCCCTGCTGCCCACAGCAACCTGAGAAAAGTGCAATTTTATCCATTATTAATAATACCAAATTAGAGTTGCAAAAAATTTCCAGTATGTGGTAATTGTCTTGGTAAATTATTATTCTAACGCTAAGAGTCCTCAGATGATTTTACAGCTTTCAGCTAATATAAACCATTAACAACTATGGTTATCATTGGATAACATTGTCTTGTACATGCTGAACCATTATTACACCCCACAGTGCATATTAGGAACTACTTGAAACATGCATATTATATGTCCAGTGCAGTATTTTGAAATGGAACTTGGTTTTCAATTTAACTTCAACAAACATTGGTGGTAAATACCTCAGCTTAAAAAGTTAGGTTTGCTGTTTACATGATGTAGACTAACACAGTTAAAAAAGATGATATTGTCACTGTTGTAAGCAGCACTATTCATAGAAACATGCAGAAAGCTTTCATAGAGTTTATTCACTACAGGAGAATATGGCAGGGCCTGTTTTTGTTTTGCTCATTACTGAATCTCTAATACCAGGTCTGGAATAAGTATACTTTTCAACAAGGAGTCAACAGAATAATTTTTAATTTCAAAATACCTATAGCCTGGGGCTGGAGAGATGATTTAGGGGTTTAGAGCACTTGCTGTCTGTAACTACAGTTTCAGAGGGATTATCTTAGTCACTGTTCTATAGCTGTGAAGAGACACCGTGATCAAGGCAACTCTTATAAAAGAAAACATTGGAGGATTGCCTACAGTTTCAGAGGTTTAGTTTATTATCATCATGGTGAAGAGCATGGCAGCATGCAAGCAGGGCTGGAGCAGTAGCTGAGAGCTACATCATGATCCATAGGCAGAGAGAAAGACAGGGACCTTGTGCCTGGCATGGGCTTTGAAACCTCAAAACCTACCCCAGCATTTCCTCCAACAAGGCCCCATCTCCTAATCCTTTTAATCCTCCTCAAACAGTGCTACTCCCTGATGCTAAGCATTCAAATATATGAGCCTATAAGGGCCATTCTTACTCAAACTACCACATTCCACTTCCTGGACCCTGTAACAGGGCCACAGATCTTAGCAGGCCCTAAGACCTTACTTAGCACAACTGACTCCATGATGGAAGTGCCATTCAGACTGTAAAACTCAGCACATAGACAGCACCACCTGCCAAAACTAAAACAAAGGCCTTATTTATGAAAGTCTATATAGTTCTGGGCAAGTCTCAAGATGTACTAACCTTGCTTTTTAGCTTCTGTAGTTCTGCTTCTGGATAACTGTTCTTATTAACTGAAGTATGCCAACCTAGAATATGGTTTTTGTGCTTAAAAGCTCACCCTAAGAAAGGCTCAGTACTACACTGGGATCCTGAACACCAGTGTAGTAGTCACTGGCTGGCTAGTAAAGACTTTCTATTGGCTTAAACCCACGTCCGAGCAGTCTTCTTTGATGAATACCCTACAACAGCCCCCATGGGCTTATAGCCATATCATAAAGCAAAAATGCATTCAGTCCAACTTCAAAAGTCCCTATAGTATATAACAGTCTCAAATTTGTTTCAAAGTCCAAAGTTTCTTCTGAGATTCATGCAATCTCTCTACTGTAATACCCCTATAAATATCAAAATAAAAAGATCACATACTTCCAACATATAATGACATAGGATATACATTATCATTCAAAAAAACAGGGAAGGGAGCATAGTGAGGAAATAATGGATCAAAGCAAGACAGAAAACCAGCTGGACAAACTCCAAACTCTGCAGCTCCATGTCTGATGTCGAAATGCCCTTCAGCTCTCCAACTCTTGTTCAGCTTTGTTGACTGCAACACACTTCTTTCTCTTGGGCTTGTTCTACTCCCTGTTAGCAACTATCCTCAGCAGGTATCCCACAACTCTGGCATTTCCAACATCTTGGGGTCTCAAAGGAAGTTCAGGCTTCAACTTCATAGCTTCATGCAATGTCCTCTCTGGAGCTCCATGCAGGGACACCCTTGACACATGCCTGGCCTTGGCAGCTTTCCTTAGTCTTGGAGGGAGATTCCATAATCCCTTCCTTGTATCCTTGACTCTAAAGCTAGAACCATGTGGCTAGAGTTGCCAAGTTCTGCTGCTTGATGGGGCTGGAACTTGTTCCTTGTTCAACTGCATTTGAATCAGCTTTTTGCTGTTGGTAGTTTTCTTCACTGCTTAAAGTTTCCTTTAACTCTTTTTCACAAGTTAGAAGCTTAGCTGGATGGGGTCTTGACCTGAGGTCACCACTCCCTTTATTCCATTTAACACCAGGCTTTTCTTTAACTATTTATTTCCTTGAGCACTGGACTTAGTTCTATTACATTTCCTGATGCTCCACTCCAATCCCGAAAAGTATACATTTTATATTTTTCCTTCCTCAGCTTGCTTCTTTTCATTATAGATCTGTACAAGAGTGGTCACTAATAATCATACAACATAGGCTAGCTTGAAACCTCCTCTGCCAATGCCATTAATCTAAAACTCTTCAATTTAACCTCAGGAAGATTTTAGGACAAGGACAAAAAGCAGCCACCTTCTTTGTCAAAGTATCACAAGAACCAACCCTAGACCACTTACTAACATTCTTCCCCTCTGGACCTCCTTGAGCTGGGCCCCCAAAATTCAAACAGTCCTCAGCCCTGTCTTCTATGCTCCTACTCGGATGGCCCATTAAACCCTGACAACGGCTTTTCCAGTCCAAAGTCCCAAAGTCTTCCATATTCCTCTAACAAACAGCATGCTCAGGTTGTCACAGAAATATCCCACTCATGATACCAACTTCTGTCTTAGTCATGTTTTTATTGCTGTGAAGAGATACCACGATCAAGGCAACTCTTAAAAAAGAAAACATTAACTTGGGGGCTTGCTTACAGTTTTGATTTTCTTGTTTAGTTTTTGTTTTTATGGTGCTTGAGTTTTTTTTTTTAAAGGGATGGATTATTCTCATAAAGTAGACAGAAGATTGAACTTACATTATAAAACAAAACCAGATGGTAACCGGCTGCTGGACATTTAGCAATAAAAATTATTCCAGAGATCAGATAAAAGGTTAGAGTCAGAAAAAACAGATACTTTACTAAAAACACACATGAGACACATGAACAGGCATTAACCCTAGTAATCAATGATATCAAGAATTCTGTGTATGACTCAGAAGGCAGAGGCAGGCAGATCTCTGTGAGTTTTAGGCCAGTCTGGTCTACAGAGTGAGTTCCAGGCTAGTCAGGGCTACATAGTGAAAGTCTGTCTAGACCCTGCCTCCCTCCTCCCCCAAAAAATCCATGTATAAAATCTAATCTTGCCCAGATCAAACAAAAACATGTATCTAAAAGATTGGTAATTAAAAATTATCTTCACATAAATAGGCACAAAGTATATAATGTACTTTGACTTCATACAGTGAATATATGCCAATAAAAGATTGCATATTAAAGACTGGAGTTTGTGTCTGTCTGTTGGTCTTTCTTTGCTTGTCTGGGGCAGTACTAAGGTTTAAAAGCCAGGGCTTTGCATATGCTAGGCAAGTGCTCCACCACTGAGTTACATACCAAGCCTGAACTATGCACTTCAGTATGGTGCAATCCTAATTTGAGTACCTGAACTATATAATTTAAATGGGTAGATAGTATAGTCTATAAATTATAATAAAGTTATTACTAAGATAAAGGTGTTATTGTCTCCTTTTGGACACACTATGGATTGTACTTTTCGCATTTACTTTTTTTTTCCTTTTATTAAAAAAATGAGACATGATCTTGTTATGTAGCTCAAGCTTGCCTTGACCTTGTAGGAAGGTCAATCCCCCTGCATCAGTATGCCAAATGCTGGGAGACAAGAGTTGGCCACCATGCCTAACTCTATATGCATGTTGAAGAAAAGCATGCTGATGTGACTTTTTGGCCAGTTACTTGTGAGCAGCAGCCAGTCACTTTCAGACAAGACTCCCAGAGACAGTGGATAGGCCATAGGCACCATGTCCCTTCCCTCCCCACACCATCCAGTATTTAAGACGCTTAAGTGACTTCTGGGAGCATTGCTATTCTGAGGGCCTGTGCTGGATGTGGATGTGAGTGAGAAATAGGATTTTCTTGAGTTGAATCCCTGAGATGTTCAGGTTGTTTCTGACCTCAGTATAACCCAAGAGATAAGTTGGTAGGATGGCAACTATGACAGCCAATGGGCGTCATTCCACATATGCTAGCTTATTTAGTCCTCTTAAACTCCAAACGAGAAAAGCACCACTATTACACACCCTTATAAGATAAGAAAATAGAGGCCAGGAGGGGTGGTTGTTCTCAGGATCAAGCAACCAGTTACTGGCAGAGCAAGTGTGTGTTCTCTGGTACTCTGATTTCTTAGCTACACTCACTGTAAAAGCAATGGAGAAAATGAATTCTCTTGAGGATGTGACACTGAAGACAGCTATTGACTGCCTCCTTTCCAGCAGAGCTAACCTAACCTGGATGAACACTGGGAATTATGGGAGCGACACAGTGAACTTCAAAAACTCAAGTTAATGTCATCTAGTAATTTTTAGAAGGGATATAGATATTTTTCGTATTAGCATATGTTAACTGAATAAAATCATGGGTTTCATTTAGTCTCTTTCATATGTCTGCCTTATACTTTGGTCATATTCCACTATCCAGATAGATCTTATTCTACTATCAATATGAAGGGGAGGCATGACTATTTGATAAGGAGAGGGAAAACCACTTAAGGGGAAATCTTTAGTCTTCCCTTAAAATAATTAGTTCTATCAAAGGTCTCAGGGACTTACATTTGGAACTATGCAAAAGAAAGGCCTTTTGCTAGAGTCTGGGTGTTGATATGTTTGATTTTCAGTTTGCTTTTGATTTTATTGTTTTCCTCAGAGAAGGCAGATTTTTTTTTTTTGAGGAAAAACCCCATTTATCTACCTCTTTTTGTCTCGGGCATACCACCACATGCTTTAAGTCTGTTTTTCTAGTAGCATAAAGAATAAAATGATTTCATAGTCTTCAAGGGGTAATGTTTTCAATGTGAACATGCAAGATGAGAAAATCTGTCCACAAGAAACCGAGGTCAGGTTCTAGTTAGTGTTCATATAAGACAGAAGAGGTCATTTAAATGTGATGTCTAGGGAATTGAATTTCATTCTAACAAAAGAAACATTTGCTATTTAAAGATCAGAAGGCTACTGGGACAATTTTCAAAATCCTTATTTATTTTAAATAAAACATTTACATGTGTTTTAAGAGGAAGCTCCCCATACTGCTCAGGTGAACTGTCTTAAGACACCCAACAGGGATCAGGAACCTCAAATTGCTAGCCTGACTTTCTGCTACAAGGCAGCTGGACAAATCAGGCTAATTACCCACCAGCTGAAACTGGCCCATCACAGGGCCCTCTAAGGGAGGAGAACCTCAAGATGGCTAAGTCATGCAACAGGGTGGTAGTGACTTCCAATGAAATGATCCAAGATGACCTGGAAGGTCATCAGCAATTACACTGCATTCTTCTGAACGTTTCTGAATACTGCTCACTCTGCGGGGTTGTTAGCACTGTGCTTCCAAATACCTCTAGTACTACACTATCACCATTCTTAACTAGAGATTATCTAGGGAACAGAAAGTTCCATTTACCCACATGACACTTTCAGATTTCCTTACGGACCTCTCCGTTTTCCATGGCAACTCTGGCCCGCTATTTGTCCTGTTGAGTTTGTATTTGAGACCCTTAGGATTCATGATTGGCAAACTATATTACTTTAAGTGTTAGCTGTTGGCAATCTGGTATGGTGAAGCTGCTTTAAACTATCTCTTTCAGGACCATTTGGGTTAGCGCTCAATAATTACACAACTGGCATTTCTACAAAGCAATGTACAAATGAAGATGGCATGCATCACTAGGCAACAAATAAGCATAAGACACTTGCCTAATTCTAAATTTGTTTACAAGATATACACTTTCCCTGTAAGAACAAAATATTGTTTTTAGAAAATAGAAAAGGATTGAACACCTAAGGAAATTCCTAGAGGTGAACTCATTTTTTGGGGGGGGAGGGGAAGGGTGTCCAGTTGCTTATTTTCCAGTGATTTTAGTGCATTGGTACAGGCCTATCAAGGAAACATAAGCCTTGCCTGTGCCCTCAAATCCCTAAGTGAAATCAAAATCTATGAGCCGCTTTGCATTACTAAAGGGAGTCAGTGATATTTCAGACAGAATATGAGTAATAGTAATTTTAGAAAAGTTTATAACTGATTTGCGAACAGAACACTAAAGCAAAAGGTTGATGGTGATTGTTCCTACCAAACCACTACTACTGTCTTCATGTTCTTCTTGCACATAGGCTGTGCCACTCTCTCTCAACTGCCATTAACAAAAGCACTATTGCATACAACTATATGCAAGAAGGAAATGAAGTCATATGGACAAGCAGTTTGACAAATTGACATATATAATTCTATCTAAGGGGAGGTCTAGTAAGAAAGAAACAGACTCCTAATGACCTAGTTTGGCAGTCAGTGACACAGATGAAATCTTTAACAAATATACACATACTAATTTCACTTGTCTATGTTTTTTGAGTAGTAGTCTAATCATGAGGAAGGTAGAAATTACTCTTTTAAAATATTTCAGTATTCCATGTCTCCACCTCATCTGAGACAGGGTTCACTCTGTAGTGCAGGATAGCCTACAATTCCCCTGGTGATCTTCCTATCTTAGCTTCTCAAGTGTTGGGATTACAGCTGTAAACCACCCTGTTGGGACTGAGATGTTTTGTAATTTTTCATTTATCTATATACATACATTTTATACAATGTCTATACTAGATACACCCTCTATATTATATAGTAAAATAGTATATAAATACACATTACATAGTACATACACATTATGCAATACAGTATACAAACCACACACACTATTTCAAAGACAATGCTTAGTGCTGTGTCAGAAGCAGCTGACTTAACACAACAGAGCTGGCTTATGGATCCTTCTCTCCATCTCTGTGAGTCACTAGCATTCTGAATTGTTCTTTCCCTGCTTTGTGTGCCAGTGCACCTAGGCTTGTGACTACATCTCCAGTTCTCAGTATACAAAAAGAAAGTGAGCAATGAAGGCAAGAAGCCTCGGGCAAAACTCCAGAAACTTAGAACAGCAGCTAAAGCCTCTGGTACATACTGAGCGGTTTAAGAATTTTCAGCTAAGTTTAAGGGATGGAACCATGACTCCTAACTTTACTCTCTTGATTGGCAACAACAGTCACAAAATAATACTACATACGTTGATAATATGAAACAGCTAAAGTAAGGAAATACAAATTTGAAATGCTCCAAAGAAATACTATTTAGGGTAGAACAAAATAGTAGGGCAGGTCTGTGATCCTAGCTATTTGGGAGGTTAAGGCAGGAAGATTTCCAGCTCAAAGCCTTGCCTGCACTACAGAGTAAGATATTGTAAAAAAGAAAAAGAAAAAATAAGAAAGAGACACACACACAAAAGAAAGAAGGCCTTCCCTAAAAATATCCAACAGAAAATATAAACATTGAAATAAAAATATTTCCTTTACCACTTTGATAAAAACAAAGTAATTAAGAAAAAATACTTCTGAAGGCTTACTATGCACAGGATGCTATTTGGCAAGGAAGCTGGCTAGCGGTCTTTTATTTTCAGGACTGTCCAGAATCATAGCACAGCCTTCCCAGTGTCTCACAGCACAAGAAAGGGTTTTGCTGAACTTGAGCCTCTTCTGAGGACAAGCACTTCTGACAGACAGCATCAGCACCTTGGTCCCTTCTCTGCACAGACATCAATTCTCTAATTGTTCTCCTGTATTTCTGCACACACTGCAGTTCTGCTAGTTACAAGTTCAGGGAATTCTACTCCACTGAACTTTGTTTCTTTTTTTCTCCTCCACCCAAAGACAAACCTTGTATTCTCTCTCTCTCTCTCTCTTCTCTCCTCTCTCTCTCTCTCTCTCTCTCTCTCTCTCTCTCTCTCTCTCTCTCTCTCTCTCTCTCTCTCTGTATCCAAATAAATTAAAATAGTCTAATGAAAACTGTTAGGTCCACAGTTTTCATTTATGAGGAATTAACTGGATATCAACTGCACTGATTTTTATAGCAAAGATAGTCACACTGAAAAGTCAGCATACACATATGTGTGTGTGCCTTACAAAAGATGGAAAGCATAGAAAGGCCAAAGGTCAGGTCACATATTAGAGAACATTAAATCCTTAGCCACCCAAAACTACCACAGTGAATGAACAGAGATAGAATAATAAAATGAGCATCCTCAGCCAAGAGTGGAGCCCTATACAAAACAGACCACTCTAGCTGTGTTCTTTCCTTTTGCAGAATCCAATAAACTGCCATTATATTCCTTTTAAATGGTTCCATTACTAGGATTCTATAAGAGCCTAATCTCTTGATAATTATAATAAATGCTTATAATCAAAGTAGGAACCATTTAGAATAGGAAGGAGAAAAGCTGTTTTCCATCAAATTCACTCTAGTTCTATGACTTCTGAAGCATTCAGATACAATTCAGCTTTCCATCTAATTTGCTAAAATAAATATTTAAGAAAATACCAGATCAATGAGACTTTGACCTGAGGCATTGTAGCACAATTTTTTTTTTTTTTTTTTTTTTTTTTTGGTTTTTCGAGACAGGGTTTCTCTGTGTAGCTTTGCGCCTTTCCTGGAAGCACAATTTTTTTTTTTTTGTTTCAGATTTTTAAAATGTGTTAATGATTAAAATAAAGGGACATCTTTGCTTTCGCATATAGATTTCTAGAATTTAAGTGATAAATGACTTGAGTAGAGACAGTATTTCCTCGGGGAGCAAACACAATAGTTACTTTAGAAAATGACACTGTGGTGATGAGCTACCCACAGTGTGGTGGCTTTAAGGAAGTATCATTTTCCTGGAGCACAGCACATCTCAATGCAGAAGTTGGGTCTGGGCTTTCTTGATAAGCAGTGCTAGGTCATGGAAGTAATTTAAGGCTGGTAAAGTGATGGGAAATGACTACATAGGATCAGGATGGCTTTCATCTGCATAGATTTTACTTGCTAGCTGTGAACAGAAAGAAGCCAGCTGTGGCCAGGGTAGGAAGAAACTGTCAACCTGCGCTACATTCAAGGGAGAACCGTCTCATTTTTTTTAAAAAAGTAGTGATTTTTAATAAGTCTTAGAAAAGAATAATCCTTTCTAAACATTCATTTATATCTATATATAAGGTTTCCACCAACTGTCAAAAGTGATGGATCTAATTTACAACCAAATAACACTTTTGTATTCAGTTGTGGGAATAAACAGAATTATGAGGAGAAAAATTAACAAAGAGAAGGAAAATATAAAATACAATGTCTTAAAGGCAGAAACAACTACATTTTACTTGGTATTCCCAGAGGCACTAAGAGGGAGTTTGTGACTGAAAAGCAAGACTCCTTTTGAAACTTGTACATTTATTTAACTAAGCACAATCATTGAAAATGACCTTTATGCAACCCTTCACCACGGTCTTACAATGATCTAAAATGACTGCCAGACACTCTTTAAATAACATTACTTAAAGAAAAGTCATTACGCAGGAGGAAGTATTAAAGCAGGGGCACGAAAGACAGGTCTTTGCTCATCAAAACGTAGCACAGGCTTAAGGAGAGTTGGGAACACACTGAGAATCTTTGTTAAAAGGCTGACAAGCAACCCAAATCATCTTAGTCTTTTAGAATGGCTGGGGAGAGTGTGATTGTCACACTCAAGGGGGCTTATTTGCTGCTTGAGGGAAAGAATGGTCAAAGAAAAAGAATTTACAAAATAGAAATGCTGCTTAAGACTTAAAATCAAATATGGAAGTGTTATAAGTAGGGGTTTTCTCAAAACAAGTGTTACCTAAATAAATTGTTTTGTATTTACAAAATGTAGTCAGTTCCATAAACTTAATAAGTTAATTTATATAAATCATTCCTGCATTGCAAACCAAGCATTTGACTATCTCTAGTCAACTTTCCTCTGTTAATTTATATCCAATATAAAATTGAAGGTTGAATATAGATCAAAGGTGAATAGACAGCTGAAAGCATGGATAAGAACAATTGAGAATTGGTAAAAATGGTACATACTGTGGAGTACCTTTTTCTCCATCATTTTAAAAGGTGTTTCTGTTTCAGTTAGCCAACACAGGCCATACTCTAGGGGACGGGGATTTTCCCCCATTAAGAGGATGATTAGTCCAGTAAATTACAGCTTTCAGATGAAGACGATTGTTATATCTCTGCACAGGGAAGGGAAAAGGGGATAGGAGGTTCATTTCACCACAAAGTAATTATGTGGGGCCAGTGCGTTACCATTTATCATGGCAGAAAGATGACACTCACTGCTAGCCAAGGGAAGCTGCCACGCAGAGGCTCCCATCTAGATCAATACACCATGAATTTTTTTTTCTTGGCAAAAAAAGTAATTATACAACAGAAACTTCACAATCAATACCTTCCCAGGCTAACAGAGTCCACTACAGAGGCATGAGGGTATGGTCTTGTCAGCCATCACCTAAGGCTAACCCGTTAAATCCAAAGGAAGCTTGTTTTTCTGTGATGTTAATTGTATCTTTCTGGTGCTATTCTAAATTCCCACTGCTGCTTCCTGGGAAGTAAGGGAGTGCCACTGGTCTCTGTTTCTTGTTTTTATGGTAACAAAGCGTGCCAGGTTTCCCTTGACCGTATATAAGGTATGAGAGTGCCACTGATGAATCAATTTCCGTGAAAAACTGTTCACACTGAACAGAACTGAGAGCACTGCTGCAGGAGAAGGTGGCAACTGCCCAGTCAGGACTCGGACCTTCTCTAACTTCTAAGATCCGCAAACAGCACGCTGAATGTTTTGAAATGTACTTTTCAATTTTTCAATATAAAAAACTATCCCCAGACAGGGCATTAAAATATGTTTAATCATACACAGAAATAACATATAATATATATATTCATATAATAGATGAAAACATGTTAAAATCATCTAAAAATCCATCGAACTGTCAATTTGACAACTGCTTTCTCTGAGATAGAGTTTAGTCTTATAAACCAATCTAATATATCAGAAAAGGTTAAAGGGCAAGAAAAAAATCACTACTTCAGTGAAAAAAATTTTGACATCCAATTTTCAAGCTGATTTATCAGTAGAAAGCTAAAATGGATAGGTTGCCATTACTGAGGAGCAGCCTGTCTAAAAAAGCTGTTACAAAGCCTCCCATTTTGATTTAGCCACATTAATCAATACAAACCTATACTGTTTCAATTTTTAAAACATTGATCTTCTGCTGTAAGCTTATTTTGGCCACATTTATCAACAATCACAAAATACTCAATATTATTTTTAAACACTGGCAACAAAAGTAAAGTGATGAAATAAAATTTAGGTTTATTTGCCTTGATGATTAATCATTGCTACAAAATAATAGTTTAATCTAGTTAACTAAGAAACTGAGGTAATATTTTCATATGTTGGGAAATAATGCATGTTTTCATTCTGTCTGCTCCTTCTTATAACTAGACCAGCATTGACTTAAAGCCTCACAGGTACTTGGAGGCAGTCACAGGTTAGTTTAAGTTTTAATGCTATAGTAAGTTATTCTAGATAAATAACATAATATTTTTACAGTTTTTAATTTAATATTGAAAACACTTCCACTTGTGAAAAGCAAAAGTAAATTATTTTGAAAGAATTTCAGATGGTGTAGTAAAGATACTTGAGAATCAAGAAAGAATTTTTTTGTTGTTGTTGCTTTGTTTTTTGAGACAGGGTTTCTTTGTGTAGCCCTAGCTGTCCCGGAACTGGATCTGTAGACCAGGCTGTCCTGGAACTCACAGAGGTCCTCCTGCCTCTGCCTCCAAGCGGCTTGCAGCACCATTGTCTGGCTTGTTTGTTTTTTTTAGAAGGAAGATTTTTTTTAAATGTACATATTAAATTCACAATATATGGATTAAATGGCTATTACAGTAAGAGTTTGGCTCAAGTCATCCATAACATTCTGGAAGACAAAGGCAGAAAAAGTGAAAGTCTCCCTTGCCACATGAACATGGCACTAGGGAGCCTTATGTGAGGCTAGCACAATGGACACAGTCAACATCCAATGAGTTTTTAGGGTACCAGGCTGTTGTGGAATAATATTTTTGTACACTGTGAAGACCTGTCACTCTGATCCATTTAATAAAAAGCTGTATGGCCAATACCTAGACAGGATTTCCAGGCACAGAGGACACTGGGAAGAAGAAAGCAGAGATGCCAGGAGACACAGAGCGAACCAAATGGGCAGTATGGTCGGGGATGAGGTAATAAAGCTATGAGGCAGGAATTAAATTAATATAAATGGGTTAATTTAAGTTATAAGAGCTAGTTAGAAACAAGCCTAAGCTAAGGCTGAGCTTTCATAATTAATAGAAGTCTCCATGTCATTTTTGAGAGTTGGCAGACCAAAGAAAAGTCCAGGCATACCAGGCACACATCAAAGACAAAACACTTTCTCTGTATGTTAGATAAAGAAAATACAACTTTCCTTTGACTCTTTTGATGGGTAGGTGATACTTGTTCCTATCTTAGGGCAGATAATGTGCAATGATCAATCATAATGAGCACTGCCCTCTCCTATGGCAATTTTATTTCTTTATGTGGACAAGCTCCTGGGACTTTATAAAGTATATGACAAACTCTAAACTATGTCATCTCCCTATTCTGTGTAGCACTGGAACTTACTCCTTGTACCTAAACTTAGTTAAAAACATGAATTTTTAATTAATTGAGAAATATATATTTATAATTTTTGTCCAGATAGAAGTTAAATGCTTACACAAAAGAAACACAAAATTAAAAACTAATTATAAATTTACAATAAAAATTTAATGTCTATCTTTCAGGATAATGAAGAGAAGTCCTTTAAGACAGCAGAATACATGAACTCAAAGTGACTCTAATTTCCAAAGTCTAAATTTATAAGCCTGAATGACTGACTGTAAAATTTACTAAAGGTCTTACTTCAGAAAAGACACAAAAGAGGTCTACCTAGTCAAAGAACAAAAGTAACATCACTAGGGGGAGAAAGCAACACAGTTCAGGGTGTCAGACAAGGACAGATGCCAACATTGTCATGACACAATTATGAGAAACAGGTATAAACCCTGTTGAAGTGGTTTTAGACAAACTATGGAATGTGAAGTATCCCAGCCAACTAACTATGTCTCAAGCACCCCTGAGCTGTGTTGCTCTTACACACTGCCTTGGAAATATTGTGTTGCTTACTGCAACATCACAGAGTGTTCAATAGGCAGGTACTAATGTGTGTTAGCATTTTACAATACTGTTTAGTCTTTTTCCTAAATTCTGACTTTTCCTTTAATTTCTTTTTTTTTTTTTTTTTGGTTTTTCGAGACAGGGTTTCTCTGTGTAGCTTTGCGCCTTTCCTGGATCTCGCTCTGTAGACCAGGCTGGCCTCGAACTCACAGAGATCCGCCTAGCCTCTGCCTCCCCAGTGCTGGGATTAAAGGCGTGCGCCACCACCGCCCGGCCTTCCTTTAATTTCTTAGCCAGTGGATTCTGAAAGAGGGTAAAATGGACCTGCTTTCCATTTTTGTGTGTGTGTGTGTGTGTGTGTGTGTGTGTGTGTGTGTGTGTGTGTGTGTGTGTGTGTTGAGACAGGGAGAAAGGGTTTTTCTGTGTAACAGCTCTGGCTGTCCTGGAACTCACTTTGTAGACCAGGCTGGCCTCGAACTCAAAGAGATTTGATTGCCTCTTCCTCCCAAGTGCTGGAACTGAAGGAGTATACCACTACTGCCCTGCTTTCCAATTTGAATACTCTTTCCAGCATACCTTGGCTAGTTCTAGACCTCAACTGCGACTTCTCACTAGATTTATCTTCCATACTGGATTCTCATGACCAGCCAACATGCAGCAACACCTGTCTGCCTGGCTTTTTCATTACCCTTCCAATGAGCATAAATGGTACATGAACTTCAAATATTTAAGAATATGTTAAAACATGTAAACAAACAAAACTTTGACTGCAAGTTGTTTACTCCATCTGCCTTAAAATATGTACACATTTCAGCATTAGTTTTGGCATTCAAACAATTTTTTATGAATAACTTTAGTCATTTTCATTTGTCAAGTCTTACATATTTATTTTATCCTTCAATGCCATAGATTTAGAAACTATAACCATTTGCTGACCCTTGACACTGAGTACAGCCCCTCCCTTCACAAAGGAGGGCTTCATTGTAAATGTTTTTGGAGGAAATCTTTGGGAGCATGCCATGACAGTGAGCACTTGAGCACATGGAACCCCACTTCTCCCCACTAAACCCAACTACTTGATAAGGACACTAAAGAACAATGGCTAGTCCATCACCTCCTTCTACTCAATGCTATGTTCAATTCATATACTGACCAGAATAACTTGTTCTTGGGTGAAATTATTTCATTTTTGGATCTGAGAGACCATACTTTCTTCAATTCCCAACTCTGTTCTGAAACATCTGTCAGGCCATGTAATGCCTCACGTTAAGTCCACCTAATTAACTGATTCAGGGACTCTTTCTAGTTTGGCGATTTTGATTAATTCTTTACAAAAGCCATGTCTGAGTTTCTCTTCTATGAATTTTCTTTTAATTCTAATTTCTCCAAATGATTAAGGCACCAGTATTCATATCAGTACATACTTTGACATATTCTGTCAATATTAATCAATTTAATGGGTAAGCAGGAAGCACTGCAGGATGGATCGGTATCCCTGGGCAAGGTAATGAAAAGCCATGATATGAGGGAGTTCTACGCTGTGAGTGTTGTTAACAGCAGAATAAGTGTGCATTTTTGCTGGCACAAATTTGAAAGTATTGCTTACAAAAGGAACTAAACTTCCTTTGTTACTAAAATTAACCATTTTCATTTTTAGTGCAATGTAGAGGCTTATGAATTTTTAGTGTTACAAAGACATTATTATTAAAGCAGATAACAAATAATTAAATACTAAAATTAACTTATTATAATCCATCTCTTAAAAATCAGTGAATCAGAAAGGATTCTGATTCTTCATAATCTTCCAGGTCTTTGTAGAAATGACAAGAAAAATAAATTTCAGTTAATTTATTCATTTCACAACCATATATTCACAATTGTTATATGTATTTAATGCTATCTGCAAGACATCATATTTCTACCCCAAAGGTATGCTTCTAGGAATAAGAATAATTAGTCTTTTATTTACTTAGCATGTGTTCATCCTTTTGGCCTCCTTGTACTTCTAAATATAAAGAACCACTCCATGTGCTTAAATACAGGAAAGAAAACTGGGCATCAGACAGGCACCTGGAGTACAGCACTCATGAGTCTGAGGCAGAAGGGTGGAGAGTTTAAGGCTTGTCTGAGTTATGCCCTGAGAACTTGTCCCCCAATACATATACATACATTTCATATAAAAATGCGTTCTGAATATTAAGGTTATGAGTACAACACAGATATAAGGAAAAGACAAAGATATTCATCATTCCAAATGTAGCATGCAACTTTTAGCCTTTAGCTTAAGAAAGCACAGAGTAAGTAAGAAATCATGAGGAAAGGCGTCCACTAGATACAGGCAATGTGTCATCAGGATTTCAAAACTAATATAAGTACTGGCTAGAACCCCAAATAAGACATGCCCTCTCACATTAATCACCCAGAGATACTATATGGATTGTTTCTCTTTCTCTAGCACCCATGACCTTGCTTGAACATCCAGTATCATAAGAGATGAATACCTATTACCTCTGTCACCACTGCAGAATAATTGTTCTGTTTGGGCCTCCATCAATTTAATTTTACAACTGAAGAATGTAGTAAGACAAAGAAGAACATAATTTCAAAAATTATTTTACAAATATAAGGTAAAAAAACTAGTCAGTAGACTAGTAGTCTATTTTATAAAGGACTAGTGTGATTAAATTCTTTTTATTATGAATTTGCAGTTCTGATTTGGTAGTACCAGAGGCAGGTCATGACCTCTCAAGATGCTTTTTCTTATCTGTAAAATTGAGTTGCTACAGAACCAGGCCTAGTCTTTGGCTGGGCAATCAAGATCCTCCTTGATTGAATTTGAACTCTACTTTGACTCTTATCTTTAATTATGACTATTCTCATACTTTATTCTGGTTAATTTAACCTATCTCAAATATCCCTGCTGTTCTAATCCTATGCCATCCCTTGGAACTGGAAATCTGAACTCTTTCTTTACTAACCTGCAGGCTAGTTAATATTTCACTCCAACAGGAAGTACTGCTTTATAGTAATGTTACTGTTCCGAAGGCTAGCATGCTCTCATAGATCAGACAACAGAGAGCTCCCTTGGGCTAGGAGTTACCTTGCATAGAACAGCAGCCTGTGAACAGTAATATGTTAACTAAACTACAGCTAGCTAATAGCAACCACAGATAGAGGGTCAGCAAGCAAATCTCTGAGAAAAGTGTACAGGCTGAAAAGCCAGTCTACCTCAACCATCACTGTTTGAGAAGTTAATATTATAACTCCTCTCCAATTACTGCATCAGCAGAAAAAGGGTAAAGAAAAACCATGTGCTGATTTTAATAAGACATGACAAAATTCTACATCTACTCATAAAAACATTCTACAAACTACATAGACCAAAGCACAAAGCAGGAATCGTCTTTAGTTTGATAAAGAAAATATATTAAAAACCAAAATGTAACAAAAAACCTTATAAAACTATTTAAATTACTGTAAAATACTAAAACGTCCTTGCCATGAGGACAAAGAAAGAACCTCACTGTTAGATCCCATGAAACAACACACTGCGTGAGATCTTCGCATAGTGGAGTACAAAAGCAAAGTGAATGCAAACTGGAAAAGGAGCAGTGCTGCCAGTATTTCAGTTGATACTGTACTCACCAGAACAGCTAAGAAAATGGATAGTACTATTACCAATGAGTGTTTAGAAGGATTACTGGATAAAGATCTATATATGAAACGACTGTATTCTGTCATCAGTCCCAAGCTCACTCCTAAATTAAAAAACATACAATTACTACAGCTTCAAAATACATCAATCCCTAAAAATAATCTTATGAAAACATGTACGGTATCTTCACTCTGAAAACTACCTACCATCCCCAAGACAAACGGGAGACGACTTGCATAAGCAAAGGCTCATCGCACAAGTACATCTGCATACCATTTTATGAAGCTGCTAATGTTCGATAGAGTCAATGAACTTTCAGTAAAAATTTCAACACTTTTCCCCAGAAGTGCAAAGGTCAAGAACAGCCAAGGGAGCATATGAGAACCATGGACCTGAAAATAAGCCACGTATCAGGCTTATTTATAAAGTTACAGCGATCAAGACAGTTGGGTTCAAAAATAGAAACTGGGGCTGGAAAGATGGCTCAGCAGTGAGAGTATTCGAGAACTTGCTGAATGGAGTATGGTTCTTTGCACCCATATAGGGTGGTTCAAAACAACCCATAACTTTGGCTACAGGGCATCTCATGCCCTCTTCTGGCCTCTGTGGGCACCCACAAACATACACATGATTTAAAATAAAACAGACAACTGGCCCAGAGTGCTGAAAAGTAAGTCCAGGGAGTCTGAAAACTGATCCAGACACAGACTATTAGTACAGTATGAACACAGATGGGTGGCCTTTTCAATATATACTGCTGGATCTATTGGATATCTGACAAAAAAAATACCAATACTGACTTCTGCCTCCTGCACAAGGTCCATATAAGTCCCAAGCACAAAGTCAAAGTCAAAGCACTAAGCTTTGGGAACACTAGGAGAACATCTTCACAGTGTTAAAACAAAAAAGAGACATTTCCAGAAGCAAAATCGCTACCATAGAAGAAAAGGTGATCTGGACTAGAAATCCTGCTTGTAACAGAAGTGAAAGTGAGTAGTGGGGAGGAGACATATGAATGCTCAACTCCATTGAAGATCAGATCCAGAACACATAATGAATTGCTACAAATGAGTCAAGAGTAACGACAGCTCAACAGAAGATTCAATAAGGGGCTGGAGAGACAGCTCAGTGGTTAGGAAGGAACGAATATTGCTTGCAGAAGACACAAGCTCCCAGAACCCACACCAGGTGGCTCACAATCACCTTTAACTTCTGGTCCTGGGGTATCCAGTTCTTCTAGTCCCCACATGGACACTTACACTCGTATGCACATACAGCACCATAGCCATACATATAATTAAAAAATAACAAAAACCTTTTTACAAAGGTTGAGCAAAAGATTTAAACAGATATGAGACAAATGGCACTGGTCATAAGAGGTACTTGAGATTTTAAGAAATCAGAAAATTGCAAATGATATTATAATGCAATGTATTATACTGACACCCAAATAGTAATGTGGAAAAAGACAGAAGGTAGGGATACAGAAAAAGAGAACAGCTTGGAAACTTAAGTAAAAGAGCTACACGTGTTTACACCATGGCTCAATAACTCTGATCCTAGCTGTTCTTCAAACAGAAATGTGCGTGTGCGTGTGCGTGTCCGTGTGTGTGTGTCTGTGTCCGTGTGTGTGTGTGTGTGTGTGTGTGTGTGTGTGTGTGTGTGTTTATCTACACACAGATATACTTTTTTGGAAAATATAACAATAAGAAACATGTACAGGAATCATCAGAGCAACTTTACTCCTAATAGTAAAAATCTGTGTAACAGATAAATTCAGATACACTCACGTAATGTATTTCTACATATAGGTGAATATTAAACCATCTAAAAAGCTTATGCCATATGGGCTAATATCACAAATATTGGACAAACAAAACCAGAGAAACAAGCTCATGTTCTACGAGTCTATGCATGAATACAAAACTAGATGACAAGTATGTACTCTTTGAAGGAAAATGGTTTCAAGGCCTAGGTCCCCCCAAGTACAAACCAATGCTTTTATCTGGCTACTTTTGACGGGACAGGAGAATTGGTGGCACTGTCTCTTCACCTAGGTGATCACACAGGGAGTGTCCATTTTGTAACTCACTGAGGTGCTCTTTTTATAATGTGTATTTTTCTGCTTTGTGCCACATTTCCACATATAGGGGGAAGTCCATGCAATGCCTTCTCCTTTCATTCTGTGGTAATCTGTAGTCCATTTCACTCCATATTTTAAATTTAAACCCACCCATTTTCTATGTTAAAATGTACTCAAGGCCACCAGAATTCCACTCATGCTCTCTGTGTGCACATGTGTCTAAGTGTATGTGCTTGTATGTACATATGTGTGTAGATGTTGCATTCCTTGGTGCAAGGAGTGTGGAGGCCAGAGACAGACATCAGGATGTCTTCCTCAATTGTTTCTCCACTTGATTTTAGGGAAAGGGTTTCTCATTGAACCTGGCATTCCTCATACTGGCTACACTAGCTGGCCAGAAGGACCCCAGGATCTGTCTCTCTCTACTTACTAGTGCTGGGGTTACAGGAACTTGACAGCACATCTGACATTTTACATTGGTGCTGGGGATCTGAATTCAGGTCTTGAGAAGGCACTTTACTCAGGGAGTCATATCGCCAGCCCTCTTGACTGTATTCTTTATCATACATGAACTTAAAAAATGTTTAAAACCGAGGCTATAAAGTAGCAAACCAAAGTCTAGATACAGCTAATGTAAAGAAATATCTAAAATTCACTTAAAATAACACCATGTTTCCGAAAAAATTGACCACACCCATATATTTTTTGGTTGTGAGCCTAGCCTTTAATGGCTGAGCCATCTCTCCAGTCTGTCTGTCTGTCTGTCTGTCTGTCTGTCTCTCTCCCCCCAGCTCTCTCTCTCACTTTCTGTGTGTGTAGAGATCAAAGATGGGCTTAAGAAAGGTCCTAGTGAGAACCTGACTGGTGGAAAGCATTAGAATTTATGGTGAAGTTACTGTGAAGGCAGGAGTGTAAATTTATTCCAAGATAGCAGGGCATAGTAAAGCACGGTGTCAATAAATAAAGTCAGGAAAGAAGTGTAAAATTACCCTGACAAAACTGGAGGACTGAATAGCTAGAATGGACAGGCCTGGACCACTAGGATCTGAGCTAAGGTATATTAGAGTCTAAGGACATAGACATGATGCTTTACTACTTTCTGGTAACTCAGGTATAAAGGATTGAAGAGTTTGAGATGTTTTAGATGTAAAAGTTATAAACTGTAATATATACAAGTTAGTTAGCAAAAACAAAAGTTTAGAGCTGTAGTGTCTAGAAATTATTGCTCTGTAAGAAGAGGAATTTCTGTTCGGCCCCAAATTCCAAAGGGTATATTCTTTGCACTTTCAATTGCAGCAGTTCACCTTTAGTTGACCCTGCCATCCTCCCTGCCTTCTTTTTCTTCTAGTCCTCATTCACCTGGTTGTTTCTGTTCACTAGCTCATGCTATGGATCACCAGTAACACTGCCTCAGCTGCAGCTCACTTCCAGAGTTTCTTCAATTCTCTTCAGTCAGAATGCAAAAGAAGCCACAATTAATTTGTTACTTGAGTAGAGGGTTGACATGTTCACCTCTGTGAGGAAACATGAAAACAAAGAACATCTCTTTGTCACTATAGAACTGATCCTTTCTTAAGGTCAAAAGGAGACCCACAACTGTGCCAGGAATGTTGGACTAGTTAACCTCCTGAGCTGCATGGGGACACACTTTTTGCAGCTTCCTTCTACTGGAGTATCTTCTCACAACCTCCCAGTCGCCTTTCCTACTCTTCTATATAACTCAGAATCTCTCTCTCAACCGTCTACCAATACAGAAGGGAGAAGACTTTGCTTTCTTCAGCATGAGCCTAAGCATAAGATAGCAGTCTCCTAGAGACTATGCCTCAACTCTTAAGCAATTTCAAACAACTAGGGTAATTTATATAAAGTATTAAAAGAAGAAAAATTAATTAAAACACACCCACAGCACCAAAGAATTTTGCACTTTCTTCTGCCAAATAATGTTATTTGCAAATTTGGGTTTTATGCATAATAGTTGCACTATAAATACTTTTTACTTGAAGTGTCAGAGTTCTAAATAAGCAACAATTAGGCTCACAAAAATGTTTACAGACCTTCAAATCTTAACAGTGCAGTTAAATTCCAAAAAGTTTACACTGAAAGAAGCATCCTTCTAACGAAGGCTTTCATTTGAGAAAGACTGAGAAATTCAAGGGCAGTCACACCAACTAGCAAACCCGATGATGCTTAAGGCCTCTGGACTTCACAACAGTGCCTGCAATGGAAAGCTAATGTAGCACGGAGTAAAAGGGATCTGCTCAAAACCATTAAATAATGGGAAAAAACTGAGAATTCTTCTTTCCCTATGGTGTATTTAACCAAAGGCAAAAGTAACAAAGGAATAGATAAAACTAAAAGCTGGTGATTTTAATATCCAATGAATCCAAGACAAACCAAATCCTGTTTCTTATAAATGTACCCAAGAAGAAAAAAAAAATCGAACATTTAAATTCTCAAACAACAACTCTTCTATTGAATATCTGTAAACAACAGAGAATCATATTAATTTGGGTAACTATGAATCAAAAAAAGTAAGTGAGGAAGTGAACTGGATGTGAAGATTTGCTAAATTTCCTAATTTTTCTAACAATACATTTAAGACAACTTGTTTTTAAAAATCCCAAGTTCGGTCCCTTCTTACACATTCTAAGCCTGTGAACACTGATTTCAAGTATACAGCATCTGAGCATAGACATTTGCCTGACACTTCATGCATATCTGCAGATACTGCAATGATGAAGCATGCACCTTATTGCTGTGAAAGTAGCTACACATATTTGGAGAAAGTAAGGAATAAAACATGTAAATGTATGTTTAACCATGATCAGCTAAAGTCCAGGAAGAAAAATAAGGTTTTCTTTCTTTCCTTTTAAAGACCTGTTTATTATGTATACAGGGTTCTGCCTGCATGTGTGTCTGCAAGCCAGAAGAGGGCACTAGATCTCATTATAGATAGTTGTGAGCCATCACGTGATTGCTGGGAATTGAACTCAGAACCTCTGGAAGAGCAGCTAGTGCTCTTAACCTCTGAGCCATCTCTCCAGCCTCCTTATAGATTTTCTAAGATTGGCTTTTCTGAAACAACTCCACAGAAATACAAGCTTTCAAAACTTCATCTGACAAATTTCTCAAAAACTAGCTGAGCAAGTTAACAAGATATGAATATTGTACATGTGGTGTCTAGAGTCGAGATGCCTTTAGTGGAGAAGACCTAGTGTTGAGATGTTGAGGCCTAGAATTGAGACAGCCTGGAGTTGAGATGGCTTAGAGCTAAGACACCTAGATGAGATGGAATCTGAAAGATTCTTGAATCTAATATGCTGCTGTAGGCTTTAACTCAATACTGGAGAGACTTGATCACATACTATGAATTTTAAAGCAGATATTAACTAGGCCAATTCACATGCTATTCAGTGGATGGATTCAAAAGTTTTGTACCAACTTCTTTTAAAAGACAAGAAGCTCCTCTTATGATGATTAATACTGGCAGATGAACACCGAAATACTGAAAAATGAAAAAAGCAAACTAAAAAGTCATTTTCCTTTTAACAATAGCAACAGTAATGACAACAAAACAGCTGTGAGAAACATCTGAAAAGCTGAATCTGAATTTTCTCAGTTTTGGCCCTGAAGCTGATATTGCTTTACTTGGAAAACTTTCACAAATTTAAAGAAACTCAGGAAAGTTATTACTACTAGATATTCTAGCTATATATCCACAAATACTTTTTTTTTCATTTGGCTTATTCTTTTATTTTATTAAGAAACTTTTCATTCATTTTACATACCAATCACAGATCCCCCTTTTCTTCCTTCCTCCTGCCCCCCCAAATACTTACAAAAACAAAGCAAGTCAATAGATGTAATTATTTTGATGACATAACAAGTATGTAAATCATAAAGTAAATAATTAAAACTCAGAACAGTACATATATAATTAAGCTTGTGAAAACTTTGGAGCTAGATGCAAGGTGAGGAATTTTGGAGTGTATGTGTTTTATTTGTTGTGTTGTTTTGTTTTTTAGATTGGGTCTCACTCACTGTGTAGTCCTGGCTGGCCTAGAACTTGTTTTGTAGACCAGTGTAGACTTGAACTTATAGAGATCCACCTGCCACTGCATCCAAAATGTTGGGATTAAAGGTGAGTATCACCACTCTTGTTAGGGGGGAATATTTTTCGATGACCAAATAAAATACTGTACATATTTATTTACATTAAAAGAATAAACTAGTAAAATACTGACATTATGTAAATTTCTTTTTAAATTTATCATCATTTTGTAAAGGTTATTTATTTAGTGAAGAATTGAAAAATTATAAGTTCATGGTAAACATTTTTAACTTTGCTGTAGACTAAAAGAAGCTATATAAGATACAGAATAGTGTTAAGAACTATCTTGTGAACACAAGTATCAAGAGGTGTGATGCTCCTCAAGGAAACAGTGGTGAGGTCCTGTCACTTTACTGCCCCTTCATCTGGACATATGAACAAGTATTCGCCTAACTTTGACATGGTACCACAAAATTTACTAAAAGATGAAAATTTAAAACAATGATTTATTTGTTCTATTTATGTGTGTGAGTTTTTTGCTTGCACACATGTATGTGTACCATGTGCTCCTGATACCCATGGAAGTAAAAAAAAAATGGGGTCATGTGCCCTGGAATTAAGAGTTATGGATAGTTGTGAGCTGCCATGTGGGTGCTGGAAACAGAACCCAGGTCATCTGCAAGAGCATTAAGCACTCTTAACTAATGAGCCAACATTCCAACCCTGAAGAGTGAAAATGACCCATTACTTACATATCTAATGATTGATACTAGAAAAGTAAAGATTATTTTGCTACTTCCCCACTTCCTATATGTATTTACAGCTTAAATACTTTTTAAGCATTGAAAATGCCTATGAAGTAGTTCATATTTGACATGTTTTATTGTCTAGCTCTCAGAAGCCAGATACATTTAAATTTAAAAATTTATGATAAGAGAAAAAAGACATAAAACGCTATTTCTGTAAAGCCTCACTCTAATTCTGAACAGTAATTTTGTCCACAGTGTTTGACTACAGATTGGTAACTATTCACTGAATAATGGTAATATGAGAAATAATTACTTGGAGAGAACCAGTTCCTCACATTTCTACACTGTCCCCAAGTAAATACTACAATATACAGTTTCCAGATAAATCATGGAAATTAGATTTCTAGGGCTTATATCAGCTTGAAAGCTGTTAAAAAGAGAAGATGATATTCTTGGGACACAACTGTCTAACCCTAAAGTAACAAAAGATGACTATTTACTTAGTGGTGACACATTACTAGTGCTTTCTTCATGGAGAATTTGTAATGGCCTTGATGTCAGTGATCTACACTTAGTAGAGATAACTCATTTACCAGAGTTTTCTGAAGGCTTACATAAGCAGCCTTCAGTTCTCTTAGATTTCCATTCCAACTGGGCAGTTACTAACAATGATCACAATGGTCTTTATAGTTATGTCATACATACTTCATGATGATCTTTATATAAGACAGTCTGTAGTTTTTCTCAAATGCCAACTTACATAACACACTCAGAACTATAACTATAACGTTAAATATGAAATTCTACCATAGAAAGAGAGGTTTGGTCACATCAAATTAAACTGCCAAAACCATGCATTATTTTTAACATAGAAGTACTGGTGGGAGCAAACATACTGTGCTAAGATCATTAATCTTGCAGCTATATCAAAGCAAAGAGCATCCTCATAGCATTTGCTTATAGGATGTGTTGTGGCAAATCCATACTTCAGTGGTTTGTAAGCATGGCTCTGGAGCACAAGGCATGGGGGACTGAATGTGGAACCCTTATGGTGTTTCACTACTTTTCCCAGTACTGCTACAGGTTGATTTCCTTATATAATGGATTCTATATCTCCAATCTTTTTTTGAATGAAGAAATGGAGGGCTCACTGAATTTAAAAATTAACATCTGACAAATTACATAATCACATGTATTAAGGAGTGTCTATAAATAAATTAACAACAGAGAGGTAATGCAATAGGACATCATATCAAAATAAACACTGAAATAACTTTGCAGAAACTTTACTTTATGGCTTTAAGAACAACAAAATGTAAAGCTGACTTCAAAACAGTCAAACACATTATTTACATAAAATTTTGTCTCTTAATAAC
The DNA here is from genome assembly GCF_007827085.1 of Peromyscus californicus insignis. Classification (NCBI taxonomy): domain Eukaryota; kingdom Metazoa; phylum Chordata; class Mammalia; order Rodentia; family Cricetidae; genus Peromyscus; species Peromyscus californicus. The sequence continues at coordinate 35,390,802 of NW_026294617.1, forward strand.
AGACTGTTAAATGCAGTAAATGCTGTCAGGAAGCAGGTTACGAATGAAAATAGTTGTTTTTCTAGTGAGTAGTACATATTAGCAAAGGGGTTTGGTGGAGTGCTTTGGCAATAACGCCCATCCAGTCATATGTACTCCATCACATTGCTAATTCCTAAGGTGGAAACAATTATTAGGTGTTGGTGTTCATCTGTTTTACTGAATTATCCCCATTGGGAGGTATATGGGAACACTATGCTGTCAAGGTTGCAGAATTAAATGAACAGAGATGACAGTAAATCAGGCTTTTTTCCTGTATTCTAAAGGTTCCTGCCCAGTTACTTAAAATGCCATAAACATAAATAGTCGTCTCTCATCAAAGTATTCATGACAGATGACTTCAAATACAGCACTCTAAGGCAAAGACACTTTCCAAGTAGCAGGCAAACTTTTATCACTGACAAATAACAATGAACTACTTACAAGCAGAATATTAAAACACACAGCACAATCTAACACATGTGGTTTAGTGTCCCTACAGCACAACACAACACTACTGCAAACTAACCTATCCCATTTATTTATTTTTTTTATTCCTTTCATTTGTAAAAAAACAAAAATATATGTAGCTACAAAACAGTATATTCATACAGAAACTACTGGGATTCAGATTCTTAAATATTTAATATACCTTTCATGTTAGAATGTAAGGAGCTGAGCACATTGTTTCAAGGAATTTAGATATTTAATTGAAACTATTCAAACCAAAAATCAAGAGAATAAAAGTCACAAGAGAGTCCACAGACTTATTTCACCATCCAAATATGTATGACAGCATCATCTCCAGTGATTCCAGCAGACGAGCTCTAGGGTCTGCCTAACTTTAGTGCTTGACAGCACTGTTTTACAGCTTTGTGAATGTATGTATACTTTTTAACAACTGCACTGAGGGCTAGAGATGTGATGGACTCACTTTAAGGAGGGAAAATGATCTTAAGTTTGCAATTTTATGCCCTTTTTAAGTTAAGGAGAAATCCCAATCCTGGGAATTTGAGAAAAAACAGTAGACACTGAAGGCTTCCGTGGCTAAGAAAGTAGTCTAATGTTTGTGAGATTGGTTGTTTTAGCTGCAAATTGCTTTCCTCTGTTATATGCACCTGTGTGGTTTATGTATTTCTAACTGTATGTGTTATGCATTTTAAAATAGACACCTCTGGAACTCTGATCAAAAATAATTATCCTAATTTTAAAAAACCCATAGATTTTAGGTCAATCAAATGGGTCAGGGGATCTCCAGCCTAGGCCCTCCCACCCACGCAGACACTTGTGCTACAATCTACATTTCTACGTCCTCCTAAATGGGTCCTCTGGAGTGTATTAGAGTTCTGTTAGGGCTGCATGGTGACAGCCTTTTAAGCCCTGCTATGCTGCAGTGTATCTTTTGTTTCTTTTCATTTGCATCTGTATTATACTTTGTTCTAGGGAAGATGAACTTTGAGACTTCTTTTGTTTGTTTGCTTTTCTTTCTATTTATTTATTTATTAATTATGTACACAGTGCTCTGCCTGCAGGCACTGGATCTCATTACAAATGGTTGTGAGCCATTGTGTGGGTGCTGGGAATTGAACTCAGGACCTCTGGAAGAGCAACCAGTGCTCTTAACCTCTGAGCCATCTCTCTAGCCCCGTTTGTTTGCTTTTCAAGACAAGGTTTCTCTCAGCAGCCCTGGCTACCCTGAAACTCGCTCTGTAGACCAGGCTGTCCTCAAACTCACAGAGATCCATGCGCCTGCTTCTGCCTCTGGCGTGCTGGGATTAAAGGCATGTGCTACTACTGCCTTGCTGAACTTTGAGACTTAAATTCTGGCTAAACATAGCAATAGCCTTTTAATCTTTCTCCTTGGAGTCCCGTGCCTATCCCAGGCCATTCCTCTTAAAAATAGAAAATTGAAAATATACACACATCTCCTCTTCCACCCTAAATACTGGAATTACCCTGAATAATTCAAAGTCACTACCCAATACAGCATTTCTTCTTTTCAGTTTTGAACCCCTGATTACTATAATCTTCAATACTCGGTTTCCCCATCTGATCATCTTCATCTCTGCATGTTGGAGGTGTCAGTCTTGGATTGCTGTTTCTAGTCTTCACAATCTACCACTAGCTATTCTTTTTTCTGCTCCTATTGTCTCCCTGACTCTTTCAATCCCCTTCCTCCTTACATAACCAAATCAAAGGAACTACCTTCTACTGAGTGAGTCCTTACTTGCTGAGGAGTCTCACACCTCACATTGTAAAGATAGGGTGAATACTGTACTGTTTTAACTAGCACAGGTGCTATCAATATCTTAACACAACTTTCATAAAAATATTTTATGTAGCACATTTCTAGATGAAAGCTTGACATTTTAAACTATTTGAATACTTCTAGTAAAATGTTTTTCATCTTTGAATAATTTATTATTTTGCACAGAATAGTACTATGAGATATACATTATATATATATATACATATATAAATGAAAAAGAATCCATCTGAAATATTCCATCTGAAGATGAACCCATTTGTTTCTACAGGGATGTGTGAGGGTTACACATGCTTCATTCATAGCCTTTCCAGTTCTTGCATGGTGCTGAACACCATTACTTGCTGAACTACCTTGCCAGCACATCTCCGTTGCTTTCATTTGAACATTCCAATAAACTCATAATTGAATCTTGTTTTGACTTTTTGTAGGAGCTGATACTGGGTATCTTTATGTGCTTCTTGTCTCTCTGCGATTTTGTTCATGTGAAGTGTCTCCTCTAGGGCTTTGCCGCCTGTTTAAACTGCAATACCTGTTTCATATCATTATACACGGAAAGTACATTCTATACACCGGGTGTAAATCCTCTGTAAACTATGGGGTTTCCAGTCTAGTGCAGATGTTCTCTCATACTTTTGAGTTCTTTTGAGTTTTTTCCCCTCTAAAAATAGATATTTAGTTTTGATCATGACCATTTTGTGATGTTTTCTTTTTAAAAAAATTATTTTATTTTATTTGTATGAGTGTTTGCCTGCATGTATGTCTGTGTACATTTGACTGCCTGATGTCCAATGGAGGTCAGAAGAGGGCATGGGATCCCCTGGAACTAGAGTTACAGACAGCTGTGAACTGCCACATGGGTGATGGGAATGGAACCCTGGTTCTCTGCATGATCAGCCAGTGCTTGTAACTACTGAGCTATCTCTCTGGTCCTACGTTGTTGTTTTTTTATTCTTTTATGAATCAGATCTTCAGTGATTAATCAATCATTCTACCAGATGAGACCACAAAGATTTTGTTTTCTTCTAGAAGTTTTACAATTTCACATTTTGTGTATGCGTTTGAGACCTAGTTTGAGTTGACTTTTATATAGGACTGCAGTGCAGGCTGCTCCAAATTTTGTGTGTTTCCGGTAACATTTGATGAAAAAAAGGTTCATTGCTTCTCTAGTACACTGCCTTTCTAATGTCACGGTTGACAAACAAACAAACAAACAAACAAACAACAACAAAACCCTCTTTACTTTTGAAGTTCCAGCTGCTATTCCAGCTGTTCTCGGTGCCTGTATTCTGGAACAATGTCTTCAGCATTTCTTTGAGAATGTGGCTTCTGCTAACAACTTAGGTGAGAACACTTTCATTTTGCCATAATTAAAGTTAAGTGTTTTTTTTTTTTTTTTGCTGGATATAAAACTTTGAATTAATAATGCTTTTTCTGGGCTCTGTGATTTTTACAAGAAAGCTATAATCTTGTGAGCTTTTGTTCCACAAGATGTAACACATATTTTGTTTGTTTATTTGTTCTTACATGACTTCTTTCAAAAATTTCCTATCTTTAGTTTTCAGATTCATTATGGTATGTTTAAATATAGCTTTTAATATTTTTTCTATTTGGAGTCTCTATATTTAAGTCTCTAACTTGGTATCTTCTATGAAATTTCATGTTTTAACTATCTTCTTAAAGTAACTTTTCTGTACTCATTCTCTTTCTCTCTCTCGTCTCTCTCTGTCGCTGTCTCTCTTTCTCTGTCCCTCCCTCCCTCTCTCCCTCTTTCTCTCTCTCCACTGACTGGAATGACAGACCTTCTGACACTGTGCCATAGGTTTATGGAGTCGGCTCATCCCCGTTCTTCAACTGTGAAAGCCCATGATCTATCTTTAAGTTCCTGTTCTTTTCCCTGTCAACTTCTTTCCGCTGCTGAATGCACACAGCTAAGTTTTCATGTCAGTGGCTTCATTTCCCCTTTGAGTTCCTTTTTGTGCACTCCATCTTATTGTTGAGATTTTACTCATTGCCATTTTTTAAAAGACAATTTGCCTTTATTTCTTAAATGTTAGTTACAACGGTTGCATTAAAATCATTGACAGTTCCTCATCTGCAGCATTACTGGTTCAGCATCTATTAGTTATGCCTGCTTGAGAAATGATGAGCTTTTCCTGGCTCTCTTCACTGAGCAAGTCTGGAAGGCACCAGAGGATTCTGTGGGACACTGGGTGACATGAACTTCTTTTGGAGAATTTCTTTTTACTTTAGCTTTTCCAATTAAACCTGTCTGCCTTGCCTTGAATAATTAGGTAGCACTCCTGAAGTCAGTTCAGCTCAGGCTTTGGGCACAGAGGATGGTAAAAATAATTTTTAAAACCTCGTATTTCTAAACCTCCTTTCCATTTAGCTAGTGATATTTCATCATTTCAATCAATAGTTTTAATACTTAATATAAATAATTAGTAATTAATTTCAACACTGGAATGACCTTGGCCTCCAGGTTGACATATCTAGATTAAAATCTACCTCTACTACTATTAACTATGTAACACTGGGCAAGACATTAGCCTTCTATCAGTTTTATACTTCTTATGTGTAAAATGGAAAAGTATTATCTACCTTAGAACAAAAATAAGGCACTATTCTCATGTGGTCTTCATTTACCATGGTCTCCTATTCCTTGTTCTCCCTCTCTGTTCTTGATCCAGCTGGGATCTCCCGCTCCCCCAAGCTCTCTTTCCCTCGGCCCTCGCCCTTCATTACCCCCAATCATGTCCAGGCTGTTCATGTAGATCTCTTCCATTTCTCTGTCATTGGGCGATCCCCGTGTCTTTCTTGGGGTCCTATTTTCCAGGTAGCCTCCCTGGTGATGTGAGTAGCAGTCCAGTCATCCTTGTTCCACATCTAGTATTCTCCTATGAGTGAGTATATACCATGTTTGTCTTTCTGTGTCTGGGTTACCTCACTCAGGATGATTTTTTCTAGATCCATCCATTTGTCTGCAAACTTCATGATGTCATTGTTTTTCTCTGCTGAGTAGTATTCCATTGTGTATATGTACCACATTTTGTTTATCCATTCTTCAGTTGAAGGGCATCTAGGTTGTTTCCAGGTTCTGGCTATTACAAGCAATGCTGATAAGAAAATAGCTGAACAAGTGCTCTTGTGGTGCGGTTGAGCATTCCTTGGGTATATGCCCAAGAGTGGTATAGCTGAATCTTGGGGGAGATGGATTCCCAATTTTCTAAGAAAGCGCCATATTGATTTCCAAAGTGGTTGTACAAGCTTACATTCCCACCAGCAGTGGAGGAGAGTTCCCCTAGCTCCACATCCTCTCCAGCAAAGATACCCCCACAACAGACTGCTGGCAACGGTTGAGAGACAGCCCGAACTGACCTACTCTGGTGATGGGATGGCCAAACACCCTAATTGTTGTGCTAGAAACCCCATCCAACTACTAAGGGATCTAGATGCAGAGATCCATGGCTAGGCCCCGGGTGAATCTCTGGGAGTTCAATTAGTGAGAATGAGGAGGGTTTATATGAGCGAGAATTGTTGAGACCAAGGTTGGATAAAACACAGGGACAAATAGCCAAACAAATGGAAACACATGAACTATGAACCAATGGCTGAGGGGTCACCAACTGGATCAGGCCCTCTGAATGGGTGAGACAGTTGATTGGCTTGATCTGTTTGGGAGGCATCCAGGCAGTGGGACTGGGTCCTGTGCTCATTGCATGAGTCGGCTGTTTGAAACCTGGGACCTATGCAGGATCGCTTGGCTCGGCCTGGGAGGAGGGGACTGGACCTACCTGGACTGAGTCTACCAGGTTGATCTCAGTTCGCGGGGGAGGCTTTGCCCTGGAGGAGATGGGAATGGGGAGTGGGCTGGGGGAAGGTGAGGGGGACGGGAGGGGTGAGAACAAGGGAATCCGTGGCTGATATGTAGAACTGAATTGTATTGCAAAGTAAAAATAAAATAAAAATAAAAAAAATAAGGCACTAAATATGATATGCCAACTGCTCATAAACAGCTGCACCCAGTAATTGGTCCTACCAGCATCTTATCAGGAAACAGAATCTAAATATTAATATTTCTATAAAAAAGCCCAATAAAAATTAAGAGACAGGCCTGTTAAACTCAAGGGTCTGCTAGATTCTTTGGATTTGATATAGGCAATTATGGCATGTAAGAGTAGGAAATATAATCCTCAAAACTAATATAGATTAAGAAAAATAGCCCAAGCTTATATTAATAGTATTGAAACTTGAGATACATATTTTAAAAGGATTTTTCAAATTTTAGACAGTGGAAAGAAAGAGCAACAAAATTAATTTCAATGCTAAAGTATGTTAGGTCCTGTAGCATGACTGAGTAAAAACCCAGAGTTGGCATAACTGTGTTAAAAGTAAACATTTTGACATGAGGTAGATTATTATAGGAATGACATTCGTTCATATTTAATGTAGAGTGGATAAGCAGAATTTAGACATGATTAGCATTCAGTTCCCACATTGAAAATGCTGTGAGATACTGGGAAAGACAGACACAGTGCAAGCCTTTCAAACAGAGCCCGACTCAGAACTCCTGCAGAGTGATGAGAAGAGCAGGGCTAGGAAAGTCAGAGAGAACCAGGGATTGCTCTGGACAGAGGAGACACTGGATTGAGAGACTGCAGGTCTGAACAGGGTGAGCATACTTTCTTATCTGTTCTGTACACAGCTTCACTGAGCAGTTGAACTTATCTTTATCAACATAAATCAGATCCTGTTGCCCTGCAGTTCAAAGTTCTTATTGTTTTTATGCCTCTCCTGACACAGTCACACATTTTCAGTATGATCTATAAGGTCTCAGATCATGTTGCTCATATATTACTCTCCTGTCGACTCTTCAAACTACTTCAAGCTATTAACTCCACTCTTCATTAAGTAGTTGACAAACTATTCTGTTTCTGTTCATCTTGTTAATTTTCAGGTCAAAGTTTTGGTAATATTTGTCTCCTGAATGACTTAAATCCCACTATCTGCAGACACCCATCTAACAATCACTTCCAATTTTAGCTTAAACAGAGCCTCTTCAAAGAACTCTTCCCTAATAGAACAAAAGTCCTGGAGGGCCTTTCCTTGCTGGCATTTTCCACAACTTGTGTGTTTGTTACCTCTTATTTAATATCATTGTTTCTAATAGCCAACAAACCAGGCTAGAGGACAAGTTTGCTTACAACTATGCTAGCATAGACAGGAGTCAAGCTTTAATTTGTTGACAAAAAAGTGAATAAAATAAAAATAACATATTGGGGTGTTATTGCATTTAATAGGCTCTTTGCAAGTAGTCAAAAAACAAACAAACAAAGGAACAAAGATGTACTAGATATCTTACATCGGACATTTTACATACATAATTCATTTTACTAATAATGTAGAAACTATTTACTCATTTTATTCACTACACAACTTGAGGAGCAGGGAAATTCTTTGCTGAAGGTTAATAAAATACTCAACAAATAAACAATAGAGCTTCATGTTATGAAGCTCACAACCTATATGATAAAGACCACCTCTAAAACAAGCCCAAACACCACTGACACATGGTACTACAGCACACAGACCTTCAAGAATGAATTCATTTCAAAAATACATACTGAATTTAACTTTAGGTAAATATAAAATAATAGGATTCCTTGAGGATCTATCAAACAACCTTGCTGTTCTTTGTCCCTCCTCTCCTTTTCCTTCTGTACTGACCTTCCTCCCTCCTCTCCAGCTGGAGTCCCCCTGCTCATCCCCCCACTTTGCATCATAGCACCTCTACCTGCTATTTCCCTCTCAAGCGTCCCCCACCCCCTGGGCCCTTTTTACTTTCCTGGTTTCTGCTGTTATTTCAGGTTATAGACTCACACCTGAAGATTTGGAGCTGAGACCCACCGACAAGAGACTATAAACGTATTTGTCTTTCTAGTCTGGGTTTCCTCATCCATATTTTCTTTCTAGCTCCATCAATTTGCTTGCAAATTTCATGACCTCATTTTTTTTAACAGATTAGTTTTCCATTGTGTTTATGTACCACATTTTCATTATTCATTTATTTGTTGAAAGACCTTGAGGTTGTTTCCCCTTCCTAGATATTATGCATAGAGTGGCAATGAACATTGCCTTCTTTGAGGGGTAGGGTGTCAAGTCTTTTGGGCATATGCCAAGGGATGGTATAGCTGGATCACATGGTAGATTTATTTTCATTTTTTGAAAGATTCTTCACACTGATTTTCAGAGCAGCTGCACCAATGTGCATTCCTACCACCAGTGATGAGGTTTCCTCTTTATCCACAACCTCAGCAGCGGTTTTTGTTGTTGTTGTTTGTTTGTTTGTTTTTTAAATCAGTTCTTTTGTTGATCTCTTAACCATTCAGACTAAGGAGAGATAGAATCTCAAAGTTGTTTTAATTGGCATTTCCCAAATTGCTAAGAATGATGAACACTTTTTGAGGTACTTCTTAGTTATTTTGATTTCTTCTACTGAGAACTCTGTTTAGATTCTTAGGCCATTTTTAAAAACTGGGTCATTTTTTCTCCCTGACTCTTTGTTTTTTGTATATTCTTGGTCTATTGTTCTTTGTATATTTTGGGTACTAATCTTTTATCAGATATATAGCTACAAAGATACTCTTCCATTCTGTGGGTTTCTTCTTCACTTGATTGGTTGTTTCTTTAGATGTACAGGAGTTTTTTTGTTTTATCAGGTCCTAGTTGTCAACTGTTGGTCTTAATTCCCAGAGAAATGGAGTCCTATTAAGAAAGTCCTTTCCTAAATTTATATAATGTAAGGTACTACCTATGTTTTAGTTTAGTAGTTTTAGCACTTCTGGTTTCAAATTATTTCTTTGATCCACTTGGAGACAATATCACAAGGGTGATATATATGGGTATAATTTCATTCTTCTATATGTGGACATGGAATTTTCTCAGGATCTTTGTTAAAAATGCTTTTTCAACATTTTCTTCAATGTATGCAATGAATTTTTTTTTGTCTCAAATGTCAAATGGCTGTAGTTATAAGTACTCATGTTTGGATCTTTTATTTTATTCCATTGGTCTATATCTCTGTTTTTGTGCCAATATCATACTGTTTTTATTATATAGCTCTAGAATATATTTTGAAGTCTGGAATGTAAATACACACACAAACACACACACACACACACACACCCATTATAGCACTTGGGCTGATAATGCTCCTGATAAGAATCACAGACTAACAACAGCCCCAGTATCAGGCATTAAAAACTTGCTTTTGAATGATTAGTAACAGGTTATTCACAGTACTCCTTAGACCAGTGGTTCTCAACCTTCCTAACCCTGCCACCCTTTAATCCAGTTCCCCGTGCTGTAGAACCATAAAATAATTCCATTGTTACTTCACAACTGTAATTTTGCTACTGTTATGAATCATAATGTAAATATCTGATATGAAGGATATCTGATATGTGATCCCCAAAGGGGTCATTAGTCACAGGTTGAGGACACTGCCCTGAACAATATTGCTGTTACCCTTGGTTGCTTCTCAGAGGTTGATGGTAAGGCCCTATTGCTGGAGACACTGTACACTTAGGGCACAGTATTCAGTTTATTTAAGCTAGATCTCATGTAAAAGCCTCTTGCCTGTGGCCTAGCTTCTATAGTACCAGAAAATACTATGCAAGCTGCCAACGGAGGGAAGCAATTAATGGCCCTAACCAGCTCAGACACCTGTGAACCACAACAATGACCAGTGTAGCAAGATATCTGTGAAGGTGCAATAAGTGGCACTCACATGTCTGTGGTAACCAACATCTGTCTAATTCAACTTAAAGCCCAATCCACAGGAGAGAAATCATGCCTGGTATTAGAAACCTGGTCACCGTTCCAGAGTGAATGAGTTCAAGAATCTTAGAAAAGAATCTACTGTTGACACTTTGCTAGACCAGCATAATTCCTAACTATATTCTAAAAGTTATTCTTAAACCCACAGGTAAGTGTAGTTACCACTCCTCTTCAAAGACAAATGGAGATCATCACAGAAAACTATTTTTGGACACAATGCAGAGATGAATGGATTGTGAGGATTCCATACAAATTGGACACATCTACAGCACAGCTCCTGCATCTATGGCTCAGAGAACATCATGTAAGAGGAGACAGAAAAATTCTAAGAGCCAGAATACCAGGAAGTAGACTAGAAATAGCTGTTTGAACCAGACTGAAATAATGACAGTATCAATAGATATGCTAATGGTGTAGGAAGAAAATCTCACTGGGTTCCTACAGAAAGAATTATAGGCAACTAATGACTTCGGAGAGATGGAGAATTAGCCTCTCCCAAGCATGAGCCCTCTAACTGGTTATTCAATACAAAGTGGTCATCCCTGAAGCCATATACACACTAACAACAAAAACAGACTCAGCAGGTTGCACTTACATATTCACGCATATTTACACATATTTATTTAATAAAAATCAAAGAATAAGAAGCTGTTAATTTGAGAGCGGGGGACATGGAATGAGTTGAAGGGAGGGGGACTGGGGGGCTGGAGGGAGGAAAGGAAAAGGGAGAAGTGCTATAATTCTATTTTTTATTAAAATATAAAAATAAATAAATGTAAAGAATATGTATTGAGCATCTGTTATATGTAGGGTACTATACAATGGGTATAGAGTTGAAAATCCATAATAACAGGTGAAAGAAATACACATTTAAAATTTTAAGGCCATGAAAGAAATTAAAGCTAATGAGTTCAGAGAAGTGACGAAAGGACAGAAAGTGTGAGAATTTGATAAGGTGGCCTAGAACGCCACTTGAATCTGAAGGGACTAGGAGAGGAGACAACATGCAAAGTGAGGTCAGCCTGTTCACAATGAAGCAGAAGCCAGTGCAGATGCAGTAGGGAAGCTATGAACTGTGAGGTACACATTACGAAAGGAGGCCAAATAGACAGCAAGGGAACCAAAGTAACCAAGGGAGCACAGAGCTTTGACTGTCAAATACTGCTAAGCAGTCCAGAAAAATGACCTCTAATCAAAACATGGCCACTCCACTTGGAAACATGTTTTTCAGTCCCCTTGAAAGATAATATGAAAATGCCAATGTGCAATTAATTCTATTTCTTGCTGAATTAAAATGAGAACTGTGAGAACATTTGCAAATCACAAGCATTCAAAAGCAACTGTTAATTTACAATATTTTCCCAGTACATTGAGAAATTCACGATTCCCATTGGAATACAGGTAAAATGCTGCTGGGCTTGCACACAACTCTCTAATAAATACATTGCTGACTGTAGTTTTATGCAGGCACAAAGACTTTTGGTGTTTGTTGGACGGACTTTGCTCTGAATTGGTATGCCCCTTCTGGAGGGAGGCTTATGGAACTTTAGAAATAAAACATGCCAGGCTCAGGAAGCTCTTGAAATGTAAAGGACTCACAAACCCCTCTCACAGTTCTATGGAAAGTGACAGTTAAGGGGAAAAGGAGGCCTCAGATCTGCACTTTGTTTCAAGTAGTGTAGGGAGCTGCAAGAACGCAGCTTGCATGAGTTGTTGCCATTGCATGGAAGTAATTCTTAAATTATGCTCCTTTTAACACATCCAATTAACCCAGAGTCAGTTACTAAGTTAGATTTGGGTATAACTGTTTCTTTAGTCTGTTGTTGGTACCCTATCTGGGGTGGATAGACACATGTTCATGTCTCTCCAGAAAAAGGCACACAGTGGCACCTGTCTAGGAATGGATAGAACCAAAGATGGGTTCTAGGGAGGAGTGACTGCATGGCCTGAGATGGGTGATGAGACATGCAGCTGAGATTGATGTGTCTGAGGGTGGCACGAGTGGCAATTCCACCATGGCTAAATTTTCTGTGTGACATGAGGTTGTGCACCTCCCTGACAGAGTGGCATTGCATATTTTCCCCTTGAAAGGTGATAAGATATGCAGCCAAATCTGAGCCACTTGAGAGTGGAGCATCCTTAAGGTAACACCAATGTGGTAGGTCTCTTGATTAATGGAGTCTGCACTGCAAATGCAGAGCCTGAGAAGATAATGCAGTCTCTGAAAGTAACATGTATAGCTGCTATGTGCTTATTATAAATGTCAAGTACATGGTGTTCTTTTTCTAAGATGTTAGGCTACAGCATTACCTTAAATGCAAAAACACTACTATTTTCTTAAATCTTTCTTGTAAGCCCAGGACAGATTGTCAAGTCTCCTCTAACAGAATCACTTCTCCCAGAATGCTTCACAGTAGCATCAGTCTATATTCCACAAATCACCACACTGCTGGAAATTTAGTAAAAACATGTGAGGGGTTCAATAAAAGAGAGATATAAGAAAGATGACACCAGCAATCTAAACACAGTGAACTTTTTCATTAGTTTTTTTGGCGAACACTGTGTACAGACAAAAACAAAACAAAACACCTTATGTGCCACAAACTTCAGAAAACAGAAAATTTATATTTCAAAAAATGATCAATTTTGGTTTAATTATGCTACAGCAACATAAATGTAATTTGAGGTGAAAAATCCGTAAAGTTGAATGGCGAGTGAAAGAAACCATTCTAAAGTAGTGTATTATTTCTCTACAATAAGTGATTATATTTTATTACCATATAAAATAAAAGGTAAAAATGACAAACTTAATTTTGAAAATCTTTTAAAAAGGGAGGCACATCTTACACCTAACACTCTTGCATAAGCAAATGTTTTATCATTACCTATTACTCTAAAATATAGAGAAAATTTCAAAAAATTAAGGTTTTTAGCTGGGTGGCGGTAATGCATGCCTTTAATCCCAGCACTCGGGAGGCAGAGGCAGGTAAATCTCTGAGTTCAAGACCAGCTTTGTCTACAGAGTGAGTTCCAGGACAGCCAGGGATACAATGAAAAACGCTGTCTCAAAAACCAAAAACTAACCAAACAAACAACCAAACAAAACACACCATTTAGGTTTCCATTTAAACTATTAAAATGAAGATTTGAACTAATAAATTAGGCCCATTTTCATGTTTTCAATGATATTTAAGTAACAAATGTGTGGTCATGGTGAAGAATGGGTTTTATTTTCTCTTGTCAATTCTGTCATGTGTTACTTTCTCCCTCCATACCCATCCTCACGCACCTGTGTGAGACAGCCCCCCAGGCACCATGCTTGTTGGTGAGGATGTTGAGAATCTTCTGCTTTAGCTGGTTCGCCGTCACATGGTCCCGGTGCTTGGCCGCACTGATGAGGTGGTCACACATCTTCTCCTCCTCTCTCCTGTCAGCAGCATACTGTGCACACTGTGACTGTGAAGGTAGGCAACAAGAAAGAACACACTAAGTAGAATGAGAAAAATGATGCCTCCCCTTAAGCTGAAGGGAGAACTACTGAATTTAAACCCCCATTTGACAAGACCTAAGACTTTGTCCGAAGGGAGGCAGAACCATCTTTCAAATTAGAAAACTGTGTGCTCTTTTGAAAAGTATATATAAAATATTTTGAAAAATATTAACAAAATTAATAACTTTTATACTTTGGTTCACTTCTTAAAATCTGGTTTCAGTGTCAAAAATTAATCACTAAGAAGAAATGGTTCACTAAAACCTAAGTCTACCTTTTAAAACCAATTTAGCATGCCTCACATAAAATAAAGATATATGGTTTCAATAATTACTTTGAAAACAAAAATCTTGTCATTTGCCATATAATCTTTTTGCTTCCCGAAAGACAATGTAGTATAGAAGGAAAATTACTTAGGTATTTAGCAGACTGGGATTTTGTTTCACATTTTAAGCAGACTCTGTTTGCTTTTTGCACTTAATTTCTGATCTGTAAACTGAGGAGCTAAGACAAGGCTTTCCCAGTGTTCCCTTCTAACTCTTATTTTAATGCTTCAAAAAGTCTCACAAGAATCACTCTTATTCTCATCTTCCCAATTCCAAAGCCATCAATTGTCACATCTGCATCTTATTCCTGCTTCTTGATGATCACAGATGATCAACAGACCCTGTTAGGAAAATCTTCAATATAGAGCTGAAAGGAGACTGGAGTTTTAGATTAGCTACTGTGCAGACTGGCTCAGGCTGTGATTTTAGAGTTACATCTCAAACATCTAAGAAAATACATGTAACCAGCTCCAGTTGTCAGCATTGTGCAAGCACTAGGCATGGGGACATAGTCCAGTCTGCTGACACACATTCTAGGCAAGCTTTCTCTTCTGTAGAAAGAACCCATAGTAATCTAAGAAGGATTAATTCATTTTACAATTTATCTTTTTATACAGGGAATCACCAATTAGTACAAAGATCTACTGCAATAATGAGGTTAATATTTCATTAGCTCATTGGAGGGTAAAATTAAATTTTCATTTTTCTTCCTTAACAATTATAGTATTAACTAAGAAAAAAAAGCCTTAACTGTGAAGTACCCAGTTCAAATTAAATATGGTTCCCCCTTAACTGCAGGGTTCTATGAGGGTAACAGAGAATTGTCAAGCCTAGTCAAATGTCATCCTTCCTGACATTTTTTTTTATAGTTTAAAATTGATGTGTTTAGTACACGCACGTGCACACACACACACAAACACCCTCAACATAAATATATACATATACCCATACAGATAGACACAGATACAAACACCAATACATACACACACAAGCACATACACACACACTCACATATACACACAGATACACACATACTAGTGAATTTACTAACATTCTAACATGAAGTAAACAAATGTAAGCATTTGATCTGAAAAACCAGTGGGTATCCATTAAGTAACAGTGACTATTCTCTCAAAGTTAGACTTCTATTGGCACTGTGGATCCTGAGTCCTAAAAATGTCTCACCTGCATGTTCACTGCCTTCAGAAGCTTTCACTCCCCTTGCTGCACAGCCACAGGGGGACTAAATTCACCACTTCTTCAGAAAAAAATGTGACACTTAGGGTGAGTCTGAGAAAGTCTTACTTCTTACTAGGGAAGCCACAGATGCATGCACACAGGATGCACAGACAAAATGTCGCGATTTCTGAACAATCTTTGTGGTCAGGAGAGCAATTACAAAACAATGTTTAAACATTTCTTATGTGGGACAGTAATAAATAGGTGGCAAAGAAACACTGTCCTTGTCTTAATGGCCCTTTTGTTTAAAAATGAGCTGAAGGTCATAGCTAATATCTACATGCCTGAAAATATATTTGAAATGTTTCATAAGACAAATATTGATCTGTTATATCTCCACAAAACAACCTGAATTGTTTTTAGTAGAAATGATTGCCTCAGAATAGATCCTGCAGGCAATTCAGTTGAAATTCTAAATCCTATTTACGACCATAGTTAAAATGCAATTAAAGATTCTTTTTTTGAGTTCTGACATTTTATATATGAATATATTCTTCAAAAAAGAGATAATTCAGTTTTTCTAGCCATCTAAAATACTGCATGATGCCCTGATAAATATCCAACATTTTTATTGCTGAAGTGATATGAAACTTAACTTTGGTAAACTACCTGTCACTATACTTTTTTTTTTAACTGATGTTTCAAGCAGTTTTTTAAATACAGTATTTACAATGTACTGTACATCAAGTACCTGCTCTCCATCTGATCAATCAAGGGGTGGCTGTGTGTCTGAAAGTGACCGCAGCTATTTTTCTGTCTCATGCTTTTCAGCTAGCACGGGCAGAGATCACCAGACCTAGTCCATCAATGTGCATGACTCAGTGAGCTGCTCTACTAAGAGAAAAGCCCCATGGAAGCTAGAATGGCAGGCTCTCTTCTCTAGCTTCACTTACTGGCATGATGCACCAGGAAAATGAATTCTTGCAGTTATTAACTCCAAGGCCATTAGGAGCCTATGAAAGCCAACTATTAGACTATCTATGTATTTCTGAAATAGACTGTTTCAAAAATTGAGTGACCTGAAATACTGAACAACTGCTGTATTTAAAATAGTGAAATTGGGAGATCTGTTGAGCTCCATATGAGTCCATTCATAAACCACACCAAGCATCCACATACACCTAGTTGTTATGTAAAGCTCTAATAGATTAAAAACAAGGTTTTTAGAATCTCAAGTTTCTGTCTTTACAGTAGCTGAGAATGACATCAGGCCTCTCTTCCCCAATGGTGAGGAACATGACAGAGTGACAAGGTGCAAATGTATCAGTGTTTTGATTGACACTGAGGAAAATCTTTAAAAGCAGGGCCTAAAATGCTTTCAGAGGTATTTTCTCCTGAAGTATGTCATATGTCAGGTAACAAATGGGTGATGGTTGACTTTACAATCTTACCTCAAACTCTGCATGCTTATGTACATCCTCTGCTCTCTGTCTGTTCAAGATGAACTCAGCTTCATTAGCAACACGGACTATGTGGTCCTTCATAGCATGGCACAGCAATCTGAAAAGACAAATACCATTGAATTTACTGTTTCATGATAGCTTTTTTCTTGGGAGGGGTGTCCAATTACTTTACAAGAATACAATTTTACTATTTCAAAAATTATGCATAAAACTTATATAAAGCTAGATTATAAAGGAGAGGATATATCTTAATTACAACTGTAGCACGTTTAGCAAGGCAAATGATAGGCCTGAAGGACTCCTAAAGCTCCTAAATGAGGAGATTCTAAATTCTTAGAACTATAATGAAACAAAGTTTTAAACAAATGCAATGCAAAGTAGGGCACATTATTAAGCCATTTCTTTAAAAACTCAAGCTTTTCAAATATAATGGACAGTCAAATGCTCCTTCCTGCACCCTCTTCCCCCAGCTTCAGAACTTAACAGGCAGATACTGTTGTGTTTCCAGTGTGTGGCATGGACCATAGAGAATCCCCACCATTATCAGCCTCCCCAGCCTGTTCTCTCGTAGAGCTAGTGTGCTCAGCAATCTGCTTTCACCTGCTTTCCTCAAAGTGACCTGTCTTAGAGATCTTGTGACTGACACATGGGGCCCTCCCTCAGTCTTCTGCTAACTTCTTTCTTTGAGGCAGTTCTTTCCAGAATGGTGGCACTCTTCTGCAGCATTACTTTGACACTCCCATGTCTACTTTCTTAGTGGCCTGCTCTGTAGCTTCCTGTGCTCAGCAGAATAAGGAATGCCATGTAACTTGGGTTAATGGCATAGGATGGCTGGCAGCTTTTGACTTTTTTGGAACTCTCTCTTTGGAGTCCGCTGTCATGCTGCAGGCCACATCACATGAAAAGCCTTGGAGACCAGAGAGATGCCCCAGTCCCCAGGTCCAGAGAAAGTCTCAGTTCAAAACCAACCGAGCAGGTAATGGCAGGTCTAGAAATTCCATAAGACCAAAGGACTTCTTAGCAAATCCAGGCAAATGAGAACCACAGAGAGAAAGCAGCAATCTCTGGCTCATGGTGGCAGTCATATTGGCTGAAATCACCATGGCCAACTGTTAAAATTCTTTACCCTGACAGAATCCTCAGGAGTATCACTGTTTCATTTTAAATGTAAGACCCCCACCAGCTGCAACACTTGGGAGAGCAGGCCCTGCACCTTTCCTGGGCAACACAATGTTGCCAACCTTGTTAGTGCAGGTATGGGTGAGCCAGCCCCAAGGTGGTGAGCAAGAGAGAGGCTGTTCCCATCACCCATCTGTCTTGTGGTAATATGGGCAGGGAGAGTTAGACCTCCCCCATCAACAACGCCTGAGGCAGGTGGGAGAACTGGCCCTGAGGTCACAAGAGCAGCAGAGTTGTCTCTGCTCCCCACCAGCTGCAGCACTCAGGAGAGTAGGCCCTGTACCTCACCGAAGTAACATAATAGAGCTAGCCATGTTGGCAGAGGTGTGGGTGAGCCAGTCCCTGCCCCTTACTGCCTGCAACAGACATCAGAGCAACACATTTGACACACAGAACATCCCACAGCAGACCCTTCCTCTTACCAGCTGCAGCACTCAGGAAAGTGAGCCCTGCTCCTCACCTAGACAGCACAGCAGAGCTGGCCCATGGCTGGAGATATGGGTGACCCAGTCCTGATGTTGGGCAGGGGGGCGCTGTCTCCATTACTTGTCTGACATGTGGTGGCATGGGCAAAGAGAGATGTCCTTCCGTGCCCCCTCCCCTGCTCATCAATACCTGAGACAGGTGGAGGAGCTGGTCCTGGGGTCATGAGAGCAGGAGGGCTGTCCCTGCCCCTCACTTGCTGCAGAACAAGGGAGAGTGGCTTCTGTACCTCACCTGGGAAACACAGTAAAGCTGCCTCTGATGGTGTGGGTGTGGGAGAGCCCACTCTGAGGGTCTGAAAACAGGAAAACTGGCCCCACACCTCGCTCATTGCTATAAGGGTGATAACTGGGGCAGTGCTGGAGAGTTCACCCTGGTGATGAGGACAGGGGACAACTGGTGGGCAGACCAACCCTGCAGCTGCCCAGGCCCAGAACTTGGCCCATCCCAACATCCACCCCATCTATGATCTGCAGGAACACATAAAGGGACCTGACCTGCAGACCCAAAGCTGCAGGATCTTCACAACACAGGGCACCATCGGGATGTCCAAGAAGAGTCCCAGTGAGGGCCCAGCACTGATAGTGTAGCAAAAACCAGAGGCCTCGAACCAGACCAATGACTCTTTGCAATGAACACTTGCAAGTAAAGATATATGGACAAAGAAGTTCACTGTGTGACTCACTGTGTCACACTGCAGCTCCTATGATGAGATTTTTAATTTTTTCCCTTTTTCTCTTACGTTATGTTTTATTTTGGGGTGTGTGTGTGTGTGTGTGCAAGAGTGGATGCAAAGGGATGGGAAAATAAATGGGGTCAAGATACATAATATAAAAGACACATAGAATAAATAAAAAGAAAGTGAAAAGAAGAAGTAAACTGAAGTACCTTGTTTCATGTCAAAATCTGAAAAACTACTCATAATTTCACTTTTATATTGGATTTTTTTTCTTTATATTATGAAAAATGTGTAGTCCAGGCTGGCCTCGAACTCATGATCCTCCTGCCTCTGCCTCCTGCAGCAAATCCTACCGGTGCGCGCCACCACAACCGGCTATATTGGATATTTATTAACCAATATTTTAGAAGTAAAACATGTACTTTTAATACTTGTGCCATTACCCTTTGAGTAATAATTAAACATATTTTCATTTGTCAGCTGAAAACAGTGAAACTTTTTTTGTAAATTTAAAAAATATTTTATTTTTTTAATCATGTGTAAATGTGTATGTCTGTGTGTAAGTTCACACGTTTATGGGTACTTGTGGAGACCAGAAGAGGACATCAGATCTGGAGATGGTGTTACAGGTAGCTGTGAGCCACCCGATACAGAGGCTGGGAACTAAACTCCGTCCTCTACAAGAGCAGGTGGTATGCTTAACTGTCAGGTCATTCTTCTAACCTTTCCTTTTGCAACTAGGAATTATTATGTGACTTAAAAATATATATATTTGAAGAGTTAACTTCAAGTACTTCTGGCTTTCCATTAAAGAGCAAATTTACCAAGTTTCTTCTAATATATGAAGTATGAGAATCCTCAGCTCTCAGTCTCTCTATATTACCTAGGTCTTTTTAAAAATTCAGTTTTAATGCTTATATTTATTCATTGCCAGGTTATTCTCTGCTGAGATTTTAATCTGAAGTATTATTTTCAAGATCAAAAGTTTTGCTTTTCATAGTTCATTAATAACATCAGTCTCTCTTCCTTATTCAATTGTCTTAAGTTTCGATTAGAACGGCACAGGCTTGACTTTGTCCTAGAATTTGTGTTTATGGGGCTGGAGATATGCTCAGTGGCTCAGAGCACTTGTATTGCAAGCAGGACTTGAAGTTAAGAAGCCAGGTTTCCCTGTGTGCACCTGTAACCCACTGGAAGCCAAAGAGGTGGATTTCAAGTGCTCACTGGCCAGCTAGCCTAGCTGAAAAGGCGACTTGAGGTTCAGTAAGAGATCCCATTCCCAAGGCAGAGAACAGAGAAGAGTAGAGACAGACACTCCACCTCTCCCTCTTCCACAAGCATGTATGCACACCTACATATGTGCACATTACACAATACATCACAAACTCCCCAACACATAAAAAAACCTGAATATGTATTTATGAAACACCAACTCATAGGAATTCCTCCTATATTCACCACTACATTTGATCTACTTATGGCAGTCTACACTGGTTTAATAAAACGCTAGGCAGGAAGTATAGGCAGGATTACCAGACAAGGAGAATTCTGGGAAGAGGAAGGCTGAGTCAGTAGACGCCAGCCCACCATCCAGAGAGCAGCATGTAATGGCACACAGGTAAAGCCACGGAACACGTGGCAATATATAGATTAACAGAAATGGGCTGAGTTTAAATGTAAGAGCTAGTCAGTGGTAGGCCTGAGCTAATGGCCAAGCAGTTATAATTAATATAAGCTTTTGAGTGATTATTTTATAAGTGGGGCTTGGCGGGACCCTGAGAAACTTCTAGTTACACATGTCCTCTTCATTGACAATCACAGAGAAGCCAAAGAAGAAACTATTACATATGCTGACTTTCGTAAAGGTTGACAAAATATAGTTTTAAAATTATGTATTTTTAAGAAGCCTGAATAGTTAGTATTTTTCTAATCTATCAAAGTTGAATTTCATTAACCTGTTTTAATATTTTCGCAACAAATTACCTGCAGAATCTGCATGGCATCTTCCACCAAGAATGCTGAGTGAATGGATCCTTTATTTCAGAGTTGCAATAAAAATTCTCATTTGCTCTGAGTTCAAGTTCAACCATGTTAGAAAATTTTGCTACAACTATGTTTGTCTCTGCTCTGAAATAAACACAATTACTCTGTGATGAGAACTGGCCTGAATAACTAGGCATTGCTCACGGAGGACTCATGGAGATGCTCCCAGTAGTAATATCTGTTCAAACGAAGACCCTGCCACATGCAGATGTAACCTCCCAATCACTGCAGAGGACAGAAACTCTATGGTGATGCTGTCCTGGCACAGAACAAAGTTTCAAAAGAGGACCTGGGAAAAGTGACTGCTGTGTGGTTAGGAGGACCTGAGTTTGGATCTACAGCACCCACATGAAAGCCAGGTGAGGTGGCATACATCTATAATCTCAGCATGGGGGAAGGGGAAGAGAAAGGAAACCCCTGGGGTTCACTGGCAAGACAGAATAGCCAGCAGATGAGCTCCAGGATCAGTGATG
The DNA here is from genome assembly GCF_007827085.1 of Peromyscus californicus insignis. NCBI lineage: Eukaryota > Metazoa > Chordata > Mammalia > Rodentia > Cricetidae > Peromyscus > Peromyscus californicus. The sequence continues at coordinate 35,412,243 of NW_026294617.1, forward strand.
GACTCTATCTCAAAAAACAAGATGGACTATAATAGAGGATGACCTATCATCCTTTGGGGACACATATACCACACACATGTACACACAGAGACACACACATACAAACACATACACAGACACACAAACACATACATAGGGGACTGGAGAGAACTATAAACTTCAAACACTAACTTGATGAAGTTATTGGCTTACAGTTTGTAGATGAATAGGCTTCAAGAGAGGGATGTGAAACATGTGAGCATTTAACTCAGTGCCTTTGCTGAACACATGCTTAAGGCTGAAGCAAGGGGAAAGAAAACTAGTATGTGAAAATTACTCAAGATTCCAAAACATAAATAGGTTAAGAGGAGACAGCATGAAGGAAGGGCTCCTGATCCAGCTGGCTAACAGGTCTCACTCCCGGGAGCAGAACAGTGGAATAGCAAGTGCAGAGATGGGGTGGGTGCTACATTGTAAGTAAAGACTGGCCTCAGGCACAACAGAGAAAAATGCCAATTATCTGGAGAGTCTTCCTAGTGTCCCCAACCTGCTGCTTACTCATGCTGAGGAAAAGGAAAATCATTCATCACAGTAGCTCACAATTTTCCACCCTACTTTATGTAGGAAGCAGTTCTAAGATCTAAGAGGCTTTACTCCATAAAGAAACTCATAGAATCATGTTTCCTTGATGGTAAAAATTGGTTGGTCTTATTTAACAGTCAATTTGTTTTGACCAAGGTTTTTGAGAGGCAACACAGGCACAAGTTATCATTTCAACCCATTAACCTTAAATACCATATAAAATAGTGAGTGAAACAAATCACACCCATCAGCAGATAGTGCTGGTTCTGTTTCTCATGTCTTAGAAGTACTAACACATACCTTTCTCTTTGAAGTTTCCTATTCTAGACATTTTATTTAAATGAAACCATATAAACATAGACTCTTCTGGCTTCTTTCAGATAGTGAATTTTTACATCCATCGACATGTAGCACATGTCAGTACATCACTTGTTTTTAAGAGCCCAATGATATTCTGTTCTTTGCATAAGGCATACTATACTCTCTTTATGCATTCATCAGGTCATAGACACATGGGTTGTTTCCAGTTTGAGCTACTGTGAATATTTGCCTTCCATTCTCTTAAGGATATGCATAAAGGTGAAAATTCTGGTCTTACTATAAGTCTCTGTTTAAATTCTGAGGAGTCACTCAACTCCTCTCTAGAGTGAATGATCCTTTTGGATTCCTGAATCCCTAACAGCATTTGTGTGGCCATTCCCCAAACTGCAGGGTATATGTAGTGATACCTCAGCGCATCCTGACCCACATTTCTACTATTACTTATGATGTTGACCATCTTTTTATTTTCCCAATAATCATTTCCACATCTTCTTTGAAAAAAAAAATACCTGTATCAAACCTTCTGCCCATTGTTAAATTGGAACCATTAGACCTTTTACCTTTGGGTTACAGGTTCTTCATATTAAGCCACTATCACACATGTTAATTAAAAGTTTTTGTTCTAACCCTGTTATCCTCTTACTTTCTTGGTAATGCATGACCTTCGGCAAACATAAAGTTTGATTTCTGGCAACTATTGCTCAATCCATCTTTCTTTGGTTGTTTCTTTTAGTGTCAAATCCAGATAAGTTATTGCCGAGTTTAAACTCACGCAAATTGTTGCCAGTTTCCTTATTTCATTAAATTTTTTTGCAGTATTTTTACTCTTTAGGTATGTGTATGAGTGTTTTGTCTACATGTATGTTTGTGCACCATGTGCATGCAGTGCCCTCAGGGGCCAGAAAAGGGATTCCTATCCTCTGGAACTGGTGTTACATATAGTTGTCAGTTGCTCTGTGGGTGCTGGGAATAAAACTTGTTTCCTCTGCAAGAGTAGCCAATGTTTTAATGTTTTTAACCACTGAGCCATCACTATAGTCCCATTACTTTAGTTGTGTGTGTGTGTGTGTGTGTGTGTGTGTGTGTGTGTTAGTATGTTTTGAAGAAGTTAAGATAATTAAACTATTCTTAATACTGATTTAGAAAGCTGTTGTGAGAACAGTAGAATAAGTTAGTGCTCTTTTAGGACATGTTAGCTATAACCTTGGGATATTGGTTTAGAACAGTTGTTTTCAAGGTACATTCTACTAAAAGTAAAACATTAAAAGCATTACCATCTATCAAAATCCTCTTACACAACAAATGTTTTAGCAAACAAAATTCTGCTAAAAAATAGATCATGAAACCTTTTCCATTCTCTAAACTTTATTTTTGAAAAAGTTGGTAGTTACTCAAGATTCTATGTCTTGTCAAGACAATGGTTAAAAAAATATTTGTTATAACTACACCATTCTGCATTAATTCTCAGCTAAATAATTAAGATGTTTGTTGGCTTAATTTCTGTGAGTCCATATCAAGCAGATCAGATGCTAGTATCTAAGAGAAGGAGCCAATGTTAAGTATAAGAAAGACTGAGAAGAAATGGCACAGTGATTGTGGACTGTAACAACAAAAGCTCAAGATCAGAGACGTGACAGGGCTACAGAGGAAGCTTGCTTTGTGTCATTCTATCCCACTTAACTTTCAATACTAATAAAAGTGGAGAAATAAAGATCATAAAAAACGAAGTTGGAAGAAAGTATAAAAGCCAATAGGCATAACAGTACAACTAGCCACAATATAATACAAGGATACAAGAAAGACATGCATGTGGTTCCGTGTGACGTTTCCAAGCTATTCTGTGTTCCTTGTGATCACGTGGCTTCTTCCTGAAGGGAAGATGATTGCCACTGTGTTGTAAATATTGTGAATGAGTCTTAATACATCTAATTTCTTATTGTTCAATCTACCAGTACAAGTTTTAAGAACTAGAGAAACCCTACCTACAATACTTTTCTTTTGCAAAAGATGAGAGGTAGTGCCACTGCTTTTGCCTTTCCACTGATGACTAAATAGCACAACAGTCTATAAGCACATGTGTATACATCTATAGATGTACCGAATACAATATGCCATAGACCATACAATACTGATTCCACTATATTGGTAACACAGAAGATATGTGCTCTTGGGTGAGCTGTGTGAGGTATTCAATTTTCTCCACTTACTCCAGAGTCTTTCAAACCCCACCTGAATATCACTTATATAAATACTAACAATAAGACTGTCCTGGGTAGTTTTGTGTGTCAACCTGACACAAGCTAGAATCATCAGAGGAAGGAGCCTCAGCTGAGAAAATGCCTCCTTGAGATCCAGCTGTAAGGCATTTTCTCATTTAGTGATCAATGAGGGAGGGCCCAGCCCATGGTGGGAGGTGTCATCCCTGGGCTGTTGGTTCTGGGTTCTATAAGAAGGCGGGCTTAGCAAGCCATGGAAAGCAAGCCAGTAAGCAGTACCCCTCCATGCCCTCTGTGTCAGCTCCTGCCTCCAGGATCCAGCCCTGTTTGAGTCCTGTCCTGACTTCTGTCAGTGATGAACAGAATGCTGAAGTGTAAGCCTAATAAACCCTTTCCTCCCCAACTTGCCTTTTGCTCACGGTGTTTCATTGCAGCAATAGAAACCCTAACTAAGACAAAAACCAAGTGAAATTTCCTGACTCCTTACTATTTGTCAGGAATGCACAGAAGTGACTACATACCAGACTGAGTGCTTTGCATAAGTTACATGATCCATACCTCATTTGATATCTTTTAGAGGAACACAAATAGCTCTTTATTTACATAAGGAACAATTGTTGTGTCTTTGACTTTTCAGGAGATAATCACTCCAGGTTAGCATTTAACAGCTTTCAGAGTGAAGAAAGGTAAGAGAAGCAGAATCAAGCTTTTGTTTGTTTTGTGTTGGTAAATACACTATAAGCAGGACACAGCATGTGCCTGGTGCAGTGTCAAGCAGGAGGGAAGACCAGATAAAGACAGGCTTTAGTTGCATAATTTGTACATTATAAGTAATGAAGAGTAGATTAAAATGTCTGTTTATTATTTTATTTAGTACACACACACACACACACACACACAAACACACACACACACACACACACACACACACACACACACACACACACACACACACACAATTGAGCTGCTGGTGTACACATCTGAATGTCAGAGGGTAACTCTGGAAAGCTAGTAGTCTCCTTCCACACTATATTCTGAGAGTTGAACCCAAGTCATGAGGCTTGCACAGTCACTGCTTTTACCTACTAAGCCATCTTCCTCTAACCTCTTTGATAGAGAGCTAACTTGAATACAGTATTTAACTTACTTTAAATGCACCATTTGATAAATTTAGTCAAATAAACTATTTCATATAAACTGCCATATGTAGCACCAGTGATTCAGTTTCTATTTCTATAATTTTGTCTTTTGTTGACTGTCATAGTGGGAAAGATTTTCATTTGCTGACTGTGTACTCCATTATGATGCTACATTATTATTTGGTTATTACCCACTTTTTCATTGATATCTGATCATTTTCAATGTTGGCTAAAATGAATAAAACTGCTGTGAACATTCACCCACACATTTTAACATAGACCTTTCATTTTGTTGGACCTATAACCAGGCTTAGAATAACTGGGTCATAAAGTATGTGTATGTTTGACCTGCTAAGATTCTGAATAATCAATTTTCCAGGTGGATGGACATTCTGCATGCCTGCCATATTATGTTTAACTCTACCACACTGGCAGGTATACAGCACTGTTTCACTGTGGTTCAAAACTGAATTTCTCAAATGAAAAGAAATTTGTACATCTTTCCAAATGGTGGTTGACCATTTATATACTGATTTCAGTAGTGTCTGAACTTTTTGCCCAATTCAAATATTGTTTTGTTTATTATCTTTTAATGACTGCCCTAGTGAGAGTTTGACTGCATATTTTCTAATACACAAAGGAAGTCCAATATCCTGCAGGCCAAGGAGTTCTGTTATTTATATCCCCTAAGACTGAAATTCTTGTTTTTTTCCTTTTTTTGGCATCATTATAATGCTACGATGAACAATAAACTCAACTAAAGGATGTGTACATAGTATTATTTTTTCTATATAACTTAAAGACATATTTGAGTTAATGAATTATCAACTATGTAGTGCTCATTAATTTGTATATATTCAAATTTTATAAACTGTGGCATCTTATGGCTATCTCTTTTGTTCAGTCACTATTTTATTTCACACATATATTCTTATGTATGCATATATCTACACAGATATACACATACACACATCATCCTCCTTTTCTCCCCTTTTCATGAAAGATCATACATTCTGACCATCTTCCTGAAAGGCACTCTTTGTTAGCATTCAGACCTGCCCCTGGCCCACCCAGCACCCTGACAATATCATCTTACATAAAATCCTCTTTAAGAGAAAACCCCTCCCCCTTCTCTCTCTCTTCCTTCCTCTCTAGTCACGAGGTAGCGCACACCTCCTCCCTTCCTTTTCTTCCCTTTTCTTTCTCTTCTTCTCCTCTCCTCAGACCCAGCCTGTTTTCTCTTTCTTCTCCCCACCTTCCCCATTTAATAAAACTTTCCACATGGGAGCCGTGTCTGCATGGTGAGTTGACTTTCTGCCATGCTTCCTTGACTGTCGACCACCATGTCTGCATGACATGTCTCCCTCACTGGCCGTGGGGCACCTTGGCTCAACCCACCAAGGCCTCTCTCCCACCGTTTTATAAAACTCTTCAAAAAATTATTGCTCTTCTGGTTTATGTAGTTTTCTGTAAAGTGTGGAAAATTCTATGTGTGAGAATTAACTAAAGAGATGAATGTGAGCAGCTTACCAGGGTTCTAGGCAGAATGTGGTATTTGTTTGATATAATACTTACCAGCTCTACATTATCCCTACAAGCCTTATTCCCAACTCTGGTAGTAAGATGCTGCAACTCACATCAAACAAATGCCTCAGCAGACTGAAGATGAGCATATCCATCAATGTCAGAGAAGCACAAACCATGCAGGTTTAAAGGTTGGGAGCTTTCCATCTGGCCTGGCCAGTCTAGGATTTTGGTACCAGGAAGTTGGTCACCAACTGAAGGAATACTGCAGTTCTTATAGGTTGTATCTGTGTAACTGGCACAGCGAACTGAGGCCACGGACTTCTACAGGCACTGGTGACAAATTTTACAAGCCCAAGAACTATTCAGGTTGGACTCTTCATGCCTCAAGCAGCACAGAACAATCTCCCATCAGCCTACTAAATCCAAGGGACCCAAGGGGCCTGCCCAGGAAAGTGGTGCAGCCTGAAGATCCAGAGCCTGACTTCCTCACTGACTTGTAAGATACAAATTCTCCCTCTGTCTCATTGACCTTTCTACCTTTACACCAATACTGCACCAACTTGGCATTTAGCAGTTACCATTGCAATACAACACTGCCATCTACAACCTTCACACTGGAGGACCTCTCAACTGAGTTAGGGAACAACAACTTAGAATATTTAAAGCACATTTACGACTATGTCTTGGGCTGTATTTGTAGCAGTCTTTTCAGGCTTGGCCTGCCAGAAGTCTTAAAATCAAGTAGGGAAAATGATCTAACCTAGTTACATTCTATCATAGTCCCTTTGCTCTTTCATGGAAATTTTTAAATCAGCTTGTCAATCTCTACAAAAAACAATATAAAGCATCATCATCATCAACAATTAAAAAATCCTCCAAGGACTTTAGGCCTGAGTTATCAGTTTAGAAAGATCCATGAGCAGAGAAGAGTTGCACATTTATTCAACTTTTAGTTTATATAAAATACACTGTAGTTTTATTGTACAATTATTTTGTGTACATTAAGAGGGTAGTCCTAAGTATTTCACTTTACTTTTGATTTGATTCTTTTATAAGCATGCTATCAAATAGTATTTGAATACTGATCTTATATCCTATCTATTTTCTTGATTCACTTAGTAGTTCTAGTACCTTGTTTGGCCATGGGATTGCCTCTCTAAATGAATGAGGTGAGACCTCTGGTCAAATGCCCAATACAAGTGCTGAGTGATACAAAAATCCTTGCCTTGCTTTGGTGTTGTTTGAATCTTAGATGGTCTTTTAATAAAAATCCTGGAGCCTAATACTGGGGTGAAAGCTGAAAGATCAGAGAAGCAGAGCAAGCCACAGCCACCACCTATTACTTCACCAACTCCAGGAATCCTTTGACTGAAAGCCTCTGAGTCCTCAACCAAAAGGATCTCAGCTGAACTGCCTTAGTTCCTGTTTCCTCATGCCTTATAAACCTTTCTCTGCCCTAAGGTCACTTCCTGGGATTAAAGGAGTATGTGCATCCCAGTACTGGGATTAAAGGTGTGTGTCACCACTGCCTGACTGTTTCCAGTGTGGCCTTGAACTCACAGAGATCCATCCTGTGATGATAGGATTAAGGGTGTGTGCCACCACTGTCTGGCCTCTGTCTAATCTAGTGGCTGGCTCTGCCCTCTGATCCTCAGGCAGGCTTTATTAGGGTGCACGATGTATCACCACACTTTGGCTCTTCAGAAGAAGTATTTAGTCTGTCTCCACTAGGCAAGGTGTTGGCTGTGCTTCTGTAGTCATCACTATGTTCAGGAAGTTCACTTTCAGTCCTAATTTAAGAATGAGCATCATGACTCCACACTGTATTGAATCTCTGAGAATGCTCACTCACAAGTGTGTTTTTCAGTCTGTGCATGGAGAGCATCATGTAACAGTTTTGAATGTCACACCAACTCTAAATTTTTGACTACAAGTTTTCTTGTAGAATTATTTCCACAAGTTGCTGGATATGATATACGAGTCCATGTATAGATGATGCACCTGTTTATGATGGGAGCAAGAAAAGGAGGAGAGGAGAACATCAGGCGCCAGTCACTCAGCCACACAGCCAGCCACAGAGTAAGAGTGAAAGAAGTAAGAAAAGAAAAAGAAAAGGAAAGAAGTAAGAAAAGGAAAAAGCCCAGAGGCAAAAGGTAGACTGAATAATTTATGGTAAGAAAAGCTGACTAGAAACAAGCCAAGCTAAGGCCAGGCATTTGTAAGTAATAATAAGCTTCTATGTATGATTTATTTGGGAGCTGGGTGGTGGGCCCCCCAAAAGAGTAAAAACAACCAACAACGGTACTAATAGGAAGTTTCATTTCTTGAAATGCCTTTGATGCTGTTGTAAAGGGTAGGATGTCTCATAAGATGACCTGGGAAGCACTTTATATTTCTGAAAGGTTAGGAAGGTAAAATTGGTATTTTTATTCATTAAATATCTAAATACTTTATTAACATCCCTTCTGCTCTTTAGTGAGTGAAGTTCACTACTTTTCTTCCATTATGCTACAAATACAGAAGTCTAGATAATGGTATAATTCGTTGTATTGATGTCTTCTTTATAAGAAAAAAGGAAAAATTATAAAAGTTGCACATGCTCAAAGATACATAGATAACTTTCATAAACCCCTATCAGTACTAAGCAGTAAGTAAATTACTGGTCAGCACTCAAGTCATGAAAACATGCATGGGTAACTAATATAAACCACAGAGATAACAATGCAATCTTGATCTTGCCTACATTTGCTACTTATGATGAGGAAGGTGGGGCTCTATCTGTCCTTACAGTGAGCACCAGGGCCACTTATCTTTCTGTAATCTTAACCTGTGCTTGTATGGCTCTGAGTCCCTCTCCTAAAAGAAGTGCTCTGTAGTCACACCACTGGAGCTTTAACATGATTATTTAGCACTAAGGAATACCTTGACTAGGATATCCTTGAATGGGTTAGTTTTTCTTCAAGTTAAATCCAAATTTCTCAATTCTAAGTTAGTAGGACAGAAGAAATATGTGTAAAAGTATTTCTCTCCATACCGAAACTAAACAAGATATGCTTTCTAAGACTTCAGTGAGCTGGGTCTTCAATGCTGTGTAGGTAACAGGTGCTGAGACCTTCAGGGTTACCTGTGTGTGTGTGTACGTTATGTTAAACTAACAGTTGATAAACAATAAAACCCTTTTCTTAGTCTTTCCCCAGATGGGGCAGTGTTATAAAGTAGTAATGCTGGCTTTTAAATAGTGTGTAAAATTGAGGAAAATCACTTTTGTGCTTTCTGTGTACCAACACATGAACTATTAAACTTAGAACTTGATTATTATATTTCCCTGATATATGGAGGGAAGCTCAGAACCTTGGCCTTGAGTAAGGATGGTTAAGACAGAATTATATTTTAAAAATTTTTCTCTCAAAAGTTAAAAATATCTAAATACAAGTGTATCTGGTGAAATATTTTAAATATGGTTAAAATATAATTCAAATAAGATTGAAGATCACCGTGGTTTGAATGTTTCCTAAAGTTTATGAGCCTGAATCTTAACCCTGTTGCAACAGTGTTAAAAATAGGGGCTTTAAGAGGTTAATAGGTCTTCAGGGCTGTGGCCTTATGAATAGATTAATGTTATTGCAAGAGTAGGCTTGTTACAAAACCAAGACCATTCCTCCCCTTGCTCTTTCTCATCCTGTCTTTCCATTTTAACCTTGGGAGCACGGAGCAAAAAGACCCTTGCCAGATGCTGGAGCCTTGATCTTGGACTTCCCAGCACTGAGAATGATGGGACAAGAAATTTTTGCTTATAAACCAGCCAGATTCCAGTGTTTTGTTATAAAAACATAAAGCAAATTAACACAAGTAAATGTGAAATGCATTTCCCTAGTATGTGAAATTTAATCTGTATTAAATGGGACTTTCTTCAGCTTTGAATAATCATATTTTGTCAACATTGTCTAAAATGTTCAAGTCAAAAATAGAACTACATGGTAATTTTATAAAGCATAAGACAGTTTTTAATCATTTCCTTGCAAAATTCAGCACTAAATAATTTATTACACACACACACACACACACACACACACACACACACACACACACAGAATAGTAAGAAAAAGATCTTATTAGGGCTCTAGATGAAACCATACAGAGAAAGAACTTTTGTTTTCAAGTTTCCACAGATTCATGGTTAAAAACTAAACCAAAACATCAGCTCCAAGGAAATGATTCAGAGATTACAGCTTTGGAAATTGCTGGTGTGTATGTGTGTGTGTGTGTGTGTGTGTGTGTGTATGTGAGAGAGAGAGAGACAGACAGAGAGAGAGAGAGAGAGACAGACAGAGAGAGAGAGACAGAGACAGAGAGAGAGACAGAGACAGAGAGAGAGAGACAGAGACAGAGAGAGATTCAGTGTGAGTGACTGACTGTGTCTGCTGGAGAAACAAACTCAAACAAAACCTTGACAGTTTAAATGTTAAATGGCATGCAAACAGCGGCCACATAATTATTAATGAACTACACCTGGATCAAGTTCTGCCTCTTAAGATCCTAAAGGCTTAAAGTTTATCTTTTACCTTTCATAAAATGAAAACTGGAACATTGTGAGCCCAGGTTATATCAGCAGTGAACATAAACATCGTGCATTTTTACAGTGAATTCATTAATTGTATCTGATATTCATTAATTATATCTGATATTCCTTTCAAAAGGGTGATAGAACTTTATTTAGGGAAAAGATTAATTCATTTCAAAGAATTACTCACATCCCATATTTAAAAAATGTCTTCCTTATATACTTCCTCTTCATTTCATATTTTAATAATTTAAATTCTAATTATTATTGCCAAGATATTATAGGTAATTTTACATTCCATTAACCTTGCTTTGTTTTAATAATAAAGATTCTGTTAGATTCCTTTAAATGATCCAGAGTATAATTCCAGGCTGTCCTGGGTGTGCTTTAGTTCAGCTGCGCATTCATCAGCTGGTTTTTCCTGTTAATTGTAGATGACTCACACATGCTTTCTCAGGCTCTGATTGATGGATTGTATTAATGGATGTAGCTGTTAAGAAAGATAAACATTTATAACAATTTCCACTTGGAGGTTTTTATTTCCATTCCTACCAGGCAAATAAATGGATAGCCCAACAGTCAAGCTGAGAGTTAGGAACTATGTTCTGTGTCCAAATGAGGTACCACACATGTGAAGTACTGAGTTTGTATGTAGCACACAGTGAGTGAGTAGTTACAGTAGCAGATACACAGAGGGATGTGCTTTTACTCTAAGAACTGAATGGTCATCTACATACTGGCCTTTGGAAACCAGTATTAACATTTTGAGTTTGAAGCTGGGCAGTGGGGACTCACACCTTTAATCCCAGCACTCGGGAGGCAGAGCCAGGCGGATCTCTGTGAGTTCGAGGCCAGCCTGGTCTACAGAGCGAGATCCAGGACAGGCACCAAAACTACACAGAGAAACCCTGTCTCGAAAAACAAACAAACAAACAACCCAACAAACAAACAAAAACCATTTTGATTTTGCATGAGAAAATTGAAGAATGACCCAAACTATAGATGGGAACCAGAGAATTCTGAGTATGTATAATATGTAACAACACAAATGGAGCCTCTCATCCTAAGTGTATATCAGCAGCTATTATAAATGTCACATGCATTATTTTCAACCTTCAGAGATATAGGTGCTACCATTTTAGATCCTTCTCTAAAATACTGTCAGGGTATGATTATGTTAAATGCTTATAGTAAAAGCATTTTCCAGTGGAAGAGCTGATATGTGAACTTGGGCATAAATAATATGTGTGTGCCATATCTGACTAGGCACTGTGAAAATAGCCATAAGAAACACATGGCCAGTGAGCAATTCCTAGCACTAAGCCATTCTGAGTATGGCCCAAGAGGAAGGGGAGGGGTTGGGGAGCAGGGGAAAAGGAGTCTACTTTACAGGCTCAGTGAAGAGAAAGGGGAATGTGCTCAAGCCTTTTTCCCACCAACCTTGGACTCTAAGAGAAAACACTAGATTATAAATACAGACCGCACTTTAGACTTATCCAAACCATCCCACAAGCTCTGAGGTTTCCTTAGTCACTTCTCTCCTGTCTTTTCAACACTGGCCATTTTAACAATTTGCTCACTTTTCTTCATCTTTTCATAAATACTTCTAATTTCTAATACATACTAGGGCACTATTCCAGGTTGCAGAGTTGTGGTGGTCTATATACATCTAAGATAGCAAATACAATTTAAGTTTTAAGGAAAGAGTTTTAGGGTGGAGACCTGTAAACTGGTTGCTGTGGGATGGTCTGTATGTCAAATGTGTTGCTGATTGGTCAATAAATAAATCACTGATTGGTCAGTGGCCAGGCAGGAAGTATAGGCGGGACAAGGAGGAGAAAAAACTGGGAAGTGAAAGGCTGAGTCAGAGAGACACTGCCAGCCGCCATGATGACAAACAGCATGCAAAGATGCCGGTAAGCCACGAGCCACGTGGCAAGGTATAAATTTATAAAAATGGATTAATTTAAGCTGTAAGAAAAGTTAACAAGAAGCCTGCCACGGCCATACAGTTTGTAACCAATATAAGTCTCTATGTTTACTTGGTTGGGTCTGAGCGGTTGTGGGACTGGCAGGTGAGAGAGATTTGTCCTGACTGTGGGCCAGGCAGGAAAACTCTAGCTACAACTGGTGACAAAGATAACTGGAGATGATGTCATGCAGGTGGTTGTTCATGGGAATGTCTGTGATAGGGTTGTATCTAAGCTAACTCCAGAACACAGAGAGAGGTCAGGCAGTGGTGGTGCACACCTTTAATCCCAGCACTTGGGAGGCAGAGGCAGGTGGATCTCTGTGAGTTTGAGGGCAGCCTGGTCTACAGAGCAAGTTCCAGGACAGGCTCCAAAGCTACACAGAGAAACCCTGTCTTGAAAAAACAAACAAACAAAAAAGAGGCAAACACATGGAGATGTGGGTAAAGAGATGATTTCCATGCACTAGAAGCTTGCCTTTGAGTTCCCACTCATCTAAAACCCTTCTGACTTGCTTTCTGAAGAGCTCAGGATCCAAGTACTTTGATAAGTTCTGAACCTCTGTAATTTCACAGGTTCAGTGTAACCCAAATCAAAAGCACTTCTCAGCAAACAATGGCCCTCCTGCACTGCTCTCCCTAGGCGAGCTGGACCTTTAGTACATGACACCCATTTATCAAAGCCAGAAACCAGGCTGTCTTTGTTTTTTTTTTTTCTCTTCTCTCTATCATCACAGTCTTCTTGATCTAATTTCCAAATGATACTTTCTAATGTGTCCATGTCTTCCATTCTCATAGCTACATCATCCTTAAAAAGATGCCTGAAGACTCACAGGGTAGTATGGTTCCATGCTGAACCCTTGAATCTGTGCATCACACTGCACACAATGCCTAATCCTCAATAATGACTTCCCAGCACCCAGAGCCCAAGTTCTCTCATGACAGGACCCTATGCTGCTGGAGCCTGTGGCACTAGACCCAGTAGCTGTGGGATGACTGGGAAAACCTCCTCCTCCTTACCGCATGCCTCCAGGCCTTTGCACTGTTATCACTGTCTGCAAGTCTACAAGCTATATTGTTTTTTTTTTTTTTTTTTTTTTTTTTTTTGGTTTTTCGAGACAGGGTTTCTCTGTGTAGCGTTGCTTCTTTTCTGGAACTTACTCTGTAGCCCAGGCTGGCCTTGAACTCAGAGCCTGCCTCTGCTTCCCAAGCGCTGGGATTAAAGGCATGTGCCACCACTGCCCGGCTTATTGCTTGATTTTTAAGATAAAGTTTTGTGTATTCTAGACTAGCTTCACTGTGTGGCTCAGCATCACCTTGAACTTCTAATCGTCCTCTGTGCACCTCTGTGCAGATGTGGTATTATAAGCATGTTCCACCACGCCTAACTTATGTGCTGCTAGGATTCAAACACTAGGTTTCTGGAATGCTAGGCAGGAAGTGTCTATTGAGTTCCATCTCCAGTCTAGAGTTTTCTTCTCCCCGAGTCTAGATGTCTTTTAACTGTGTCTCAGGTCAAATTTAAGATGGCATTCTCTTCCCACTGGCATGGTTCCTTCAGCCTTAAACATGTCGTCAAGATAAAAGCCATTTTATAATAAAGGCCACCTTGAAGCACTGTAGCTTAACTTACAAGAGCAGATATTCCCCTCATGCACGTTCTATGCTTTTAAATGACCAAAATTTTCATCCTGAAAACTATCTTGTCAATACTAAGATCACCTTCAACTAGGATCATAATATTCCTCCCTCTATGTGGCAAAGCTTGTATGGAACAATGAGTTCTTGGAGAGAGTTTCTGATTTAATTATTTAAAAAAGTGATCAGTATTTTCTTTATTTTCAATTCCTCTCAATATAAAGCAAACCTTAAACTACTACTGGAAAAGGAAACTTCAAGAAGCTTTATATCTTTGATATTAGCAAATTTTCTAGCATCATTCTTTTCTGTCAATAATTACAATCCAATTAAAGCACTAGAAGTTCAGCTCCCTTTGCTCCAAGAAGTGTTATTGACAGTAAAATAATTTTTCTCATTTTTGATGCCCACCGAGTCCAGAAGAGGGCATCATTCACTGTAACTGGAGTAAAAGATGGTTGTGAACCATCAGTTGGGTGCTGGGAATTGAACCTGGGTCCTCTGGAAGATCAGCCAGTCAATCCTGTTAACCCCTAAGCCATCTCTCTTTCCCTATTATCAATTCTTATAATTTTCTTCATTTTTTAACACTGCAGTAAGCATAAAACTTATTTGAAGTTTCAGAGCTGTATTATGATGAAAACATTGCTTATGCATATCAAAAGAAGAAATGTGCAATAAGATACTATACAAACAGAGATAGTTTCTCAGGATACAGTTCAGTGATGGAAGAAAGCAGAGCAATACTAAAAACTGAGTTTTGATGCCACATATAAACTACTTTTGAAGGATCATTATTTCTTGAAGAAAAAGTCAAGTTCTTATACTATAAGCATTACTTCCTTATTGATCTATGTAAAGCTTGTTCCAAAAAAGCAAACATCATACCAAATATTTAGTAATTATTTTCCCTAGAATGCACTATATCATACAAGAAATTCATCTTGTAATGGTTGTGTGCCTTGGATTGATAGAAACTAGACATATCAAACAGTGACAGCTCTAGCAACCTTATACCACCCATAAAGCACTGCAAAAATCATAGTAAACAACCACATATGACAGTGACAAATACAACAATGGTTTCAAACAAAATATCATCTATGGCATCATTAACAATGGGAACAGACACTCCTAACTAAGGCTGTTACACCTTCTGTGTTGAACATTCCTTATACGTCCGGTCAGGTACCAACTGCATGACAGGATCAGAAGAAGCCACTTCATGTGAACTGATAAGGGCTCAAGCGTAATCACGGAGCTTAGCCTGAAAACAGATGGGGTGGCAGATGGGACTGCAGACTGGATTCACTTGAGCTGTCTAATACAACTTCACTACTCAGTAAGATGTGGCTCAAATCTCA
Source organism: Peromyscus californicus insignis (assembly GCF_007827085.1). Taxonomy (NCBI): domain Eukaryota; kingdom Metazoa; phylum Chordata; class Mammalia; order Rodentia; family Cricetidae; genus Peromyscus; species Peromyscus californicus. Next base: position 35,427,539 of record NW_026294617.1, read on the forward strand.
CAAAACATCATGAATCTAATATTATTTCATATATACTTTGTATCCAAAACCTAATACTTAACACCTAAAATTTGTTAATTTAAAATTTAAGTACCTACATGTTAAATTATTTAATTCAAAGCTACTTTCTTACAATTTATAGAACAGATGGTATGAAAGAGCAGTTGCGCAGTGGAATCAAATGCACACTGTCTAGTTTCCCAGAAAGTGTAAAATTAATTACCTTCCTTCATTGATGAGTTCAATAAATGCAAGGCCCGCATTCTTCTGGATAGAATTCTGCCATTCCTAAAGGGATAAACCAAAGCAAATATAAGAAAAATGAACATGCAAATGAAATAGTAACTAGCTAGGAACTATGTTGACACTGTTAGTAACCTCCACAATACTTTGTTTTCAAATGTCTTTGCAAGGTTTTATAACAAGTGTCATTTCAGAAGAAATTTTAATGACCCTGATTCACACAGTTGAAAAGGTGGCTTTTGGTGCCCGGAAAATTGAAGTTTGCTGGAAAGTAAGATAGCAGGTAAAATGGTCGTTAAGCACCAAGCTTCCTTCCAGGAAAGACCAAATGACCAAAAGAGGCCTGAAGCTATGCACAAGGAAGAGATATTTTATACTATTGAAAATTTTAGTCATTAATACAGAGTTTTCATTATAACTGGAAGCAAAACTGGAAATGCCTTTATGCATATATACATTTATGCACATATACCTTTATGTATCTGTACATTTATCAATCTATAAATTTATGCATCTGTGCATTTCTGCATCTATATGCTTATGTATCTGCATTTATATATCTATACCTCCATGCACATATACCTTTATGCATCTGTGCATTTATACATCTATATGTTTATGCACATATACCTTTATATATCTGTGCATTTATGCATCTACACATTTATGCACATACATCTTTATGCATTTGCACCTTTATGAATCTGTGCATTTCTGCATCTGTATGCTTATGTATCTGTGCATGTATACATATCTCCAGACACATATACCCTGATGGACCTGTGCCTTTATGCACCTATGCCTTAATGCATCTATACCTTTATGTATCTATGCATTTATGTGCATATGCCTTTATGCATCTGTGCTTTTATGTATTTATGCCTTTAAGCACATATACCTGTATGCATCTCTACCTTTATGAATCTGTGCCTTAATGAATCTATACTTTATACATCTAAACCTTTATGTATCTATGTCTTTATGCACATGTACCTTTATGCATTCATGCCTTTAGACAATTGTAGCTGTATACATCTTTGCCTTTATGCACCTATGCCTTTCTGCATCTGTAACTTTATGCAACCTATGCCTTTATGTATCTATACCTTTATGTTGCTATACATTTAGGAAATCTATACATTTATGCATTTGTACCTTTACACAATCCCTATCTCTAGACTGCTTTGGAAATAAATTACTCTAGTCAGACTCACATTCAAAAAGACTGAAACAGCACAAAACTACAAATTCATTATTTTCAAATGTGTAAAACAATACTTAATATTACTCTAAAGTATTCTCTCTTTGCTAATTGGAGATTAGCCACATTTGCTAAATGCTTGAATCTAGTGACCACACAGAGAAAGGGCTACAGATATGAACACCAACAACTCTGGTACTATGTTTTGGATTAGGAACATTAGAAATACTGCTTATTTTGTATACTTCCTATGGAAAATTTGGAATATACTTAAATATCCACTTTGGTGTTGGGTTAATTCAAATAACTTCAACTTTCTTAAAAATATATAGTTGGCAAGTAAGTTTTTAATTAAAAACTATATTCCTTTTAGTAGTTCCATAAATATTTCTCTAGTTCCATTAATATACATATATATATATAATTTCTATTAATTACTCATGTCACTCATCTACAAATCCCATTTCATGACTTACGTTTCTTTTGCTTCTTTTTGCACATGGAAAACCACTATTTTATATAATATTTTTACATCTTAACAGATATGGTGGAATGAAAGTTTATTTATTATAGTAAAATGCAATTTCTTAGCTTCTTACATCCAAGTTTTGACTCAAATTGATATCAGTATACAAGTAAACTCAGTACAAGTCTTTTCTGAATGAGTGATATAGTTATAATTAATAGTGTTATTAATTATTAATTAATAACCATGCAGCATTGGAGCAAAACTTTATTTAGCTCATTATATAGAAGACCATGCTTTTCTTTAGATATGAAAAGCTAGTTACCTAGAGGTATTCAATTGCCGTAAGCATGAATCCAGATTCACAAAAAAGTCTTCTTGCTAACCTCAACCTTTTTCTTCACTATAGATCACATTCCCATTTAGAGCTTTGAATTTGTGCTAAGAATAAAGTACTGAAGCAAACTGATAGATGATTATTTCAAGGAAAACCATGAACCTACACTTTATGCACAAAGAGAATCAGTAACTGGGAAAAGACTTGGGGACAGCACAAAGCCACTCTGCTGCAGCCGTGAAGCACTTCGACAAGGCTGCTCCATTTCTCAGAACTCCGTTCAATTCCATCTTTATTGAAAATCACAGGGGCCTTCTTTTCTTACATTTTAAATAGGTGTCCTACTACCATCCTTTTAGACACTGTTCTTAAATACTATGTTTATTGCAAATCAAGATTCCACAAAAGATATTAGCTTTTCAGGACTATTTGACATTTACTGTGATAACAATTCATTCCACTATGAAGAAGAGTCAGTCATAGAGACAACTTCTTAAACCTATGGCTCTGTTGACATGCTCTTCAATCACAGAACTCACAGACATTTTAGAGAACACATCCAAATATTCCAATGTACAAGATGAGCAAAGTAAAGGTTTTGAAAACTAGTTAGATCAAACTAAAAATATCTGTAATCTGCCTTTAGGCCAGATGATAATTTTATAACTTTTGATACAGAAATAGTTAAAAGTTAGAGCTAAGGTAAGCATGTTGGTGTTTAAGTATAAGCAAGCCAATGATAATAGAAGCACCAGCCTTCATTTAAGAAATTTGTATCTTAGAACAGTGTTATATAATTTTGTAAACAGAATGTTGCAATCAGGATGTGGCCTGCTACATTATTCTGTATTATGTGAAATATATTTTTTTCTAAGGCTATATCTTGCCCCAGGAGAACCCTGCACAACATAAACTCATGGTGAGCAGAGGAGCACGTGGCATGACTGCATGCTGCTGGGTACATGAACACACCACATTACATCTTTATCTTTGTGGGAAACATTTCATTTCAAGTTGAAATGCTTGCAGAGGACAATCAAGTCTTTAAAACAGCTTTGTCACCATTTTTAACTGTTCTTTGTGGATGCATAAAATTTCCTTAAGATGAGGGACTTTCTCAGGGAATTGGATCTTGTGTGAAGACTCTTTGAAATGGAACACTCTGAAGACAAATAAGTTCCAGAAGGGTGATGATGAAATCCCTATGTTCTCTTATGTCAGTAGGATGACCGGTAGACAGCTCAGGCCCAGAACATTATTCTTTCCTTCAGTTTCTCCTCATCTATGCCAGCTCAATGCACATTACTCATTCCTCCTTCTTTGTATAAAATTAAACATGCCAACTTAATATCCTTAGGCATTTAATCCATCTTAAACATTTTGAAAATATGGTAAATATTAGAAGGAAAACAAGAGGGTAAGAATAGATTTAAAGTCTTCTGGAAACTGAAAATTGATTTTTTATTTCCTGTATCCTTAAGGTCTACTTAACATTAACTATCACCCAAAGTGGTGGTTTCCTTAAAATCTTCAAAGTAAATGCTCATTGTAACTGATAAGATGATGACATGTTGAAAAACCCAAGCAATAAGCTAGTAAAGCTAATAAGAATAAGAACTGGAGTGAAGAATACTGTGTAAAATAAAAAAGAGGTGACCCACACATTTTCTATTAATGGGAAAGTGTGCTGATTAGTTTTTACTTTCAAACTGACACACAGGAAAGTGACCTGGGAAGAGGGAACTTAAACTGAGAAACTGTCTAGGTCAGACTGGCCTATGGGCATGTTTGTGTGTACTGTCTTGAATGTTGGTAGATAATAGGAGAGCCCAGCCTGCTATGGGCAACACTACACTAAGTAAGTCACCCTGAGATAAGCCAGAGAAAGCAAGTCAATAAACAGTATTCTTCCATGGTTCTTGCCTTCAACTTCCTGCCTTGAGTTCCTGTACTGACTCCCCTCATGATGGACTGTGACCTGGGAGAGTAAGCTGAAATAAATCCTTTTCACCCCCTCAACCTGCTTCTGGTCATTGTGGTGATATTTTATTTGTGCTCTAACAAATAAAGCTTGCCTGCAAATCAGAAGGAGGAGCTAGCCACTAGTAAACCATGGAGGTCTGCAGGTCTGTACAGATAGATAGGAAGTGATAGAGCTGGGCCGAGAGAGGAAGTGATATAGAGGGGTGGAGAGAGGAGCTTGCTCTCTTTTGGTGGAGGATTTCATAGGGGTAAGAACTAGTGGTGGTAAGAACTAATGGCTTGCTTCTGCCTCTCCTGTCTTTCAGCTTTTACCTCAATATCTGGCTCTGGGTCTTTTTTTTTTATTAATAAGACCTTTTAAGATTTGTGTTATAGGTCATGGAGTTTATCATAGCAAAAAAGAAAGAAGAAAGCAAAGAAGGAAGGAAGGAAAGAAGGAAGCCATCTAGGACAGAAAGATAAGCTAATGTATATCTGAGTATATGTGTAAAACATTTTAAGTATTTTTTTCTTTTTTGCCTTTTCATGGCTTACTTTCACGAACATTGTACTAAAAGCTTATAGGAAAAAATAATGTAAGAAACAACAAAAACCCAATGATTAATTGATTAATTTAGAGAAATTGCTAATATAAAGGACAATCATATAAAAACAAGTAGGCAACATAAGGATACCAATATTCAGGGTTGCTTAAGTCCCTCATATAAAATGGTATAGTATTTGTATAAAATATAAGTACATCCCCTGGTACAATATAAATAATCATTAGATTTGTAGTTCTTAGCATAAAAATGCTTAGTGATATAAATGCTATATAGATAGCTGTCCTACTATATTTCTTAAAGACTGACTACATGAAGTTTGAACATGTTCAACATAGGTACACATACTTATTAAAGAAAAAATCCATCAAGAGGATATTACAGTTCTAGACATACCCACAAAACAAAAGGACATCCAATTTCATAAAAGAAACACTCTATCTAGAAGTCACACATCAACCCTAACAGATAATGGGTGACTTCAATACCCCGGTCTCACCAAAAGACAGGGCATCCAGATAAAAATTAAATAAACTCTGAAGTTAAATAATACCATACATCCAATTGATCTAACAGATATCTACAGAACATTCCACCCAAGCACTAAAGAATGTTTGTTCTGTTTTATTTTGATTTATTTTTCTCAGAAGCCTATCGAACTGTCTACAAAAGCTCACCATGGATTAAAGCTGGATGTCCACAACAGAAACAGAAGAAAGCACACAAAACTGACTCTGAGCAACAAACATACAATCACGTGAAAACTGGGTCAAGCAGAAGTCAAAAAGGATAAAACCTTTTAAAAACTGAATGAATGAACATGAAAACATAACACATCAAAATCTATGGACACAATTAGAGCAATTCTAAAAGAAAATATGCAACGTTTTAAAAAATTAGTGTTTGTCACGTTCAAATATTCAGTTAAGATTTAGTTACAGATGTGGCTCTGAATTCTTTCAAGTCTTGAAATTAAAGTTTGATACAACAAGAACTTCTAAAACCAAGTTCAAAAGCTGAACATGTAAAGTATAACTTTTAATTTCTGATTTAGCATGAGAATATGAAGGCCTTTTACATGACACAAGAAGTTACATGAGACAGGGGACAGAAACTCCTGATCTGGGATGGACCTTTCTCTTCAGAGAATGATCTCCTTTCCCTTTCCTTGACCATCCCATTGAAGCTCCCTTTTTTTTTTTTTAAAAGGTTTATTTATTATGTATACAGTATTCCCTGCAGGCCAGAAGAGGGCGCCAGATCTCATTACAGATGGTTGTGAGCCACCATGTGGTTGCTGGGAATTGAACTCAGGACCTTTGGAAGAGCAGTCCACACTCTTAACCGCTGAGCCATCTCTCCAGCCCCAAAGCTTCCTTTTTTTTTAGGCTGATCATTCACATCTTTTTAGGTAAGCCGATTCATGTGAACATGAAGGTAGGGAGCTTACAGAAGGTATCAAGCAAAAAGATGGATTTGTTAAAAGATTAAGAAAAAAATGACTAAAATTGTGAAAACTTCATTTAAAAGACACCCAGAAAAACGTGAAATACTCTATATAACCCAGTAAAAATTGGTATGATTTATTTTATAAAAATTGTTATTTTTTATTATTATTATTATTATTATTATTATTAATGTGTGTGTGATACTGAAGGAGGGGGCATCAGTATGCTTGTGCCATGGAGTGCAAGTGGCAGTTGTTAGGTCTCAAACCTGGACAAATGACTAACTTTGGTGCCTATTAACATATCAAAGCATATGCTGGGTGCCAGGTTCTCCCAGCATCCCTCAGTCCATACCTGTTCCAGGGTCCTCCTGACTGGCATACCCCACGCCTACCCTGAACTCTCCAGCCTAGGGGCTGGGCTGCCCTCGCTGCAGCTGCTCTTCCCTATATAATGCAGCCATTTGACTATGCCGGTCCTTTCTGACCTTTTGGACCTCTTGTCCTCTTGGCTACTGCTCCTGGTTGTCCCCTCTTCTCATATGGCCTGATTCACTTGGCAGACATTTTCACTCTGGACCCTTCCTGATGCCTCTGGCTATGTTCTTTCTCATATTTACTGTGCTCTCCCTTTTATCGACAATAAACTTTCTCCTCCACCACATCCAGGAACAGTCATGTCCTCCCTTTTTATTTCCTTTTCTCATTTAGAAGTGAGATGACAGTTTCAGGGATTTGGTTCTCTCATTTTCTTATGGTGATAGAACTCTGGTTGTCTGGCTTGCAGATTAAGCACTTTTACCTGTGGAACTATCTCACTAATCCTAGTTATTTCATTTTTGATGTGCAATAAACAAGGTTAGCCCTAGGTCTGAGGACAGACCTAAGAGGACAAAAAGACCTTCACACATGTTTGGACTGTCTCCAAGAGATGTGTCTCCTTCTCTGATAATGTAGCTGGGAAAGCCTACCAGCCTCAGGGTCCACTTCCGTAGAGCCTGCCATGAACATTCAGTCTTCAGAGTCACACATGCATGTTGCTTGATTATATTAATTAAAAATCTCAGAACATGTGTTGTTGGTTTTTTGTTTTGTTTCGTTTTTAATTTCTGACTCATTGCTTTCAAATTCAGATGTGTAATTTGTAATACCACAGATAATATGCCTAGCCTCCTATCAGGATGGAAGCATGTCACTAAGGTTTTAGTAACCAAAAAAATACTAACAAAAGGTGGTCACAGAGTGCCTAAGCACTGACTCACATGTGATAGAATTTCATTCACATTCAGGATTTAATGATATTTCCCAAGGCCTGGAGAAAAACACGGGATCCATCTCTGCTTTTCTCATATTTATCATCTTATTACACAACCTCAAGTCCTTACAGTATGGAGTACTCAGTACAGTACTGAGTACACATGAATGAAGACATTTATCAGGCCTCTGCATTAGCCTCAGCCTTGCCTTAGAATCTCATCTTGGCTTTATTACATCTAGAAGAAAATCATTTTCTTTTGTGCCATTTGACTAAACTGTACCAAACCGGAGAAAAAGTTTTTAAAAATTAAATGTTCAAAGGCCAAATCACTTGAAAGGAGAAAGATTTTCCTCAGTTGTGGCTCCTTTGTAAGTGCTGTTTTTAAAGTCCTGGGTCACACCCTGACCACACCAGTGAAGTCACCAAATCCTTTTAGTCAAGTATATGAAGTACTTAGAAAAGAACAAAGTCATACAAACCACAAAATAATTCATGCTGAGCATGTCATACATAGATCCTAAGAGTCTTTATTTTAACTTATGTATTTTAAAGTTTTTAATGAGAACAGGAATGATTTATTAAGCAGGCATTTGCTTACTCAGTGCTTTAAGTCATAAAGCACTTAAATACTGAGAAAATAACTTTTTTTACATGCGGTCCCTCAGTTTATCTCTTGACACATAAGGCAAAGAGAAATGAAAGTGGCATCTGCTAAGCTTTCCTGGTGGAAGCTTAAAGAAATCCTGTGGGTAACAACACTCAAGTTTTCTTAGAGCTCTTCTCATGGAGACTTCCTCAAAAAGAAAATCTGGAAATAATTAGAAACGATTATAGTACCTAAAAAAGTTGACTTGAGAAACTCCGTCTGCTATTCATCTAAGAATGTAGTCCAGCAAGGGTAACTTCAGAGGGAAGTTAGGTGTTAAGAGAGGGTGGCAGCTCTCAGCCACAGCACTGCAGAGATTCACCCACAGTCTGACGCCACGATCCCTACAACAACCGCGGAGCCTGTGCGGGACACTGGCCAGGAGCTCTTTGTCAAGTAGAACACAGACTAACCACTTGATACAGTTCCTTACACTTCGAAAGGGTAAGAAACATCTTGTTAAGAAGATGATGGTAACTATTTTAATACAAACCATAAGTGAAGAGTAAATAATTAGTTCTTAAAATTTAAGATGCACATGGAAGAAAGTATCCAAATATAGCAAAAATTGTTCTGTTTTTGGAACAATAAGCAAATTACAATGGAGAATGGTAATATCTTCTTGAAACTTAAATATGTTTTTGAGGAAATGCAAAATCCTACTAGTGGTAAACTGGATACCATGCCCCTTGGAGTTTAGAGGGTGCCATATGAACTGAATTATCCTTGACAAGTACCTTCAGACATTTGTAATGTGATCTCATGTGAATTGAGACCACATTTTGGACACAAACTGTTGACAAGAGTAATTTTTTAGGTGCTCAGAAAAGAAAGAAAGAAAATCAAATATTCTTAATAACATGTAGTATTTAACGAAGAATTTCCAACATGGAAATGAAAAGTGTAAAAGTAAAAGCATCTAATGAGTTGTAGCAAAGAGAGCAGCCAAAGGAAAGTTCACTTCCTTTTCTGTTCAATCCCCATTGCTTATTCTAACACAGTTTGAGTTGCCAATGGCTTGTCTAAATTTGAGGATAAATACATTTTATGCTAACAAACTACAAAATGACATTTGCATTGAAAACTTATTTTGGCAGGGATAATATTTTAAGGTGTTTCTCACTGGAATGGGGAGCATATAGTGTATCCAGACAGTAAGGACTCATTGAACTTGGAACTATTTTTGTTAGTCTCGCTCACTGCTGTTGCTCATCCTGTGGTGACGGTCAGTAAAACAACGCAAAAAGAGCTCTGCGGCCTGAGCTTTTAAAGATTCATCATGATTGCCTGCCTTGGCAGGAAGACAGCCCGCAGACTGCTGCTAATTCTACAGGGATCAGCTCCAATGGAAGAAATGCATTAAGATCTGCAGAAAAGATCATGCTTTTCGGAGAGCTAGGCCACGCTATCTCTACAGCACTGTTAACTTTCCTCATCAGAGGTCTGTCACTGCTGTGGTCATCCTGCTAATTGGTAAAAATCACGAATTTTAGTGTTAGAGAAAAATGTCATATTACTTTAAGAACCTTTTGAAATGTGTCTATCTTCCTCAGTACCCTCAAAACCAAAGTTTGAAAACATCTATGGACCAGCTAATGATCTGCAATGATGGATTGATAAGCTTAATTCCACACTAAAATAGTTAACCTACACAACTGCATTTGGTGGAATGAAAACCACTCATTTGCTTTCTTAAAAATTTTGCTTTGTAGAAAGTAACATTACAGATTAACTGAAAACAACAAAACAACCTGAGTTATTTTTAATGTGTAGACCTTTCAGGTTACTTATGTGAGGGCTATTTAACCAGGAAAGCACTTGAAAGATTTAAATTTGTCAGTGTTTGAACACTGAATTCTTTTAGAACTTCAATTTGGAAATCAATCTAAGAGGCCGTTTGTCATGCTGTGCTGCTGACACACTGAAGAAAGTGCACCACAGAGAGAGCTTACATTTCCCACTCTTCCTTCCAATCAATATCTGGGGCAAAGTTTCCTCTCTAGGGCCCCTAATGGCAGGAATTCCTGGAGCCAGCAAATGGGTGATGTGAAACCTATGATTAGATGATGAGGCCATTAAAGACACCAGATCCTAATGCAACATTCCTCTTTATTTCTCTCAACTGCAGTGATAGTCAGGGCTAAGAAAGAAGGCATTCTAAACTATGCCTTGCCACAAAAGCTGCTAAATATTTGGATTCTTATCAACCTAAAATGTCCACGGAGCTTCCATTTCCCCTGAACTCAGGACCTCGGCACTGGGTACAATTTTCACACGCTCTGCAGATGAGCTCCTTCCAGGGCTGGTGCTCTCTATGGTTTCCTCTCAACTGTATTCCTGGCTTCCCACGAACACACTCCTGAAGAAAGTAAATGTGAACCTGGAAATCTGTAGGTAAGCTTTTACTGTTTGCTCCGGGATATATAAAGACCAATGAAGTCACACGTGGCTTATCTGGCTTGGCGGTGGCGTTAGGTGGACCTCAGGTCGGTTATGGTCAGGTGTGCTCACTCTTCTACTGAGGAGACCACGGTTAAGTCAGTAGGTAAGCTTTTGCTGTTTGCTCCAAAACATTTAAAGACCAATGAAGTCACGCTTGGCTTATCTGGCTTGGCGGTGGCGTTAGGTGGACCTCAGGTCGGTTATGGTCAGATATGCTCACCTTTCTACTGAGGAGACCACGGATAAATATAACAGCTACTTATTACAAACATGTATCTACTTCCTTTTCACTCTAATATGGAATATTTCACATTCATATGGTAACAGGGAGACTTGAAGTGCCAGGGAAAGTAAAGACCAATACATTTCTATTTAAGTTATCCAACTAATACATGGTTCTTCTCAAGCTTTGGATAGATCAAGTTTTTTGGTTTGTTTGTTTTTGTATAGCTTTTAAAAAGAAACAATATCCAACCATTTACCATTAATTCTTGTTACTAAAGATAGTCACCACTCAGTAGACTTTCAGATTTATTAATATATATCGACTCGACATAAAATTAGAAAAGCAGCCTGCCAAAGATGGCTCACCAATGGCTGGACTGTATGTGTTTAGTACTGATACAAAAGGAACTGGAGTTTCTACCACTTCTAATCAGACAGCGAAGAAAACAACAGTGACTACTAGTTAGGTTTTGAAATTGTAATGTGGCTGCAGTATTTTTAAAAGATGGTGCAGACAATAGCAAAAGACCTGAAGAGCACAGAACAGAGCCAGGCACAGACAGAACAGGACAGGAGGTCAGGAAGAAGAGAGCAGAGAAGAGAGCGTAAAGCAGCGCTTACATGGGATGATCACTAGGCTCTAATGTGCCTCAAGGCCAACTATCTTTTGCATTCTCCACAGCGAGAGATAAAATTTAAATGATAATTAATATTATGCATGCATAAAAAATTCTCATGCAGGTTAACTTGACCAAGCGAATGAAACTCTTACCTGAGAGCAAAGCAGCATGACAAGCTCCACCACGGACGTGCTGGACTTCATACACACGAGGCCTGCATAGGGGAAGGACAGCAAAGGTCAAATCATACCACATGCACAGAATTACCTTACTGTAATTATAAAACATTTCTTTGAAACAAGGCTTCAGAAATTAAGTGAATGGAAATATTCATCCATATACTCTTTCACAATAATTTAAAATATTCAAATGTTCCAAGTGATATGAAAGTTGCTAAAATATTGATTTCATGTTTCAGTTCTTATTAGGTCATGGTGTTTTAAAATGTTTATATAAAGTAAGGGATGACTACTGAAATTGAGCTAGTTAGAGTTGCTTTAATCCAAAGGCATTGCTGTATGTTTCCTGGAGCAGAGAACAAATATGGAAGAGCTGCTGGCATTTTCTACTTGGAGGACCAAAATTAAACAAGGTACACACAGTTCATTCACCACAACTTATTAAACGATCCAAACTCACAGACCAAGTATCACAAAGAATGAAAAAGTGAGCACAGTGAGTATGCGATCCCAAGGATTACTGACTCGTGTCTGCTGGGGCCTGTGTTAAGTTCCTTACATCACTCGATCATGCAAGTCACTTTATGCTCTAATGCCATTCCTTGTCTACAGGGAAAAACATTCTGTAAACAGCTTGGACATAAATTATTCAACTCTCCTAAATAAAGGATGATGTGTAAAATGTTATTATATATAATAAGAAAGTAGATCATAATTGCAAATTTAATTGCAAATTGCAAAATAAAATACAATAATAGGGATATGTAAATATGACAATAATAATCTCTGAGCATATTAATTATAGTGGTTGCTACCTTATTAAAATAATCATCTCTGAATATTAGTTATAATGAATGCTACTTTAAAATAAATGTCCAAGTCATGGGCCTATTTTTTATAGAAAAAGAGCTTAATGAATAGATTTTGAAAATTTTAATTCTTAAGTACAAACACAGTCAAAAAAGCATCTTTTAATAAAATTTATTATGAATAGGTAAGTGGTGTGTTTGTGTGTGTGTGTGTGTGTGTGTGTGTGTGTGTGTGTGTGTGTGTGTGTGAGAGTCAAAGGACAGCTGTGTGAGTTCTGGGGCTAGAACTCCAGGCCCATGGGGCAAAGGTACTTACCTCCTGAGCCCACCTGCTGGCCCAGTAAATAATTTTACAGAAAGAGATGCTTTGGTCTTACATCAAAATGTTAACAAATGCAAAGTTGAAGCAACAGTTTTAATTTCTTGTTTTCAACTAGCAGTCTCAAGTACCTTGTAGAGACTAGCATGTGCATTTATTACAGGGGGTGGATAAATACCCTTTTGTGCCCATTCTGGTAAAGACTTTATCCATGTCATACAGACAGACAGACAAGCTGTAAAGAGTCACTGTTACTCCATATTATCAGATTCTGGGCAGACAGCTAATGAAATAAGAGACCAACATGAAAAGCTGGTTTAAGAGACATGTGGTGTGACTGGTCAGAAATCTTCACACTCAGGAGCTATAGAGTCAGAAAGATTAATGGAACATTCATTGCTTGTTGGATGATCAAGTACTTGAATTCTGTCAAAGAAAACCTTAAGGAAATGGCCATAGGATCATAATTAAGCTGTGGGTATATTAACACAAACAATACTACTCTGCTGTAAGAATTGTCCATCTTTATTCTAAGTTAATTTTGAATACATAATACTAAATAAAACTTAGAAAAAATGGAATTACTACTAATTTTTAAACCAACTCTTATGTAATAGTCATATTCATAACTCCTAGAAAATCAATGCATCATTAGGAAAATATAAAAGCTTACATCATTAACGTATTTTTCCCAAAGGAATGTGAACAAACTGGCAGGATAGCAAGCTGGTGTTTGCAAACACATCCCTTCTCATGTCTGTAAAAGAAGATGAACTCAGGTCCACAGAGCCTCACTCTTTATCAGTGTGTTTGGTAAGTTAGTTCTGGTCAAAGGCACCTGTTCTTAAAGGACATGCCAGGAATCAAAAACAGACCTGACACTGAGGATGAGAACACAAGCTACGGAAATTCTGGAAACTGACTAGAATTATGGCTTGCTGTCAATTATCCCGAAGGGTTAGAAGGAGAACACACAAGACAAACAGGTAATATGCAGTGTGATGCCTGGATAATGAGATGAACACACAGAATAAAATAACATTTTATTCTTATAAACATCACTATATTTGCAAATTTAAGAAGCAATAAATTTCAGTCAGTGGAAATTTAATCACAAGCTCAAGTAAGTAAAATTTATCTGATGATGCTGTGAACTACTCTTAACTGTTTAGACATTGGACAACAGTGTACTCATGCAGGTCTTACTACACTGAATTTATCGGACAAGAAATCTGTTACTGAGTCAACGTATCTGATAACACTTTTTTTTTTTTTTTTTTTTTTTTTGTTTGTTTTTTTGAGACAGGGTTTCTCTGTGTAGCTTTGCGCCTTTCCTGGGACTCACTTGGTAGTCCAGGCTGGCCTCGAACTCACAGAGATCCGCCTGGCTCTGCCTCCCGAGTGTTGGGATTAAAGGCGTGTGCCACCACCGCCCGGCTCTGATAACACTTTTAAGAGTAAAGTATGAGCACTTTACAGTGATAAATAAGACTTTACTAATTCTAGCTCGGCAAGCATTCCAGTCTGTAATTCAAATACCTTATAATATTAACCTTTTGAACCAGTTCTCATTATAGCATTTGATAGACTAATAAAATGAAAATATTTGGTGATAAGACCAATGTGTTTCATCTAGGAAGTGGTAGAACTGGGGCCAGAGTTTACATCATTTCTTTAGAATGATTGTTTTATGTTTTCTACATAACAATCCAGCATTTATATGATAATGAAGGTCTTGATGGTTAAGTATAACTAGAGTGACTTTGTCATCTTCCTTGGTGAAGGTAGCATGTTTTGGTGATGTGGGAATGGGAAGCAATACATTATACAACAAGGATAGCATGATCAAGGAACAAAGAGAAATATCTCAATAGAGCTTTGCACCTTGGGGATGGATGAGGGTGCTGGAAAGTAGAACTGGGAACCTAGGTTAAAATTCAGAGAAAGACTGGAAGAAAGAAAATTACAAATTGTTTGGGGAGTTAAGATGAAGAGCTATGAGCAGGTCATTAAGTGGGGAAAATGGTTCCAAGGACTAATAATGACATTCCCATTGTATAATGACAATATGTGCCTTGTCAACTAAAAAGTAGCCTTCAATGGAGTCATACATGTGAAGCAGAGGCAGGTAGTTCTCTGTGGGTTCTAGTAAGTTCCAGGTCAGCCAAGCCTACATGGTGAGTCTCTGTTTGGAAGGTAGGGGGCAAAAGTACAGGCCAACCAAAAGAATGTTCTTACCAGAAGATATGTATTCACTAGAATAAATATGCTGCCCATAATACAAACACAACACTGCAAGCCATACTGGTTTTGCAGCATAAAGCAAAGAGCTGGATGAAAGCAGCTATCTATGGCATAAGAGGAAGGAGGCTGGCAAGTAAAAGACGATCTACTGGAAGAAGAATGACTAACGAGAGCCTGAGTATAATGTCAACTACACTTCTGAAGGATGACATTAGCTAATGGGTAGCCAAGACACAGGCATATGTGCATATTGATTAGATGGTCTAGATCCAGACAGCTAGCAAAACAGAGTAAGATGAAAACAATTATCCCAAATTGGCAGACATTTGTGTACACATTTACTAGAAACTTTGAAAATAAACTTGCTCTTGACTAAAACCAAACCAACCAAAACAATGCAATGAAAACCCTATAGTAAAAGATAGACTAGATTATAAACTACCCAAATGAGTATGAAATAAGAAGCTTGGCCTTGGGATCAAGCTATCTTTGTTTAATATAGGCACTACACAAGCTACAATAACATTTCTTCTGAAGAGCAGTCAGATTCCAGTGTGAATCTGAGGGTCTGACTAATTTATCCCTTGAACTTAAAGATCAAGTGAAAGAGTCCTTTAGATTTCAAATACTGCATAATGGTCCAGTCTTTAAGGCTGTTCTTCCTGGTGGGAAGTGAAGGGCAATAGTCAATATACAACAAGCAATGGGACTCATCTTAGAAGAAACATCACATCCTCTTCCACAATGGGCATTATTCTGAAACAGGAGACTTTGACAGACATCTATGACAAAGAATCTCAACAAGTATCTAGAAACCATCATTCATTGACAAAACAACAACAACAACAATAAAACTTAGTAAGATGTTGGGGAGTCAAGGTAAGAAAATTGACAGAACAAAAGCCCAATTCATATACTGAAAGCATATACTGAGCATTGTGTCCAATGTCCTAGAGAGCATCATTTTAATGCAAGTGAGGAGTGCAGTGTAGGTACTGTTAGCAGGTAACCGATGTGATCCAGAGGACCATGAAGGGTACGGTAGAACAGCATGGTCAGCGCCCTGTGTGGGAACATCTGAAGGAATGTCATTTGTCTGGTTAGTGCTGACCCTATGTTGGCAAAGATGGGGGGAAACAAATGTCTGAGATATGAAAAACGACATCAACAACCAAACCAGAACAATGGTACTGGGATGTAATATTGTAAGCAGTGGTTCTCAGCCTTCCTGATGCTATAACCCTTTAAAACAGTCCCTCATGTTGTAGTGACACCCAACCATAAAATTACTTCCCTTACTACTTCATAACTGTAATTTTGCCACTGTTATGAATCATAATGTAAATATCTGATAGGCAGGATATTGGATATGTGACCCCCAAAGGAGTTGTGGCCCACAGGTTGAGAACCACCATTACAGAGTATGAGAGTAGAAGAAAGTGCCCACTGTGCTTCTTGTGCCTTAGTTTCAAGGGTACCTTTGTAGTTCTCATGTTGGAACAAGAGCACACCAGAGAGGGATGGTGGTGGAGCTTCAGGATGCTGCAAAGCCACCAGATCTTTCTGGCACAACAGTCACTTCCTGGATTTGTCACTACTTTTTTTACTTTTGTATTTCAAAGATACCATTTATTTCTTCTAACACTGGCAGGGTTCTCTCTGTAAAAATTACTTTCAGTTTAAAAAAATCACCAGAGTAAGTAATTGATGTGGATCCCCAAATTTAAAAACATGAAAATAAGACTCCAAGAACAATATTACAGCATTTCTGGAAAACCAATGTTGAATTAGAATTCCATTGTTAGTATGAATAATGCTAACATGTACAGACATAGTATGAGCTAACACTTCACTAGACATTTCAAAATAACTTTTTTCTACAGTTTGATGGCATCAAATGTAATATGACTTAAAGAAGCTATAACAATATTAAATACATTTAAAATGCTAACTCTGATCCAATCAATTTCAGTTTTACATTACAATAATAAATTTTATCTGAAAACAAAGCCCATTCAAATACCGTAGAGCTGATGAGAGCTGATTTGTACAGAAAACTAACAACTCAGTTACCACTAATGGCAGCCTGGCTGTATTTAGAAGACCACTGATTATATCCTTCTTTGTAGAGGCCTGGGTAGTAAATGTCTGCCAAATGTATACACACCAATATATCTACAGTTTTTTTAAACTGTGGGGAACATTATTTGATATATACTTATGATATTTTAAAATTCAAGAAATACACAGAAAAATGAAAAAATTCTTTTAAGATTACCAAAAACTGGACGACTGGCAAATTTTCACCTGAATAGCAATATGCTGTTACAATCTTCATTCCCTTAATGTGAATATTCATGTCCTGGCAGGCATGCCAATTTGAGTAACTAAAGTGCTCCACCAGCTAGCCTAGGCTTTCTTGAAGAGGCTATGAAGTAAACTTAAATGTAACTATTAGCTTTATATGTCTGAACTATAAAATGTTTCTGGCTTTAAAATCCCAAATAAGGGATTTCAAATATTTATTTAAAATTTTTTCATGTGACTTAGCTTCTTAATGTCCATAGGTAATGGTACTCATTTATATGAAATATGTTCAAACATTCATGAAGAAACAAATATTAATAAAATAAATACTGTACACTTGCCCATGGAAATTCCATTAGGTCGAAAGAAGTTAAAGCTCATTTCTAAATGGGAATGGCTGTACACCTAGAATGCCTGTGATGGTCAGAAACAAAAGTACCTATAAGGTTAGTGGCACGACACCCACATAATCACTTGGACTGATTTACTGACATAATCTTTCTCATTTCTTGTCATTCTGTTGATATGCCCTAGAAACCTGATTCAGACCTGTGTGTGCACATGTGTGTGTGCGTGCGTGCTTGCGCTGCTTTGTTTGAAGTTCATAACACTCAAAGATGATTGTTCTATAAAATGATAGACAACACATCTATGGTAACAGGTCTTACATAAGTTCATCCTGCCCCAAGTTGACATTCACTACTTATACTTTAAACACTACAGATTGTGCAACCTCATCAAAAATACAATGTTTGAAAAATACTTTGGTAAATTTTGATACTCAGTGCCACTTTTCATGTGCTGTTCACTTCTGTTCACTGACATGATTGATTTACACATTTAAAAATAGGTTGTGATGTCTAAATTACTCAGTACTAACATGTAGGGGAAGGCTGTGCTTGGAAACATTCTCATTTTGAATGATTGGAGTTAATGATTCTCAATGGGAACATTAAATCATTTACTTCTGAATCCACAACTAAGCAAATGTTAGTGACCTTGCATTGAGGAAGGGCCTGTGACATATGGAAGCCAACATAGTCTTAGGCTTGAAGAAGCTATCAGCTCAATTACAGAGAAAAGGCATACACATATATGTTGATGAAATAATCTACAGTACACTAAAAACACATTTACAGCTAAACACGATCTCAAAAATCACAAAACATGTATTTCTGAGGTTTCTGTGAGAAACTATTATCCATAAGATTAGATTCAAACTTTTTAAAAAAAACAATGGCAAATGCCTGGAATGCCCTGCCCTTTTCTTGACCTCTTGATTTAGTTAAACTGTAATGAGGGAGGCTGAAATAAGGGAACTAACAGACATGTTCACTGTCACAAATCATCTGGCCTTTGTAGTGCTCTCTGGGTTAAACTTGATTACAACGCTGATTGTTAGCTCTATGCTAGTCCCTGTGAAACATGCTTCTCTTCTCCCTGGTCAACTTCAGATTCTAAAATCCTCAGTTCAGTGCAAACCTGCTAACTATGTCTGTTTCAAGTTCAGTATTGTACAAACAAGACTGCACCAAATCATCATCAAAATTTATTAATATATTTTACCTATACATGTCATTAAGTGAAATATCAATTATCAAAGAGGAGAAATACCCCAGTCATGTGATATCACATAAATAGCTACATAAACAAAGTTTAAAATAAAAGTTATAAAAATATCTTTATATTAAAATAACATTATATGTTTTTAAATGATGGAATTCTTTTAGCTATATCATATAAAAATGAACAATATAAAATTGTATTTCCAAACAACTTATATTCTAGCTCTCATTAATTTTAAAACTCAAATAAATATATTTAAGTTCTGAAATATAAGTAAGTTTAAAGTTGCTCTAACAGTCATTATGAACCCTTAGGGTCTTTATAGTTGTGTAACAAATGTTTTTTTTTTCAAATACATTAATAAACCATGATGAATGTAAATGCACGGTATCACTTTCTTTTTCATCATAAAGCTTCTGTAAAGTTAAAGATAAAAGGTTAAGACAATCACTAAAAGGAAACCACTCGATAATTATTGTGATGAAAGCATAAAAGGAAAATGCTTTCAAGTTAAGGCAGCTCAAGTAGAAGAGGCTAGTCAGGTGAACCGGTTTATTTTCAAGAGTCTCTCAGCCTTATCCAACAATTACAGACTTGAACTGTGGACACAATCTGAGAAAATAAACTAGACCTTCAAGAATTGTGTGCTCAGAGCAGTAAGTTCTCAGACTTGACCCAGATTGAGCTTCTTTAGTGAATGTAACATTAAAGGAAAACACTAAAGGTGAGCAATGAGCAGTAATTATTCAATATTAGCAATAAAATGTGGTCTTGCAGATTAAGTTATATAACATTATAAATATTCTTAAAAGTCCCAGAAATTATAAGTTCATATTCTATTAAAAGAAACAACTTATTGGCATGATATACCATAAAGTATGTAAACAAAATATAAATATATTGTTATTAATTAATTAAAATTATTTTGTATAATTATGTGCCTGTGAGCTGGATCACAGGAAAAGGCACAAACATGATGACCTGAGAGCTTCATCCTTGGAACCCAGATAAAAGTATAAGGAAAGGACCAACTCCATAAAGGTCTCGTCCTACCTCCCATATGCACTCCACGGCATGCACATACCCAGACATCATCACATATACACAATAACAATGACTAAAATTGTAAAAATTACCTGTCTAACCAAAACATCCTACATCTAATTCAAATCTAGTTATAATTCAGAGTAAGATTTTAGAGTCAAATTATATTATATACCAGTGGCCCAATAATCATTCATAGAAGTTTGTACACAGCATAAAATACTAGAACATTATCAAATAAAAGTAAACAGTACCTTCTATTCTTTCTAATTCATCTTAGAACAAGAAATATTTCTCTTTTGAAACTGTATGTAGATGAAGTACACCTATCAGAAAGGCAGTATCTGTGTTTTCAAGAACTAAAGACACCTGGTGATTTTAAAAATATCTAGAACAGTATCATTAAATAGTTACCATGTGCCAGGGCACAAAAGAAACAGGTATGCTCTACTTCCTAGAGAAGCCTCAATTCTAGTGGGAGACCCAGACAAACACACTGACCAGTTTTCAGTGAGAGCAGCAAGGCCTATCTCAGTAGAATTTTAGGACATTGGTTCAGTGATCTAGATAAATAGCATTTTAATCAATTCCTTGACAGAAAAAGAAAACAGTGGCACTAACAGGAATCAACAGAAAATATGAAACTTGAACTAATGGGTGGTCATTAATTTGTAGGGAGAGTGATAAGGGGATTATTCTAAGACCAGCAATCAAAAATGTTTTAATTTGTTAAAGAGGATGTTTAAATAAAGAAGTATTTTCTGAGAGTGCACCTAGCCTTAAGCATTCTCTCCACTACAAAACAAGTATGTAAAAAGACAAAACATCATTGTTAGAAATAACTTTCCAATTAGATGCTTTGCTGTTCGGCTGTTTAAATTCCTCTGTAAGCTTTTTAAATAAATAGCTTTAAAGTTAAAATAATTACATATTTAATGAGAAAACTACCAATAGATGGACTTAATAGGATTACAACAACCACATGAAGCAGGGAGAAGAACATGTTAGGGAAGATGATGGCATGCACATGCACCATGATGCACAAGTCCTGTTTCCACGTGGCAAAGGGCAGGAACAATCTAACAGCTAAGCCGGCACCAAATATAAACTGTAGCTTTTAAGAAACTATTCCCTAAACCTCCGAAGCGATTCATTTTATATATAATTGTGAATTATATTAGCCACATAGCAAGCAAAACTAGATTAAGAGAACCAACTCTACAGGAGTTGGTGATGTGCACACAGCAAACAAACAATGAAATCAGAAGAAGAAACTAGAGAAGCTTCAGGGGAGCATCCCATAGCTTTAACACAGCAACTAACCTGAACAATCAGTAAAATACAACAAAAAAGATCCTTGCTGATCAAGTTCTTACTATGCATGGAAAAAAATAGCACAATCATGGTTTGCATTATCTTGTTAGTAAAAAAAAAAAAATCAAAGATGCAATCATGACCTTATAATCTTCAGTCCAAATAGGAAGCTTATACGGCACAACAATGTCTGAGGACACAAGTGAAACAGTTCATCTACAGGGAAGTATCAGAAGAGCATCTGGTATAGCAAATGCTTACAGGGTACCAGAGACACTCTGCAAACGTGAAGGTTTCTGGAGCGTGGATTTCTGCAGAGGAAGAAACAAAAAGCTAGAGTGGGGATGGCTGAAATAATGGAGGATTCTTCTTTCCAGTTTATAAGGGTGTGGCTAATAACAAAAGCTTCCAATTCCTAAGACTCTGCCACTAGGAACTCAGAGACAGAGGAAAGAAGCAAGGTATTCACAGAGGGCAATTTGTAAAAAACGCAATGCACTGAATTCTGAACACCAGATATATCAATACATATGCAAAATATTTGAAGATTCTGGGAACTTTCAATAAAAATCATAACATTATATTTGTATGGCATTTAAAATATTTTATCTCTATATTTCTCAACTTAGTCCATAATGTACAAGTTTTGAAAGTTATTACAAAAACACCTGAAATATAACTTGCTAGCAGCTATGGTCTACAGTCTACTGAATTTAATTGCATCTGATCCTGCAATGGTCAACTAGCCAATCTTTTTTAATAAACAGGACTTAACTACAAACAAATCTCCAATAAATAAATAAACAAATAAATAAATAAACAAAAAACCCCATGTTCTAAGTAACTTAAAAATTGGAAAATATTTTTATATAGTAAAATTGTCAACTTTCCATGTATATTATAGACAATATAAATATAAAGGGGCAGGGGTAGAAGTCCTGGCAAATGTTCATTTCTTATCCAATTTTTCTCAGGCTTTTTTAGTAAGGATTAGTCCTTAATGACTTGTTTTTCTTGTTCTCCAGAGTCTCCCTAAGTTGTGGCAACCCTACCTAATTAAGAAGTATCTGTATGAGGAAAACTGTATTTTGACACTTGAGAAAGACTGACAGGAGACTAATAGTCAAAGCTGACTTGCCCTGGGTCTGACCTCAAAGCCTGAAACTAGAGAGAAAGGGAGGCATGTCTGACAGCCCAGGAAAAAAATCTACATGTGAAAGTCTGTACAGAGTTGAACTGTTATTTGAAATTCAATTTGGGTAGATCTCACTCACATTTAGAAAGTTACTGGTAAATAGTAGACAGTTCTTATATTTTCTTTGAGATCTTTCACTATTAGAGCTTGCCCCGAGCACTAAGAACTGTGCAAATTTATTAGCATTATCAAAAATTTAAACTTGGATGTGTTTTTTTTTCTAATGCCAAAAAGTTCATGTTTATTGGCACTTCTTTTGAGAATTGTCTGATCATCTATGTCAGTACCATGCTGTTTGTGTTAATAAAAATTTGTGTTTCTTCTGACTTGAAATTTGAAAGAATTCAGGAGTGAATTCATCTGGACTACTGCTTTATCTTCCTTGCGTGTTACAGATGGAACTGTTTCAATGATCTTATTAATTTAATTTTGTTAAGTGATATGCATCTAAAAGTTCATTCATTTATCTTATATTCTGCAATTTAACGGAATATAAAATTTCAAGGTAGGTCCTAATAATTGTCTGATTTCATTAGAATCTGTTATAATGGCTCCCTTTTCACCTCGGATTTAATTAGTGTGAGTCTTTTCTCTCTTTTAGTTATTTTTCATAAGGATTTGCTGGTATTATTTTTTCTTGAAAGAATTCTATTTTGGGAAAAAACTTAGAGTCTTATACTTTTTATTAATTTAATTCTTAATTTTTTGAGCATTTTATAAATGAGTATTATATCATTTCCACTATGCATTCTCTCTCCCCACTTCCAAACTTCCCTGTGTCCCCTTCAAACTCTTTCAAATTATTGGCCTCTTCTTCAATTATTTTTGCTTTACACCACACACACACACACACACACACACACACACACACACACACACACACACACACACATCAGTACAATCTGTGGAGTCCCTTTAGTGTTGCTCCTATGTATATGTGTTTAGAGTTGACCACTTGAAATTGAATAACCTATCAGGATGCTCATTCCTGGAGAAGATGGGAATTCCTTTTTCAGCAGATATTAACTATCAGTCACTCTTCTAGCGGTGGAGTCCTGTGAGTTTTCCTCCATTCTGCAATGGCATGTCAACACATTGATGTTCTTATCATGCAGGTCTTGTTTAGGTAACGGTATTTGTTGAGTTTTCATGAGTTAAGCTTTCCTGACATTTATAGAGGACACTCTTTCCTAGAGGTGTCCTGGTCTTCAGACTCTTATAACATTTCCATTCTTTTTTTATGTGATACTCCTCAGTCTTAGCTATAGAGAGTACATTGCAGAAGTATTTATTTGGTTTGAGCACCCACAGTCTGTAGGCCTCTGCATTTTGATTACTACTCCTGGATTTGTGTAATAATCTCCATCTGCTGCAAAAAGAAAGCTTCTTTGATGAGGGGTGAGAGTTACACTTATCTGTGGATATAAGGGTAAGTATTTAGACTGTAGTTGGGAACTATACTGGTTTAGGTAGCAGTAGTACATTCTTTATTAGAGTTCATGACCTCACCAGTCATAAGTAGTTAGCTAGGCTTATAGTTACAGGTGAGAATTCTCTCTGACTGATCAGGGCCTTAAGTCCAATTAGAGAGCTGCTGATTATCTCCAAGATACAGCACTAGTACAAAAAAATAGACATTTAGATCAATGGAACAAAATAGAAAACCCAAGCATAAATTCACATAGATACAGTTATCTGATTTTGATATAGATGCTAAAAATCACACACTGGAAGAAAGACAGCATTCTCAACAAATGCTTCTGGGAAACCAATGTCCAAATGTAGAAAAATGACATTAGATCTGTATCTATCATGCTGCACAAAAATCAACTCCAAATGAATCACAGACCTAATATGAAACCTAAAGTGCTAAAACTGCTTGAAGAAATATACTGGCAATAACTTAAAAGATATAGGTGTAGGAAATGACTTTCTGAATAGGACTTTATGTTCTCAGGAATTAAGAGCAAAAATTAACATCCAAGACTACGTTAAACTAAAAAGCTTCTGTACAGAAAAGGAAACAATCAACTGGATAAAGAGGAAGCCAACAGAGTGAGACATAATCTTTGCCAGGGATGTATCTCATAGAGGATCAATATCCAGAATATACAAAGAACTCGAAAAATAAAAACAACAACAACAACAAAATCCCGAATGACTCAATTGTAAAAAAAAAAAAAAATGGCTATGGATCTGAAGAAAGTGTTTTCAAAAGAAGAAATAAAAATAGATAAGAAATAAATACCTTTAAAGGTATTAAATATTCTTACCAAATAAAGAAATACAAATTAAAACTAGTTTGCAATTTCATATCCAGGTCAGAGTGGCTAACAATAAAAAAAAATTATAACTTTGGTGGATTGTAAGCTGGTGAAGTCATTATGAAGATCTGTGAGGATAATTCTCAAAAAAAGCTAAAAGTAGATCTACCATATGGCCACCTATACTATTCCTTGGATTATATCCAAAGAACTTGACATTCCATTCCACCAATACTTGCTCAGTCATGTTTATTGCTGCTTTACTCACAATAGCTAGGAAATGGAAACAACTTAAATGTCCTTTAAGTAAAGAACAGATAATGAAAACGTGCTACATATACACAATTGAGTTCTATTCAGATGTAAAGAATTTGCTTCCTTGATTCTTTTTACTTTTTTAAAAAAATTTTATAATTAATTTAATTTTACATATCAGCCACAGATTCCCCTGTCCTCCCACCCCCCAATCCACCCCTCATTCCCACCTCTTCCAAGGCAAGGACTCCCCAGGGGATTCAGCTCAGCCTGGTAGATTCAGTAGAGGCAGGTCCAGTCCCCTCCTTCCTTCACCAAGGTTGAGCAAAGTGTCCCAGCATAGGCCCTAGGTTCCAAAAAGCCAGCTCATGCAACAAGCACAGGTCCCGGTCCCTCTGCCTAGGGGCCTCCTAAATAGTTCAAGCTAATCAACTGTCTCACTTATCCAGAGGGCCTGATCCAGTTCCATGGGGGCTCCTCAGCTATTGGTTCATAGTTCATGTGTTTCCACTAGTTTGGCTATTTGTCCCTGTGCTTTTTCCAATCATGGTCTCAATATCTCTCCCTCGTCTCTTTGGCCGATTGGACTCCTGGAGCTCCACCTGGGGCTTGGCCGTGGATCTCTGCATCTGCTTCCATCAGTCACTGGATGAGAGTTCTATCATGACAGAGTGTTTGGCCATCTGATCACCAGGGTAGGTCAGTTCAGGCTTTCTCTTGACCACTGCCAGTAGTGGAGTGGTCAAGAGAGGTATCTTTGTGGATTTCTGGGGACCTCTCTAGCACTTTACTTCTTCTTATTCCCATGGTGTCTTCATTTATCATGGTATCTCTTTCCTTGTTCTCCCTCTCTGTTCCTGATCCAGCTGGGACCTCCTGCTCCCCTATGCTCTCTTTCCCGCGACCCCTTGCCCTTCATTAACTCCCCTCACCCCCAGTTTGCTCATGTAGATCTGATCCATTTCTCTGTCATTGGGCATTCCCTGTGTCTTTCTTAGGGTCCTCTTTACTGGGTAGCCTCCCTGGAGTTGTGAGTAGCAGTCTGGTCATCCTTTGCTTTACATCTAGTATCCATCTATGAGTGAGTACACATCATGTTTGTCTTTCTGAGTCTGGGTTACCTCACTCAGGATGATATTTTCTAGATCCATCCATTTGCC
The DNA here is from genome assembly GCF_007827085.1 of Peromyscus californicus insignis. Taxonomy (NCBI): domain Eukaryota; kingdom Metazoa; phylum Chordata; class Mammalia; order Rodentia; family Cricetidae; genus Peromyscus; species Peromyscus californicus. The sequence continues at coordinate 35,453,605 of NW_026294617.1, forward strand.
TGCAAACCTCATGATGTCATTGTTTTTCTCTGCTGAGTAGTACTCCATTGTGTATATGTACCACATTTTATTTATCCATTCTTCAGTTCAAGAGCATCTAGGTTGTTTCCAGGTTCTGGCTATTACAAACAATGCTGCTATGAACATAGCTGAGCATGTGCCTTTGTGGTATGATTGAGCATTCCTTGGGTATATGCCCAAGAGTGATATAATTGGGTCTTGGGGGAGATTGATTCCCAATTTTCTAAGAAAGTGCCATATTGATTTCCAAAGTGGCTGTACAAGTTTGCATTCCCACCAACAGTGTAGGAGTGTTCCCCTTGCTCCACATCCTCTCCAACATAAGCTGTCTTAAGTGTTTTTGATCTTAGTCATTCTGATGGCTGTAAGGTGGTATCTCAGAAATGTTTTGATTTGCATTTTACTGATGATTAGGGATGTTGAGCAATTCCTTAAATGTCTTTCTGCCATTTGAGCTTCTTCTGTTGAGAATTCTCTGTTTAGCTCTATAGAGCATTTCTTAATTGAACTGTTGGGCATTTTGATGTCTAATTTCTTGAGTTCTTTATATATTCTGGATATCAGCCCTCTGTCAGATGTGGGGTTGGTGAAGATCTTTTCCCATTTTGTAGGCTGTCACTTTGTCTTGTTGACCGTGTACTTTGCCCTACAAAAGCTTCTCAGTTTCAAGAGGTTCCATTTATTAATTGTTTCTCTCAGTGTCTGTGCTACTGGTGTTATATTTAGGAAGTGATCTCTGATACCAATGAGTTCAAGACTACTTCCTACTTTCTCTTCTATCAGGCTCAGAGTAACTGGATTTATGTTGAGGTCTTTGATCCACTTGGACTTAAGTATTGTGCATGGTGACAGATATGGATCTATTTGCAACCTTCTACATGTTGACATCCAGTTATGCCAACACAATTTGTTGAAGATGCTTTCTTTTTTCCATTGTACACTTTTGGCATCTTTGTCAAAAATTATATGTTCATAGGTATGCAGATTAATGTCAGGGTCTTCAGTTTGGTTCCATTGGTCCACCTGTCAGTTTTTATGCCAGTACCAATCTGTTTTTATTACTGTAGCTCTATAGTAGTGCTTGAAGTCAGGGATCGTGATGCCTCCAGAGGTTGTTTTATTGTACAGGATTCTTTTGGCTATCCTGGGTTTTTTGTTTTTCCATATGTCAGAAAATGGAAAGATCTCTCATGCGTAGGATTAACATAGTAAAAATGGCAATCTTACCCAAAGCAATCTATAGATTCAATGCAATCCCCATCAAAATCCCAACACAATTCTTCACAGACCTGGAAAGATTCTTTTTACTCTTACTTTCCCCCAACTTCATCAGCTTCTGCCTTAATCTTAATTATTGCTTTCTGTCTACTAATTTGGGGTTTGGCTTTGTCTTGTTTCCCCCAAGGCCCTAATGTGTATTATTAAGTTGTTTACTTGAGCTCTCATGCAGGCACTTAGAGCAACAAGCTTCTATTCTATAATTGCTCTCGTTGTATCCTATTGAAGTTGGCATGCTATGTTTTTTTTTTCATGTAATTACAGGATTTTTTAAAAATTACTCATTGACTTGTTTAGTGACCCACTCATCATAAAACAGAGTATTGTTTAATTTCCATGAGTTTGTTATGTTCTATAGTTTTCTCTTAATATTGGTTTTTAGTTGTATTCTACTGTTCAATTTTAGAAATTACTTCAATTTTACTGTTTGCTAAGATCTACTTTGTGTTTACAATCTACTTTGGAAAAAGCTCTGTAGACTGCTGAGATAAATGTGTGTATTCTTCAGTGTTTGAATGGATATTTTACTGGTATCTGTTAAGTTTATTTGATTTATGACACTTTGTAATTTGGATGTTTCTCTGACATTTAAAGATAGACTGAGTTGTAAATTTGAGAGTGAGGTGCAGAAATGACCCACTATAATTGTGTCAGGCTTCATCTGTATCTTTACAACTAGTCTTATTTGTTGTATAAAATTGGGTTCACACATTTGGTGTGTATATATTTAGAATCATAATGTCCTTTTCATGGTCTTCATATAGTTTCCTTAATCATTATGGAATGACCTTTTCAAACAAACAAACAAACAAACAAACAAACAAACAAACAAACACAAGGCTCTTCTGACTAGTTTTAGTCTGAAGCTCTTCTGTCAGATATAGATCAGTGAGAACCACTGTTCCTTAGGTATATTTTATTAGATACCTTTTCCCAATCTTTCACCTCTGAGGAACATCTGTCTTTTTTATGGTAACATGCAATTCTTGGCAGCAACAAAGAGAAATGCCCTAATTTTCAATCTGCTCTTTTGCATCTTTTGATTTTGAGAATTGAATCTATTCTTATTCAGTTATCACTGATGAATTCCTCTCATTTTCTTGATTTTATACAGTTTGGGCTTATCCTACTAAGTTCTTGTTTATCTATTATTAAGAGTAGTTTATTCTCCCTGGATATATTTGTCTTTCTCATCTGTCTGAAGGATTTCTATCAGTATATTTTACAGAGATGGCTTAGTAGCAATGAATTCCTTTAGCTTGTTTTTTACTATGTTAAGTTTTTTTTCTTGTAGTCATGATGGGTAACTTTGCTGATACAATAGTATGGGTTGCTAGTTATTCTTTCAGAACTTGAAATACATTATTTTGAGCCTTTCTGGCTTTTAAATTTCTTGGGAAATGTGCTTATTCTGATGCACCTGTCTTTATCTGTATCTTGGTATTTCTCTTTGGCTGTTTTTCAATATATTTTCTTTGTTCTGTGTATTTAGTAGTTTTATTATAATATGATAGGGGTGCTCTTTTTGGTGTTGTCTAATGTTCTAAATGCCTGCTACATCTGGATTTATATTTCTTTCTCCAATTGTAGGAAAATTTCGGCTCGGATTTTGGAGAAAATATATTCTTTATCTTGAGACCCTCTCCCCATGTTTCTTAGATTTGGTCTTCCTTTCCTTGATTCACTATATTGCTGAAACTTTCCACGTAACTGTTTTTTTAATACATTGCTTTTCATTTCAAGTTATTTCCCTTCTTTATTGAAGAAGTCATTGAAGACTTACTTCATGTATTGTATTGACTTTCTTATTTTATTCAGTATTTTGTGTTTTTAGATTTCTTCAGGAATTGTCTTCTTTAAGTTGTTTGAATACAGTTTCAATTCTTGAGTTCTTTTCCTCAGATGTTATGCAATCCAATCTCACTGGTGGCTTTTTACTATGGAATTAGTATTGCTTTAAAGGAATTGTGTTGCCTTCATTTTTCTATCATTTGTGTTTTGTGCTGTGGCTTGCCCTTCGGTGCCAGGAAACATGTTTATTTTAGGTATTTTAAATAATTCTTCTTTTGGAGGGAGTGATTGCTTTCTTCAAGAGGGTTTGATTTTTTATAGGGTTCTGGTGTTGTCTTTCTCTGATACACTGTATGGGTTGAGGCTTGATTCCCAGCTCTCTCTGGTGTTTATAATATTATTTGCAAAAGCAATCACTATTAAGGGTAGTGGCCAAATGAAAAAATAGTCAATCAATTAAAATTTGATCACCCCATAAATGCCAACCATTTTATTAAGTGAAGGGTAATTGACAGCAGTTTGTATATTAATATATTAGTTATTTTGAGTCTGAATAGAAATGAAAAGAACACTCATGGTAAGACTAGTGATTAATATCAGAAAAAGAAGGAAATGGAAAAAAAGGAGACGGAAACACAGAAAAGTGGGAATAGTAGGAGCAAAGGAGGTTGGAGTGAGACAGTCTTCAGAAAAGGTTGACTAGAAAAGGGAGAAGGATATATACAGGAATCAAATGAGGTATGCCATTCCTGCTTAGGAGAGGTTGGGGGTGCAGAGATCACAAATCTGATCAGCCTATGTATTTTGGAAGAAGAAAATGAAAACAGAAAAAGTGGGAAAAAGAGAAAGAAAAGAGACACAAAGATAGAAAGTATAGGGTACAGAGTCAAAAAACATTATAACCTGTTTGTCACCTGGCTTTCAGGAGAACGTTCCAACTCTGGACCTTCCTTTTGGAGATCTGGTTACAGATGTGGTCTGTTTAGGATGTTTGTTCACAGGTTGAATCTCAGACACTAGTCATAGCTCTAGAGAGTCCTTCAGGCTACCAGCTGAAGTGCTCGCCCAACTACTGTGTAGCCTTCTCTTGTCTGATTAGCAGCTTGCAATGAGTGTTCAAGTCCCCATGCAGATTCTGAGTTGGATCCAGGTCCCCTTCCTAAATACAGGCCCAGAAGACCTTTCCCAGAGTCTGGCAGAGTGGTGCTGAAGTTGAATGAGTATCTAGTCTCCATGTCCTGGCTGAGTTTGTTATGTAGTAAACTCAACTGAGGTCTTTCTGAAATGGAGTGTCATGGTCAGGCTAAGCCTGCTACTTTTCCCACTATGCCTGCTAAGAATGGTGAAATCCCACTTTGTGTAGCTAGTCAGCTACAAGATGGCTACCTTAATCTTAGAGCCACATCCAATCACGTTCCTGCACTACTGGGGTCTGGGCCACGAGGCCTCTATATCTCTGGGTCTCAAGTCAAGGGTCTCACTTTGCTAGGAGATTTTTACAGCCACATACACCAAAATGCCCATGACTACTTCACTAAGATATTTTAGCCAGGTGGTGTTGGTGCACACCTTTAATCCCAGCACTTGAGAGACAGAGGCAGGTGGATCTCTGTGAATTTAAGGCCAGCCTGATCTACAGAGTAAGTTCCAAAACAGCCAGGGATATACAGAAAGACTGTCTCAAAAAAACCAAAGTGATTTTACATGCTCACACATTTCATTCTTATGAATGTTCTGCCCCTTTCAAGATTATTACTTTTGCCCATGTTTTCTGTTTTTAATCTATATTTAATTTACTTTTAATAATATTGTTTTCATTTTACCAGACTTAAGCTTTTTAAAATTTTGTTTTATTGTGGTTTAACAGGTTACTCAAGCTCCCCTCATCTTTTGAATGTATTTAGTTCTATAAATTTCCCTTCTAAACCTGCTCTTTGCAGTATCCAGTGAGTTTTCGTATGTTGCAATCTCCATTTCCTGTCCTTTCAAGCAAATTTAAAATTTGCTCTGAAATGTCGCTCATTGATGTGCTGGCTGTCAGGTGTACTTGATAAGTTTTAGTGTTTGTGAAATTCCTTTTAGTTTGTTTTATACATCGAAGTCTTAAGTGATCATCTTCTGAGCCGCCTTATTTTTGTTAGGCCTTGTTTTCTGTCCTAAATGTCATCTAGTCTGGACTATGTTCCCTGGGCTGTGTAAAACTACATATATTCTGCACCTCTTACATGAATGTGTTGTTGTTCTCTGCCACTGTGTGTGTGTGTGTGTGTGTGTGTGTGTGTGTGTGTGTGTGTGTGTGTAAGAGAGGGAGAGTGAGGTGGGGGTGATGATGTCCATTTGGTCCAAAGTGCAGCATATGCACTAATATGCATTTTCTATCTGAAAACATGATGTGTCCATTAAAGTGGTGTGTCACAGTCCTCTGCTATTATTGACCAATGAATTCAACTGAATTTTACAACTGATTTTTCTATTTCTACATAAAAAAACTGAGATTTTTGTGAGTAATGAATTGTAGGCAATGAACTGTGGGCTAATTTGGATAGCACTGATACTGTAACAACAGTAATGCTTTCAGTCATTTTGAGTGTTACTTAGATTTTCATTTCTTCCAACCATGACTTTTGGTTTTCATTATACAAGTCTCTTTTATATTGTGAAATGTAACATGTATATTAACGTGTGTGATGCCATCATAATCAGGGCATAAAATAGTGGCCCCTGCCCAAGGAATCTCACAGAGAAGTCTTTTCCTTCTTGATAGCCCCTGGGAATCACTAATCTATTTTCTATCACTGAACTTGTTTTTTTGGAGAATATAAAATACATAAATAAATAGAATTGCTTTTTGTGATTAGGTCCTTTCAAATTCATCCAAATAGGGTTAAAGGACACTCTCATTTTTTCTAGCTATTATCACAATCATAACTGATCCGAACATTCACTTACATGACTTTACATGAGGAGAAATTTTCATTTCCCTTGAGAAATACCTAAGAATGAGGTTACTGGTTTATACAGCAAGTGTTTGTTTAACTCAGAGAACCTAAATCATTTTCCTAGGGATTGTTTTGCATCCTCGAAGCCACCATGAAAGCCGTGGATGACTCTTGCCGGCTGCATGTTACTTTCTCCCGTTATTGCTATGGTCCATGTTTTATTTTAACCATTTCCACGTGTTTGTAGTGGTGAGTGACTGCTACACATAACTACTTGCTAATGATGCTGAGCTTTCCAGGTGCTTCTGGGCCTCTGACATCCTTGGCCAAATGTTGTGTTCAAGTCACTTTTAAATGAGTTGGTGCCTGCTTTTCACCAGTGAGTTATTTTTCAATGTCCTCTTTAACATGGGCTTTGAATTTTTTTTATGAGGTTCTGTGGCGTTCTAGTGTTAGTCTTGGTCCTGCTGGTGGTTGGTTGATTTTCATAAAACTTAGGATTTATAGCTCTCAAGATATTTGCCTATTATTCTATCGTCCCCTTTTCCCCCTTTACCCCCTTCTTTCTCATTTCCTTAGACAAACATAGTATAAAATATATAATATTCTTTCTTTTTTTGAGACAGGTTCTCAAGCAAGCCTGGAACTTACTACATAAGTGAGGATGCTATTGATTTCCTGTCCTCCTTCTACCACTCCATGCCTGGTACTCTTTCTCTTACAATGCTGGTTCCTGTACACCAGTTCCTATGTTCCTATGGCTCTGTTCTCTTAACTTAGTAACTTTTTTTCTTCTGCTACATTTGGAAAAGAGTCAATTGGTTATCTTTAAGAGCACTTATATGTTCCTATTTAGGGTAAAAGCTGTCATACACATCATATTATTTCACATTTCAGATTTTATTTTCAAACTCTCAGATTTTTTTATCTTTCCAGTTACTGTAAATTGTCTCATTCTTTCTATACTGTCTCACTATTTCTCTTCCTTTTCTTTTAAACATCCCTTTCTGTCTTTTCTAACAAAATTCCTGCACAAAAAGTGCTAAATTTTACTGCTACTTCATCTCATCTATAACAATTTTGTTTGGATGAAGGCATTGTAAATATTACACTGGTAAATGCTTGCATTTTGCTATATTCTTTAATATGTGTTGGGCTGTGTTTTCACAATTAAATTGTGGGTGAAACAACTTAATCTGATGGAGTCCATTACTGAAGGTTGGTTTTGTTTGTTTTGGAGTGAATCTAGATTAGAATGGATCTAGAGTGAGCTCTGCTATAGAAATAATTGTAACTATGCTGGTATTGCTATCCTTCTGGGCTGATGTCCCTGGGGAGCAGTGGCAACTGAATGCTGGCTTGGTGGAGATAGAACATTTCCCAACTATGTAGGATAGAAACTGTCCAATAAAGGCATATAGTTGATTTACCTAGCTTTGTGGATATTGTACCTATGTATTCACAGCTTCAAAGATTCAAGGTGCACACAGCTTTCCAAAGCTAGTTCAAAGAGTAGCTCCTTTGCCTACAGACCTTGCTTACAGCTTTCTCAATTCTAATCACCATCTCAACTCAGCAAGGTTACTAAGAATCACCTGAGAACATCTTCTCTATATGGCAATCTAGAATATCTTTCCAGAAAAGGTGTCAAGGAAATCACAGAGCCCATTCAATTATGCCTAGCCCCCTGCCCTCTGCCTTGGCTTACAGTAATCTGAGGGCCATCATTCAATGTATAAAACATTTAGATTCACACATTGTGTCAATATTCTCCTAGTAACAAGAGGAAGGCAAGTTCACTCCCTGTTATTCCATCACAAGAAAAAGGAAACTCAGGGAGAGTCATTTCATATTTCTCTCTTTTTTTTTTTTTTTGGTTTTTCGAGACAGGGTTTCTCTGTATAGCTTTGCGCCTTTCCTGGAACTCACTTGGTATCCCAGACTGGCCTCGAACTCACAGAGATCCGCCTGGCTCTGCCTCCCGAGTGCTGGGATTAAAGGCGTGCGCCACCACCGCCCGGCCATATTTCTCTTAAAAGCAAACATACATAGTAGTTCACCCCTGCCATCCCTGCACTCAAGAGTCAGAGACTGAAAGATGGAGAGTTCTCCAAAATCTAAAACACAAAAGCTAAACAGAAAAGCTCATGATGTTGCTGTCTCTGATGCCCTATTCCAATCAACACTGGTTTTGATTACTGCAACACTGCAGTGTTTAAACCACTAAGCTTCAACCATCCAACTTTTTCTATTTTTTTTTCCTATTTTGATGCCGTTGAGATTCCATATGAATTTTATACTAGACTATGTTTTCATTTTTACACAAGCCATCGTGGTTTTTTTTGACAAGAACCGTCCATTACACAAAGACAACCTGGGTAGTACTGGCATCCTAATATCAACTCTACAATCCATGACCACTCAAAATGTCTTTAATTTTGGCAATTTTTTGAAGTCTGCATTAATACAAATCTTACCATATTGGTTACGTTTAGGTCTAAGCAATCCATTCTTCTAAATGCTATTATAACTGCAACTATGTTTGGTTTCTTTTGCAGCCTGCTCAATGTTAATTCATAAAAGATGGATGATCTATGGGGATGTTAATTTTTTGTCCTGCAAGTTGGCTAAACCCATTCATTACTTCTAAGTGGTACCCTACACAAGTATCCTATGAGACAGAGACAGGTTTTATTTCTTCCTGTCCAATGTAGTGTAAATCTTTACCTTGCACAGACACCTTGATAACCATAGTATATCAACAGAGTTTGGCCATTCTAATACACTAGAATGCACAGAGAAAGCATTCAGCATTGCCCCATTGCTTAGGAATGTAGCTCTGGGCATTTTATGAGGCCTTAATTATGCTGAGATAGTTTCTTTGTTATCTAACTTTCCTCTGAGTATTTTTATAATGAAAGAGTATCAAAATTTATCCAAGATTTTTCCTTATCAATTGAGAGGGGTATTTAAGACTGAAGTGATCAATTTTTATGTGCAAAATATACTGCTCCCTCCTGATCTTTCATGTCTAATTTAAGAAATATTTCTCATGTTTGAAGGGTAAATATTTCCATTGTCGAAAACATCTAAAGTTGTGTTTCTTTGATTTCCTGCTAGTGTCATGTGTACAGAATGATGAGAGGATCTAATTACCCTTCTGTTTCCTACGATGCTTCTACTGCATTGTCTGTCACTATCACATACTGTGACCACATGCTGGAGAGGTGCTACTACAATATTTACTGTGATACGGGGATCTATGCTTCAATTAAAACATGAGTTTCAGTTTTATAATTATCTTGGTTATTTTCACTTCCTTATTCAACTACAAAATTTAAAATATAGATGAGTAAATTCCATGACAATAATTTTAGATGTTTAAATGAAAACTTTCTAAAATGGGCAGTTTACCATTGACTGAAATAATTTCTTGATGAGTTTCCCTTCCAGAAAGATGATCTACATCACCATTAATTAGGTTTTAATTGTTGCTGAAAGCTTATTTTATACCTTACACCACAGAGGACATAAAAAATACTTCACTGTGAGATGAGGGTAGAGTTCAGTGGGAGAGTGGGCCTCAAACAATTCACAGCACCAGAAAGATCATTTTAATTGTAGAATTTCATGCAATTTTATCAAAATCGGTTAATATTGCATGCATGAAGGAAATGATCTTGTAACCATTGCATAGCTAAAGAAGCTGATTTTTGCCAAGTATCCTAAAGATACCCTTGTGTGTTGTCTTAATTAAAACCCTCTCCCTCTATAAACCACTATCCTTTTATGATAATCATCTTCCTTCTCTTTATAGCTTCACAACCTTATTATATAGTTATATGTATAAATAGCTTAGTTTTACTAATTATTTTTGATATGTCTTTTCATCTCAAACTACAGACTTTACTTTTTTTTCCACATGTGGCTTATTTTGAGAAAACTGAGTCATTTAGACCACAGAAATTCCAGCAGCATAAATTTTGGTGATTGAACTCTCATGGTATAATTTAACATTTGGGTTATGCAGGCATTCATGTTATTCATTCGCTCAGTTGTATAAGGTTTGAGATAGTATTGTGCCCATCTGACTGTGAACTTGTTTCTCTTTGTTAAGGTGAAAGTCTTGTTAAGATCTACTAATTCTTTTGAGAACGTCAAGTATTATTCTAGGACTCCATCACTCTATCATTACGAGATAACGTATTTCATTAAGAGAAAGCTAACCCCACCTGATGCAATCTTTTGTTACCAGAGATTGACAAAAGTATTGGATGTTTCTCTTTGTCAGTTTTCAGTTAAGGACTTAGTTATACTCTTCCCTACAATCCTCTCTAAACACATCTATATCTGAGTTTAAGATATATTTGGATTAAGATTTCTCAAATCATTGTTTTCTGAAAATTCTTCAGGGAGAAAGACTAGGAAGAATATTTCCTGATTTCGTGCATATTAACTATTCTAGGAAGACTATTTCCTGATTTCTTGCATATTAACTATTTGTAGTTGCTATAGACAAAGACTAGTTTTTACTTTTCTCCTTAAGGAAAAACACGGTGTTTAAAAGTATCACGGTGCCGGGCGGTGGTGGCGCACGCCTTTAATCCCAGCACTCGGGAGGCAGAGCCAGGCGGATCTCTGTGAGTTCGAGGCCAGCCTGGTCTCCAAAGCGAGTTCCAGGAAAGGCGCAAAGCTACACAGAGAAACCCTGTCTCGAAAAACCAAAAAAAAAAAAAAAAAAAAAAAAAAAAAAAAAAAAAAAAAAGTATCACGGCAATCTGATTCTCCCTCACTTGTCAATTTTTCCACATTTTATGGGTATCCAAAGTATTTTCTTTAAATTTCATAAGGTTCCTAGAAATATGTATCAGTATTTGTTATTTGGTGTTAATTTTTCACAGACATTCAATATGTCCTTTGAAGATGTATTATTGGTATATAAAATGAATAAAAAAAGATAAAAAAAAAGGAAAAAAAAGATGTATTTTCCAATTTTGTCTTTTAAACATTTTATGACAATTTGAGTTGATGATTCTAATTGACTTTGTTTTCCTTATTGGAAACTATATATTCCCAGCAATTTAGATATTGTAAATGTGACTTGCTCATTCTCATCTTTTCTTCTTTCTAGTCATTAGATTTTTGGTCTTTATATTGCTCCTTCCTCTTCTTGCACTTTTATGACCTTATTTATTGATTTTATCATTTATTTTTTCTAACTCCATCTAAAAAAATTCTCTCCTTTATTTGTGATCCCTTTCTAATTTTTCTAATCTTTCTCCAGAGTTAGAACTGCTAAACTCTGATTCAAATAGCTTTTACTTTCTTCAATCTTTTCTAAATTCTTTAGCTCATTTAAACATGTTTCTGATGTGATTTTTCTTCCCATTCTCATTTTTTACTATACTACATAAAATTAATATCCTTTGCCTTTATGTGATAAGAGTTTCCTTAAATTTCAGAAATTTTTTTTATATAACCTTTGACCTTTCTCTTCAGCTTCTCAGATTTTGCCTTGCTGTTTTATTGTTCCTGCAGTATGGATCTTCTGTGTCATCCAAATATCCATAGGTTTAATGCTCTGTCACCAGTCTTTGGCACTATAGGGAAGTGATGAAATCTTTAGTACTTGGTATCCAGTGACAAGAAGTTAGGACAACTGGGGGACATGTCTTTGAACAGGCTATGGTACCATGACCCTACCTATATATCTTTATCTTAGCTTCCTCTCTTCCCCATGAGGTAAGAATCTCCTCTGCATGTAATTCTCACTGCTGTGTGCAGCCCTGCACAAAGGCAATGGGGCCAAATGACTGTAGAATAAAATACCTAAAACCATCGGCAACAATAAAAAAACAAACACAAAAACTGTTTTTCTTTATAACTTGTTTAAACATGGGTTATTTGTCACAGTAGCACAAAACTACTGCACATGTAGTTGTTTTAAAAATGTGATAAACTAATTTCTTAGTTGGCTGTCTTTTACAGTTTATTTGGATTTTTCTCTTCATTACTTTTGTCTTTTCGTTGTTCAGTGTAGATTCTATTCATAGAAGTTTCTCCATAGTGTGGACCCCTATTCTGCAGGGGAAGTGTGGTTAATTTCTTATGGGGTCTCGATAACTCTACCCCTATCTCACCTTACCACAGCACCCTTGGACTCATCCATTGTAGTGCACTGGTGCTTCTTCCTTTAACTGATATTCTCCAGTTGACCTTCGTGGGTTTTCCTCTGAAGGTGTGCTGATTCAATTCCTCAAAGGTTCACTTGTTTCCTATGGCCTGCTCCAGGTATTGATCCACATCCTGTTCTGCAGCTGACTGGATGACTCCCAGGGCCCGATAAGGGGCCAATGGATATCTTTGTCAGCTAGTCATGTTTTAAATGTCCATTTGTTTTTGTTTTTATAGCTATTACTTTCTCTTCTACAGGTCTTTTATTGATGATATTAAAAATATAATATGCTCCCAATTGCAATATACTTATATTTGTTGTTTCCATTATAGCAATTTTAAAATGCTAATTAACAAAAACCATTTTAGTGCTAAGGAGACAGCTCCATGGTTAACGTACTTGCCCTTAAAGCACAAGGGTTGGAGTTCTGATCTCCAGGACTCACAAAATGCTTGATGGACACGGCAGTCTGACCTCAGTGCTGAAGAGACAGAGACAAGAGGTTGCTCAGAGCAAACTGGCCAGGAAAATGAGACAGAAGGTGACTCTGAGTCTGAGTGGGAAGAATGCCTTGGGGGAGTCAGGTGGTAGAGCAATGGAGGATGAGTCCCAACGTCAACCTCTCTAGCCCTCCATGTACATGCCCATTCACATGTGTGTACCCACCACATGCAAAGCTGAATATGCACACACATGCGCATCATACACACAAGGAAAAAAAAAGAAATCACATTTTAATACATCATTTTCTATAAGACAAAAATACAAACATGTGACCTCTCACTGTGACCACAGTACTGTGGGTGCCATGTACTTTGCTGACAAGGCTCATTCCTCTAATAGTTCAGTGACACCTTGTTTTGGAGGGGGTGGAAACTTCATGACACTGTCACATTTTTAACAATCCTACTCCTGGGAACTATACAAGACTTAAGCTGAGAATTTGAATAAACACGTACTGATGTCATTCAAATTAGACTTTCTAAATTACTATATTTCTTTCAAAATATTTCAATTTATGTGCAGCTCTTTAAAAAAGGATAGTGTTGTATATCCTACAACCTGTTATCCTACCCTTCTGCAGACTTAAGTTGATTTTAGTAGAAACAAAAAACTATGCCCAAAAGAAAAAAAATCAGTTTTAGCTAAGCCATTTAGATTCTCACATGTTAAATGATGAAAGACATTTCCATTTAAAGATAACTTAGACTCAGGGCTGTGAAGGGCCCCATTTTGATGACTATGCCATAGAAACTAGTTTGGTAAGAAGACACAGAGATGCAGAAACTAGGCACTATGAGGTAGTTTTAAGTCAAAAGGAATGGTCTTCATTACTGACTCTCCTGTCTTATTTCTAGGCCACCTAAAGTCAGACTACATTCCTTCCTGTCCTTGGAAACTAAAGGGAGTTTCATCTAAATCCTCATAGCCAGTGTTTACCTGGAATACATCTTTGCAAGTTATCAAGTGAACATAAACAATGCTTAAAAAGTCTAAACAGTGGTTTCTCAAGGTTACTCTGTACCACGGTAGGACAAGGCATTGAAATCAACACTAAAAAGATACACACACATACCTTTCAAACATTTCTCCCTTTCATCTTTTCCTTCCTTCCTCCCTCCCCCATCCTTTCTTCCTCTCTACCCCTCTCTCTTTCTCCCTTCTTCTTTCTCCATATCCCCCTTTCTCCCCTCCCCAACTTTTGGGTGATATACTGGTTCTGTATTACTTATAAAGCTTCCAAAATAAAAATGGTCAAAATGTATTCCGCATTCTGACAATCAGCATTTGATTCACAATGGAGCCTATATCTTTACATCTAAATACTAAACTAGTTCTCTCTCTCTCTCTCCTTCAAAATTTTATTGATTTATCCATCAATCATTTACTTACTACACACACACACACACACACACACACACACACACACACACACACACACACACATATATATGTACTTATGGATGGATGTGTTTATGTACGCATGCTGGCATACATATAAGCACACGTGTGTGTGTGTGTGTGTGTGTGTGTGTGTATGTGTGTGTGTGTGTGTGTGTGTGTGTGTGTGTGTGTGTGTGTGTGCGTAAGTCTGAGGATGACGTAGAAGTCTTCCTTGGTTATTCTCTACCTTATTCACAGGAAAACATTTTACTGTTTTAATAACAGCTACTGCTAAGCTAGCAATTAATAATGATGTGGATATTAAAAGCATATGCTAACTTAAGTTTTCATTTTAAAAACTGAACCTTCCAAGGTCATTCATTGACTTGTAGGTGTTCAGGTGCAGGTGGATTTGGTAAGTGGCCCTCACTATAGGGTAGGCCATGGGGGGGGCAAAAATGAGACTGTTTTCACAGAATGAAGTCATATAAAGGATTAAGAGTCCTCAAGGACTTGAGCCTGTGCTGTCACAGGAGCTAAAACAGTTCTACAGACTTAAGGGAGTTGAAGCCAGATAACAGAGGATGAACAGTAAGTGAGGGACTTATTCACTGAGGCAGTCTCTCAATTGAGTCCAGAGCTCACCCATATGGCTAGTCTAGCCAGCCAGGTTGCTCCTGAATTTCCCTGCCTCTGCCTCCCCAGCACTTCATTCACAAGCAGGCTGACACACCCATCTTGCATTTATGCAAGGTCTGGGGATGCAAATTTTGTTCCTCATGCATGTGTGAGAGCACGGAGCCATCTCCCTAGCCCCTCAGATCTTTGAGAAGAGCTTTCTGGTTTTATTGGCATGTAGTTTCCATTGCTGCAGCAAGCCAAATAGATCTAATACTTTTGACCATTTGTTATTTTTCTGTCATCTTTGCTGTGGGTTTCGACACTTAGATCTATATTTACTCTAAGGGACTCTTAGACAGTAGTTCATAAAGAATTTGAACATTTTTAAAGGAAGCTAATTAAGATTTGAATAACTACAGTCTTTTCCATCAAAGGAAAAATAAAAATAGCATATACTTGCTCTGGAATCACAAAGTAAGTTTAACAAAACATGTTGAATAACATTGATATGAAAATGAATGGTATTGTTTTAGCTTGCATATAAAGAACAGAGACAACTGAAAGTAGCAGTGATTGATTGCTTAAGAGAAAAATTGAGCAACTACATGTATAGAAGGAAAACTAAACATAAAACACCCAACCAAGATACAATTCAAATATATTTTATTATATAGACACTGAAAGTGATTTTCTTTTCTTAAAACATGAAACTGGCTTCAGTTACATAAATTCAAGGTTTGCTTCTGTCAGACTCACATATATGATAAAGTATGTATCATACATATACGATAAAGTAAAAAGTCACAAGATTTATTCATGGTAAGCAATACTTCAAACAGAAATAATCAATGGCTAAGGAGATGAAGTATTGGTTGTGTAATTTCCTGGCTTCTTCTGACAGTTTTCCTTCTTAGAAGAGAGGAAATGTCACATTGGAGGAAAATGGAAAGATGGAAGTGTGAGTAAGAGTGGAGGCTGGAGATGAGCTCAGCACTACAGCACTCACCTGGCAGACCTAGGATCCTGAATTTGATGCCCCAAATGAAAAACAAGCGAGAACAGGAAACAACATGCACTTCTATAGGGTAGAGTAAAGAATCTAGAATGAAGTGGAAAACTCATGGGTATGGACAGCAGATCAATACTGGGAATTCTTATCAAGGAACACAAAATTTTACCTCTACCAAAAATCATCAGTAGTAAAAACAGTGTCCTTTCAGGTAGAAGAAGGGAATACTGTATATTAATTATGTGATAAAACTTAAGTGAGAAAATGGCAAGAAAAGTATGAGATACTTTTATTTATAAATGAAAATAATCTTGTTAGTAGAATAAAATGTCCCACAGAAGCACTGAAGAGAGTGCATTAAAGTTTCTTATAGACCCTGTCACAGGAGTCAAAGGATGAGTACAACTTGGAGGAGAGGAAAGGACAGGAGGAGGACTCTACGAAAAATGAAGAGAACTTCATGTAAAAGGAAGAGGTCTATATAAAATGGAGAGAACCCTATATAAAAAGAAAACAACTCCACATAAAACAAAGAAGTCAATAAGATATATGATGTATGACTTGCTTACCAGCTGTCTACAGCAAGAGGAAGGAGAATAGATGAATCTGGAAAGCAACAACCAAATTCTGGCAGATATGAACTTCATTCTGGTACTGAGCAGTAATTCCTAGATACATGGATTGGACGGGCCATTTGCAGGGTCATAGATTAAGGTTATCAACATTTCATTTTCCCAAGTAATGACATTTAAAAAACAATATTCACAGCTTGAAGATCTACCATTTGCTATCATTCTGTTATAAAGAAATGCCACTTTACATTAGCAAGGAAGGACATGATCATTATATATAATTCTGACTACAGAAAATCTACAGGATAAAACTATATTGAGCCAGAGGGAAAATAATGAATGTCTAATTTTTAACTTGTGGCAGCATTCCAGCTCTAGAATACTCACTTGTAAGTCCATATTACATCACTGTTATCAATAGAGGCTTACTATTCACAGTCTTTTGATTCAATTTAGGATATTTGAGGGATACTTAAGAGTTCTCCCAGTCATTTCTCTTGCCTTTCACCTACTGATGAAAAAGGTATAAGAAAAAGTCCAGATATCTGGCCATGGAAAATTCTGGAAAGACTGCTATGCAAGGGAATGTTTTTGTCCAAAATACAGTAGTTAAAATACTATCTGGGAATAATTCTTTAGAACATCAAATAGTCAAATATGTTCACTTAAGACCCTGTAACGTGCCGGGCGGTGGTGGCGCACGCCTTTAATCCCAGCACTCGGGAGGCAGAGCCAGGCGGATTGCTGTGAGTTCAAGGCCAGCCTGGGCTACCAAGTGAGTTCCAGGAAAGGCGCAAAGCTACACAGAGAAACCCTGTCTCGAAAAACCAAAAAAAAAAAAAAAAAAAAAAAAAAGACCCTGTAACGTGAGCCTTTTTAAAATAAAATCACAGATTCATTTTAATAATGACAAACAGTTTCAAAAGGATTGGGGAAGGGGAAAGATCCTAGAAACCATACCAGGGCTCAGTGCTTAAGCTCACAGAACATACACTGGGTGATATGTTAGGCAGTTGTCCCAGTACATATATGATTAGGAAGAAATTTGAGTTCTCACATATCTGCTTATATGTATTTGTTAGTCTGATGCTGCTCCTTCAGCTGATCAAACTTATCCCCAATTTTAGTGATTGGCAATAGTCTATTTACAGGCATACTACGCAGCAGGTTTTCTGAAGATACACTGCCTGACATGTTCAGGACCTATCTTTAGGGAGTTCATTACACAATATACCCACAAACCCTGTGATCTATGATCTACAATGGAGTCTTGCCTGCAAGATATGCAAGATCAATGGTGTCACAAGGCTTGTGGAGGTAACCAACCAATATCTGACTTTACTTCAGGCTCACTCCGTGAGATGGAACCTATATCTGAGCCTTATAACTTTTACTTTCCTAATTTTACTGATGCTCTGGCTCTTTGATAACTTATGTAAAATGTGTGGCTACATTTTAATAACAACATAAAGCCCATCACATAGCATTACTATATTACTAACTTTATTCCTTTACTTTATCTTCAATTAGCATTTCTAATTTCTGTAAACTTTGAACAAAGGGTACACATGAAAACAGAAAAATACTCAATATTTTGCAAGGTGTGAGAAAACATTTACATTAGTTTTCAATTAATATTTATTGAAATTTTAAAATAAAATTACCATGTTACAAAAAACATGAAAGCATAATTACCAGCTTTCTTGCTCCTCAGGAAAATATACTCAACAAAACCAAAAGAATTAAGGAAGCAAGAAAAAAATGCACCGATAAACATTAGTCCCCTTAGAATCTACATGTACATCTCCACTTTTAGCTACCAAAACATCATTCCCACCATCTTAGCAGGTTTTCAAACAGATTGATAAAGTATTTGCAGTACTGTTTGGAGAACTAGGTTTCAAAGCAGTATTTTCAAAAATTATCATTTCTTACCAAATTACTGTAAATATCAAGTAGAAGGAAAACAATTTAAAGATCAGGTATTTTTTCAAATGTTTACATTGAGTGACATTAATAACAAAACAAGTGAGTAATGACATAAGAAAATCCATCTGAGAGGAAAGGTGATTAAAGTTTTGAAAGTGTGTTTGAGGTATCAATGAGGTACCTGGTCAGAGATATCTAATATCTAAAATCTAATGGGGTATCTGGCTCAAAGTCTGTCTAATTCATAAGACAGGGTTGGGCTGCCCTGGTAAGTGAACAGAAGCAAGAGACACTTACTTCAAAATTACATGAAGATGAGAAAGAGACTCTAAGAGCAGACAGGAGTAAGCCCAGGAACATACCTGCTTCTGATCCCACTAGAAAGGTATGTGGTCATCCAGCCATTTGGCCTCACTATACTCTATGTTGTTTGTATATGCTCTAAATTATAGGTCTTTCCCTGTAGACTGTAAGCTCCTTGAGGGAAGCATCTGGTCCTTCCATCACAGTACTCAGGACAGGTGCATCAGTGCATCCATGGGACACACACTGTCCAATGGATCACACACATCTGAAACAATGTACTTAGACAAGCACAATCCGAGGTCAAGGTGAAGTTTTCAAGGTTCTAAGAGCATGAACTTCATTAAGGGGCAGCTTTTAGTTAGTGAGATGCTCAGAGTCTAGATCCCTGCAACATTTCCTACTTCACTTTGTGGGTGGAAGTAATGACAGAAAGAATGACTTTCCCACTCTCCTCACAACTGTGACAGCTTGCCAGTCACTCAAGGTGAAGACAAAGATGTTTCAGCTCCCTCTGGGTACTTTCTATTCCACACTGCTTCAGCCAAAAGACATTGTTGTTTTTCTGTTCTCCTAAGCTACCACTTTGTTTGGAAACTTTAAATGCATTATGCAATTTAATTCTCATCCAAATACTCCATCTTACAGTAACTCAGCAATTCCCAAAGGCCATAAACAGTAGAAATAGGAGCCCAAGGGATGACATTGACTATCACCATTTTGCCTCATAGAAACACTGTGCAGAAGCAGAGCAACAATGTCAGAACAAACAGGAAAATGCCCCTGCTTCTCCAGTAAGCTGAAGTGGAAGCTACAAGCACTAAATCCAAAGGCCACTAAAAGGGTGTAAAGAACCCCTTTTACTTGCAGGGCCATCTTAATACTGATCTTCCCTTTCTGAAGCGCAGTAACAGTCATAAACTGAAATGCTTAAGTGAAATAAAGCTTTGTTTAACTATAATTTTCAAAGCTCCTCACCTACTACAGGTATACAAATTAAATCTTCACCATTCACTACTTGACTTGAGCTGCTGTTGACGAGGAGACAACAGCTTCATCAAATGCCCATTAGTATTTCTCAATGTTTTTACTGACTTCCTGGTTACAGCTTCTTACATTGAAAACATCATATGGATAAGAAAAGTCATTCGAAGAATCATGACTCTCAGAACAGCAGGGAATGTTAAGAGACCAATGCTTAATAAATGCTGTCCCACTGGAAGGATGTACAGTGTCACTAATAAGACTGAGATAGAAGAGTCACTACTGTCCATTCTAAGACCTTTCAAAGTTCCTCATTTGGAATTCTGTCATTGGCACTGACTTTGCAAAGTGGCACTTTAAAATGAGTAAAGAGAAAGCATACACACAAAGTCTCATGAGAATCTGCAGCTATGGTATCTTTAAATTCTTTTGGCAATATATATCTTTTTAAATGCACAAGCTATGCCATGATTAACAGGTACATTTCATGAAAGTAAAATATGTAGAATATATAGAGAAATCATACCTTCTATCAATAGCTCTTGTCCATGACTGCCCAGAAGTGTACGAGATAGGAATGGGGCAAAGTCTACAAAAATTTCACGAAGAAGAGGAGCAACTTTTTCTAAAGCTCTTTCAAGTTTTGCAGTGATGCTGTTGAAATTAAGACATAAAGACTAGTAAATATAGTTCAATATAAATGCCAAATAAACTTTAGTTCTAAATTAAAATATGTACAAGTCACAGTAAAAGTCCAGTTCGAGCCCATGGAAAATAGGAAGCTTCATATGGAAATCTGGGAGGGACACAGTGTTGCAGAGTCTGGTGTCTACTCTGTAGACTGAAGTAGAATGAGAACAACTACATTATGAAAAAGAGCCCGAGTCCTGCACCCAAAGGGGCCAAAGGCACTGCCCAGATCTAGGAATGTCAGGAAAAAAATGAGTTCTTCTATATCTCCACACATCATCAGCGACAATGGCTTTCAGGCCTACTGTGTGTTCACTATAGCAGTTACAAAGAATTTAAACTCCTGTTAGCAAAAAGCATTTCCTGTAAAGCCGGACAACTAAAGAGGTAACTGGAAGTCAGATGACTTGCTTTGTCAGAGTAAAATAATATTTGTATTGCTCAGGATTGCATTTTAAGTAGTTGCCTTGTAGGTATATGTTATAAGTAAAAGAAAAAATGGGGGAGGAAAATATTTTTACATAGGCAGGTTAATATTTTGGCCATAGATTTATGTCTCATAGAAGTAAGTGGTGAGAAAGACTGCTTAAATGGGAATACTGGCTCTGCTACAGAATAAGTCATGTGATGTTATGAACATCAGCTTTGCCTGCTTGAAGAACGATGATCCTAACATTTGCCCAGTGGAGATTAATCATCTAAGCCACAAAATCTGAGCAGAAAAGCATCCAGTACATAGTGAGATGTCAGTAATGTTAATCTTGTCATATTTTGAATAAAACCCACTCATATGTATTATTGTGAAATATGACTGATACACTGAACAACAACAACAAAATCAATATAAGGTTAGATGAGTTCATTGCTCACACAGAAGATATGGAGTAAGGCATTAACAGTGACGCATCTATTTCAAACCAGCCCTGTAGCTGTGGGGTGAGGCAGAATCACAGCAGAGCCTGCTGACACAGACTGCCCAGCCACCCATATAGTGCTGTAAATGAGCATATAGAGCTGTAAATGAGAGTGTACATGCAAGTCTCAGGTGATGCTGATGCCAATCAGGGACCACTCTGACACTGACTGCTCTAGAGAGAAGCTGATGCTAAGAAATGCTAACACAAAAGCTGGAGAGTTAGGACTACCTAAAGGCTCAGAATTCTCACCATCACAATAGATTT
This sequence comes from Peromyscus californicus insignis, assembly GCF_007827085.1. NCBI lineage: Eukaryota > Metazoa > Chordata > Mammalia > Rodentia > Cricetidae > Peromyscus > Peromyscus californicus. The sequence goes on from NW_026294617.1 coordinate 35,474,982, forward strand.
TCTCTTGACTTTTTATAACTATAAATAGAGCTTTTTTTTTTCATCTTCTATTTCATCAAATCCTTTTCATCAGCAAAATCATGTCCATAGCTTCCAGATAAAGTAATTCCATCTACTATGAAAGCATAAGTAGGGATTACAACTATAGAAATGAGATAGATCCAGATAATTATTAATATTTTCTAAAGCTGGTTTCTGAAAGAAGCACTGATATTTATTTATGAGTGAGTGAGCACACAGAAATATGAAAATTCAAGATTCTGGAGGTTTATATCCATCATCAAATCATATTGCTAGATTTCCTCACCATATAACACATAACATTCTAAGTGGAAAAGTATTTGTATTCCTTTCTACATTGAAGAAACTGACAGGTTACTGTTGATGTTGATATTTACACATTACTCCAAGTGTGTTTTCAAAGGAGGGTAAAATATGTATTCATCCACATATAATTTATCAAAATAAGTGGAACAGAAATAAAATTCATATTTAGAGCCCCTTTATTTCTTGGCAAAGAAAGACTTGAATCCTTCCACACAAAAAGGCACATTATGCTGGGCCTGCACTTCTCTTCTAATGTTTCCTTTTCTTCCTGGAGAAAAGCACAGTATAAACTGTTGAAATACTATGGTGTACATGAGAAAACAACTGAAGCTATTTATCAACCATTTTAACAATAATTTTGTTACTGTTAAAGAGAAGACAATAAAACCTTCAAATGAGGTAATGATGCTTCAGATGTGAAATCTAATAATAAAACAATGTGGCCTGCAGTACAAGTACTTAATAATGTTGTTGTTTTTTAAAAACCACAATTAGGTACTTTCTTTTCTTTTCTTTTTTCTTTTTCTTTTGATATAGGGTCTCACTATGTACCTCTGGCTGTCCTGGAACTCAGCCTGTAGACCAGGCTGGCCTTGAACTCACAGAGAGCTGTTTGCCTTTATCTCCAAAGTGCTGGGATCAAAGGTGTGTGTCACTATACCAACCTGGTACTTCCTTTTACATGCATGTTAAAAGTCTTAGCAAATTCTAAGGATTTCATATAAATATAACACAATTAAGCTGTGGGAGAAAGCAGTGTCTAAAAACCTGTGGCTACAGTACTTATTAAATGTTTCTGAACAAAGATTTGACCTCAAGCTATATCCAAGGTCATGGTGGTTGTAAGAAGAATGTCAGGAGAATGGGGAAGATTTATGAAAAAGTGCATAGAAACATGCTATGTTTTCTATTCCTAGAAAACTTGTAATTACCCACACTCATTTTGGACATTATACATATTATTAAATTCCATTATTATAATTGTGCTACTTCATAAAATTATAGTCTTGATTTACTCTCAATGTCAATTCTTTTGTAGTATTGATTTCATAAAGAAAAATTAATAATTTTGTTTTGTAAAATTCTTAAATATTCATTTCTTAAAATAAAAGAGGAATGAGCAATTATAACAACAGAATCCAAAGCTAACGTAAGTAACTGTATTATGTAAAGTACCTAGAAGATACAGCAGATAGAAAATAATTTAATTAAGGAATTCCATGGTAGAAACACTTAACCAATTAAATGTTCCTATATGAATTAGGGAATGTAGACATAGGTAAATGAAATGGTTTGTTTAAGAAAATACATAGAAAGAGAGTATTATGGTAGAAAAGCCATCCAAGGTTGTTTAATCAGCTACATGTTATGACTAGGAACTGACAAGCCCTGCCTTTAAACATTTTATCAGGCTTTCATTCAATTACTGCTGTGAAACATGAGTAAGCATACTAAAGAGCTGATGGGTAAACAGATCAGAAATTTCAGAATCAGTAACATACAGTCAAACAGTTTTTAAGCTGTAAGTTTCTAGGGTTGCTACCACTAAGCAAAACAACATGCTGTAAAAAAGAAATGTGTGCTTATTTTATTTTTCCACAATCTTATAAAATAGAAAGCTGACATTTCTCCTAATTTCTTCCAAACAGAATAATATATATTTTAAGAGCACAATGTACACATTAAGAAAGTAGATAGAATTACACAAGATTAAGAAATTTGAGGCCAAACAGAATTCTTCCATATAAGAAGTTTATTACTTTATAATATAAACTAAATTCTAAGTAAATATTTTTCATGTTTTAAGAAATATGGTGCCTGTTAGAGATGTATTTAAATAATTATAAAAGCTTTTGGAGTACATTTTTGGAAATTGTTAATTGGATGTTTGGTAGATGGAAAGGAAATAACAGAACATGGAAATGCAGCAATTCGTCTTTTCAAGTCAACTAGTTGAACAAATATCATCAAACTTCCCTATAGTGAGACAAAAATATAAAGTCAAGAAAATAAACCATTAACTGAGACTCAAGCCCAGTAATATAAAGGGCCAGGATATTTGTGCTTTAAATCACTGATAGACAAATTATAATAAAACGTCCTAAAAATAAAGTTATTCCCAGACAGTAACATCGCAGGAGCTGTTTAAGTGACTCTTCTTCTGGCAGAGCTCTGAGCAGGGCTGTAGAGCGTCCCCAGAAGAGAGGCTGCTTCACCTAAGGCCAAACCCAATGCTGGTCAGTGAAAGGTAAAGAGACCGAGCCTTCATTTGACTGAAGATGTCACCTCTCTTGAAGCTACTGCAGTGCTGGCTCTTCCCCAAGCAGTGTCCTGAAATTGTTTCACTTTTCTTGCAGACTAATTCTCACTCTCCAAGCCTTTATAGGTGGTCTTATCCAGAACATTCCCCAGTAAGCAGACATCTGCCCTGCTTTGCTTATGAAGCTCCTTCCTGAGGTAGTAAATTTAGTATGCTTTTAGAATAGCATTCAGTTCATAGGTAATTTTGTAAAATGTAAGTTAAAAAATCAACAAATAACTTGACTACTTAAGGAGAACTATTGGACATCTATTTGTGATGGAGAAACCCAGAGTAGCACGCATAGGAAATAACTACGCAGGAAGCCACACAATAGACAGAATTCTATTCTGACACAAGAGCATATAAACTCTACCAGATAGCAACTAGCCTTGAACCTGAAATCAAAAACAAGAACTTCTCAACAGGAAAAAGATACAGGAACTTGCTTTGATGATGAAAGCTGAGGAAGAAGAAACATAAGGCACTATGTGAGTTGGTCATAACATTTCAGCTAACATTTGAAATTTCTGAAGTTGAAGTGATAGCATTATAACATGGGAGAGCAAAATTCTCAGAGTGGTAAACATAGCAGGATTCTAAAGTTACTTTCAAATGGTTTTCTATAAGCTTCACCAATAGATAAGACAAGACTGGATAGAATGTACAAGATGGGAAAAACTTCCTTTGCTTCTGTAAGCTGAGATGTCCCAATAACTGTAGCAAGAAGGCACAAAGCACAGCTTGGAGTCGTTCTCCATCTCCTCCATATGACAGGGTAACAGTCTCATGGAAGCTGTGGGAAAGCTGGCAATCCTTCCAATTCATGACACAAAAGAAAGCCTAAACATTGCTAGTGCCAGAACAGGAAAATTCTCTGCACCAGGAATGGGGTAAGAAAACATCTTGAGATCTCAATATTTCGAGATTCCATCACTGAGTAGTCAGAATCCATGTGAGATTCTCTATCTGCCCATGACTGAGAACTGAGTCTCAACAAGGACAACAAGAAGCCCAGGCCCCTGAACACTGGGCACGGAAGTACTCAGTGAAAGACTAGCAGTCTAAGACTGTAGAAGGGGTTCAGAGTACTGAGCCTCTCTGAAAGACAACACCCAAGCAGCCTACAAAGAGGGAAGAAGACTGAGAACATTTGACAAAAAAAGCACCCATTCAAGTAAAAAGTAAAGACTGAGAGGGTCAGAGAGTTACAGTTCACAGAGAATAACCAAAACAAAAAGAAAATTCTGCTAATCTCTAAACTAGGATGACTTGGTTTCTGACACTAAAAACCTGGCACAAGTAGAACAGGGCACATTTCAGGCATCAATGCTACTATGATGCCAACATCATATCCACAATTTCATTTTCAACCAAAATTACAATGTATTCAAAGGAGCAGAAAGAAACAAAACAGAGATAAGCTAATAGAACCAGGATCATAAGCAAATCTGATTCTAGAACTATCTAGGAATCTAAAGCAAGCATTATTTACTATCTGTAAGAATTAAGACATGACAAGACAGCCAACATGTATGAGCAAAGGAGCATTACAAAAGAAGCAAAAGTATGTAAATCTCAAACAATGGTAGAAATGAATAATATAATTAAAAGAGACAATATGCTTTCATTAGATGAATCAACAGAGTCAAGTAAACCAGGTGAAGAATCAGTGACTTTAAACACTTTCATGCTTCCCGTAGTACTGTTGACAAAAGCCATGTGAAACTAACCTAAGTGTCTGTCAATAGGTGAATTGCTGTGGGATGTTCTGTATGGCAAATGTGTTGCTGATTAGTCAATAAATAAAACACTGATTGGCCATTGGCTAGGCAGGAAGTGTAGGCAGGACAAGGAGGAGAATAAAGCTGGGAAGTGGAAGGCTGAGTCAGAGAGACACTGCCAGCCGCCATGATGAGAAACAGCATGTGAAGATACCGGTAAGCCACGAGCCATGTGGCAAGGTATAGATTAATGGAAATGGATTAATTTAAGCTGTAAGAACAGTTAGCAAGAAGCCTGCCATGGCCATACAGTTTGTAACCAATATAAATCTCTGTGTTTACTTGGTCGGGTCTGAGAGGCTGTGGGACTGGCAGGTGAGAGAGATTTGTCCTGACTGTGGGCCAGGCAGGAAAACTCAAGCAACAGTGAATGTATACGGAAGGGGTGGTATCTAGACCACATGTAGAATATGTACTATTCTGTCACTACCTGTCATCTGCAACAAACATGGATAGGCTTGCAAGACAATATGCAACATGAGATAAATCATGTACAGAACAAATACTGTATGATCTCACACATGAAGAATCTGAAGAACTCAGTCTTATTGAAATTGTGAACTGAATATGGTTACACAGGCTAGAGACAGGGGAAGAAGAGGGAGGATAGGAGACTTTGTTCAAGGGATACAGCATTACAATTAAAAAGTGTTAAGTTCTAATTACATAATATGGTGATTTTAGTTAATAATAAAGCAATACACACACCATATTTTTAACAGTTAAAAGATATGATTTTAAGTATTTTATCACATAGGAATTCAAGAGCTTTGAGACAGTAAGAACTAATTTCTTATGGTGTTGCTAAATAATGTGTCCAAAGATACCTGAACCACAGCCTCGGGAACCTACAGATAGGACATGTATCATGTCAAAAGTGTCTTTGCAAGTCAAATTAAGAATATGTACACTAAGACAGGGAGAGTTCCCTGTAGGTGTGCTCACCCTAAACACATGGACTATTGGACACCTCAGTGGTTCCAGAAGAAGCACCGAGAAGGAAGAAGACAGGACAGAGGAGTCAGAAGAGGAACAACAGCAGTCCAGAATGAGAAGCACCTGACACACTCTACTGGTTCTGAGTACAGCAAGCCACATGCAGGGAAAAGGGAAAAGGCTGAGTGCCAAGTACAGCCCAGACAGACAACAAGGAAAGCAACAGGTCCATAAGTCCTATCTGATAAGAGTTTAATTTGTTTACAGCCTCAGATAATCTGGAAGTAGATTCCAGTCTCCATAAGAATGTGGGCCAGCTATGAGGCCAGTCTGAGTAAGTTAGACTTGAAGCCTGTAGAACTGAGGGAATTAATAAACAGATGTTGTTACAGAGTACTAGATTTCTGCAAATTTGATGTGGCCACAACACAAAACTAAGGAAATGAAAGACACAGTAAAAGAAATAAATGATCATCAGTTAAGAACTTTCCCCAAACAGTAAAAGATACTAAAAGTACACACCCAAGAGACATAAAACACCTTGTAGAATTTTAATAGTAAATAACCCAAATTTGTCATAATAAAATATCACAATGAAGATAATAAAAAGTCTGAGGAAAGCAGAGACTAAAGGCTCACGTCACAGAACAAAGAATGGCATTCTCTTCAGAATAACCCTGCAAGTCTGAAGACATGAAAGAAAGTGTATTTCAAATCCATTTCCAAAACATAAAAATCAACAACTCTGTATTGGTCAGAAAATCATTAGGCAATGAAAGTAAAACTCGGGGCTTTTCCAAACAACAAATGTTGAGGAACTATCTGAAGCTAGCTTGAACTGTTTGAGCAAGTTCTTTCAGTCCAGAGAATGATTCCTGACAAAACCCTAGATTTGTGTAAATTAAGAGTGCTAGAAATAATAAATACAGGTAAACTGACTGTCTTAGACAAAACAATAGCAACATGTTGCTCCTTTTGATTTATCTATCTATTTTAATTTCATTTTATTTGCATGTTGGGGATTGAATCCCACAGCAGAATGCATGCTTGGTAAGTGCTATACCTCTTTGCAACAATTTAGTACTCCACCAAACTATTACAAATAAGATGCACGATGATCAAAGGTTACAAGAACAGGCCACTGTGAACTATTATAAGAAAATAATACTACACAACTGTGCTAGTTTAAAACTCCAACATAAAAACCTTAAGTATTTAAAACTGAAGGAAACAAATCAACAATGGAGAGAAACTGGGAGAAAGAAAAAGAAAACGCCATTAACCCAACACAAGTACTAGAAGGAAGAAAAAGAGAAATCCTAACTCAGAACACCATCAAAGACATGGAAGCTATTTTTAAAGGCACAATACAAAGTTCAAGACTGTTACAATAAAAACCACAAGATCTCAATGCATGATGGACAGCACTGATGAACATGAATAATTAATAGTCAGTAGTAGATACTAATAATGCTCCACAAGCCTACAGGATCAATACAGCCATAATGTAAATATCACCAATTTTGTTTGTTTTACGAAACAGATAAAACAAATTTTGTACCACTGTACCTAAGAGCAAATCTCAAAGCTGTTTATCTAAAAGTACACCAAATAGATCAGGAACCTAGCCATTAGTGGGGAAGATACGAGACTTTTAGGGGGTAAAGTAAGAGTACAGGACATTGGGGGTTGATAAAGATAACTTAGTTATTATAGATGTCATAAATCACAAAAGAAATGACTATTTGAGGCAATGAACTTCACAGAAATTAGAAAGTTCTTGCTCTTAACAGTCTATAGAATGAGGCAATGGAATGCCTGTAGCTGACAAAGGACATCTATGCAGAGTACACTAGTAACTCCTACATATTATAAGAAAAAATTCATTTTAAGACAAATGAAAAGAGTTCAATGACCCATAAACACAGGCAAAACCACTCAGCAGGTAGCAAAAAACCAACAAGATCTAATTATGCCACCATTATAAAATGTGACAACAGCAAGTACAGACAAATGTCAAGCACGGACTGTTTCATACATCGCCCCAGAAAGTGCAATGACAGCTACTTGGCAAAATGGCTCAGCATTTTCTCATAATCTTAAGCAATTACTTACTATCCTAACAGTGATTTTATTCTTAATTGTTTACTCAACAGAAATAAAAAAGAAATGTATTGGGAATCCCAAGACTTAGGATTTTCTAAATCATTATTTGTAACATGCCAAAATTGGAAAAACTCCAAGGTCTATCATTGAGTAAACAGATAAATTAATTGTGAGTCACAAAATGGAATAATACTTAGTACTAAATAGGAAAAGAACAGTCAAAAACAAAGAGATAAATGAATCAACAAATCAATAAGTCAAGTGAAAGAAGGACAAAAACCAGTACATATCATATGATCACATCCTTTTAAAACCCTTGAATGTAAAATCTAAAATGTAAAGCTGAAAAGCACCTAAGTGTTTACTGGGCACAGGTAAATTACATGTAGAAATGTGGACATTTCTGAAGTGATAAGTATATTTTTTTTCATCCTAATTTGCCATATGGTTTTACCACACTATAAACTACAAAAACTCATTAAAATGTGCATTCTGATCATTTTTATTGAGTTTCAGCAACATAAACAAATGATCTCAATGAAGTTGAAATGAAAATTAACTTGAGAAAAATATAGACACAAATTATTAAACTCCTTAAAACTGAATAAACTCAGAAAGATACTAAAATTTATGCAAAGCAAAATAAGAATCATTGCTAAGAACCATTAGTTTAAGAAAAACTAAAATTCTGAAAGGAGTATTTGATGTTCAGTGTGGAAATGAAAACCTGGAAAGAGAACTAAAGGTCCAGCACACTGCAGAACGGTCTCGGAAGACTCCATTCTATGGGAAAATGCACACTTATTTCACACAGCTGGTGTTTTAACTCTGATTCTAAAGTTCTAAGAGAGTACAGAGCAGGGAGAACTCTGACCCAAAGACCTCCCTCAAGGCCCTTACTGTCGTTATTAAACCTGAAGATAATTTTGTCAGCTGTGTAGAAGGTGTACAGATAGAGCAGAACTGAGGGTCAAACTCAAAACAAGAATATAAGGACATAACTGGTGACAGAAGTGGAGAATCATGGTACAAAGAAGTCTTCGAATGAGGGATGGCCATCTTCTTATCCCTGTTATTTGTCAAAAAGCCATTCCAGCTGGTTACAAAACTCAACAGAAAGAGTGGAGAAATGTAAGCAAATACTTATACAACACAAGAGGCAATCACACCAAAAAATGGTACCGTGAATTTCACCAAATATATATCGTCTATTGTTCCAAACAGGCCATACTGATAATGAAAATGACAAAAAAAAAGCCTGCAAAATGGCCAAGATGAGAGTGAACTGGCATTCTATTTTCAGCAACCGAGTCCATAAATTCTGACAAATGCACAGAAAATTCACTTGGCATAGTCTAGTCACAGTACACAGAAAGACTAGGCAGCAAGTCCACTATAATCTTTTATTTGCCTAACAGATATGCACAGTAGCACAGCACATACTCAGACAATAATAGATACCCATACTGTCATTTACATAAAAGCATTATTTGAAATAGATAAAAACTGGAAAATTATAAATGTTTATAAACTTCATAATGAGGGGCAGTACATTCTATGAGTCATCACTTACCACAATAAACAAAATAAATGTTGGCTATTTGAGGTCCAATGATACATATTACATAAAACTACAGAGACTTATTTTCAACGCTAATAGTTTAAAGTGCTATCACTCAGAGATGATCAATTTCTACTGTGCTATCTTTACACATTTGAACTATTATTGGAAATGATAATATGTGCTATACTACAGAGAATTAAAATCTCTGTAAGCATTTTTAATCAAGACCCTTCAAACTCCATTTGAAAATATAAGACTGACTTTAAGTAATTTCCCCAAGTACCATGGTTAGGCAAAACCAAATATATTAAGAGTATGTACCTAACTGACATTCCCAAGAATGTTTACCGTATGTGTACCTACCACCGAATATTTCACTGTGTCTTAAAAAGGGAGAGTAAAACTGGTAAAAGTAACGAATCACTATGCATACCTCATGTTCTCAGCTGAATCCTCTGGCATTGGGGCTACAGTTTGTACAGCTGGAAGATTTTTGCTGGTAGCACCATTCACAAAACTAGAAGAGGAGGAAGAGGAGGAGGACCCTGAATCCACAGCACCTGTTCCCAAAATAATAATTTTAGTTTTAAATATAAATTTATTTAGAAAAATAACTTTATTACTTCATTTCTATTTGATTTTCAAAGAACAACTCATCAGAATTTCTAACAAGAATTTGACAATTAAAATTTATTTGGTCATTAGTATACTAATAAATTCCATGATTTTAAGTAATGGATATTACATTAAAATCCAGTTAACTTATGTTAATCTAACAAAATTACATGCTACAAATGGGTATAAATGAAAGACATCAACAGATGAAAAAAATCTAGATTAAATATGGCTAATAAAATAATGCAAATTTAAATGTGAAAATTTTGTCCCCATATTTATTGCTATGTTGTAATTTTCTTAGACCTCATGATCTAAGGCATAATTTTCAGAGCACTGGGAGCATAATTTTGTCATTTTGCAGCATTAAATTCTGACTATGATAAAATGATTGCTTCAGAGGTCCTATCCTGAGTATAACAGTACCTGATTTTAAAATAATTAGTTCTCCTCAATGATATGAAAATGCCATTTTAGAGATTTTTCTATAATATGTCATGTGAGTACATCAAAGGAAGTGAGGGACATCTAGTGTTCCTAAGTATTATATCTTATGCTAATTCCAACAAAGTGAGCTGCTCACTGAATTTCCACTATAACAGCTGTACAGTGCCATGTGCCAATATCTAAACTGTATACTGTGCCCAGCATAAATGCTAGCTCACATTTATATCTCTCTATATATGATCAAGTATTAAGGAGGAAGTTTATTGCTTAGTTTTAATTTTTACTGTAATACATATTTTATACTATCAAAAAACTTATACTGTTATATATCACTAATTTTTAAAACAAAATTACAAGAAAACATAACTTGTCTTGTACAAAGACAAAAGGTGATTTAATCTTTTCATTTTACTGCAGTCATAAGAAAAAAAAGGACTTTATTTACTAGATATCACTAAGTACAGATTCTACTACACTGTTAAATTTTTAAAACGGAAAAAAATAAACTTACAAATTTTAAAGTGCCATTAATGCTGCTCAATGATTGAGACAAGTATATATGCTTAAGAGAGTGTTCTACTTACTACACCCATAAATGTGTGGCTCATGATATGTCAGACTCAGGTGGCATGATAAACAAGATAGATACAGAAAGCACAAAAAGGAGCTACAAAATCAATAGAAATGGGAAGAATCTAAGTAATGATAATAAATGGAAAAGTTCAAGGCTATACAGTTTGGAGAACAGAAGACTACTATAGTCAGGGAAGGAAAGTCAGGGATCATCTTGCGTTGTATAAATACCTAAAATGGAATCACAAAGATTTGGGTGAGGATTTATTTAGCTAATAATCAACAGGAACATTTCCGGAAATTTGAGAGAAAGAGAGAGAGACAGAGATAGAGACAGAGACAGACAGAGAGAGAGAGGAGAGAGATTGATTTTAGTCAGAATTTAAATTGGAATTTTTGATTACTAGAATCATAAAAATAGCCGGACAATGAATTGGATACAGTTATAACCTAAGAATATAAATTAATTCAGTGTGAGGCAATGGTCCGTATTCATATGCTCTGTTTACAAAGTTGAGGCTCTTGCATATCATCAATGTTCTTAGAGAATTCTGCCTTTCCTCAAAGGATTTAGCAAAGGATACACCTTAGGGTTCAATCCAAAAAAATCCATTTTCTAGCACTAACATGTTTGATGCACCTTCACATGCTTTATAAGTTTTTTTTTCCCTGTCACTCTCTAGTATCTAAATCAGCTTTTGCTTCCCAAATGTATTCCAATAATCTGACTGTACCTTGAAAGTAGGCTATGATGTTTTGAGAAAACTCAAAACAAAAACTAGTACTCTCTCCTGAAATGACCACTGTGTGTGTGTCCTAGAACCAGCAACAAGTTGTGAGAAGTTGTTGCAGCACACTAAAAACTAAGCTAACTCTAAATGATCTGGGCTTTTTAGTTGTTGAGAACAAATGGGAAAATGAAGATACAGCAAACGGAGAAAAAAGGATGAAGCTTCACAAAAGTCTATAAGGACGATACCTGTCGTGTTAATCATACTTTTTGGTGTAGCTCCAGGGGCAGCAAATATACTTGAGGTACTGCCTGTTGGCAGCCCACTTCCTGCAGCGGTGGCTCCCACAGTAGTGACAGCTAGACTACCTGGAGGTGGTTTCTTTACAGGCACCACCACACTCCTGCAGACAAAGACAGAAAACAACACCAAGGCTTGAGATAAAGCCTGTTCCCAAGATGCACAACAGATACACAAAGTCAACAATGTAGTCCAGCTAAGTTCCCTTCCCTCAGTCCTTTCCTCTCCTTCCCTAACCCTCAACACTGTTAACTTGCAAACCTAACATCACTGATAAATGGAATACTTAAGCAAACACTGGGAAGTTTATGACATTAAATGTTTTTTGGGTAAACACTAGAGTAGACTCTGGAGTTTGTAAATCTTTCTTAAAATGACAAATGAAAAATAACCATAAATCAGAGAAACAAGTGCTCTCAGGTCAATATATTTTGCACATGCTTAACAAATAATCTTGCAATAAAATGTATACAAAATGTCCACTTCCTTCTTATTATACCATCATGCATGTAAAATGGCCATAAAATTGGCACCTGAGTGTGGTGATATTGTGTCCCCCAATATACTGTGCACCCCAATAAACTTATCTGGGGCTCAGAGAACAGAACAGCCACTATATTAAACATAGGTTTAGGCAGTGGTAACACACGTCTTTAATCCTAGCATTCCGGAGGCAGAGATCCGTCTGGATCTCTGTGAGTTCAAAGCCATACTGGAAACAGCCAGGCATGGTGACACACGCCTTTCATCCCAGGAAGTGATGGCAGGAAGAAGAAAGGTATATAAGGCGTGAGGACCAGGAACTAGAGTCTGTTAAGCTTTTAGGCTTTTGAGGAGCAGTACAGCTGAGATCCATTCGGATGAGGACTCAGAGGTTTTCAGTCTGAGGAAACAAGATCAGCAGGGAACTTGGCAAGGTGAGGTTAGCTGTGGCGTGTTCTGTCTCTCTGATCTTTCAGTATTCATCCCAATACCTGGCTCCAGGTTTGTTTTTATTAATAAGACTTTTAAGATTTGTGCTACACCTGAGAAACTGACCCCTGGAACCCAAGTAAAGAAGCCAGACATGGTAGGAAGCACCTGTTAATTCCATCACTTCTGATGTAAGATAGAAGGTGAAGACAGGAGATTCGCCCAGAAGCTCATTGCCCAGTCAGCCTGCACATGCTATACAGTCCAGCAGAAACAAGACATTCTCCTTCCATGATGGAAGGAGAGAACTGACTCTCCAAAGTCTTCAGATTTCCAGGTGGCATGCATACACATACACACATACTCCACTTTCTTTCTAAAAACTGTCAAAATTTACATATATATATGTAAAAGAAATATTTGCCAAAGAAAATATGATGCTGAAAAATGAAGTGAAGGATAACAAAACACACAAAGGGAATAAAAAACTAGTATTTTTAGTTCTCTCATTAAAATCGTTTTCACTAACAGAAGACAATTCATATTATAGCACACATATATAGTTAAAGTGCTACTTAGCTTTCATGCCTTAATTTTGTAGCATAGAAATTCATTATTTTCTTATATTTATTCAACACTTAAATACATTTCATTTAAAAATCTTAACTTTGAGCCGGGCGGTGGTGGCGCACGCCTTTAATCCCAGCACTCGGGAGGCAGAGCCAGGCGGATCTCTGTGAGTTCGAGGCCAGCCTGGGCTACCGAGTGAGTTCCAGGAAAGGCGCAAAGCTACACAGAGAAACCCTGTCTCGAAAAACCAAAAAAAAAAAAAAAAAAAAAAAATCTTAACTTCACTGTCTTAAACTCATGTTAAACATATGTGGACATTGCTCAATTTTAAAATATTAATTTCCAAAATATAATCAGTATCTACAATCCCTTGCTGTAAAGGCTTATTTCTCAAAATTTATAGCACTTTAAACTTTATTTCATAAATATCTCCCAAGCATCACTCAACTATGATTGATTTTACAGGAAAAGATTCACAAGATGATTTAAGATAAAACTCAAAGCATGGGAAATAGTGACTGACAGTATGAAAATCTTCAATGTATGCTGTCATTTAATGCCTGTATATTTTATTATTAATATGCCCACTTATTATTATATACTTATTTTTCTGAATTGTCTTTGTCAGGCTGTCATTTTTACACTCATAAAGGTAAACATGGTTTCTCTTTCAGCAGGGTAGTGGCAATACTCCCACAAAATGAAGAGCTGTACCTGTAACCTGCTTTGTACTTTTAATGGATGAAGTCCACTCAGTGAAACTATGAACATCACATTCTCAAGTCCAAACTTACCTTTCCATAACACAAACCCTTCTTTTGTTAATTTCTTCAGTAACTATTTCAGTGTTGAAAATTTAAACTTGTAATAATTATTGTTCTTAATGAGCTTTTATAACTTTTTTGAGACTAAAGGTATTGTAATTTTTTTAAAGATTTATTCATTTATTACAAATATAGTGTTCTGCCTGTATGTATGCCTGCAATCCAGGAGAGGGCACCAGATCTCATTATAGATGGTTGTGAGCCACCATGTGGTTGCTGGCAATTGAACTCAAGACCTCTGGAAGAGCAGCTAGTGCTCTTAAACTCTGAGCAATCTCTCCATCCCAAGGTATTATAATCTTAAATAATATTAATTTTGCCATAAAAATTTCTCCACTTTCTCAGGATGCTTTTTCTTCTTTCTAAAGATAACAAAGTCAAATGCTTTAGGTTCATTCTTCAAGTCACAACTTTCTGATGATTAAAAACACACATTGTCTTCTTAATCCACCTATGATGTGCCCTTATCTAGTGTCTCCATTTACTTTCCCAAGATGAAGTATGACATCATAAAAAGAATACACAATGGAATAACAGAGAACTGAGAGCTGAACTGAACATCTTCAAGCTGTATGGTTCTAATTATAGTTTCTCATTAATAAAGATGTTAATGCTCACATATTAACTTGGGAGCTTAAATGAGGATACATTTAGAATGACTTGATCAATTATGAGATACCTTAGAACTATTAACAACTGTTTTCACTCTCTAAACTCAAAGAATTTCCTACCTACAGGACCTATGGTATCTAGTTCCAAACATATAAAGGTAACAAAAAAGAGAGAAAATACTGATGCATTTGTTTTATCATCAAAACTTCTCTCTATGATTTAGAATAATATGAAGCATACCATTTCATTGGAATCCTAACAAAAACAAAACCAATTCTTAATTTGAAAGAAATTTATCAGTAAAATTATTTCATGTTTTTCCTGCATCTCTCAAAAATTCCTGTTGATAAAGAAACATAGAGGAGATGGCTAGGTGGATAAAGTGCTTGCTGTGCCAGCATGAAGACTTGACTGCAACCCCCTGTAGCTGTGTACAAAGCCCAGCACAACAAGGCAAGGCCACATGCTTCTGTAAGCCCAACATCAGGGAGGTAGAGATAGGAGGGTTCCTGGGGGTTGCTGACCAACCTGTTTTACCAAATTGGTGAGCTCAAGACCAGTGAAAAACCCTGTCTCAAAAACTCCAGTCAAAAACAACTAAGGAAGATAACTGACATCAACTTCTAACACACACACACACACACACACACACACACACACACACACACACGACATGGACACATGGTTGGCAGTGCTGTAAGATGAAAAATAACAACATAGATTTCTGAATAACACATCGTTGTCTTCATTATCAAATATGGGCAAACCTTCCTATAACAGACTATCTATAGCATGTAGGAACGTTTATCAATAGTATTGTACCCTGTGCATATTCTAGGAGAAATATCACAAAAAATAACTATGAAAATTCTGTATTGAAAGTTTATCAATGAAATTCAAAAATCACAAATGATTACTGGTTTAAAAAAGCAAAACAAAACAAAACAAAAAACCTGAATCATTGTGAAACCCTTCAATGAACCCTGCTGTGGAATAATCCTTCTGTATACTGTGAAAATGTGTTGCTCTCATTGTTAATAGAAAGCTGATAGCTAGATAGGATTTTCAGGGCAAAGAGAATGCTGGGAAGAAGGAAGACAGAGTCTGAGGAGTCAGGAGAAAAGCAGAGAGAATGATCGTGCTGTGTTTAAAGAAGGCACCACCACATGGCAGAGTACATAAGAAACATGGGTTAATTTAAAATGTTAAGAGTTAGCTAGTAACCAGCCTTAGCTATTGGCTGAGCATTTACAATTAATATTAAGTTTCCCTGTCAGTTTTTTGGGAATTGGCAGGTGGGAAAGAAAAGTCCAGCTAAAAATGGCACCCAAATGTTTGTCACCTACATCTACATAAAACCTGAAAGAGTTTGAGAAAGAAACGGCTTCCTAGTCTCATGTCTCTCATGCTGGCCACAATGCCAAGATGTGTCTCCCAGCCACTGCCTGCATACTTGAGCTGCCAGCCTGAGCCCTGTCAGCACTCCATGAGCTAAGCTGCATGGTAGGTTCCCACAATCTCTCACACAGGCAGTGGTACAGAGAGGCATCTCCCAGCCACTGCCTGTGAGCTTGAGCTGCCAGTGCAAGCGCCACCAGGACAATGCATGGCTGGTTTGGGGTTTTGTTTCCTTATACAGACAGAAAAGGTTACAAATATGCAATAAAGACAGATCCAGACTGATAAAACCTTTAAATGGATTACAGTATGTTTAAAAAATATACATAGTTTGGGAGAGAAGAGAGAAAGTGTAGAGACAGTCATAGATTAAAAAATAGTTTAAATAAAGTCCTTAAAAAAGGAATAGAACAAAAAATTATAGTACGCCACGTAAAGATGGAAAATACACAGAGTCTGGATTCTATGTTATTGTGTTGTCTTTAGATTTTCTAATTGCTAATAAATAGACAACAGCTGCTAAGACACACTGGATTATAAAATTGCTGGATTAAATCAACATATATATTTTTAAAATGTCTTGACTTCAAAATGGAAGTCAAAATATACATTACTTTTGGGAGAGAGGTTATGCTTTTATTTCTACAGGAAATGAGAAGCTGAAGATTTATTCTGGGTTTAAAGTAAATCAGATTTGATTGGTGAAGACCCCCTGAAATCCTGGCTACAGACATTAAGAAATAATCCTAGAACTATAAGACATGTGATGTGTATTTTAACTGTTCAATCATAAAACAAATAATCATCTTTGACTGACTTGTATACAATGCACAGTCAATACTTGTATTAATCCAGGTATGTATGTTACTTTTAAAAGTTTTTGTATTTTCAGAGCAAGGGGACCAGACACCAATAAAACAGATGGCCTAGGTGATCCAGCATTAAAAACAGCTTCAAGGATTCTGGCTGAGATGATGCAGCCTCACAGGATATGACAGTCAAGACTTAACAATTATCCTGATTTTCAAGCTTCCCCCAAAGATACTAGTACCCACAGACAACAGGAAGTAGTCTAGATAACGACACCCACATTCCTCAAAAAATGGGGTATGGGTGGATTTTGGTTATTCAATGGATTATGGATGTTTGTCATTGTTTGGGGGGTTGGTTATAAGTTATTATTGGTCATAGTCAGAAAAAAGCTAAACAAAGGAGTTACATTCAAGGCTTTCTTTCTGAAGGAAAAAGGGGAATATAATATAGATATGATGAAAAAAGGGTAGGTTTTTGAATCTACTTTAATCCAAAAACAACTATTACTCTCAAAATATTTTACATTGGTATGATTTTTGGTTGATACAAATTTAAAGTTTTTTTTTTATACTGTATGTATGTTTCCACTCTTGTTTGGGGTATTGTGCTTATATAGCTCATTTAAAAATACAGTGTATCATTACAAAATATAGATAAGTAGTTAGTCATCTATAATAATCAAACTTGTAGTCATATTAGGTATGTTTTCAAGGTTAAACATATATTTGGATGGATAGATGGTCTTCAAACACTTCAAAGACCTACAGAATATGGCATTTAAAATGTTTTAAAAAAATAAGGCTTTTCTTGACAGTGAGACATATCTGCTCCTGACAGCACCCATTTATTTCAAAAAAGAAGATGGGCACTGAAGAAACTCCATATGAAATTTACTTTCTTTATGGCCAAAGCTAGCCATTTGGGCAAAGAAACTGCCCTTGCCTCAATTGCTGACAGTACACTGTCCAAATTGGACCAGTAGGACACAAAAGAAGGCGACTACCAAACTTTGCCAAGACAAGGGAGGACAGTTTTTCAAAATTTCCTGCTTCTCAAAAATATCTGTCAGATACTAGGCCTGTAGGCCAAAGCTGGATGCCCCAAGGTTATGTAAGAACCAGGGTGACTGTCCAGGCAGCCAGATGTCCCTGTCACTAGGTACCATTTCACCCTTCTGGGGTCTTTGATGGAGTTGAAGACTAAATAATTAGACTTAAAGTTTTCCTTAGTTATGATAGAAAGGTAAATTAGATATGAAACTTTAGACTCACAAAGATAGATAATAGAATATTTTCTCTGATTTTGCCAAATACAAATGGACTGAATATTTTAGCTATAATTCTTACTTGATGACTGTTTTGTTGTACATAATTTTACTATGTTAAAATTAAAACCTTCCTTTTTTATTTAGACAAAGAGGGAAATGCTGTGGGATAATACTTTTGTACAATGTGAAAATGTGTTGCTCTCACTGTTAATAAAAAGCTGATTGGCTAACAGCTAGGCAGGATTTTCAGGGCAGAGAGAATGCTGGGAAGAAGGAGGGTGGAATCTGAAGAGTCATGAGAATAGCAGAGAGAAGCAAGATGATTATACTGTGTTGAAAGAAGGTACTGCCACGTGGCAGAGGGTAGATAAGAAATATGGGTTAATTTAAAATATAAGAGATAGCTAGTAACCACCTGATCTATTGGCCAAGCATTTACAATTAATAAGTCTCCTTGTCGGTTATTTGGAAACTGGTGGGCGGGAAAGAAAAGTTCACCTACAGACCCCATTGGGTTTGGTGAAGCACCGTGACTGAGAGCACACCTCTAAGTGTTCTAACCTAGGTTAGAGGTCTAGATCAGACAACTGCTAGCTATGTGAAATGGAGCATGTGAGTCCGTATTTCTCTTCACTGTTACAATGAGATTCCCAATGGTTTGTACTGCATAAGGCTGCTGTCAAAGTGCTTGAAACGGCACCTGATTATTACAGATTATCACTGCTCTTTAAGCTATTGATATTACCATGGAACCCTCAAAAGTGCTGATGCAGGTCAGGTCTACTTTTGCAATAGTACCCAGACTGCAAGAAGCTATAATCCTGTGACATTCTTCCCTTGCTGTCTTCCTAAGTGAAAACCTATGAGCAGTTTGAGGCTTCATAGTTTAACAGTAACAACAATACTCTCATATCTAAAAGAAACACTTATAGGATATAAAGATAACAAAGTCTTACAAAGCCTGAAAAGACCAAAAAAATATGGAAAACATGTAGTAACTTTTAAAACATCTAAAGACCTGTAATAAAATGAAACTTCCATGTATCTGAAAATACTAAGTTAGGGCCAGCAGCACCAAGAAATCTCTGTAATACTTATCAACTAATTTCCAGTGACAGGTGTGCTCAAATTGTTGAGATGACCATGTGACAAAGATTCGAGTGATTTTAACAGTAAGGTGAGTTGGACTGATTTCCCAGGTATTTTTCTTCATCAATAATTTCATGAATTTTTGAGGACAAGTTGTTTTAGTTAACATGATCACATTGTTTGCCTAGGATCACAATACTGAATTTTTTGTGCCTAAGATTCCTACCGTGCTTCTCCAACTCCAAAGCTGGATAGAGATCTTTCCTAAAACCCTTCTCATATTTCTAGAATTGCTATGCCAACACTCTGCCCAGTAATTGCTCTCTAACTTCTCCAGAGGCTGCCTAAAACCCACCCACTTTCCCCAGAACCCTATGCTAACTATAGCTTTAATTTTTCCTCCTTAAGTTACTTAGGTCCCAGCATGCTTTTTTATTCTGGACTCCATGATGATCTAACTTCTGGTTAGGGGCCTTTCCTTATTTCCCCATAGGAAACTCAAGCCCCCACCTGCCTTCAGCAGGACTCCTTGTCAACCTCAGTCTTCTTGCTGGCTCTGCAGGAAGTGACCAGCCCATGAAGAAACCTGACCCAGCTTCAATACAGTGATCTAAATCTTGGCTAGAGCAGTAAAACAGGAAAAAGAAAAAAGATACAAATAGGAAAAGAATTCAGAGAATTCATGTTTGCTGTTTATATGATTCTATATGTGAGACCATAAAGACTCACCCAGACGGCTCCCAGAATCGAATAACATTTTCAACAAAGTGTCAGGAAACAAAACTAACATAAGGAAATCAATGTTCACTCTCTGTACCAATAACAAACATGCTGAGAAAAAAATCAGGGAAATAATGCCATTTCACAATAGCCATAAAAAAAAAAGCCCCAGAGTAAGCATAACCAAGGAGAGGAAGGACTTCTGCAATGAAAATTTTAAATCTCTGATGAAAGAAACTGAAGAAATCACTAGAAGACAGATTTTCTTTTGCTCATGGATTGGTAGAACTAATAGCGTGTAAAAGACTTAATAAACGAGACCTCATGAAACAAAAATCTTCTATACAGAAAAGGAAACAGTCAATCAAACCAAAAGGCAACTGATAGAATGTGAGTGTCCTGGCTAGTTCTGTGTCAATTTGATACAAGTTGGAGGTGTCAGGAGGGAGGGAGCCCAAACTGAGGAAATGCCTCCCTAAGATCTGGCTGTAGGCAAGCCTGTGGGGGCATTTTCTTAATTGGTGATTGATGTAGGTGGGCTTGGCCCATTGTGGGTGGGGCCACCCTTGGGCAGGTGACCTGGGTTCTATAAGAAATCAAGCTGAGCAAGCCAGTATGCAGCTCCCCTTCATGGCCTCTGCATCAACTCCTGCCTCCAGGTTCCTGCCCTATTTGAGTTTTTGTCCTGATTTCCTTTCATGATGAACTGTGATATGGAAATATAAGCTTAATAAACTCCTCCATAATTTGCTTTTTGCAGTCTTTAATTGCAGCAATAGAAACCCTAAGACAAGTTATTGTTGTGACAGGCCTGGCCATGCCGTTGGCAGGTAAGACTTGCTGTTATCATGATGTATCTTCACAGCAATAGATCATGGATAAAGACAGAAGCTGGTACCAGGATTATTAATGGGTATTAATGAGTCAGACCTACTGATGCTTTGGGGAGGATTGTGGAAGGATGTTGGAACTTTGGCTAGAAAAGCTGCTGAATGTTGAGAGCTCAGCGGGATGTTCTGTAAGAGCATGGAAGTTAAGAATATTGAGAGCAATGCAAATGATGGAGGCCTGGTTTGCGGTGTTTCGGAGGGAAGTACAAAGACTTTACTTGGGTCATTTGCTATTTTGAATGAAAGGGAGAAAATCTTTGCCAGCTATACATCAATCAGAGGATTAATAATAGAAATCACAAGGAAAATTTTTTTAAGAAAACCAATCTATCGAAAAATGGTCTACAGATAAAAACAAGGAATTCTCAAATGATTACAAATGATGAAAAAACAGCTTTTAAAAGTGTCCAACATCTTTAGCCATCATTGAAATGAAGAATAAAAGTACCTTGAGATTCTATCTCACCCTAGTCAGAATGACTATTATCAAGAAATCAAATGTGCATGTGAGGGTAAGGAAACCCTTATTTACTGTCAGTAGAAGTGCAGACTGGAATATTGACTATGGAACTCAGTGTTAAGATTCCTCAAAAAGACACAAATATAACTGTCAATTGTCCCAGCTATTCCATTCCTGGGCATATATGCCAAAGACTCAATATTCTCCTGGAGAGACAGTAACTCATCAGTGTTCACTGTCACTCTTCACAAAAGCTAGGAAATGGAATCAGGCTATATGTACACCAACTGATGGATAATGAAAATATGGTTCATATATACAAAGGAATTTTATTTAGCTAAAAAGAAATTAAATTCATAGGTAAATGGATGGAACTGGAAAATGAGTGAAGTAACTGAAGCTCAAAAGAACACACGCCAATATTCTCCCTCTTGTGTACAAAAGCTACGAAGCATTTTTCTTCTTCTTCTTCTTCTTCTTCTTCTTCTTCTTCTTCTTCTTCTTCTTCTTCTTCCTCTTCCTCTTCCTCTTCCTCTTCCTCTTCCTCTTCCTTCCTTCCTCCTCCTCCTCCTCCTCTTCTTCCTCTTTTTTTTTCTGAGACAGGGTCTCTCTGTGTAGCACTGGCTGTCCTGGAACTCACTCTGTAGATCAGGCAGGCCTCGAACTCAGAGATCCACCTGCCTCATCTCCTTAGTGCAAAGTATTTCTAAAATAATGCAGGCTCTTGCCATTCTTCTTGGTTGCTCATAAGAACTAGTTAAGACCCTATCACAGAGTATATCACAAATGATGAAAAAACAGCTCTTAAAAGTGTTCAACATCTTTAGCCATCATTGAAATGTAGAATAAAACTGCCTTGAGATTCCATCTCACCCTAGTCAGAATGACTATTATCAGGAAATCAAATGTGCATGTGAGGGTAAGGAAACCCTTATTCACTGAATGATAAAAAGCTGCAATTGAGCTGCAATCTTCTTCCTCTTTACTGGCTTCCTTTTACAGTATTGGTAGATGCTATCAAAACTGCTGGGAGACAAAAGGTATCAATGGTCTTATCTACCTGTGAACACTCTGAACCATGAGATGAATCAGCCAGGCAAGATGTGCTCACTAGGGCAATAGTGGTACTACTGTTATAAGTTGAATAACTCCTCTCTGACTAAATTCAATTACCTCGACACAAAGAGGATCCATACCTGGTACTTACTGTAAAACCTAGTCAAAACCCCACAGGAAGTAACAGGCCCTGGGGAAGAATGCAAGACTGTTGTTTAGCTAAGTTAGAACAATGTCAAAGTACCTTTTAAATATTTAGTTTTATATGAAGACAAATACTCCTTTCAGCTTTAATCAGAGGAGCCTCTATCCAGTGGCTGACAGTAAATGTAGAGACTCACGGATGGACAGGGTTGTAAAAATAAATGACAAATGAGTGTTCAGCCCTAAACAAGACACACACACACACACACACACACACACACACACACACACACACACAGACAGACAGACAGACAGACAGACAGACAGACAGATAGATAGATAGATAGATAGATAGATATAGATATAGATATAGATATGTCTCATCCTCTCCAAGGCTCAGGGAAAACTGTGGAAGACCGGGCAGAAAAACATGGAAGCAGAAGACAAGAAGGGCTGTGACACAGTCATTGTAATCACAAACTCTCAGCAACTATGATGCCAGCACTGGGTCTGCATAAAAATGGGCCTATGAGCTATAGGCACAGGTAGAGGATGGGGCCAGGGACCTACTCCTCACTGCTGAATTACTTCCCAGGGGCAGATTCAAGGAGCAGAGACATCACAGCCTTCAGTTATATACACAGTGGTGATCCCACCAGGCTCCAGCAGAGAGCTCTGATACTCTCACAAACAGTCTAGTTAAAGTAAATAGGTCACAAAACAAAATCGAAAGTCATGAATCTGGGAAAGCGACCGGTAAGGAGTAAGTGGTTAACAGGGATGTGAGGGAGGTAAAGGAGGATAGGTGGTCAGAGTAATCAGACTGCATTATATAAATCTATCAAACTGTCAAAGAAAAATATCAGTAAAATAGAAAAATGTCTCTGGCATAAATATGCAAAGATCTAACTAACAAAGTGAATGACACCCTAAAACAGAGAGGGCATTGGGAGTAAATAGCAAAAACAGATTATATAGAGAACAACTATTAATTGCTAGCATTATTCATTGTCAAAGACACTTATGTAAAAAACAGGAACTGAGTGGAAAAATAATACACTAAATACTTTAGGAATTGCAGCTGTTTACTGAATCTCACTAGACATCACAGGGTTATTGATCTAATGTTTCATCTATTATGCTTCTCTACTTGATAAAATATTTGAGAATACCAATAAATGTTTTAAATAATTATTTCATTAATTTACCTACTGAAAAGAGATCCATTATTTAATTCACTTAAACTGTCTCTGTAGATGCCAGGAAAGACAAAGAGAACACAGGGTACAGTCACATTGTCAAAACTCCATCACACCCAGTCCACTCCAGGCAGGATAAAATCAGAGATTACAATGGAATACTTAACTTGTAAAAGCTGGCAGGTTCATAATTATCCTTCAATATATTTACTTTTTTCTTTTAAATAGTATAATCAAAAGAGATTCTTCAACAAACACAAAGAAGTAGGAATACAACACCAGCACAAATAATTATACTTTAAAAAAACAACTTTAGTTCTATGGCTAAAGAAATAAGTAAGATCTGCTTAAGAACATTTCTTTATTATAGCCTCTATTTTTACTCTTTTGCACTAAAGCCAATGTTAACAATCTAATGATGGGAGAATATACCTACACTAGGCTTATACTTTGTTTAAAATAGGAAATCTAAATTATTTATCATTATTTATTTTAACCACATATTTTATTTCAGAGTTGTTCTTATTATAGAAAAGCAAATGCTTTGGAGGCAAAATATTAAAAAGTAAGGAAAAATACATTACTAGTTTGCCTAACTACATCAAACCTAGAAATTTGAACACAAAACAGGTTTGAAAAACAAGAAAGGATGACATGTAATTATATAATCTTAACCATATTGGCCTCTGTTAGTTAAGGAAACAATACAGCTTCAATCTTTCTATGATATGCTAAATTTATAACAATTTCTAAAAGAAGAGTAACAAGAGAAATGCACAAAGAACCATGATTTTCTTTATTTCTTGCCTTCCAAAGATAAGCATGTGAACTACAGAGTTTAATTTTATTTAAAAATGGGGTGGGTGGGACACAGCTTTACTGGCAGACTTAGAGAAAAGCTAACTTGCAGTTAGTGACAGCTTAACTAGAACTATTAACAAACTATGGTCTACAAGTAAATCTCCCAAGAGAGGCAGTGTTGGTAGAGAATTCTGCAACTTGCTGTGTCCCTTTCCAGATGACAACACTAAACTCTGTTGTTAGAAACAAAACCATCCTAAATGTTTTCACTCAATAGTAAGAATCCAGCAATCTCTACACACAGTGCTTACTGCAGACTGGTTTGGGGGATTCTATATTTTTATACGAATACATATACCCTTTGGTAACTCAGTGTAATCAAAGACATGTTTTATAATCTGTACCAATGCCATGAGGAAATAAATGAAACCAATAGTTTTTGTATATGTAGATAAGAACATATAAAGAATTCCACATACATTTTGAAGAAATACCAAATTCTAAATAAGTTTAGACCTAAGCATGTCTAGAATTTGATGTTGCTATTTACATATTAAAATTTTGTAACTCTAAAACACCAAAATTCTTCAATGCTCCATCCTAAGTGGAAAAATGAGTGCTGAGTGTAGATGAGTGATCAGGACTCTAGTCTTTGCAGTTTTGTTTAAGCAAGTCAGTTTATGATCTGGAGTAAGCATAAGAAATGTATTGCTGCAATGACTACAACAGACCAATAAGCAACTGGTTAACAAAAGAAATATCACAGATGATTTCCAGTACCATTACATAATGCTAGTTTGAGTTCAGCAACTGAGTTTACAGCTATTTCAACTAAAAGTAAAAGCAAAATACTTTATGTATAGAATAAGCCTTGTGGTAATTCTGTTTGACACTGGGAGCTTTCTGGACCTTCACTCTAAAGGCTGTCATCTTGGATCCCATTTTTCAAGGAATTCAATCTGTTGTTAAAAGACATGTCATAACTTGGATTTTAGATGTCAGTGTTTCAGTAATATGTTTATATACCTCATAATGCAATTATAGCTACCTTAAGACAGATAAGGTAAATGTCAGCAATATACTGGAAATATAATTGAAAATGCAGCAGTCCAAGAGTTCTTGTGGGGATGATGTCTCTGAAAAGCTGCTCAAAGCTTCAGAGTTTAAAGTTAAATTTTTGATGTTGTCACTCTCGATCTACTGAATGGCTGACAGACAATCAAACCCGTCTGGCTGGCTGGCAGCTCATTTTGCTGGCAGGTGGCAAACAATTAGACACACCAATTTGTGCCTCCTGATGACATTAAAGCATGAAACTAAGTTGTATGCAGGGCCTAGTGATTTGTGTGAAAGCATTTCAAAAATAATACTGCTCGCCGTGGCAACTCATTTCAGACTGCCACCTCCCATTATGGCTTTGAGCAGTGAAGACGACAGACTTGAGTTACGTGCAGTGCAAGGCCGCTTCTGTTCAATCCTTCATCAGTGCCCCCTGAGACCTCAATCCCTCCTTTCATCAATATCACCTCATCATTTACATTTGCTAGTACTTGAGCTACTGCATATATTAACTACACTGGAGACTCTTCCTAAAGAGAATAAAAACATAAAAAACATGCTTTGTGCTCTTCTATTTCATTCTACTTACACAATTTAGAATGACTCCATTCCTACTACATTGTGCATAAATGTTACCAGGAACAAATAGAAAGTCCGACTGTTTCAAAACAATATTCTGAAAAGTTTAAATGCTGTGCAATTAAGAAAAGTGACCATTTAGATGACAGTTGTAATTTTTAATGAAAAAAAAAAAGAATAAAAATCCAAATCAACAACATTTTTTTTTGGCTTAATTATACTGAATTCTCTCCTTCAAATTTCAGTAATTATCTAGATTTATTCATTTGTATTTTGACAAAATTTAAAGATAAAATTTAAAATTAAATTGGACAACTTCAATTACCTTATTACTTTGTGGTATTTAGTATATAGACACTGATAGTCTTATGTGCACATAGAAGGCATAGACTGACACAAATCATAGGTACAAATACACTCATATCCTGTAAACATATATTGGACAATTGAAGTAGAGATGTAATGTGGAAGACCAGAAGGAATAATCACTGTATAAATAAACATGAGAACACAGAGTTAACAATTATTTGATAAGGACTTGTCAGAAAAGCATTTTCTACATTTCAGAGTCTTACAATTTGCCACTTCTTAGAAACATTAATATGACACATCTTTATATGATGATTATTGATGAAAATTACATCATCTAACTACTCAGTAATAAATTAATATTACTTATTATTCTGTTTGCCTATACATTGATCTTGATATTTTAGCTTAAGAAACACTGATTCCTAAACTAAATCTTTATCATTAAAGCTGAAACAACTTGCTTACCAATCATCTCTCTCACACACAAATTTTTGGTATGAAGATATGTTTTAAACATCCATAACAAACATTTAATCCATACAATAAACCAACATATTTTTTATTTTACATATCAACACATAAACATAATTGGAAGTATAGAGTATAAAGTAAAAACCAGAACTCAAACACTCTTGCTGGTAATTAGTGAACACCTCCAATATTTTTCTGATGCTGCACTTGATTTAAATTATAAGGTATAGTAAATTCAAGGATTCTTTATAGCTATAACATTTTATTTTGATTCACTGAATTATTTAATTGTATATATAGTGCGTTAGAAAAAGGAATCAGTTGCTTCTAAATTCATTGAATGATTTTATATTTAAATGTAGATATATGGGCCAGGTTCTAAGTAGTTTAAAGTCAGAAAATGCCATTTGAGAATATTTACTTTCAAATATCTGGCAAAATAAACCTTTTATAATGATGGCAGAATTATTACAGGAAAACAATTACAAACCTTTTTGCAGTTTTCAAAAAAGATCAACTTAAAAATTAAAATTATATGTGGCTACTTAAAAGAAGTTATTTAATCTTCAATAGTTACTACAATATTTTATAACAGAATAGCATTTGAAAGCAGAGTAGACTTTTTAGAGAGTTAGCATATCCATTTCATATAGAGAACGGTAAAAGCAAAAGAGAAAAACAGATTCCCCAATGTGTGATAATTCTTCAGTGATAGATTAAACCTGATGCTGTGTTCACCATTTCCCAGTGCAATGTGCTACTTACCATATCATGCCTCATCCCAGGCTCAATCCTGGGGACTAACAGTTCGACAGTCTTGTAACAAATGAGAAGTTCTTGAGACTCTCCTACTGTTTTGTAAATTAACAGAGCTTAGTATTCCTTCTATGGATAGAGCACTGTGGATAAGAAGTTTGGTACATACCTGTCAAAGGAATGAAACTGCATAGGAAGAATAGCTTGCGCTTCTCTCTTCAGTGCTGGATCTGGATATGGAATAGGCTCAGGGCCACACTCAGCAATCTCAACTGGGGCAGCCACAAGACTTTTCAGTATCTCCTTGACATTAATGCCTTTGGTTTGACTAATGCTAGATATGGATGGTGCAGGTTTCAGCATTTCACTGGGATGTTCGGTTAAGCTCTCGTGTGATTTCTTTACTTCAGATGACAATGTGGATAAAAGTTCACTCATTGCATCAGGACCTGCAGCCGTTTCTAGTTCTGCCCCATCCAGGATGCTAGCCACTTGCTCCTCTCCCATTCCGGAATCTGTGTGAGGAACTGAACTTTCTAGCTGAATATCTTCACCAGGGGTTGGTGTTTCCTTTTCCTTTACAGTGTCTGGAAATGTAGCAGGTGTTTCTGTAATGAAAGAAATTGATCTAATCAAAAGGTTTCAAGTGCAGGTATGAAGCAAATGAAAATTCCATGGGTTTATCTGAACACACACAGCACAACTCACCTTATATACAACAACCATATGCACCTGTTGTTTTGTTCAGCACATATCAAAACAATCCCATTTCTTATAAAAAAAAACCTATCTGACACTCTAAAACACATGCCTTTAAGAGGATAATTCAACCAATTTCTTAAAGCAATAAAAAGTGTTACATCAACTTCCCATTATTCATTCACTGCTAGTTCTCAAACAAGATACAAGAAAAGAATCTTGCTATTTCCTTAAAAATTATTATGGTCCTTAAAAATAAAAAGTCATTTTAATACCCCTTTGGCATTTTAATTAAAAAATGCCCCAAATATTTAAATTAGCTAAAGACATTATTGTAAATTTACATACATATAATTGTGATTTTTTGAATGTGAAATATGTCAAGTGATTATTTCAAAAAGACATATTTTTTAATTATACCACAGTGTGTCATAAGAAACTAGTCTATATGTGCCTTTATTATCAACTCTTGCCTAATTTTTGTGGATAAATATTAATTTCCACTTGTAAAAATGGAATCAGAAACATATATTTATCTTTATAAACAGGAATTGTGCACATGTTACTAATTAAAATGGTTGAAAAGAAAAATACCTTTAATATGTCAAATCTGGGCCAGTATAATGACTCAGTACATAAAGGAGCTGGACACCAAGTCCGATAACCTGAATTTGATTTCTGGAACTCATATAACAAGAGATAACCAACTTTTGCAAGCTGTCCTCTGACCTCTACACCTACAATGTGAAATACATGGGAGTGTGCATGTAGATGCAGACACAGAAAGACACACACACACACACACACACACACACACACACACAGAGTGTGGAGATAGTTTTTTAAAAGGTCCAAGTCTGATGACAAAAGTTAGTATGATGAAGTCTTCCATAGAATAATTCTAAATAGCATTGGAAAATGTACTTGATCTTAGTGTGTGGGTGTGTGGGTGTGTGTGTTTGTGTGTGTGTGTGTGTGTGTGTGTGTGTGTGTATGTGTGTGTGTAAAACAGTCTCTAATGTAAAATCTTTCCCCCCTTGGTTTTTCAAGACAGAGTTTCTCTGTTTAGAGAACTCTGTAGATCAGGCTGGCCTCCAACTCAGAGACCCACATGCCTTTGTCTCTTGAGTGCTGGGATTAAAGGTGTATGCCACAGTCACCTAGCATAACTTAAAATAATTTTGAAGATGAAAAGTAAGTCATTAAGAGATTTTATGTGATTTACATTATAAGAATTTATTGAAATTGTTGATGTTTGTTTCTGTGTTTTGAGAGGTTCTATCAGTAAGAAATCGAACAAAAAATGACAGGCCTGATGTCGCATGCAGCTCAGGAAGCCTCATGAGACAAGCTATTGAAAACACAGAGGAATGCTGCTTTAGAGATAATGTCATACACACAGATCAACTCTTGGGTTTGTGGTTAAACAGTTGCTAATCTCTTGAATGCAGAAGAATACTATGATATGAACATAATTTTATTTACTTTTCCAGATTAATTTCAGAATCATTTTACCACACTTTAAGAGACAAAGAAACTATAATCTCCTTTATTTTTATTAGACTTATACTGAAGCTTATGCATTAATATAGAAATAGTTACCTCTTTATTTAAACTTTTCACTGTCCAATATTCATTTAAATAGACAAAAATACATATATCCGATAATGTAATGTTATATTATACTCATTTGTATATTTATTAAGTTTAGTTTTGCTTTTTTAATTGTCAAGTTTTCTCAAGAATTAAAAAAAAAGATTAATCTGAGAATTAGGGAAAGAATATTTGTTCCAACACTGAATAATCAAGATTAAAAATACACTAGATGTCTCTTGTACTGTTTAAAGATTAAAAATTGTAAAAATTATATTAGTTTTGGAATGCAATCTCAATAATACCAGGAAAAGCATCAGGGAATAGGAGTTAAAATTATAGCTAAGATTTAACAAAAATAAACCTTTTAAGAGAAAATTAAGACTAAAATTAAAATTATAGCATTAGGAATAAGGAAGATATAAAATCATGATGCGTCTAATAAGAATAAAGAATAGTAATAAACTACTGATTAAACAATGCAAATAGGAAAGCAGTTCAAAAGATATAAATTCAGTTTTGATCATGGAGTCTACAGAATTTCTGGAATACTTATGCCTGGAAACCAAGAGAAGAGTAGTCATAAATTTTGATGACGTTCACACCACGGTGAGAGTAGATTTTGGAAGCTGATATGTAACCTAGGGACATAGAGTGAGGAGTGAAGGTGGCTGAGGGCATTCAAACTTTAACAAAATGCCAAGAGCACTGAACAGCAGTTATGACATTTCTGTAACATATGACAGGAAATATAAGTGAAATGAGGGAACTTCCAAAATCAACAACAAAACTACAAAGTCAGTGACAGTTACTAACATGGGTCAATTTTATCTCACAGTTTAACTGTCAGAAAATATCTGGAATATACTCCAGTCCTTGGCCTAAATTTACAGATTTACAGATGTTGTCCAGAGTTTTGTTTTTTTTTAAATAAATATTTTTATTTTATAATCAATTCAATTTTACATATCAGCCATGGAGTCCCCCATCCTCCCTCCTCCCATCCCTAGCCTCCCCCCCAAACCACCCCCCATTCCCACCTTCTCCAAGGCAAGGTCTCCCCTGGGGAGTCAGTCCAGCCTATAGATCCAACCAAGGCAGGTCCAGTCCCCTCCTCCCTGCACCAAGGCTGAGCAAAACGTCTCAGCATAGGCCCTAGGCCCCAAAAAGCCAGCTCATGCACCAAGGACAGGTCCTGGTCCCACCGCCTAGGGGCCTCCCAAACAGTTCAAGCCAATCAACTGTCTCACCCATCCAGAGGGCCTGGTCTAGCTCCATGGGGGCCACTGGTTCACAGTTCATGTGTCTCCACTAGTACAACCACTTGTCCCTGTGCTTCTTAAAATCATGGTCTCCACATCTCCCTCCCACACAATCCCTCCTCTCTCTCGCTGATTGGAACCCTGGAGCTCCACCTGGGGTTTGGCCTTGGATCCCTGCATCTGCTTCCATCAGTCACTGGATGAGAGTTCTACCATGACAGTTAGGGTGTTTGGCCATCCAATCACCAGATCAGGCCAGCTCAGGCACTCTCTCGACCATTGTGAGTAGTCTACAGTGGAGATATCTTTGTGGATTTCTGGGGACCTCTCTAGCACTCTGCTTCTTCCTATTCCCATGGGGTCTTCATTTATTATGGTATCTCTTTCCTTGTTCTCCTACTCTGTTCCTGATCCAGCTGGGACCTCCTGCTCCCCTAAGCTCTCTTTCCCCCGACCCTTGCCCTCCATTAACTCCCCTCACCCCCAGTTTGCTCATGTAGATCTCATCCATTTCTCTGTCGCTAGACGATCCCCATGTCTTTCTTAGGGTCCTCTTTACTAGGTATCCTCCCTGGAGTTGTGAGTTGCAGTCTGGTTATCCTTTGCTTTACATCTAGTATCCACTTATGAGTGAGTACCTACCATGTTTGTCTTTCTGAGTCTGGGTTACCTCACTCAGGATGATATTTTCTAGTTCCATCCATTTTGCCTGCAAACCTCATGATGTCACTGTTTTTCTCTGCTGAGTAATACTCTATTGTATATACGTACCACATTTTATTTATCCATTCTTTAGTTGAAGGGCATCTAGGTTGTTTCCAGGTTCTGGCTATTACAAACAATGCTGCTATGAACACAGCTGAGCATGTGCCCTTGTGATATGATTGAGCATTCCTTGGGTATATGTCCAAGAGTGGTATAGATGGGTCTTGAGGGAGGTTGATTCCCAATTTTCTA
Source organism: Peromyscus californicus insignis (assembly GCF_007827085.1). Lineage (NCBI taxonomy): Eukaryota > Metazoa > Chordata > Mammalia > Rodentia > Cricetidae > Peromyscus > Peromyscus californicus. The sequence goes on from NW_026294617.1 coordinate 35,507,107, forward strand.
AGAAAGTGCCATATTGATTTCCAAAGTGGCTATACAAGTTTGCATTCCCACCAACAGTGTAGGTGTGTTCCCCTTGCTCCACATCCTCTCCAACATAGCTGTCTTCAGTATTTTTGATCTTAGCCATTCTGATGGGTGTAAGATGGTATCTCAGAGTTGTTTTGGTTTGCATTTCCCTGATGATTAAAGGATGTTGAGAAATTCCTTAAATGTCTTTCTGTCATTTGAGCTTCTTCTGTTGAGAATTCTCTGTTTAGCTCTATAGAGTTCAATTTCTTAATTGAACTGTTGGGCATTTTGATGTCTAGTTTTTTGAGTTCTTTATATATTCTGGATATCTGCCCTCTGTCAGATGTGGGGTTGGTGAAGATCTTTTCCCATTCTGTAGGCTGTCACTTTGTCTTGTTGACCATGTCCTTTGCTCTACAAAAGCTTCTCAGTTTCAAGAGGTCCCATTTATTAATTGTTTGTCTCAGTGTCTGTGCTACTGGTGTTATATTTAGGAAGTGATCTCTGGTGCCAATGCGTTCAAGACTACTTCCTACTTTCTCTTCTATCAGGTTCAGAGTAACTGGATTTATGTTGAGGTCTTTGATCCACTATAGATCCATATCTGTCACCGTGCACAGAGTTTTGATTTTACACTAATAGGCTATCCAACCATTTTATAGTATAACTCGCCTTAAAAGCTACATATAAATTTTTAACTTTTAAAATTTGAATTAGACCAAAAGGTAAGTATTTCCCCAGTAAAAATACTATCTAAGAAAACAGTATCTTCAATTTGTGGTTCATAAACTACCATACCCAAAGAGAGAGAAGGGTGGGGGAGCGACAGGGGGTGTATGTGAATGCATATGCTCAGGTGGCCAGAGAAGGATGTCAGATTCCTCAGAGCTGGGGTTAAACATCTTACTGGAAGTTCTTTGTGGTAGTTTGAATGTAACTGGCCCCCATAAGCTAACTGGGAATGGCACTATTAGGAGGTGTGGCTTTGTTGGAGTAGGTGTGGCCTTGCTGGAGAAACTGTGGAGGTGGGCTTTGAGGTCTTACATATCCTCCAGCCATGACAAGTGTCTCAGTCTACTTCCTGTTGCCTGTAGGATCAAGATGTAGCTCTTTCTCCTCTCAGATCCTTCTCCAGGACCGTGTCTGCCTGCATTTCATCAGGTCCTGCCATGATAATAATGGACTAAACCTCTGAAACTGTAAGCCAGTCACTTAATGTTTTCTTTTATAAAAGTTGCTGTGGTCATGGTTTCTCTTCATACCAATAGAAACCCTAACGAGATAGTCCTGCTTGTGGCTTCTGGGATTTAAAATCTGTTCTTTATAAACTGCACCAAGTATTCAACTGCTGAGCCATCTATCACTTTAGTTGCATAGCTAAATGTTGTTTACATGGACTATTTCTCTCTGATCTGGTCAGCTAACTGACATTCAATGAGCATTAAAAACCTCTAACTTGCCGGGCAGTGGTGGCGCACGCCTTTAATCCCAGCACTTGGGAGGCAGAGGCAGACGGATCTCTGTGAGTTTGAAGCCAGCCTGGATTACAGACTGAGTTCCAGGAAAGGCGCAAAATTACACAGAGAAACGCTGTCTCGGGGGGAAAAAAACACCCCAAAAAACAAACAACAAAAAAAATCCCTCTAACTTACAAGATACTTAGAACTCAATATGTGTTGACTTCCAAGTTATGATGAAAGTTTGTGAATTTTTAAGATAGCTCATCAAAATATTTACACATCAATAAAGTTTCATTTACTGAGTCTGAATGATTTTAAAATGGAGTAATGATTTTGAAATGTTAATAAAAATTCTACACAAGTATTTTAAAGCACACCCTGTGATCATGTTACATAGAAGTAAAATCAAATGCCCAAAGAACATACTGTAAGAGTAATTGGAAAAAACATTATCAACAACAACTAAAAAAACCTGATTACTAGCCAAAATGCCCACCTTCATTTCTCATTGCACTCTGACACCCTTCACAGAACATGTTCTCAGTTGACACTATAGTGCAGATTCCACAGTACTTCTTTCTCTAGAATGCTTTCTTATGTATTATGAGGATGTAATACAATGACTTTAACAGAAAGTTAGGGGTATCTGTGTAGTGATAGTAGCAACTGTAGCGTGTGAGTTTTCAACAGCTCTCATGAGCTTTTTTAGCAATAGGCCAGCCAACCAGCACACAAAGCTGAACCATTACTAGCCTGGGTGAGCTGAGCCTTGTCAGAAACAGGCAGTTGGATGCCAGATGCCTTTTAGTGTTTTTTATTGAATGTAATGAATTCACCTAATATGTACTGAAAAAAAAATATGAGGTTAATTTTAACAAATGACATGAGATTTACAAGCTTACCTCATTCATCACATTCCTTCTCTCAAAATCTCTGTTTCACAGTGATCTCAATATGTTTGACATATTAAAGTATTGAGTTTGCTGTTTTCCAAACTCTCTAGAGGAGTAGCATAGCACTGAAAATTAGGTAAAGCATCTACTTCTTTAAATATCAAGCAAATGAAACACCCTAGCCTAAGATGGAATATAAAAGTGTAAAACTTGTTAGTTACATTAATTCTAAAAGTATAAGATTAACTTACATAAAAATCATTTTTAACTCCCAAAGCAAAAATAATATATGAAATGATTTTTAAAAAAAATCAATGTAAACGTTTGTTTTATATATACTCAACAGTGAGACTGCAAAGCAGAGTAATTATTCACAATTGTTTCCTATAGTAGAGATATGAAAAGAATACATCCTTGGGAATCCAATGTATTAATAAACAATAGAAGAAACAAAATGAGATGATACCATCAAATATTAAGAAAACCTTTCAGTGTTGTGACCATACTACCTAGGTGTGGGTCACACTGATTATATCTTACTTATGGTGCACTATACATTTTATACAGGCCATTATTTCTTCCAAACTTTTGTAGTTCTTTTGGAATCTGTTTGTTTTTACTTTTTTTTTTTTTGGTTTTGGTTTTAAAAGACAGGGTTTCTCTGTGTACCCTGGCAGTCTTGGAACTCACTCTGTAGACCAGGCTAGCCTCAAACTCAGAGATCCACCTGCCACTGCCTCCATGTGCTGGGATTAAAAGTGTACACCACTATGCCCAGCTCATAGTTTTTGTTTTGTTTTTTTTAACTGCCCCTTTCTTTTCTCTCTTGCAAGACTCTCAGTATATGCACATTGGTTTACTTGATATTTGAAGTCAGTGAGACTTCATTTGGTCTGGACAGTTACAAGTGGTCTGACTTCAAATACACTAATCCTTCTTGTTATCAGCTTAAACTTCTGAATTCCTCTAGTGAACTTCTTATTCCAGTTACTATAATTTCAACTTCAGAATTTCTAGTTGTTTTTTAATAAATAAAGTTTTATTTCTGACTCTCTCAACACCTCAACACAATATGTTGTGACATTATCTTCATACTTTCAATTCTTCAGAAGACATTCTTTTCAATTATTTGCACATACTGATAATTGCTTATTTAAAACATGCATCCAAAAAGCAAACAAGCTTTTTGTGAGTCACATCTTCTCTCAACTATTTTCCCCACTGTCTGTATTGACAGCGTGTTTCTGTTCTTTGCTGGTCTCAGAGATTTTAATTAAAAAAATATACATTTTAAATAGCATGGGTTGGATTTTCCAGGTCCCCCCTCACTACTTACTTCATATTTCCATGCCTCAAACAAGTACTTTGAGGTATTTCTTTCTGTTGGAAATGTACTGGAAGTCAAAATAGAAAGGTACTGGAAATTTATTCAAACTGATTAAATTGCAGTTCTGCCTCCACCAGTAACTAGTTTTCCATGTTACCTCAGACAAAATTAGCTACCCTCTAAAATCTGCACAGACTATACCTGAAAGATACTAGTCTCCCATCTGTTGCAAGGATTAAGAAACCTGTCAGGTCATCACTTGTATGGTCCTCATGCCCACATCCACCTATAGTCTTCTCTATCAACTGGTTCTTTAATCACCTCAGTGCTTCTCACCAGATAGCCAGAGGTCATCTCTGAAGCATCACATTTCTTCCAACACTGTATTGAACCTACTATCAAATCCTAGCCATTTGACCTTCAAAGTATTCCCCCACATTACTTTCCTCTTTATCTCTACAACCTCACCATCATTCTCTTAAGCAAGAACATCTCAAGTCAGAAGCAATAATCTAGTCTCCTGCATGCCCCTCGAACATATTATCCACTGTAGCTACAATATTCCTTAAAAATTGTTCTTTGTAAAAATAACATATATATATATATATATATATATATATATATATATATATATATATATATATATACTTATGAGTGAGTACATATCATATTTGTCTTTCTGAGTCTGGGCTACCTCACTCAGGATGATATTTCTAGTTCCATCCATTTGCCTGCAAATTTCATGATGTCATTGTTTTTTACAGGATTTGTTTTTTGTTGTCATTTTTGCTTGTTTGTTTTGATCAGTTGTTACTGTGATGGACATTTAGGCTACTCTACCTTTTGGCTGTTGTGTACAATTCTACAGTGAAAATGGAAGGGCAAAGACCCTCTAAGATCATGTTTTAATTCTTTTGGATAACATCTAGGAGTAGGATTGCTAGATTTTATGGTAGTTCTACTTTTAATTTTCTGAGAAATCTGCATGCCATGTCCTATCATTTTGTACTTTTATGGCTAGTGCTGGAGAGAACTGCACACCTATCTCTCTTCTTACTCTCTTCTTACTGTATATATATAACCCCACCTCTACAGCATCAAAATCCTAATTCTCATAACGTGAAAATATTTGGTCTTATATGACAACATTAAATTTAAGGGTCTTGAAAGGGAAGATTACCTTGGGTTACTCAAGTGAGGTAACTCTAATGAGTCCTTTGAATAGAAAATCTTTCCTAATTCTGTTCAAAGGAAAGTGAGACAACAAAACAATGTTTTGATAATGCACTAATTACTGGTCCATGGAGGTAGAAGGCTTTAAGCCAAGGAATACAAATGCCTCTGAAAGATAGAAAGAGGAGGAAAACTGGACACTCCAGAAAACAAACAAGGAAACGATGTACCAATTTTAGCCCAATAAAACTCATGTTATACTTTTAACCAAAGGTCTAAAAGATAATAAATCCAGGTTGATTTAAGTTCCTAAATATTTGTGAACATTTTATGACAAAAGTAGAAACCAATAAGGTATTATCTTTAGTTTGAACCCAGTTCCTTAATGTGGCTTTTTGTAGCTGCTACATGATCTGGTTCCTGTCTAACTACCAAAGCAATTCTGACAGCTTCTTTTCCCCTTGATTACTATATTAAATCAACAGATAACACAAAATTTTGCTGGACATTTGGCCCACCTCCCAGCCTGCCTCTAACCACCGTCTCCATTCTTTTCCAAACTAACCAAACATGCCTAGTTCTTGGCATAAATATCACTTCTGTGAGGCATACCGAATGCCCAAACCAAATTATATTTCTTCTCTTAGGCTTCTCAAACTTAAAACTTTATTCCTTAGAATATACCATGATTTGCAATAATACATTTCAGTATATGATTTCTAAAAGTGTTTACCTCATATCCTAGACCATTTTTCTTCAGATAGACAGATATTTTCTGTTCACTTTACATATACTTATAACACAGTATGTAGGAAATCACTGATTTATTAAAAATAGATATAATGAAGGAAAATACGATATTCATTGAATTATGATGCAAATAAAAAGTGTAAGAGAAGCTTTGACTAACTAAAAACAGGCAATTACATTAAACAAGTTAAGAAATTATCATGAAAAATAGACACGATTTCAACTTTACATAACTGAAATATATAACATTTTCAGCATTAGTACTCAGAGATGCAGAATGATACATTAGAGTATGTACAAATAATGACACATTTATAATATGAGCTATTAATCTTTAAAACTTATTGTGATAGTAAGAAAAATGAGGGACTTTATAACCTGAAAGAGTGAATTTTATTATGTAAATGTAACAACTTCATAAATATAATTTACTTATAATAGTTATAACTATACAATAAACAAAAAGTAACAAAATCCTTGAATTTAAGCTATTGGTATACCCTTGTTTTCCTAAAACAGTACTAAAGAGGAATTACTACAGCAAGGTAAGGAAGTTTTTTGTGCTATAGAAAGCATACATACTCACCCTTCCAAATTCTGGTTTGAGAAGATACAATTTTGTTTCTATATAAATTTACTTGGGTATTAGTAAATGTTAAATATTATTTGTTTATTTGTTATGTCTTACTTTTCCTTTTTAGTCATCTATTTGCTTTTTCCATCTTTTTTCACTTTAAGTTACATGTTCTTTTAATTTATATATGAGGTTTTTATCCATTGATGATAATAACCTTCTTTTGTGTGTGTGGAGCAAGTGGGTGCATGTTTGTGTAGGTGCACGTGTGTGAAGGGATGCCCATGTATGTGTATGAGAGCATGTCTGGAAGCCAGAGGTCAACCTCAGATGTCATTCATCAGGAGCCTTCCACCTGGTTTTTTGAGATAGGGTCTCTTTGGCCTGGAGCATACTGATTTGGCTAGTTATTTGGATAGTATGCTCAATGACCTGCCTGCCTCTGCCTTTCTAACTCTGGGATTACAAGCCTGCCACAACACCCAATTTTATTTTTAACATAGGTTCTGGAGACTGAACTGAAATTGTCTGTGTGGCAACCATTTTACAGACTGAGATATTTCCCTAGCTGAGGCTATTAACAATCACAGAAACATACAACACTACCTATCTGTACTTCATAAAACATTGCCAATATCTTTCAGATATGATATTTAAGACATTTTTAAACTTTTCAAATATAAAACAAAACTTCGAGCCTGCTTATAAATAAAGAATTGGGAAGTGTTTATATTTTTATATGCAGGCTATCTTCCATAATATTAGGATTCTGATTCCCTATGTGTAATCAACAATATCAAACCACAAACATCATTTGCTCATAAACACTTCCCAAGATTCACATCATCAACTGATTACTTTGGTGAAATAAATAAAGGTGAATTCAAAAGTAGATTTTATTTGTATTAATCATCACTTTACTTGTCCATATTTATGAAATAAACTATGGTAAATCTATAGAAATACATAATTTTCAATGATGAAATCAGGGTAATTATCATTTTGGTGTCCTTAAAATACTATATACATATTTTCTGTTTTGCTTAATACATAATAATTGTGCTTATATAAGGGTTCTCTGTGACTATTTTTATACATGGATGAAATCAGTACAGTCAATGATTCTACTTCCCTATAATAGCTTTGTGTTCAGCATCTTTGACTTTCTCCTTCCTAGCTAATCATAAGATATACGCTAGGTAATTGTGACCTATCACCTTCTCACTTTTATGTAGAACATGAGGACTTATTTCTTCTGTCTGTGTTTTCAAAGTTATTTTCTAGTCTCCCTCTAACTCATTTCTCCACCTACCCTACGCACTAGTAATGATGATTAAATTTTATATCATCTTTTTTCAAATTCAAGTATGAGATAGAAGATGTCATATTTTTCTTTGAATGTCTGGATCATTTCATATAAGATGATATCTATCCTTTATCTTCCTGCAAATTACAACATACCATTTTTCAATGGAGAATTAATATTCCACTATGTATACGTACCATACTTTTGTTAGTCTCTTATCCTTTGCTGATTATTTGAATATATTCTCCTTTGTAAGTATTTTGGCTTAAAAAAACTTCAGAAGAAAAAAAAAGAATTGGAAAACATTTTCTACATGTATATATTTAATGTGTGTGTGTGTGTGCGTGCGTGTGTGTGTGTGTGTGTGTGTGTGTGTGTGTGTGTGTGTGCGCGCGCGCGCCACTGCCTGTGTGTGGGTGTGGAGATCAAAGGACAACTTGCAGAAATCAATTCTCTCCTTCTACCATGTAGACACCAGAGATGAGGTCCTCAGGATTTATGGCAAGGCAAGTGTCTTCACCTGGCGAGGCATCTCATCAGTCTAAGAACAACCTTTTGACACTGAGACATCATGTTGTCGTCTACAAAGTACAAGGCCCAAAACCATACAAATAAGTTCTAAGAAAACACACACACACACACACACACACACACACACACACACACACACACACACACACGCACACACAAGCCTCATAATGTTTTAAGTAAATTTATAATTTTGTATTGGGCCACATTCATAGCTGTCCTTGGCTACATGTGATCCCCAGCCCAGGGATTAGACACACCCAAGAGAACAATGTTTTTAATTACACAAATATTTACTCTGAATCTTCTTTCCTGTCAGAACACACTCAAACAATGAAGTCCTGTGACAATTCTGAGTGCTGTGATAACACTCCAAGAAAACAAGACAAGAGTCCCTCATAGCCTCAGTTTCTTCCACACACAGAATTGTTCTTGGAATGGGTTTTTGTTCTTTACCCAGGTGTAGCAGACAGGAGTGAGTTTACTTCAGCTGTTGTTATTCATGTGCCTTCTTTGGAAAAAACATGTTTTTGCCATGTGTGGCTTGTCCATATGGTTGAACAACTTACTCATATGATTCTTCTTAACCCTCAGAGTATAAATTGTCTGATGGCCTGAATAAAGTTGGCTACTTCATGAGACTTTAGTCTGCCTCAATTTTAGACCCGCTCTCTCAAGTTCATGCCAACAACTAGAATGGTAAACACATTACATTCACAGTTTCACTGTTATTATTAAACTTTAATACATATATAATTTATGTGGCATAATGAGAGAGACGAGAAAGAATATAGTTTCCTGGCTATATGGCAAGACTCTATCTCAAAAGAAAACACAAAACAAAGAAAACTAGTTTCCTTCTTAACTACACATTCCTAAAGTATTACTTCTTCCACTTGACTAGCAAACTAACAGTTAAAATATACAGAATGCTCGTGTACTAACATACAGAATTAGTTTACTTAGACTTCTAATACATGTGTCTTTTCTTATAACAGTTCATTCTTTCATTTGTTTCCTGTCTTAAGTATTTTCTCTGATCATAAATTATAGGAAAATTAATATGAAATATTTGTTACATTTTATCTAAACTTACTAGCTTTATTAGTAATGTTAACATATAGCTTTATCATCTTATAGGACAAGCTACCTAGTAAGATTCTTGTTTGGGCAGGGTTATTAATTATAATTCCAGGATAAGGCCAATACTCACCTTTACAAAATATTACTTAATTTTCTCACTAGCTTACTAATTTACTGAAGAACTTCTTCCTGCACTCACTTTTACATGCAAGACATTGGAGACGCCTTGCATCTATAAAGAAAGACAATTTTGATTTGACACAGCACTACAGTCTGAGCTGGAGCAATTAGGCAAGAAAAATAAAACAAAAGCATACAAACTGGAAAGGAAAAAGTCATTTCTGCAGATGGTATGTTTTTCGACATAAAAACTCTATAAGATTACACACACACACACACACACACACACACACACACACACACACACACATCCGCCAGTAACAATAAATGAAGTCAGCAAAGTCACGGGATAAAAAAATCAACATGAGACACGAAAATCAGCATCGTTTCTAAGAATATACTATCTGGAAAAAGTAACTGGAGAGCAATCTTATTTAGCCATGAAAATAAATTAATGGACGCATGAGTGAAAGGTGGTGAAGAATTTATACAAGGAAAATGATAAAAAAATCTGAAGACAGCACAAAGATATTTTATGTTCATATATTAGAAGATTAATGTTGCTAAAATGTCTATACACAATTCAAGCCAACTGCTGTAGGATGGTCTGTATGTTAAATGTGTTGTTGATTGGTCAATAAATAAATCACTGATTGACAGTGGCCAGGCAGGAAGTATAGGCAGGACTAACAGAGAGGAGAATTGAGAGAACAGGAAGCTGGGTGGGAGGGACAAAAAAGATGTAAAGTACCCATAAGCCACAAGCCACGTGGCAAGGTATAGATTAATAAAAATAAATTAATTTAAACTGTAAAAACAGTTAACAAAAAGCCTGCCATGGCCATACAGTTTGTAACCAATATAAGTCTCTGTGTTTATTTGGTTGGGTCTGAATGGCTGTGGGACTGGCGGGTGTCAGAGATTTGTCCTGACTGTGGGCCAGGCAGAAAAACTCTAACTACAGCCAACCTATAAATCCAGTATAATTCACATCAAAATACCAATGTTTCTTATCAGAAATAGAAACAAATAGTTTATAAGAAACTAGACAATACTGCTGATAGCTAATGCCATCTTGAACAAAAAGAACAATGACAGTGGTGCCATGTTACCACTTTAGAATATACTTCAAAGCTATGGAAACAAAAATAAACTGGTACTGATGTGAATTTGTACATTCGTAGCCAATAGATTTTTAACAAAAGAGTCTAGAATAAAGAATGGAGAAAGAAGAATTTCTTCCATATGTAGGACAATTAATTAAATCCTTATTTCACTTATAAAACTCAATTCAAAATAGATTAAAGGTTTAAAAACCTGAAACTAAAACTACTAGAAGAAAATGGAGAAGGGATTGTTGACATAGTTTTTTTAAAAGATGTTTTGAAAAAAGACCAGAAACACAGACAACAACAACAAAAGGACAGACAGAGTAGAAAACAGCTTCTGAATAGCAAAAAAATAAAAACAAAAATAAATAAAATAAAATAAAAAAATAAGAGAGAATAAACAACCAATAATAAAATGAGAGAAATTCAAAATAAATATAAGCAACTAAAAGAACTCTATAACAATAACATAAAAACAAATAATTTCTAACATGGTCATAGGATCTGAAAAGACATTTAAAAATTAAAAAGATGAAAATTTGTGCATGACAAAATGCACATCACTGATCAACTAGAACTAATTAAAATCACAATGAACTATCACCTTGTTCCTAATGGAATGGTATGATCACGATGATAAAGTATGACATCACAAGTACAGAAAAAGAAACTGCACACTGTTGCTGGGAATGAGAATTAGTCTAGGCATTGTAGAAAATAGTATAGTAGTATTTCTAAACAAAAATATATAAAGATAGGACCACCAGAGTCACCTGTAATTACAGACCTGGTCCTATGTACAAAGCAAAGGAAAACAATCATTCAAAGAGATCTACAACGCTCTTCACAATGTTCAAGATGTGGAATAAATACAGGAGTACACAGAAAAAATGAGGTACATATACACGATGGAATATGATTCAGCTACAAAACATCCATAAAATCCACTACTTGTGACAAACTAGAGAAACTCAAGGGCATAAAATGAGTTTAAGAAAGCACGTGCAGAAGAATGAATACCACATGTTTTCAGTCCTACATGCAATTTAGGAAAATACAATTCACTGACCTAGAGAATGGAATTATTACTAGAGACTGGGAAGATGTTAGTCAAAGGGTACACAGTTATAAAACTGTATAGATATACTTTACAACATGGTAACTACAGTTAATAGTGAGATACTGCTGTCATGAAATTTATGTAAATGTGTTTTAAATATCCAAACAGCTTTAAGGCTTATCAAAAAAGTACGATCCATATATCAAGTGAGTGGCATGTTAAGAAGTTTGATGCAATCATTCCACATTGAATATAAATTTTAACACATCACACTTTATATCACAAAATAAGAAGTTAAATAAATGAAACAGTCATTACTACCCTCTGGAAGTACACATTCTAATAAACCATAAGCAGAAGAAAGAAAGTAAGCAGGTATTATGTTCAAGAGGATGGCAGTGGGGAATGGGCTGCTGCAATTATATTTGTAACTTCCCTTTAGTACATCACAGCCAAGGAAAATGGTTGAAACAAAGAACAATACAGTAAAAGTAATACAAATATGTTTTTAAAAACTATTTATGTATCCATTGTTTCATGAGTGTGTGTTCTTGAGTAAAATTTGTGGAGAAAGACATGTATGTCGGCACCTGCAGAGCAGAAAAAAAGTATCAGATCCCCTAGAACTGGAGTTACAGGCAGTTGAGAGCTGCATGATGTGGGTGCTGGGAACCAAACCTAGGTCCTGAGAACAGAACTCAGATCTTCTGAAAGAACAATTAGTACTCTTAATTGTTAACCTTCCTATCCAGCTCTACTAACAAAAACATTTTGCACAAACACTGGGAATGTAAATATTTAAAACTTACAACATGACAATGGTTTTTTTTTGAATCAGTTAACATAGCTAAACCAAGTTAAACTAACAATGATACAGCTCCTTAACATGTTTTGTTTTAGTTTAAAAAGAAATGTCACAGAAGTATGTTGCTGGAATGACAACTCAGAGTTGGGAATGCCCATTTTATTTATTTATTTATTTATGTATTTATTTATTATTTTTCTTGTTTATTATTAAGAAATTTTCTATTCATTTTACATACCAACCACAGATCCTGGTCTCCCTCTTCCTCCTACACCCAGGCTTCACCCCCCCAAACCACCCCCTTTCCCACCTTCTCCAAGGCAAGACCTCCCATGGGGAATCAGCAGAACCTGGTACATTCAGCTGGGGCAGGTCCAAGCCCCTCCCCCTGCACCAAGGCTGCTCAAGGTGTTCCATCATAGGCACTGGGCTCCAAAAAGCCTGCTCATGCACCAGGGACAGAGGAGATGCCCATTTTAAACTTATTTACAAAATGAAACTAGAAATACATCCTCGGTGCAAGTGGTAGAGCACGAAACTCGGTATCTATTACATCTTGAGTTTAATGCTCAGCACTACAAATCAATCAAAATACGCTAGCATTAGCCAATTTCTGTTGCGAAATATTTGTTTAACTATGCAAAGATATGTTGCATTTGTTTAACTATGTAAAAATGTGTTGCATTTGTTTAATTATGTAAAGGTAATTTGCTGTTTTACCTTGCCTGCCTATGGTGCCTGATTGATCTAATAAAAAGCTGAATGGCCAATAACAAATGAGAAAGTAATAGGTGGAACTTGTGGGCAGTGAGAGTAAATAGGAAGAGGAATTGAGACTTGGGAGAAGAAAGAAAAAGAGATGCCAGGGAGATACCACTGGCCAGCCAGCTAGAAAAAGCGGGAAGCAGGAAAGTAGGACATACAGAATGAAAGAAAGATTAAAAAGTCCCAAGGCAAAACATAGATGAATAGAAACAGGTTAAATTAAGTTAAAAGAGCTAGTGGGGCAAGCCTAAGCCAAGGCCGAGTATTCACAACTAGTAAGTCTCCGGGTCTTTATTTGGGAACTGGTTGGTGGTCTAAAGAAAATTCCAACTACAAATTTCAGTACTCCATCTTCAATACTAATACAACACAAATTGTATTCCAATAAAAGAAAAAGACTATAGATTCATGACTTCTCTTTGACTGTATCTTCCATTACAGAAGATACAAATTAAAACGTTCTATCAAAGCCATAAGATAGACATTTAACTTCTAGTAGATGAGTAATCCACTTATTAGCAATCATCAAGATACTTCATTTGTAATTCTTTTTAGATTGTGAGACATATCAGAGAAATTGTGTGTCTCTCATATTCTAGCACACATACATATATGGTTTGTGTGTATGTGTGTGTATATATATATATATGTATATATATGTATGTATTTTTTTCCAGGTTTGTACACACACACACACACACACACACACACACACACACACACACACACACTCCACACATATATCCAGGTTTGGCTGTCCTGGAACTCAATATTTAAGAAGATCAAACTGGCTTTGAATTTACAGAGATCCATTTGCTTCTACCTCCAAAGTGCTGGGATTAAAGGTGTGCAGCCACATGTCCTACATTCTAGCTTTCATGTTGCTCTTTGATTCTAGCTATGTGTAAAAACATTGCCATCATCCACTTGGAAACACACAGTTTATGAAAATGTTTTAGAACTTCACCAAAAAGCCAGTCCTAGTCATCTTCTAAAAGTAAAACCACACTGGTTCCCTGTCCTGTAGAAAAACTAAGCATTTACTCGCAGCTCTGGTTTCACCAATTAGAGTTTTTCCCTGAATAACCCCAGCAATATAGCACACAACAGCAGTTAAGATCATTTTCCATCTTGTCAGGAAAAAAGACTGGTAAGTTTACAACATTAACCTGAAAATAGGAATTTTTTAAAATTATCATTACAAAGTTTTCCAGATAAGCTAAACTGTTGCATGAGTGAGAATTTCTTGATGAGCATGGATATTCCAAAGCAGATTCCTTAAATCTTGGCAATTACTCTAGAAGATTTTCAGTCACTCAGGAATACATTTCTTCACAAAATGAACCACATACAAGGTTTATGTTACTAAGAAATTTTCATTTCACCACAGTGTTAAAAAGTCCATTACTTCCCCCACCCTCAAAAATAAAAGAACTCATCCAGGTGTAATAAAAAATACTTTGCTAGTATTACTTGTTCTAAAGCTGCCCTAGGACATCGTTAGTTAGGTATGGAATACATCAAACTATGGTTTCATCTGGGGCTCAGTGTTCTCCTCAAACTCATTCCAACTGTCAGCAGAAATCACTGCCTTCTCATGTTAGACCTCACTTTCCCATTTTTCTTTCTGGGGTTTAGCTGAGCACTGTTATTAGCTCCTATAAGCTGCTTTCAGGGGCTTGTTCACAATTCACAATGTGTCTCTGAGTTCCTCTTTTGCAACCTGGATCATCACTCTTACATATGAACGTGACTAACAGTGTAACTAATTACAGGAAGAAAAACCATCATGTTCAATATGCCATGAGTTGTGCAAGGTGGGCACACAGGAAAATCTTGGGACCAGTGGAGTGAGAGCTCTGCCTGGTAAAACTCATGTTCTGCAGCAACCAACCTTTTGTTAATAGGACCCACAGACATCATCATTTCAGCTGCTGTTTTTTTCATCTATAACATTTTTGTGATTTTTCCTTATGTGGGCTCATTCTTTCTTTACTGTGTTCACTTTTTCCATTACCTGAAACACATCTTAAATAATTAAATACTTCTCACGGCTACTGCTTTAATGTCTTCATTTGAAACATTTATTACTGCTTACAAATCTATTTCTGTTCAATGATTGTTTTCTGCTTATGCTTATATTTTCTAGCCTCTTAACAGGCTTAGAAATGTATTATTGGATGTTTAACATTTAATTCTATGTGTTTTTTTACATGCAAGACTTTTTTTCCATTCCTTTAAAGAGTACTAAGACTATGTTCTGACTAGATGTCAAATAATCCATAGAACCCATAGGCCAGTTTGTCCATAGTTACATTCAATCTTTTTTTTTCCTGGTTAATCTGCAGATTGCTACCTTTTAGCCTAACTTAACTACATTACTGTGGTATGACTGTTAACATCTAGTGTATGCCAGCATAGTAATTATTAATATAATACATTAGTTACCCTTCACTTGAAGATGTTAACTTAAGGAATATAATGGAATGCAAGAACAAAAACTCTAACTGGTTCTTGGTAGCAATGTTATAGAAATACAATACACCTTCTTTATAAATAATTACACTATGAATATTGATTTAAAAAAAAACTCATGAAACAGGAAAACCAAATGAGCCATTAGATAATGTCAGTATTACCTTTGTAAAATGAGTGGGTAAAACTCTGCTCAGGCATTAGCTTGGCAAGGAGTCCATGATTCAAACTTGGATGAGGGATAGATGGTATGACCACAACTGTGGAGAAAATCATGGAGCCATATTTGAGGAAGAAAATGACAGTAATATAGTTCACATCAAAGACTCATGACATTTCTATATTACTGCAACAGGCACACAATAATAAAGAACACATCTCTAAGGGAGGGAAAAGAGGTTTTAAGAGAAACGAAGTAGGCAATACACTGACTGAGTAGAGTACTTTTAGCAACACACATAAAAACATACACACAGGCCAGAAAACTACACCTAAAAGGTTCACTATAATAGTGCTCATTTTATAAATATATGACACATAAAGTATCTTCATACTTTAAAAGGACATCAATCTGAATGGCAAACTGATGTTTAATTGGCCGAATAAAATTAAAATAATAGTGTTATAATGGAATAGTCTGACCTGCAACAAGAAAAATCCTGTGGCTAAAATGTGATCCATTGTCTCTACAACAGCAGTAAAAAGCAAAGGAGGCTGTCCCACTTAACAAGATGCAGTGGTTTGACTACAAATCTCTATGAAAACCTTCATTTATGAAGTATACGTGTTGACTCAGTAAAGAATCCCACCTATAAATTAACCAGGAGCATACCTACGGAATGCTACATTTTAGACTAATTGAACTGCACTACTGTGGTATGACTGTTAATATCCAGTGTATGCCAGCATAGTAAATATTAATACAGTACATTAGGTACCTTTAATTTGAAGATGCTAATCCAATAAGTATAATGGAATGCAAGAAAAAAAGCTATGCATGGTTTACAAGAAACACTCATTGAGTTGTCAAGATTACAGTGCAAACAACAGAAAAATAATCTTGATGCAAACACTTAGTAGGAAATACAAATGATTAGTTGCCACAAAATATATTTATAGTTTTCAATACAGTAGGCAAGGCCAATTGTTGGACCATGGTCCAAGAATGGATTTGAGTGAGGAGAATTCTGAGTATTTGTGAGAGCATTCCAAGAAAACAAGAGTCTTGTGACCTCAGTTTCTTCAAAACACAGAATTGTTCTTGGAATGTGTTTTTGTGCTCCTCCCAAGTGTAGCAGATATGAGTGAGTTTACTTCAGATTACTCATTATTGCTTGCTGCTGTTATTCAACCAAATGTTTAAACTATCCTTTATATGCCTTGATGGAAAAACATGATTTTGCCATGTGCAGCTTGTCCTTATGATTGTATATAGCTTGAACTCATGAGAACTTTATTCATGTGACCTTTTCTTAACCCTTAGAGTATAAATTGTCTGAAGCTATGAATAAAGTTGGCTATTGCATGAGACTTCAGTCTGCCTTATTCATGGGCAAGCTCCATTCTCCCAGATACCACTGGCTCTAGAGTGATGATAGCCATTAATGCAACAGCTTATGCAGTGTAAGTATTGTGCAAATGAGGCCAATACAACCCAAGGTGGCTCACTGTTGTCCCTGATGTTACTTCTCCATAACTTTTAGTTAAACTACTTTGTATAAACATTTTCCAACTTGTACAAAATTCCAAATGTTTGTTTGCATATTATATAATTGATGTAATATTTAGATGTTGAATTAAGTGTTCACTTAGTAGCAAAAAGAGGAGGGGACAAAGCAAAGAAGGGAAGGAGAGAATTTTTGAATTAGGCTGTAAAGATTAGTGTTTTACCTTTTTTTTAACGTTGAGTAACTATATGGGGACCTCCTATGCTTATAAAAGTTTCACAAGAAATGTGTGAAAAGCATGAGTCCCTAGCATATTAAAAAAATAGCATGACCAAATAATTTCTATTCATTAATGGGAAATAGTAACCCAAAGCTGCACCGACAAATGTGAATGATAGCAAATATGTACAGATATATCCAGTATATTTGTGCCGATCTACAAATACTGTATTAGCATCTCTACCAATTCTGTAAATGTCTGAAGTGTCTATGAGTAAGTACAGTTCAAACATGTATGCAAAAGAGATAAATACTAGGGAAATGTCAAATAATGGAAAGCAAACACTAAGTACCTGTACTTGTTGGAGAATTGATTTCTTGTCTGATGTTTCTACCTGGTTGGCTCCCAGTTCTCGCAGTCTCTCTCTGGGGTTCTAATATGTCCCGATACTTAGATACCATCAGAACAGAGATGAAGTATACAACAGCCAGAGCTAAGAACTGTGCCTGCTTGCTATCATCCTGTGTAAAATGAAAAGGCAGTTTGACACTCAAAATTTTTAGGATATAAATTCACAAAATATAAGAAACTATTCTTCTCTTCTTAGACCTTAAACTTTTATTTAAAAGTTGCTGGGGAGGGGCGGTTTGGGGATTTATGGTAAAGTGGCAAGCACAAGGCTCTGGTTTCGGTCCTCAGCTCAAAAAAAAATACAAAATACAAAATAAAAGTTGCTGGGGGGAGGGCTAGGGAGATAGCCCAGTAGTTAAAACCACTTGATTCTCTCATAGAGGACCAGAGTTCAGTGCCTACCACCCACTTCAAGTGGTTAATAATGATCTAAAACTCCATCTTCTAATGAACTGGCATGCTCTTCTGGCTTCTTTGGTGCCAGAATAAATAAATAAATAAAGTAAAATAAAATAAAATAAACCTTTGGAGCCAGCCCAGATGGTTTAGTGGGCAAAGATACCTGCATTTGATCCTAGGCACCCACATGGTAGAAGAAGACTCTATAACATTGTCCTCTGACCTTTGCCCATGCACTGTGGCAAGCGAGAACGTGTGAGGATGTTGTGCACAATACACACACACACACACACACACACACACACACACACACACACACACGCTAAATATAAATTCAAAGAAAATTAAGAGTTGATAACTAAATTATACTAAGTACCATGTTAAAGATACACACAAAATGCCTAAAATGTTTCATCTGAGTTATACGTTGAAATAATTTTAAAAGTTAATATAGTAAGATTGTGTTCAATGTGCTACAAAATATCACCCTTCTCTTACCATTTTTATCTGTATGACTTCCTTATAAAACATGCAGATGAAAAAAATTAATGTACTGAGTTTTTAAAAAAATCAGGATTTAAGCATTATAAATAAGAAAAGTTAATAGAGAAAAATCACAACTAGAAAATATACTACTACCTGAGCAAGAGGTTATGTGGATTGAAGATGGCAGATATATATAAACAACGGCAATCATAAAATAAGAATTTCATGCAATCCCATTGTAAAACAGAATGTTATGTGGTAACATACATGATGAATAATTAAAGTTCTGACTGCACTAACAGGTAAAAAGATGTAACAATCCAGTTTTTCTGGAAGGGAAAAAGAAATCTCTCGAATACTACATATATTTGAGGTGCTCATTTCCATATCTAATGATAAAATAGTGTTCTGCCAGAGTACAGTAAAGTAAGAAAAGGTCTGAAAAAATAAGACAATAGTTTGAAGAGGCATTGGGGTCTGGCAGGAAAGAAAACATTGTAGCAGGTTTGTTACCCAAAAATACACTGAACTGCCTATAGCCAAAGGCTGAGATAAGCATCTCTAGGAAAAGTAACATGAAGGATAAGCTAGAAGACTTCTCAATACATCCTTGTTAGGCCATATCTTGTAAACTTTTTTTTGGGGGGCGAGGTTTTTGAGACAGGGTTTCTCTCTTTGGAAATAAAGTGCCATATACACAGGAGCTAAACACCTCAAGAATGACTAAATTTTACATAAATCAACTGATGTTTAGAGGTATTTTATTATTATAAAGACATAAACTCTGTTTTTCCTGTCTGTGTATTCCTGGGTTGTTGTTTTTCCCCAATTTGAATAAAAAATATAACTGTTTAGCCCTACAACTGCTTAAGATTTTAATGTACATACTGGTATGATGCAAAGCACTCCAGTACTTTTTGAAGGATTAAAATTCACTAAATTTTATACCATTTAAGATACAGGTGATCTAATAAAATCCATTCTCTAATGAGGACAGCAAAAACAAAATGAATTTGCTCATAATTTCAATCTATTTGAGAAATTTCAAATAAAGGCTTTCTTGAAAAATTTTCAGAAAATTTTTAAAAATATATGAAAGTTTTCAGAAATCTTGAAAAAAATTCTTAGTGAGGACAGCTCTCCTGCAGGTAAGTCTGTCCCTCCTGCCACCTTGTGGGACCTGGGGACTACACTCAGGCCATGAGGCCTGTGAGCAAGCACCTCCACCAGCTGCTGAGTCATCTAACTGACCTGACTGTTTCTAAGCAATGTGTTCATCTTAGCACACAGCACATTCCTCTCCTTCTACACAGGTAATATATACTTTCTTCACTGCTCCCCACATCCTCAGAAGTCCTTAAAAAGCACAATAATCCCAATCTCTACATCTAAATGTGCATGTACACATATATTGTCTATTATACTAAAACTTTATGTGCTTGAAAAGCAAAAAGGCCGAGAAATTTTTGAGAAGCACAAAAACTCCTGCCCTAAAATTGCTGTCAAATACTCAATTATTTGTCCTCTGAAAACACACACACACACACACACACACACACACACACACACACACACACACACACACATAGGTAATGTACATATGAATATTTCCTAAAACCTAATCTGAGGTCTGATGCATTTCGGAAATTAAATAAGCTAAATGTGACTGTTGTTTTATAAAAACTTTGAAACTAACAACCAACTAACATACTAACATTTGCAAAAACTAAGGCCCCAGGTTATTCCACGTGAGAGATGCATTTGTAATCTAGAAATATGGTGAGAAAAAGGTAACACTCTGATTCTACACATGTGTGCTGTCAATCTCATGCAGCCTAATGCTTATCACCCAAGTACACTGTTGCAGAACTACAAGTACAGGAGCTAGGTTGTGAGACATTGGTATTGCAAAGTTTTTTTCTTTTTCCTAATATAGTAGTGAAGAACTATACAAAAGGTTGTCCAATTTATCCTTATACAGCAAAGATTACATAAAAGAACCTGATTCCTCCATTCTTGCAATACTAAGCATTATCATTTCAGTTTTTAGTTCATTCAATACTGAAAATATATCCTTTTAATTTTCATTCTGTTATCCACTGATGATACTTCTAATCATGTTGTTGATTTATATTACATATTTTGTATTTATTGCTTAAGTCTGTTATGTTTTCCTATTTATCTATTTTGCTGTAATTTCCCATTAATTATAAGAATTAATATTTTTCTATCATATATCTACAGCATGAAACACCATACCACATGGCTTAGACTTATCACAACCACACTGTAAACAACAAAGCACTCCACTTAACTGATTGTTACATATACATTTCAAACATACACTTCTTTAAACATTCCATCAAGAATTAACTATAATTAAAATAACAGGATCTAATCTGGCTGGTTATAATGCCTATATTAAAAACTGCTATTATTGCTTAATCTGCTGTGAAACACTGTACTTTTACACAATTCATCAAAAGGTCTATCTTATTTTTAATTGCCTTGAGTAAGTAGTCATGGACTAGAGAGTTCCATTAACCCTTCCTTAAGCTATTTCTTTCTTTGAATGTTATTAAGCCTTCTTTCTAATTCAGATTCCTACAGATACTATCATTTGTGAAAGTAGGAGCCAGTGAGAGGGTTCAATGGGTAAAAGTTTTTACTGCTCAGCCTAGAAATCTGAGTCCAATCCCTGGAGCCCTCAGAATGGGCTCTACAAAGTTGTTCTAGGACCTCCACATGTATTTTGTGGTATTAACAACTCCCTTTACATGCATTATGAGCACATACATACACAATAATAATTAATAATTTTTAAATGAAAGAAAATGTCTTCCCACACCCAAAGGCAACTTTCATTAACACCTGATGAGATAACTTTTTATGTCTAATAAAAGAAATATTAAAAATAACAAAATATTCATTATGTGGAAATGGAGTAAAAAATATAAAAGGTAGGACCAGAGGACCTAAGATAAAGTAAAACTTAGTGTTTCAAGGCTATCTCTAATCTTGGAATATGAAATAAATCTCAAAACTTATCATTTGTATAAGCAATAGTGTATGTACATGTATGTGTCTGCTTACCTGTGAGTGTGAATGTGGAGACCAGAGATTGACGCTGAGTGCCTTCCATCACTCTATTTTTTGAGACAGTTTCTCACTGAATCTGAGAAACTTCATCTGCATCTTCAACACTGGAGTTACAGATGTGCAGCACCATACCTAGATCTACAAGGGCACTGGGTATCTGAATTCAGGTCCTCATGCTTCTGCATCAGGCACTTTACCCAGTGAGCCATTTCCCAGCCAGCCCTGTATGCATACATATCATTTTGCAAAGTAAACTATCAATAACTCTTGGAAAAACTAAGGTTCAACTATTTTACCATTAGAAGTATGAAATATATCCAGACAACAGGACAATTGGTAGTGACAGCAATTCTTTGCAAATTTTACACTGCTTAACACAAATGACCATGCAAGTTGGTTTTACTGTTGTTGTTGTTACTGTTTGATTTTTGTTTGTTTGCAAGGAAGCCAAGCAGATATATTACTTACCACATCTCGAAAGACAACAGCACGAAGGCGATTGATATCAACGTCCTGAAGAAGTCTATCGGGATCCTTGATAGGAGAAAGGTTACCGGGAACATTTTCTAAGGGAGCCTTGAAAACAAAAGAGAATTATTAAGAAATACCATATTCTAGAAAATTATTGAGAAGCATCATTATAGTACTTTTTACATTAGGCTGATCTTCCCACACCATTTCCTGCACCCCCTAAACTAGAAATGAGTGACAACAAAACTGGCATGGGGCTCGTTTTCTGGTCTCCCCTTCTTGTCATGCTTTCTCTCCTCCTTGTTCTTACCTGCTATCAACAGAGGTGCCTCTATGAGCTCATAAATGGAGGTGAGGTTGTGTAGGAAAAAAAATTATCTTGCTTTTCAGAAGAACTGAGTGCAAGTCTCTGCTATCTGGCTTAATGCTTGTTAATAAAATTCCCAGTTAATAAATGTCTTTAATTCTCTTAATTTATCCATCATGCATATATACGTATGAGATAAAAAATATTGGTATGTAATATTATGAAATTACAAATGTAGTCACTTCATGACCATTTTTCAAAGGTAAGCTCTAAAACTTAGCCCTAGTTTGTCTGTCACTATAGTTGACAGACACTAGAGAACACACCAATGAAATGATTTTCTGTAGTTGAAGAAACGAAACTCTAAGAATTTTAGATAATATATCCATAACATAAAATAGAAAGTGCACCGAGTTACTTTGGCTCACTCTAGTGCTTTTTCAATTACTCGATGTGCTAAGAATGCTTTGGACTAAATCTGACAATGTATATATATATAAAATGCAAATGCAAGTTTTGCACATAACAGCTATGCGCTTGCTGTCCAACTCCTACTTCCCCACAGATGCCACTGTGGTGGTTCACCCCTAAAGGAGGCCATGAAGCTCCTGTGGAACATGGTATAGGAAAAAGTTCAGTATCTAAGGCACATAGTTACATGGTTTCCATTAAAATCATCAAGTTTATCCACTCTATGTGAAATTGTAACTGCTCCAAAATTCAACTAGATTACCTATAGGATAGCCTAATACTTTTAGCATTAGGTAATTAGAAAAACTTGCATATGGACTAGATAAATCTATAGTACATGTAGAAAAACTAGAAATATTTTAATATATGTACCATTTTACAAAGATTCCCTCAATCCCAGTTGACCTTGGAAAGGTTATGTGAGGACAAGTTTAAATTGTTGCTCCTGTGTTTACACAATATGAAAATGAGGCTCCATGGAGATACAGCACTCATGCAAGTGTGTCCAGATTTGTACCAGAGAGCCCTTCTGCTAGATTAAAAATCAACTATTCTGCCTAAAGTGCCATGTATGAAATGCATGCATAAAAACAGCATCACTTGTTTTTATTCTCTGTATGGATATACTTTGCTACCAGTTCATACATTTTTTCTAATATTCCAGTATCACCACTTATCGACTTTTCATTGCCCAACCTCTAGCCAGAGACACACTCACTAACTCAACTAAACAACACAGATTTCTGTCTCACTCGGTATGCTGTCTATATAACACAAGAAGAACCACACTTAGTTTGAAGATTCTGTTTATCTGGTAAGAAAAGTACAGGTTCTCTGGTTGTTGGTTCAGACTCTGTGAGTTCCTATGAACCAGGTTAGTTGTTTCTGTGGGTTTTCTTGTGATGTCCCCCCTACAATTGTAGGATGGCTCCTACAATCCTTCTTCCCTCTATTCAGCAGGATTCCCTGAGTTAGGCTTAATGTTTGGCTGTGGGTCTCTACTTCTGTTTCCTTCAGTTACTGGATGAAGGCTCTCTGATGACAGCTGAGATAGTCACCAATATAGGACCAACCGAAGCCTGCTACAGAGATGTGACAGTTGTGTAGCTTGTTCTATTTGTGGGACTAGCAGTGGGAGCAGGGGCTGTCCCTAATGCTTTGGCTGGCTCTTGGGAACCTATTCCTCATACGGGACTGCCTTGCCCAGTCTTAATACAAGGGAAGGTGCTTAATCTTACTGCAACTTGATATACCACACTTTGTGGATACCCATGGGAGACCTGCCCCTTTCTGAACAGAAACAGCGAAGTAGATTGGGCGCTGGGAGTGAATGGGAGGAGAGGAGGGAGGAGAAACTGTGGCTGAGATGTAAAATAATTAATTAAAAAGAAAAAAAGAAAGAAAGAAAAGTATAGGCACAGTCAAGACCTAAGCCTCTCCCAAGCAGTGGATTAGTTACACTCTTCTAAGTGTTAAGAGAAGCGAGAGGCACCAGCAATACCTGAATGTTCACCTCACCCCGGGAACCTCTAGGTGCTTTAATATATTATTTTTGCATTTTATTAAACAAACATCATAAAAGTTAGGATTCTCATTCACTTTAAAATCCCGAATAACTGAGACATGTAAGACAAGGAAATTTGTCTCAGGATTCTCTAAGCTAACTGGCAGAAGCTAGAATACACCCCAGAAACACTTCTTTACAACCTATAGTACCCCAATTCTCTGAAGGCAAAGAGATGTACAAGATATGGTCACCACCCTCTAGTAACCAGCCCTTTAATATGTCTATGTAGTGAATATGAGCCAGACTGCTGGCACATAAATACTTCCCAAGCAATGCAGATCACTATGGAGTCTTGTCAGCAGTAAAATAATATGTGGGTCATATTTCTTTGACAGCAGTGAACAAGAAAAGAGGCTGCAACACTTAAATAACTAACAGACTTTATGCATGTGCAAGTGGCTTAGCAGAAATTATAGCAATACAGAGGCATGGAACTTAGAAAACCAATTAAGTTTCTTCAATTGTTGAACAAAAAATTACTGTGTCGATGCTGAACATTTAATTACAAGTGCAGTGAGTGATAAAGAGACATGCTGGTTTTACTGAAACCATCAGAGGAGCTGTCCCTAGACTGGTGCACAGTAATGGTGTCAAAAAACTTTGACCTGAGAAGGCAGCATCTAAGATGGCCTACATGAATGTATTTAAGAAGAGTAAAATATATGGAAATGTACTTCAAGATAAAGACATTATATAAAAGTTTAAGAAGTCAAAATCTTTAGATGAGTTAAATGAGGTCTACTCTATGTATGAAAGGTCACAACTGAGATGTGGAATTAAGTGCAGAGCAGTCATACAAACCTTCAAAGCCATGAGGCTGCACATGATGTCATGGGTCAGTTAAACACAAGAAGAAAACTCATTTGTACGAGTATTGCTAGTATATTCCAAACTACTATATACCATTCATTCATTTCATGGGCAGTCAATAACTAGTTTTTCACCCAAAGCTAATCCATTTAAAAATGTGCTTTGCTCATAGGCTGACCTTTGAAAATAGATGTAACTATTTAAAACAGAAATCTCCATTGCTATGTGCCAATGCAATTCTTAAGAACCCTATCAGTAGAAATTACTAGTACCTTCTTCAATAACATACAAGTGAAAATCTAAAGAGGTTAGCTAACCTTGCAGATACAACCAAGAAGCACAGAAGCCAGCACCAGGTCATCAAACCTATGTCATTTTATAGATCCTGTTGCATTGTTCTCACAAATGAAAAAGGACTGCATATTACAGAGGAAATGGTGTATTACCTTGGATGCTGCTGTGGCAGTCACACTTTGGGGAGCTTCCTGAGGTTTACTGCTTCCATGGGAAGATTTGTTTCCCCTGTCTCTCTGTCTCTGTCGACATTCTAAACAGTTTCTCACAGCTACACAACAAACTAAGAAACCAGAAAGATATTAACATAAATTGTTGACATGGCTATATAGAAAAATGTTTTAAATTTATTTATTTTTTGTATTTCCTTTTCTGCCATAGATTAGTATTTTTAAAATTAGATAAATTTAAATTATGAAATATAATAACTAAGGTACAATACCCATAGAATATATATTAAATAAAATACTCATGTACTCCCAAGTTAAAAAGAAACAGATCACCATAGCCTTTTAAACTCCCAAAATAACTCTTCCTAATTCTATAATCTTCCATCAGTCACTATTACAAATGTTCTGTATCATTAAAAATTTTAGCAACATAAAATGCCTATGAGAGGAGTTGGGGAGACAGTATAGTGGGTAAGAGCATTTGCTGTACAGACATAGGCACCTGAAGTCAAATTCCTCATATAAAAAGGTCACTCACACTTGTAACCCTAGTAAGATAAGAGGACACCCTAGCTCCAGGTGCAGTGAGAGACTATTTATTTCAAAGGAATAAAGTGGAGAAGGATATTGAACATTATCTTCTGACTTTCACATATGAATGCATTGGTAGGCATACATACACACATATACAAACAGACATATGTACACATATGCTATCTATATACACAATCATACATACATTCACAAATTAGTATCAACCTTTAAAATGTTTAATAATAAGGCTCTGACTTTACTTCACCTTTCTTGGTGACTACAGAGTACACCTTCTCATTTCAGACATCATCCACTCTAAGGGTTGTAATAGCTCTGCACAGCACAAAGAGGTTACACTCCTTGTCACTAGCATGTAATCATTATTATAAGAAACACAGATTTTGGGCTACCATTTCTCTAACTTCCTTTCTGTCTTCCTTTGGTAATCAATACTGGCCATCAGACTCATGCCTCTCCTATTCTAGGTAAGGGCTCTGCTATACACTATATCCTCAGTTGATTGCAGGCCAAGGACATAAACAAGGTTCACAAAGCGATCTACATTAAAATCAATGATAAATACCAGTTTTACTGATTTTTAGGTAATTCTAAATGTTTGACTATATTTGAAGCAATAAATGATTCCATGCAGTCTCCACTGAGAAGATACAAGTTTTTAAAACTGAGCAATCCTGGGGATTACAAGACAGTAACTAAGCTGCAGATTCACCAACCTGAATCAGTGCTTTCTATACCTCAGAGCTGCACAAGTTGTCTTAGTTACACAGTGTGTACCACTGCCTTAGCATACTTACCTAGCCTTAGGCACTGTCTCATTAGCCCTCCAGAAGACATGTTTTTTTCAGCTTCAATCTCACTAAAATTGAGAGAGCTGGCAAACACAAGGACATCAACCATAGCCATGAGGCGGCTGAGGAACGTCACTGCTGTCTCTGCTGACATGCCTTGTGTCACTTCAATGTTTTCCAACTCAGTCTTTAAAAGAGGAGAGTTAACCTTGTTTAAAATTGGGAAATGTGGCACATGTTATATACACTACAGGTGAAAAGAAGTATAGAAAGCGTACATAAGAATATAGAAAATAAATTAATAATACTTATCACAAGACCTTGCCAAATTTCGTTTCCCTACTCACTATTCTTAAATTAAAAAGCCCATTTTAAAATTAGTATTAATTTAAATACTGTATTAGTTGAAGAAAGAACTTCATATAATTTCATGAAGATACTTAGAGACAACCACACATATGTTCTTATTCTTGTTTTGGTATAAAAGAGGTATAAAATTGGCCTTTCTCTCCTAAAATCTTCATTTCCATTTACAAATGGATGTTTTCCTTTCTTACAGATATAATGAATAAAGGGAACGATACACAGAAATTTTCCTTGCTATCAAATGAGATGACTGTCAAACTAGAATACCTACTATTGACTTATCTATTTAGAATCATAAACTGAAACACTAAGGATTTCATGTGTCCAATAAGACTAAGGTCGAAATGACCAAAAGGATTCGCTCCTTTAGATACCTAACTGATAAGCTATGAAACTCTCATTGTAGAGGGAGGAAGGAACATTGTTAAGGTGAAAGTTACATTTTACTAAAATATTCTCTTTGATAAAATGTTATTTCCTGCTTTCAGAAGGAATATCAAAATCTATTTTGTTTCTTAGAATGTGTAACTCCATAAGTTATGAGTAATGGCAACATTTCTTCATTTTTCATTCTATACTAACAACACTATAATGATTTTGATTTTCTCATAACTAGAATTAATTTTCTTAGTGCCAGAAGGAGCAAATGAAAGATATGTTTTGTAAATAAAAATTCTGTCAAAGTTTCTGAAAATGGGCAAACTACCCACACTGACTTATCTTTAACCAAATGGTAAAAGTCAAGCACATGGTAGATGCATGGAATAGCTTCCTGTTCCTACTGACTTTTACACTGTCTCTGGAAATGCTTCTAATTACCTATTTGTGCTTTACTGCTGACACAGCATCAAATTAAACAGCTGTGACCAGAGCGTAACAGAAGAAAAGAATTCATTGTAAATCTATTTTCAGTTATTCTAGGATGAAACACTAGCCATTGCTTTACATCAATCAAGAGTTCTTAATAACTTTTCAATAAATTAGAATTCAGTATATCTGCAGACATGTTCTTAAATTCTTCATTATTTTAAATTGTTGAAATGTTGAGAGCTCTACCTCACTGTATTACTGCTTTATTTTCTAGTTGGAATCTACAAACCTAACCAGTGAAATATGCTCTAATTTTGAAGTAGTGAATCAGAAAAAAATATTAAGTACATAATTATTAAATTGTCTGTATAAATAAGCTCTAATTTTGAAGTAGTGAATCAGAAACAAATATTAAATACACAAATATTAAATTGCCCATATAATTTGACAAACTTATTCTACCAAAATATCAAAACTGAAAGTAAAAGGTATTCTTAACATGAATAATAATCGAGAAAATATTATTCCATTCTGTTAATATAATTTACAAACATATTATATAAGCATCCTATGATAAAATTCATTTAATATAATTCTCACTAAATTTAATATATATCTCATCTAATTTGCTGTAATTGGAATTTAAATCTGATTGTACATAGGACTCTATTTACATTATTTTCATTATATTTTGATATTTATTGTAGTGAATAATAAAACAAATACATCAGTGTATTGGGAAAATAATCCTTTTAATGAATTTTTAATACACAAAGATATGTCTGATTAAAAGATGATATGAAAACTCAAAATATAACCAAGTAAAATTTTCATAATTAAAAATAAAATTTAAAAATAAAAAACCTAAAAATTACTGCAAAAGTAATACTAACCTTAGAACCCTGGACATGCATTGACAAAACAGACAACAGACCAAAAAAGTACAAGAAAAAGGAAATTATTAAAATTAAATGAAAATACATGTAAAATTGAAACACAAAATAACATTTTAAAATTATATTATTTTATTAAAAACAAAATTCTCAGAATATATATTTATTTTATAAAGTACATAATTATGATTAAGATTTAATATGAAACATTTAAATTTAAATTTATTTTTTTTGAATAACTGCCCCCAAATATATTCACGTGAGTATAGCAAATATAAGAGAAAGAATGCAAATTCTATTTTATATTACAAGTATCTTTTCCTAGCAGATGATTAATGAGACATTTTAAAGAGCAAACACAGAATGCCTCTTTTCAAACCCTAACTCAGTATGGACTTGAGCAGAAATGACTCAGGGAAATCACCGTATTTCTTACACCAACTATGTAGACTTTTTCCATGAGGAAATTATATTATAATTAATTTTCTCAAATATTCAGAACCCTTCCTATACAAAACTAAAACATTTATGCCATCACAACTTAAAATTCACTTTTTATAAGAAAATAACTCATTGATACACTATTAGGCCTATGATATGAGCTTAGGTGGCTGCATATCATCTAAAAGTTTCAGGGCCTTGTTAAGAATCAGGTCTATATAATAAAAACATTATAGACCTTCCCCCCACCAAAACTACAAAATCCCAGTTCTTTGAGTTTTTACAACAAATAATGTGAGTATACATTTGAAAATATGCCATTTTCATGGACATATTCACTGGGAAAATATATAGAACTGTGAGACTACCACTAGGGTAACTACTCTGAGATAAACTACATCAAATCCCCAAATCTCACATTTTCCAAATGACTGTAACTAAGACTGTCATCATGCCTGACATAGAAGAAAAGCTTGTTTTCCTTTTGTATGATGATGCATTATTTGAAGAACCAGAAATGTCATTTCTATTATTTTCCTGGAACAGAAAAAAATTAAACCACATTTGACACTGTGTTCTGATGGTTGACTAATATGGTCAACTTAAAATTTTGAGTGATTGTTGGGCAGTAGTGTTGGTCACCATGCAGTGGTGGTGCACGCCTTTAATCCCTGCACTCTGAAAGTAGCAGGTGGATCTCTGAGTTTGAGGCCAGCCTGGTCTACAGAGCTAGTTCCAGGACAGCCAGGGCTACACAAAGAAACTATGTCTCAAAAAGCCAAAATGAAAAAAAAAATTTGAATGATCACAACACAATGTGAAGGAATGTATGACTGACAATGTTCTTTGCTTTTCCATGTTTCCCTCCAATTCTCTGCCTTAATTCATAACTAACTTGAACACTGTGGTAGGAAATAAAGGAAGTAATTCAACTGACTAGTCCTGGAAAACTTAATTCAAAAACTCAACAAAATAGTATTCCTTCCACAAAGCAAACACTGATCAAATTGCATAGCAAGTGGTCCAATTTTATTTGTTTGTTTATTTATTTGTAGATAGAGTCTCACTGTGTAGCCCTGGTAGTCTGGAACTCACTATGTAGACCAGGGTGGCCTTGAACTCACAAAGAAATGTAATGACATCTGCTTTTGCTTCTGCAGTCTGGAAATGAAGGCATGCACCATCATGCTGGGCCAAGTGTCTTAATTTATCCTGAATATTAAGGTTAAAACTACTGGTTTATTTTTATTTAACACATTTTTGTGACTTATTTACCATAACACACAGTTTTAAATAACACAAGTATCTAAAACCTCAATAAATACTGCTTTTTTAGATTGCTTACTATAATATAAACCACGTGCATCTCTAGTCTTAAAGTCTACATTAAGTCATCTCTTTACAGGTAAGATTAATTAAAGAGTTCAAAACTTTCTTTCAGAACAATGACACTATAAGAATAATTCAGATGTCTCGAAAAACCAAAAAAAAAAAAAAAAACACAAAATGTCTCGAAAAACCAAAAAAAAAAAAAAAAAAAAAGAATAATTCAGAAATGTTTTTCCTACTATACACAGACTGCTGTGGTCATTTACAGTTTCAAGGAAGAAACAGACCACTTCGAATGGGCAATCCCCTAGAAATAGCAAATAAAAAAACTATTTCTGGTTGAATATCTTGCTATCAAAACAGATTATCGGGGCTGGAGAGATGGCTCAGAGGTTAAGAGCACTGACTGCTCTTCCAGAGGTCCTGAGTTCAATTCCCAGCACCCACATGGTGGCTCACAACCATCTGTAATGAGATCTGGCACCCTCTTCTGTATACATAATAAATAAATCTTTAAAAAAAACAGATTATCAATAATAACTATATTATCTCAAACATTCTAAATTCTAGAGTTTTATAAGTTAAAGGCTTTTAAAATAAACTGGGATTATTATTCCATCAAACAAATATGTAAAGAGAGAGTTATTGAAGGAATTCAAGAAAGCTTGAAGAGGCTTCCCCACCTAGTATATGTCACATTTATTACCAAATTCGATTTTCAAACACTTTCTTTGGGATAAATATAATTATTATCCTTTAGCCAATTAAACCAAGGTTGAGGCCATGCCCAGCAAATGATACAGCCCACATGGAAGCAAAGATTGATCTCATACTGAGGTTAATACCATTTCCATTTAATCCAAACTTCACAAAAATTCATGTCTGAGTCTCACTGAAAAATAAGTCTGTTTCTGAGCAGCAGACCATCAACAGGGAACAGCACTTACCTCGAGGAATAACAAAGGCTACTTCTGGGTTAAGTTTTAGGTTGTTACTCTTAAAATAGAGGACTACAAAAAGATTTCACATTCTACTTCTGCTTATCATTTTAAAGTTTAATATAGTTGTACATTAAAAATGTCTACTGACAAAAATAGTAAAAAAAAGTATGCATCTTCTAAGAGATAACTACATTTGCTAAAAAATAGTTTATTATACTTACTAGCCACTGAGTCAAATTCAAGTTCTTATTTTATAAAGAATGAATTCTATAATAATAAGGTTTTTATATACATCCCTGTTATTCTTGTTTTATGAACAGCATATGCAATGTCAGTGTCTCATACCATACAGATCTTAGGAGAAACCTATTCCACTCCCACTCAGCTCAGTTCAGCAGATGGCTGTAAGACCTAAAGTATTTACTATCTAGCTCCACACAGAATGTTTGCCAGCTACTACTGTCAAAGCTATCATTACTCCCAGGTATTAAAAAATACAAAGCTTCACAGATATGAAAATCTAAAATAGATATATGTGTTATTAAAAACCCCAGGACACTAAGACAACAACATCGAGTGTTTCTGCTTCATACACAGAAGCTGATACTCGGACGCTCCTATATGACAGCGTCCTTTTGGTAAATCAGAGCAACCCTAGTGTCTCCTCCCTCTCACCTGTTTCAGAACTCTTGAAGTTTTGTACTTGGTAGTTTTGAGCTGAAAAGCTCATATTTTCAGTGTGGGTTTCATTCTTTATTCAGGCTTCTCCCTCCTTTTCCCACTATATAGCAAGAACACTAAACAATCCAGTAACACTAAAAGAAAATAATATCCTTCACATTTCCACATTATATAGAAAGCATGAGAACAAATATAGATGTTTCTTTTTAAAGAGTTATATAACAGTTTTATATATATAAAACTTTCTTTAAAAAGAAACATATATATTTATATTATATATTTGTTTTTAATAATGAGTAACAATAAACATGTTAATTATATTATATAAAATATATTTGTGTTATATAAATATATAAAATCAAGTATGTTGCATAACCAAGTATAGGTACAATCAGTTAATGGACCAATTAACAGAAAATAAAGACAAAAAAATTTCGGCAATAAAATTAACTTCCAAATCTGCTAAGAACAGTCTAAAAAATAGGCAAACTATTATTTTAAAGCCCCAAATTACAGTGGTCAAAACTGTATATGCAAGTGTTCTTGTTAATCAAACTTTAAAATGCCAGTATCTTAATTTTGTTTTTGTTAATTTAAAAATAAGCTATATTGAGTGTTAAAGTAGTATATATATAACATGTTTATAAGTTACTGAATTTATTTAATACTTTATTAATAGGAATATTTGACACTAAAATTTTGAAGATATTTAGTAATGTGGATATTTCAAACCTCTGCAAATTTTGATGATTTTTTACTAAATTATTTTATAGAATGATCATTTTTGTTCTGCACAAAAGTGTAAAAACATTCAATATTTATATTAAAGTAAATACAGTCTCTTAAAATTTCCTGAAAACAAATGAAAATTTCATGATTCCACACAGAAAGCATTGTATTTAGTCTTTGATTTATAGAAAAAGCAGCATCCTCCCCGTCTTAATATAAGAATGCAGTTTACCAGAATTTAGTATACATCACTAGAGGAAAGTTGAGACAGGACAGAAGGGGTGACAGACCAATGTTAGGCATCAACCTTCTTCACATATCATCAACTCTTTGTAGTGTTATTCCCAGGCCACTTCCATAGTTTGGTTACTAATTAATTCCACAGGACCCCATTGCTGATCTGTCCTTTTGCACTGCTCCCAAACTAGCCTGCTTGCTAGATGAATTCATCAGGAACGCAGGTATGTATATATGCCTGGAGGAAGTGTGTGAGGTTACAGTCTGTTGCAGCTAATATTTTAACTTCGGTGCTATTCCAGTGGACAGAGTGAGAAGAAGAGCCATGCAAGGAAAATCATGTTACTGACGAAATAAAGTCTGGATCAATTTAGAAAAATTCCTCACTAAGCAGTAGACGTGTTAATAAATCACACAGTTGTCTGTGGTTCTGGGGCTTACAAAAGAGTTTCTTATGAGAAGCAGCAAGATGGGCCACAAGCTATGGAATTCTATATTCTTTCCCATCTGATCAAGTTACACTTAAGAGTTACTCTGACATAGTCAAAAATATTTTTTAAAATATTTTTAAAATTGTGACTCTAGGAATCAAACCAAATAATGACAAATGCTAGGCAGGAGTACTGCCACTCAGCTACAGACACACCAGCCTAGAACTAAATATATCTATAAGATGAAAATTACATATAACTTAACACTGGTCTGCTGCATTTTTAAAAGACATACATGATCAATATTAAATGCTTTCCAAATTGATTATATTAGTTTTTTTTCATGTTTTATAAAGAAAGAGAAATAGATATTTTCTAATATAAAATTGGTAATTAAGGTTATATTACATTACAAATGGACTTTAACAGCTTACTATATAAGATTTAAAGAAATACACAGCATATAAAAGTTAAAAAATATTTATAATTGTAGTTCTTAAAAGATTTCACCAGAAATAACTGAGAAATACTCTAATAAATATACACAATACGACCCAAATACTGGTAAATAAAAGCGACTGAAATATAAATCTAATAAATGGCATAAGAGTTCCTGTAGGAGACACTGTTAAAAATCCACTTGTTCCCTGTATTTCAAATGACCAGAATCCTCAACTCATGTCATTACAAAATATAACCACTGGGTGGAGGTAAAGAACTTACAGTTGGTGATGTAGCTGCGGAGAGCAAAGGTAAAATCCCTCCACAGGCAATGATGATGTTGTCTACCATTTGGGAAATGAGGTGAATTGTGTTATGTACAAAAATAATGTTTTCATTGCTGTTGACAAAATCCATTACAGACTTTGTAGAATGGCTGAAACAGAAAAAAACACATTTATTTCCTTCATGTAAATGTAAGGGGTTTAGATACTTTATTCAGAATAAAAATTTTAAAATGAAAACAATTACAAAATAGAGAAGTGCTAGATAAATTTAAAATGGAATTATTAGAACAAAACCAACTCATAATTCAGGCATTTTATCAAAAAAATTATTCCTGCAAGGTTTTTTGTGTCCATATTTAGAAAATACGCTATTCTTGTTGTTCTTTCTTGGTTTGTTTAAGAATGGACATCAGTACTCCAAAGACTAAACTCACCACGAAAGCAGCCTGGGAAAATAATCCTCCATTTCACATTTCTGATTATTAACTAGCTTCTGAGACATCGAGTGGCCCCATGAATTAACTAGAACTAGTTTGGCTGCATCTGCTTGTTCTGTGTTAGGAAGCAAACCAGCTGAGAGCCTGCAGAGAGAAAGTTCCAGCTGTGGTTCTGAGCACATCTTTCACAACCATGAGGAAATGTGTGATGGGAAGCATCACTGAGGGAACTGGCAGAAGTTCAAGAATTATTGTGAATGAAAAGGGAGGTCACAGAATAAGTTAGCAGCAGGACTTCCCGTAGAAAACGTGCAATGAAGGTGCCAAAGAAATATACTGTTTTAGTGTGATTAGATGTTCTCCTCTAGCCTAAACGTAGTCTTTAAATTTGTATACACTTGTGTTTGAAACTTTCGTGAGCATCCATAAAGAAAGCAAAGACACACAGTTTGTTGTCGGAGGAAACTGGGCAAATCCCATTTTTCCCTCACACATCGACTTTCATCTGAAGCCATGCCTTTCATTTTTAGTCACGCTATTTCTTTTCCTTAGTCATCTGGAGACACACAGCACGCACCAACATTAGCACGAGTCTACGCCTCGCTTGGGAAAAGAGATCAAACTTAAAGACTCTCTTGGCAGATACACTGTCAACTTCCACAACAGTCATGTCAGCTTCCCACAGATGAGTTGGCCTCCCCAGTTACTGGATTGTTAATCAGAATTGATCCACACAGCCTAGTCATTAGAATCCTATTTCTTTTGGGGGGGGTGTTTTCCAAATGAATGTACAACCCTGATAGACAGTATGGAAGAAATTCCTTAAGGGGCTTCATTCAGTAGAAAAAATGTTGATGAAAAGAAGAAAAGGAAAAAAATAGAAAAAGAAGAAGATGGAGAGAGAAGGGAAGGAGAGTCTGCCTTTTAACACAGACAACCTCAAGTGGCTGCCCTTATCCTGAAGGAAAACCAAGAGAAGTAGGGAAGTCAACTTCAGCCTGAGACGTGACCGAGTGGACCAAATCTCTGAAAATGAGGTATTTTTCCTGTTGACAGCCATCAACTTCCAAAATTTACACACTTGCACATGTGAATGATACATCTCCTGATTGAGAAATGTGAATCTGCTATTAGAAAACTGTATTGAAATTTAAAAAAAGCAAACACTGAATTCAGATAGATTTAAACCAACATCCACTAACTGTTTATACATATTGGTTCTAACGACATACATTTTAAAGGCTACTTTAAGATTTTATTTTAGTACTAAGTGTTATTTATTGTTGTTACTAAACAATAATATAGCTCATAGTATTGAGTTTAACAAGAAAAGATGCAATTACAGAAGTATAAACAAAAGCTGGTCTTTAATTCTTGAATTGTGTAGAATGAGCAATGCTAGATTTTAAAATTCTGCTTTAACTGTCTTAAGCTAAATTGCTACATACCTAGAGATGTGTGCTCCAAACATCATAAAAAGTATACTTTATATAAATATTTGTCAATCAAAAACTTAAATATTTAATTTTTAAAACAAATTTGTGAATTTTATTGGATGACAGAAATCATTTAATAAAAATATTCATTTTCTCAGGCTGGGAAGCTGGCTCAATGATTAAGAGCACTTGTTCTTGCGGAGGATCCACGTTCAATTCTCAGCACCCACATGCTGACTTACAACCATCTGTAACTCCAGTTCCAGAATATCCAACACCCTCCTTAGACCTTAGCAGGTTCCAGGCCATGCACATTGTAGGCAGACACAGATACAAAGCAAAACAAACACACATGCAAAATAAAAATAAAAAAATTCAATTTCTCAACTGAAGGTGAACAAAATATAGAAAAGAAATAGTTGTACCTTCTCCACACATGCACATCTGTCTCTAATGCAAACAACAGGTCAGTGAGAAGCCGCTGGTGCATCGGGGACCACTTAAACTCCGGAATCCGGAACATGGTAGTCCGGGGGCCAGGGCTGAACTGACGCCGCTGTTCCTCAGTCATTGGCATTCCTCGAAATCCTAAATCAACTCGGAGATCTCGGTCTTGTTGGGTAACAGACCGGCCCTGAACAGCCTAAACAAAGAGAAAGTAAACTTTTGTGGAGCACAAAGGAGATGTGAGATTCAAAAACCAGCGTGCATAACGAAGTGAATAGGAGTCTTACATGTGACTTTAGTAGTGAGTGCATTTCAAACACCTGCACAGAAATCCTTTAGATTCATCTAAAGTCTGCTATTGGGGCTTCTGCTTTGATACTGCAGAATTTAAGCAAGGTCATCAAAAAACAGCACTAAAGTTCTCACTCAAAACCAGATCCTCTTTCCCTAATCACAGATCTTCACACTAGTATAAGATGACCTTTGTGGAACTTAGTATGCATGAATGGGGGCAATGGATACACACCATCAATTAATTATAACTAAAAAGAAGTGGTGAAGAAATATCACTGGAGAGACTGAAATTAACTTCAAAGTGCATTTCATTAACAATACTTTAATAAAAAATAAACACACTGTATGATGTAAGAAAAGAAGCCAGAAAAATGCCTGTGCATTCTCAATGAAAAATAGGCAAACCTAGTGATTATTATGCCCAGTAAGCAATGATCTGGGTTTTTTTTTATTTGAAATCTTATCTTGTTCAATATCCTCTCTCCCTGCCAATTATCATTGTAGTACAACTGCCACCAAAATGGAAATTGGCAATTAAACAAAAAATAAACACACCTTTCCCACATATAGAATACACACTCCAGTATTCTTACTAGAGTACAAAGACAATAGTAAGACATGGTTTATTCTTTCCAACATAGGTGGAATGGAAACATAAACTTACCTTCAATGAAATGAAGAGGCAGGAGGAAAGTCCATAGGGTTAACGGAATTCAAATCCTTAAAGGTCATTATAACCTCATCAATTTCTAACCATAAATATTGATTTAGTCCAAAAATTAAGTAGTCACAAGTTTGTCTCATAAGACATAGTGGGTTTTTTGTTGTTGTTGTTTTGTTTTAGCTGTACTACAGACTGTCCAAAACCACAGCACTAACCACCAGGCCTAAGCAGCTTCCTTTTTAAAAGTAACAAATTCTATTCCTGTGTTTGTAAAGAAAGTTCTCATTGCTCCTAACTCCACATATTGTCAGCTATGTTACCCTCCTCACAAGGGTGTTGTTGAGGACTGAATCTGAAAACATCTACAGTGTCTGGAGCACAGTAGGCATCGACAGATAACAGTCCTTTCCCTATTGCTCATGCATCTGTTCAAGCTGGCTGCAAGTCCTCTTTCTATAATCCCCAGAACAGGGCTGGCCTGGGGTACAAGGTCAGAATGAAAAGATCAAGTACGAAGGTATAAATGCAGACACAAACGGTGAGAAGGGGCAGAAGACCTTAGCAGTCATATTTTAATCTACCACAGTGTCTCATATGACAGAAGAATCGGAGACCCAAAGAGGCTGAGCAAAATTAAGAGAAATGCGGCAGAATTGGTAATAAAAGTCAGATTACTTGAATTTCATATGTATATGCCATAGCACGCAGTTCTGTAAGTTATAAATTACATGAATTTAAGTGTAGTGTCATTCTAGGAAACCACTTTGCACCTAACAACTCAGTGCCTATCTGATTCTTTTCTTTACTTTTAAAAATCACATGGGAATGGCTTACTTGTGTTGTAGTAGTAGTCTGGATTTTTCGGATTTCCTTTCCTGATTCTTTGCCATCATCAGATCGCTCAGTGTCTGAAATTATACTTCCCGCATCAATATTTGGTACAATTTTGCTATTGGAAGACTCTGTTTCCAGAGTTGTAGCAGTCATTTCAGCATAGTCTAATCCCTTAACTGATGATGCTAAGTCTCTCTCAGAGACACTGCTCACGCCATCTGAAGTCGTATGGATTCTGAAGTCTTTCTCTTCTATTATGCTTGATGTGCAAGTTAAATCTACACTTGCAGTCATGTGAGCAAGCAATCCAAGATCATCACTGACACCAAGATGTACTTGGGGGTCTTGAATATTTGGGATGATGTGATTGCTAGAAAGTTCTGGAAGCAGTTTCTCTTCCTGTTTCGGTATTTTATCAAAGAGGAAGGATGTGCTAGTATTAGGAAGCTCCTCCTTCTCATCTACTAGTGTGATCAATGGACCATTGTCCTTCTCTTCATTTTTTTTAATGATACCCACACTCCCATGCACATTGTTCTGGAGTTTCTCAACAGCAGCACTGTATACATTATCCAACAAGGACTCCACTTCCACGAGGGCACCATTCTCTCCGCCCACCAACGTCTCCGGTGATAAATCCATATCATCAAGTTTTACTTCTGTTGCTTCCACTTTCTCTGCTTTTATATCAACTAGCAGATCATGCACTTCCACGTGCACTCCACTGCCAGGTCTATCTGAACTTCCAAGAATATCATCGGACACTTTGGTTGACATGAGCAAGTCTCTCGTATCTGTGCTAACTGGGTAGTCTGTCTCACTCTCAGGGCTCTGGCTTTGGGAAAGGTCTTCTATCTCCCGGATTTCCATTCCTCCTTTTGCTCCGGTTGTCTGTGATGAAAGACCAGAGATAGTGCTCACATTTCCTTTCTTTCCCTTCTTAATGTTCTCCTCCTCTTGTCGTTGGTATTCCTCATACATTTTGGCCAGATATTCTTTGTGTGCTTCGTAAGTAACCTAGGAGATAAGTAAAGGGAAAACTGAGGTGTCTTGTATATTCCAAGAGAAAGATGGAATTAAGAGAAATAAAATTCAGTAATAATAGCAAAATGGTACAAGTACTTTAAGATTTAGTTTTATTAAATAAATGGTTTGATTACGTAATTGGGAACAATGATGAAATACAGCAATACATTATTTCCTAACTTGTCTCTAATCACATAGGTAGCTGCAATATTAAGGTTCCTTTGTGCAGGTTAAGTATTCCAATATTAACTAACATCATATGATACCTAACTTGTGAACACTGTTTAGGTTTAATGACTTGGCAGATGATAATATCCAATATCACAACTACTATCACTATGCCAGCTTTCACATGGCTACTGTAACATTTTCACCCATCACAACCACTACTGAAAGTACCTCACATGGACCTGTAAACAGACATTTATAAGGCACTACATCATTTTTAAATATAGACAGGTGACTAAATTAGAAACATCAGTATATGTTCTGTGCATGGACTTGCAATGTCTTTTTCTTTGTTACATTAAAACTTATTAAAGCAATGACAAATGCAAGGTGTGCATATGCAAAATGTAGGACTACAACAGGTAATATAAATTCTTCCAAATTTTTCTAATGTTAAAAAATCTTTTCTTATAGGCACACAAATTTAATTTATATTAATCTGTGGACTAACAGGGTTCTTGGTTGACCTTTCTTTAAAGATATGAAACCTATTTCCTACAAAAGAAACTTCCCAATCATGGGGGCTGGCAACTTGTTACTCAAAGGCCACATCAGTTTGTCATCTATTTTGATAAGTAAAATTTTCTTATAATACCACCATGTTAACTGATGTACTTGTTCTCTGTGTCTGCTTTCACATTAAAACAGATGAGCTGAGCAGCTTCATCAGAGGCAGACCAGAAAGCCTAAAACATGTATTATCTGGTCTCTAAAATAATTTTTCTAATTCCTGTTAAAAATAACTATATGAGCTTTCTAAACCACAAACCTTAATTTCAACATAACTCGATTAGCAGCCTAATTTTGGATGTCCATGTTTCTTCTGTGATGCTACTGGTTGAGGAAATCACAACTTTGAATTACTAGAATATAATGTGTGCATAAATTTACTACTCTCCTTACCAAAGACAAATGATACTTAAAATTTAATAAGGATAGAATCTTAGAATTAAAAAATATTAAAAGATACTATATAGTGGTTTGAACAAGAATGGTCCCCATAGGCCCATATATTTGAATGCTTAGTCACCTGGGAATGGCATTATTTGAGAAGGATAAGAAGGATCAGGAGGTGTAACCTTAATGAAGTAGGTGTGCCCTTGTTGAAGGAAGTATGTCACTAGGGGTGGGCTTTGAGGTTTCAAAAGCCCCATTAGGCCCAGTACCTACTGTCTGTGGATCAGAATGCAGCTCTCAGCTACTTCTCCAGCACCATGCCTGCCTGTCTGCTACCATGCTTCCTGCAATGATTACAATGGACTTACCTCTGAAACTGTAAGCAAGCCCCAAAATAAATGTTTTCTTTTATAAGGATTACCTAGGTCATGGTGTCTCTCTTCACAGCAATAGAACACTGACTACAACACTACAATCAAAAATATTAAAAGTGCATGCCTTTAATCCCAACACCAGGGAGACAGAAGCATTGAGACCTTTGTGAATCTGAGCTCAGTTTGGTCTCTCTCTCTCTCTCTCTCTCTCTCTCTCTCTCTCTATATATATATATATATATATATATATATATTATATATATATATATATATGAAATACATATATTATGAAAAAACTATATATATGTGTGTATACACACACACGTGGAAGGTAGGTACATTCACAAGGCACTGACACTGACATGTCTTCCTCAATCACTTTTGGCACCTCGTTTTTTGAGACAGTATTTCTTACTGAACTAGGATGCATGGTTTTGGCTAGAGTGACTGGTTGGCCAAAGAACCCTTGGGATTTACCCATCGTGCTCTCCAGCACTGGAGTGGAAGTGTGTGCAGCCATGCCTAGCCTGTTATGTGGATGAAGGGGATCCAAATTCAGGTCCTGAGGCTTGTATAGAAAGTACTTTATCCACTCAGCTAAGTCCCACTTACTATTTACTTATTATTTACAAGTATTTATTATTCATTTGAGAATGAAGTCTGATTACTTTAAAAGCATCTATAGAAGTACATTTCAGCTACTATTTCATGAAATATGTTTGTAAGAATTGAGTATGGTTTGGTTTAAAAAAAAAAAACTGGTTCAGCCCCAAGTTCTCACATCTGTGACAAACATATATAGTAAAATTCCAAATTAAGGGGACACTGAGATGGCTCATCAGGGAACAGTGCTTGCCACCAAGCCTGAAGACCCGAGTTCAATCCCTGAACCCAGAAAGTAGAAGGAGAGAACCAGCTCCCACCATCCTGACTTCGAGTGTGCGCCCACGCAGGCACTTTATCTTTTAAGTGTTATTAAAATTAAATTTCTAAATTAAAAACTTTATGTTTGAATTAAATGATCTTGAAACCACCTTCAAGCTCTAGAGTCTCACCAAGGGGCAGAAAAAGCACAGTCAAAACAAGGATAAAGGAATGGGCCATAACTGAGAATGTCCACCAGGTGGCACCAGATGAGAGTTTATAGCCATTGCTGAAACTTCAATGACAGAACAAGCTGGGTCCCTGTTACCTTGGAATGGGCTATTGAGAGTGTGTCCACCCAGACTCTCCAGCCTCCCCATTCATATTTTATTGCATGATACAAAAGAATCCGGAAGATGTTGTAGACCATCTCAGTAATCTTCTGTTCCTCAGAACTTTTTGGATTGATATAGCCAAGAGAAAACATCCAATCCTGCCACACTGAACATTGCAGTAAGCATCTAAGTAGGAAAAAGAACTCATTAAAAATATCAAAATTACAATTTACTACTATGAAATGTAGATAAAATAATAAAAATATAATCTGAGTACAAAATTATTCTATGTATTCTGTAACTTCCATCAATTTCTTTCTTTCTTACAAAATTTGAATTATTAATCAAAATCACTTCCTAACTCTTGGTCAGAGTTCTCACCACCTTCAGCAATCACAATGCACTCAATTTGCTCTATAGGCACCCCAATCCAACTTTACTAGCCTGGGAACCACAATGCTTCACATACAATACATAAAACTTCCTAGAAGCTTAGGAAATGACCACAAACAAGTTCACAGACTCAGACTGCACACCATGTCTGAGCTTTAAATGCAGAACAACAATTGGTGACATGACGAGAAAATACAGTGAACACGGGCAAACCAACACAGTGAGTATTAAATGCACTGTTGGTGAGTAAAATGTATCAGGGACAGTTGACTACATTCTAAGTACAATTCTGTATATTTGTATATTCATACATATATTTAATTAAATATACTAGGACAACCAAATAAAAGCATATAAAATTGGGAAAAGCATGCTTTTTCAAATGATTAAGAGTATTTAACAAAATATTTGAATTTTTATTTTAAAAATGGTTGAAAATCAAGCACAGAAAAAATATTAAGCTAGAATAAAATCCAGACTGTTTACCTTCTGTTTTCACGGCTGTTACTGAAAAGCTTAATCATGTCAGATAAAAACAAACGACGAACTTCCATCAATTCTGCACTTGGTGTTGAGTTTTTTAACAAAGTTGCCACCACCTTAAGAATCACTATAAACAACCAAAATATGAATTAAAATATAAAAGGGTAAGTAAGACATACCACATTCTCTAATTTTCAACTAAATGCTTAGCTCTGGCAATGGAGTTGTAACTGTTAAAAATGAGGACACGGGAAGGGCTGCAAGCTCTGATTTAGTCCCACACATAACCACATAACCACCATGGAATAGTAAAGAGTGGCATCTGCTCACTTGGGTTCTGAATTTTCACTGTAGAGTCTGGCTCCGGGTGTGGTTTATGCACAACTTGAGTACACACTTGCTCTGTTAAGATCTGAAAGATGAAAAATTTGAACTTCATTTAGAGAAAAAAAGTTAAAACTGCCAAATATAGCTATATAAGAAAAGAATCTCTAAAAGATTTAGAATAATTTCAAGTCAAAAGAAATATCTCTCCCAAAGGAGCTTTCTAATAAATGACATATATCCCTAAACTCTAAAATCTATATACCTCAAATTTTACTTACTTTGGATAAAGACAAAAGCCAGACACTGTATCTCTAGAAGGAAAGAATAATTAGCTAATATAAATTTGTTCTGTTTGAAATACGCTTTCAGTATACACTTTTAATACAGTCCTTTTTTGAATTATAAACACTGATGTTTTGTGTCATGTTAATAAAACAAATCAGCGAATGTTAACAAAATTATGCCTCATACAGAAATCTACAATTTATATTTCTATTTTTGACTAAACTGGAGGTTCAAAACCCTCAAGAATAATTCTGCACATCTTGGTTATGTTCCCATGGTTAGCACCAGAAGCTGACACACATCAGTAGTCATTAAGTGACAGAATGAATAACTGAGTCATATATAAATAATGAATGTGTGTGGTTGCTCATGTATTCTAGGCTTTAACCATTCTTGTCTTTAACCATTCTTACATCTATCTACCTACCTGTCTGTCTATATACATATACTTCAGTAGAGATGCATTTCACTAAACACGGCATTTCCTATCAATGACAATTTTCTACTTAGAGCTAACATGTTAAACTCTGAATAACCTTAAAAAAACAGTTCAACACATTATCAATACAAAAAATCATGGCAAAAATATCAGTGTTAATTTTGAAATCAGTTATGCAGAGCTCTTAGGTAAAAGTTAGAATAGAAAGAGCAAGTTAGGATACAGGGGTGGTGGCTTCTGAGAAGAGAACCATGACAACCAGAAGGGAAGCACTTTTCTTTCATTTTTATCGGACTACAAAGAGGACAGGAAATTTACATAGATAAATGAGGGATATATCTGAAAAATGTATTGACTTGAAATAAGACATTGGTCTATTATTACTTAAGTGATAAA
Source organism: Peromyscus californicus insignis (assembly GCF_007827085.1). NCBI lineage: Eukaryota > Metazoa > Chordata > Mammalia > Rodentia > Cricetidae > Peromyscus > Peromyscus californicus. Next base: position 35,552,004 of record NW_026294617.1, read on the forward strand.
TACTGGATAGAATTACCCACACTTTTGTTTAAAAATAAACAATGTTAAACTAAAGTGTCAGAATGCTTTCTGAAGAGGGTACTCTAAGCATGAATTTCTATATGGAGCTGACACACGAGATAAAAATCTCTTTGAATAATATATATCAAAGAACAGTGGCTGGTATATACCTAAAAGGAGTTTCCATACCAACTTTCCTCAAAATCCCAAAGGACAAGATTCCAAATAATTCTTGTTATAAAGATGATACTCAAAATAACTGCATACTTGCAGGGGAAACATCAGACCATGTTCCCTTATGATAGAATCTTCCAACCCTTTTTAACCAAGAGAGAATAAGTCACACTGTACAGGAAACACAATCTGGCTCAAAGCACCACTGATTTTCCTGTTGTCTTTTTAAAGCTCTGCTCTGTCATGTGGCACTGAAGACAGTAATGGTAATGCTTATCCATAAACTTGCTACAAAGATTACAGTACCTGTGTGAAAGCACTCTCATGACTACAGCATGTTCAAATATGAAAGATTTATACAAGTTATACAAATATATTTAGGAACTGACTTCAGCATGTATTTGTTAAGTACCAGTTACGTGCCCACACACTACTTAATGTTTGGAGGTGGAAAACAGCTGTTAAGTGGAGCTACATTTCTAGCATCAATTTACTTAATTAATGTTCTGGAAAAAGGTAGAAATGCATGCTTCTATTAAGCAATAAAACATGGGAAACTGTCATTAAGAACCTATGTGAGATTTTAAAAGAGGGAAGGAAATAATGTGTATAAAATGGGGAGAAATGAATATAGGTATAAACCTTTTAATGGCAGTTTAAGACTCAAAGTGGTCCCTGAAGGTTCTACTGACTTATACGAGGGATATACAGAAGTTAAGCCCTTACCCTAAACTAAAACAAAATAAGATGAAGAAGTCCTCATGAATTCTATATGATTCAACACTTATGGTGAAGTCACATGTAACAGGTGGCAGTTGTGTTGGAAAGGATAGAGAAAGACTGAATTCTAAGCACAGAGGTAACTTTATAAATGTGGTGTTTAGAGATACAGATCTCAATGTGGTACTAAGCATTAAATTTTATTTCGTATTCCTTATGTTACTGGAAGATGTTAGTCTAAAGTGCTAGCTATGGCAGCTTCTTTTGTGACTTACTGACTCCCAATGCTCACTGGGTATCTTTGTCATTGTTTCTTGATATTTTCACTGCCTCATAATTTATATGATGTTGACTAGAAGATTTTGCTAAAAACCATGGACATTTGTACAACAGTTGTAGGGCTGTTATGAAGACATTTTAACCACACTGATAAGATTTGAGGCCCATTTCATAAGAGGGAATCCATAGCTGGTACTTTGAACTTGCTCAAAAGCCCATGGCAAGGCAGTTCCTGGGCCCTAGGGGGTAACTTAATTCTGCTGGTTAACTAAATTGACAGCACACCCAACTGCCCTCTAAATTATGTTTATATCCATTGGCAATTACCACTCTCAGCCTTAATCAGAGAAGCTCTCTTTCCAATGAATGGTGGTAAATACAGAGACTCACTGATATGCAAGATGTTGACAATAAGTGATGGACAAGTGCTCAAACCTAAACCAGACATTCACACCATCTTCTGCAAGGATCAGGAAATACTGTGGTGTGGTGATATTTTATTTGTGCTGAAATGTGATATTTCATTTTATTTATAAAGTTTGCCTGGAGATCAGAGGTCATAGCCAGCCATGAAAAGAAGTCAGGCAGTGGCGGCACATGCCCTTAATCCGATCACATGGCAGGCAGAGTCTCTGTGTGCTCAAGGACACAGCCAAGTGTGGTGACGCACACCTTTAATCCCAGTACCAACCATAGAGACCTGGAGGTTTGTATAGACAGACAGTGACGAGGAAGTGATGTGGCTGGGCTTAGAGCCAATGAGAAAGCAGAACAGCATGGCAAGAAAGGCACAGGTTGGACAGGAAGAAGCTGGTTTGGCTCTCTTGGGAAGCTATGGCAACATGGTGAGCGAAGGTTAGTTGGTGGCTATTACTCTGATTTCTACAGCTTTCACCCCTGTATTTGGCTCTTTGTTTCTTATTTAATAAGATGGTTTAGAAATTTGTCTACACTGTGGAGGAGGAAGATGAAAGAATGTTAGAGTCAGAAGACAGGGGAAAGTGCTGAGAAATGCCATCTCCTAGGCAATATAGATCAACTGCAATCAAGAGCTTCCCACAACTATGGATGACTGAACTTGGTCTAAAGAAGGATACCCCATCAACAGTCAGGCAAGGATGGGGCAAGTACTTGGGATGGCCACTAACAAACTATTTCCTACCATGGTAGTTTGAATAAGAATGGCCCCCAAGGGCTTATATATTTGAATTCTTGGTCAGTAGTTGGTGGAACTGTTTGGGAAGAATTAGGAGGTGTGGTCTTGTTGAAGGAGATGTCTCACTGGAAGTGGGCTATGGGGTTTCAAAAGCTCAGGCCATTTCTAGATGGCTTTCTTCCTCCTACTGGTGGATAAGTATATAAGCTCTCAGCTACTGCTCTAGAACTATGTATGACTGCCTACCTGATGCCATGTTCCCCACAATGATGGCTATGGACTCACCCTCTGACACTATAAGCCCCCAATAAACTCTTTCTTCTATAAGTTGTCTTTGTCATGGTGTCCTATCACAGAAACAGAAAAGTAACTAAGACATCTATTGATAGATTCAGAGAATGGGAGATCACTGCCTTTAGCTATGTACCCAGCACTGTGACCCCATCAGGCTCCAATGGAAAATTCTAATCGGGAGGTCACACAGATGGCCCTCATTAAGCTAAATGGGTCACAAAATAAAGCCAAAAGTCATGAGTCTTGGAAAAGGTCAGGTAAGGAAAAGTAGGCATTGACAAGAGAGGATGAGAGAAGAAAATGTGGAAGAAGAGAGTAACCAGAATGAATTATATACATTCATGTATGAAATCAAAGAACTAAATTAATGAAAAATACTTGTTGAAAAAGTCTGATTTTAGTTTAATAGACATTATTTCATGTACATATTATCTCAATATGAGTTTTAAATGAAATACTTTTTATCATAATAGGATTTTCAGAACACTGACTTAAATAACATATATTTTATTACTGTCTGTCATAAGTTTAGTTTTTTGGTTGGTTGGCTGGTTTGTACATTTGGTTTTTTTGTTGTGTTTTGTTTTTTGTGTTTTTGGTTTTTCAAGACAGGGTTTTTCTGTAATCAGCTCTGACTGTCCTGAAACTCAGCTGGTAGACCAGGCTGACCTAAAACTCACAGACATCCATCTGCCTCTGCCTCCTGAGTGCTGGGATTAAAGGCCCATGCCACCACCATCTGGCTGAATTTAGTTATTTTGCAATAAATGACAGCAGCCCCAAGTGATACAATCTTCAAACTGTGATGACCCAGAACTAGCAATTCATTCAAACACAATTTCATAATTCAACACGTCCTGTTGGTAGCACTGACTAAAGCCTAGGTGAAGAAACTTATACTGCTGAATAGAATCAGCAGGACTGAACAATCAGAAACTATCTTCCTAACTTTTAGTATATTTACATTAATTCTACCTTTTGAAATGAGTTCATTAATAACTCAGAGTCCTTCAAAACTTATTTCTATCCGTTATGATTATCATTTAAAAGACATACATAGTGACTGACTGATACAAGAACTCAGTATTTTTTTTCATTCCCATTTTAGAATCTCTGGATCATACACTGTCAGAGGATTCACACCTATTGCATTTTCTCCACTCTAACAGAGTCAGAAACAGCTTGGCTTTGCTTAATAAAGACTTAAACAGAGACCCAAACCTGGATCTCAGCAGCAAAACATGGACAGGTGTTTGGTAAGATGTTGCTGTATTCACCACTGAGCCAGTCTCAGGAAGTCCATCAGAAATTCGAGTGTGCACATGAACATGGTATATTGTAGTTTTCAGACTAGGAGCATACAATTAACTTTGAAATTTAAAATATGATGCTACACTGCACTGTTACTTCCATGTAAGGATTCATTGACTTCCTATTCGATTGTCAATAATAACAAAACAAGCAGAGGGTCAGAAATTCACATAAGTAAATGCTGAAAAACCCAAATAAGCACCATAAGCCAAAGCAAACTAACTGGTTAGAAAATGAAGACACAAAGTAAATCAATACTAGACATCAGCATTCAGAGCCCATATTTGACACTGTAGCAAGGCTTTGGTTCAAAAGAAAATTTTCATGTAACTTATTGAAGGCAATTTTGCTATTTTTCCTCTTAGGTATATGTAACCTACCTATTTCATGAGCATATGTTATTGGGAAAAAATTATGTAATCTTGAGTCTCAGTATGTCTGTTTTAAGATTCGATAAAAGTATCAATAACTGAATACTGGTTTTAAGACTTGAGGTAATAGACACATAGCATTCACAAGGGGTAATGTCCTAAGAAGTACCCAAAAAAAGGAGTTACTATTATGATGATATATAGTATCAGTCACTGTCTCAAAACACAAAGGAGAATAGAAGGAAACCACCTCAACACACTGCACAGTACAATCCACTCTATGGGTATTTATTCAGTTCTGCATGTACTTCTTAAAACAGGAAAGTTGAATAATTCAAAAACAGCATTGGTAGCTGATAGAGTCTACAAATCAAGCAATTTGAGGAATGACTAACAACAGTGAACATGATAAATTCAGAAGCGGTAAAACAAAGACCAAGATGTTTCATTGTTACCCACTCCTATGTCTGTACATGGAAGCAGGTGAGAAAAGATGGCATAAAATAGCAAAACAGAATGCTGCAGATGAAGCGTCAACAGACCAAGGCCTGGGACCATATGTAGCCAAACTTTCCTGTAATGCAGTCTTATTGGAATATAGCCCATTTGAGTCATATCACCCATGGCTCCTTCTGAGAATCATGTAACCAACAAAGCCTAAATATATTTACTGGCTCATTATCCAAAACAACTACTCTGACCTCCTAAAAGTCAATAATACTGTAATAAAAAGATACATTAGTAAGATATTATTAAATATTGAAAAGGGCTAAAGGCTACGTATAAGATGATACGCTGTTAAGAGTTGCAAGTGTGATTGAGAATCTTTATACTTATTTTGAGTAGTAATAGAGGCACAGGGGTACATTTTATTTTGTATGTTTATCATGAATGCATGTTAGCGCTCTTCATATATCGTGATAAGTAAAACAGACTGTTTAATAAAGACAGCAGAGAGGAGCTACATTTCTGTTGCAGAAGTGCCAAGGTCAGCAAACACTAGTTAGGATGATATGGGTGATATTCCTATGACACATACTTGACAGGGTCACAACATTGCACAGTTATTCATGACTATACTTGCACATGTTTAGATTCCCAGACTTTGTTTATGGATACTGAACACAATTAAATTATCTCACTTGAGAACTACACAAAACCTGGAAGGGAACCAAATATGGTCCACAGTTTACATGAAAAAGGGAGTTGGAATTTGCCCTATATTATTTTGAAATCTACAAAAATATATATAATGATGATATATTTTATATGTTCCAAAAGTTGCTTTTCTGAGTTTAATAATGTTGATGAATATTTTGATGTAACTATAGCTCCCATGTAAGAGACACAAGGCCTTGCTGTCTATGCCCATAACAAAGAATCCACAATTCACTGTTTCTTAAAATTGTGAGTTAAGAAATAATGTTCTTCTAATCAGAAATGACAGGTGCACACTATTATTTTTTAAAAAATAAAATTACAGTAAGATTTGGTAAGTTAAGTGCTGTGGATATGTTCTGTATGCTGTGAATGTGTTGCTCTGATTGGTTGATAAATAAAATGCTGATTGGCCAGTAGCCAGGTAGGAAGTATAGAAAAGAGAATTCTGGGAACAGGAAGGCTGAGTCAGGAGATGCTGCCAGCTGCCACTGCCACCATGAGAAGAAAGATGTAAAGTACCAGTAATCCACAAGCCACGTGGCAACATACAGATTAACAGAAATGGGTTAATTTAAGATATAAGAACTGGATAGCAAGAAGCCTGCCACGGCCATACAGTTTATAAGTAATATAAGTCTCTGTGTGTTTACTTAGGTCTGAGTGGCTGCAGGCCCCAGTAGGACTGGAGAAATCTCCAGCAACAGTCAAGTGTCATGTGAATCACTGTTGAGTTACTGCACTACCATGATTCCTACTGAATCAGGCTGTAGTGCAAAGTAAGGAGGGGGGTGACAAACACTGCTGCAGGGAATGTCAAAACCAATCAGCATCAAGCCAATAAAACTATACATGGACCATGAAATTTGCATCTCATATAAATTTTCCATATCGCATATTAGTCTGCTTTTGATTATTTCCAACCCTTAAGAAGATAAAAAATATCCTTCACTTCTATATGTTTGCCAGCACACTACAGAAGCAAGGGAAGCTCACTGAAGACAAAATGAAGAAAGAAGAATTCAGATGAATATACAGGAACAGACCTGACATTTTACTGGCGTTTGTAAGGCAGCGTACGTGCAGGTTACTTTGTGTGACAGTTTGAATGAGAATGGCTTCTGTGGGCTAATATATTTTCATGTTTACTCCCTCAGCTGGTGAACTGTTTGGAAAGATTAAGAGGTGTGGCCTTAATAGAGTATGTGTGGCCTTGTTAGAGGAGATGTGTCACTAGAGGTGGGCACTGAGGCTTTAAAAGACTACCAGTCAGTGTCACCCTCTTTCTGCCTGCCAAGCTCTCAGATTCTGCTCCAGAACTGGCTTGCATGCAGTAGTTCTTCCTGCAATGATGATAATGGAGCTACCCTTTGACACTGTAAGCAGCCCTCAATTAAATGTTTTCTTTTATAAGCATTTCATTGGCCATGGTATCTGTGGTGGTGTGAAAGAAAATGGCCCCCAAAGAGAGTGGCACTATTAGGAGGTGGCCTTCTTGGAGGAAGTGTGTCACTGTGGGGGTGGGCTTTGAGTTCTCCCATGCTCAAGATACCTTCCAGTGTGACAGTCTATTCCATTTCCTTCTGATCAAGATGTAGACTGCACTATGTCTGCTGGCATGCTACCATGCTTCCCATCATGATAATGGACTGAACCTCTCAAACTGTAAGTGAACCACCTCAATTAAATGTTTCTTTATAAGAGTTGCCTTGGCCATGGTGTCTCTTCGCAGCAATAAAAACCCTAACTGAGACAGAGTATGGTATCAGGGATGGGGGCATTGGTGTGACAGGCCAGACTATGTTTTTGTTTGGAGGAATTTGGACTTTGGTTCTTTGGGTGATGAAAGTAGTGGAATGAATGCTTTAAGTGCTGCTTAACAGGCCATTCTAGTAGGAGCGTGGAAGACAGTGGTGCTTAAAATGATTTGAACTGTGGGGATCAAGAAGTTTCAGAGGAGAAGAATATTAGTATGTGGTCGAGAAATCATTCTAGTGATATTTTGGTGAAGAATGTGGCGGCTTTTTGCCCTTGTCCAAAGAGTTTCTCCAAAGTTAAAGTGAAGAGTTTTGGGTTAATTCCTTTGGCAAAGGAAATCTCAAAACAGCCTAGTATAGACTCTGTCATGGGGTTATTAGTGGTCACTCTAATGAAGATTTATAATGAAAAGGAAGAAGCTGAGCAGGGTAAATTACAAAATGTAAAATTTAATGATAAAAGGAGGAAATAGAAAAAAACGTGGAATAGAACTAAATCCTGTGTTCAAGGAGATAAACAGACTCAGAAATGGAATAAAAGGAGTGGTGACCTCAGGGGAAGAGCCCAGCCAGCTAAGTTTCCAACTTGTGAAGAAGAATTAAAAAAAAGCTTAGACCTGAGTGTGGTAGTGCACACCTTTAATCCCAGCACTCAGAAGGCAGAGGCTGGTGGATCTCTTGAGTTTGTGGCCAGCCTGGTCTACAGAGCAAGTTCCAGAACAGCCAAACTAGGCAGTGAAGGGAACCATCAAAAACAGAAAGTTGGTGAAGATGTGACTGAACAAAGGGCCATGTTCCAGTCCCAGCATGCAGAAGAACTTGGCAGCTTTGGCCACATGGTTATGGCTTTAGAGTTAAGGATAGAATAAAGTGGTTATAGGTTTTGTTCCAAGATGAAGGAGAGACTCTGGGGCCAGGCAGTATCAGGAGTATCCCTGAATGGAGGCCTAGAGAGGTTATTGCATGAAACTGTGAAGCTGAAGCCTAGATTGCCTTGGAGACCCCAAGATGTAGAGATACCAGAGTTGTGTGATACCTGCCTTGGAAAGCTGCTAACAGGGAATAGAACCAGCCCAACAGAAAGAAGTATGTTGCTGTCAACACAGCTGAATACAGTTAGAAATCTAAAGAGCATTTTGACATTAGACATGGAGATGCAGAGTTTGGAGTTTGCCCAGCTTGTTTTCAATCTTCCTTTGGTCCAATATTTCCTCACTATGCTCCCTTCCCTATGTTTTGGAATGGTAATGTACATCCTGTGCCATTATATGCTGGAAGTCTGTGTTGTGAAATATTTAACTAGGCAAAGATATGCCACATTTGTTTATGCTGCAGAATATTACTTTGATGACGTAAAGGTGTGTTACATTTGTTTGTGCTGCATTTGCTTAATTAAGAAAAAATGTGTTGCTATTTCACATTGCCTGCCTAAGGCACTTGACTGGTCTAAGAAAAAGCTGAATGGGGCTGGGTGGTGGTGGTTCATGTCTTTAATCCCAGCACTTGGGAGGTAGAGGCAAGTGAATCTCTGTGAGTTCAAGACCAGCTTGGTCTACAATGTGAGTTCCAGGACAGGCACCAAAAGCTAAACAGAGAAACCCTGTCTCAAAAAAACAAAAAAGCTGAATGGCAATAGTTAGGCAGAGAAAGGATTGGTGGGTCTGGAGAGCAGAGAAAATAAATAGGAGGAGGAATCCGAAGAGAAAAGAACGACAGGAGAGAATGAGGGAGAAAGAAAGGCAGACATCCTGGGCGGGTCAGCCAGGTAGCCATCAGCCAGCTAGACACACATATACTGAAAGAAAGGTAAATAAAAAGTCTTGAGGCAAAATGTAGATAAAGAGAAACAGATTAAAATAAGAGCTAAGCTAAGGCCAAGCATTCAAAACTAGTACGTCTCTCTGTCATGATTTAGGAACTGGTTGGTGGTCCAAAAGAAAAAGCCTGCTACAAATATGTGATTTGCTTTTTGATTTTAATTTCACAGGGGATTACAGTCAAGAGATTCCAATGAGTCTCAGAAGAGACTTTGTACTTTGAAACAACTTTGAGACTGTTACAGACTATGGGGACTGTTGAAGTTGGACTGAGTACATTTTTGCATTATGATATGGCTACAAACTTTTGAGGGGCAGGGAATGGAATGTGGTGGTTTGAAAGAAAATGACCCCTAAAGGGAGTGGCACTTTTAAGGAAGTGTGGCTTTGTTGGAGTAGATTTGGCCTTGTTGGAGGAAGTGTGTCACTGTGGGGGTGGGTTTTGAGTTCTCCTACGTTTAAGATACTTCCCAGTGTGACAGTCTATTCCCCATTTCTGTCTGATCAAGATGTAGCCAGTACCATGTCTGCCTGTATGCCACCATGCTACCTGCCACGATAATGGTCTGAACCTCTGAAACTTTAAGGGAGCCACCTCAATCAAATACTTTCTTTTATAAGAGTTGCCTTGGCTATGGTGTCTCTTCACAGCACTATTACAGTGACTAAGACACTTTGTAAGATGGGTTGAGAGGGGGATTCTATATGGAAATGGTGAGATTTGAACACAATTCAGGACATCACTTTTACAAATAATTCTTACCTACACTTCATCTCAATGTCAACTCTATCTTAAGGTGGGTAGTTACTGCATATTAGAAATGGAGGAGAGTACTGGATATGGAAGTAGAACTAATATTCACAATATATGTGAATACTGTCTGTGTGGGAAGACTATGAAGCAAATCAGCAAACCTATACAGGACATGTGGAAGTGTTTGTAAAAGAATGAAAATATAAGCTATGCATTTGTCTTAGTTAGGGTTTCTGTTGTTGTGACAAAAATCATGACCAAAAGCAACTTGGGGAAAAAAGGGTTTGTTTCAGTTTACAACTCTCAGGTCACACTCCATCTCTGAAGGAAGTCAGGGCAGGGACTCAAGGCAAGAACTGAAGCAGAGGCCATGAAAAAACATTGTTTACTGGCTTGCTACACATGGCATGCTTAGCCTGCTTTTTTTTTTTTTTAATACAACCTAGGACTATCTTCTGAAAGGTGGCACTGCCCACAATGGGCTAGCCCCTTCGACATCAATCACTAATCAAGTGTCTTCCCATAGGCCAATCTCATGCATTTTCTCAAATCAGATCCCTTTTCCCAGATATGTCTAGTAGACAAAACTAACTAGCACAGTATTCAGCCTCATCTGTAGTGATTGGGATGTTCTCTCCATCACACACAAAGGTTTCTAGTATACATACACACTAAGAACTCTTGTCACAGCTTTTGTTTTTACTTTACCTCATAAAGTGTGTTGTATGTGGTGACAGTTACAGTGTTTGTATGCAGCATCAGTCTTTCTCCAAGAAGAGTGAAGAGACTGTGGGTATGCATAATTTCAACTTTTCGCCTGGAGAAAATGGAGGTAAACACTTACAAACAAATGCAGAATCATACAATTATTTTATCAACCTTCCTCTATAAAAAGTAGCAACAGTTCATAACACAGCTAGTTACCTGCTAATAGCCTACAGCTTTATTTAAATAGTTCTCAAGGAAATCCTCCATACAATTAAAATATGAGACATATTCAAATTACATAACCATATATGATGATTGGCAGTTATTATTTCCAGATTCTAGTAATTATCTAGAAGGTTTTTATAATTTAACCCTAATCCACAGAATACATCATTCCAAGTCTCTAATATATTCTGTAGCAAATCTTAACATTAAAACAATCTAAATGATGGTAAAAGTGAACATGTACCCTTGATATTGGAGTCAAAGAGAAAATAATCCTCCATTTCATCAGTGCTTAATTCTACAGTTGCCCACAGATTAACCACTGCTCTGTTTACTTCCACCGATCTCAATGCTCCCCTCCTTTCTTGGTATGAATGTGCAATGTCCCCTGTAGGTTCTTGTATGGAAAGGCTTGGTCACTGTTTGGGAAGATTGTAGAACCTTCAGAAGACTGTGTCTATCTCTGTGTCCCCTCCTCCAGCACTGAGGTACACACATGTACCAGTATGCCCGGTTTTTAATAGGTGCTAGGGATCCAATCTCAAGTTGTCATGCTTGTGAGACAGGCACCTTACTAACTAAGGCACCTCTCCAATCGAAGACTCTTCTTAGAAAAAGAAGGAATTGTGTAACAGCAGGGCAGTCACAAAACAGTGTGCCGGTCCCTGATTCTTTCTCCTCCTGTTCAAGCATAACTGATGACATAACTTTTGCTTCAGATTTCCATGTATGTCTTTATTCTTTTATTAGAGGGGCATAAATTCATCAAGTTATACTTCTGTTTCTCAATTTATCAGCTTTTAAATAAATGGTTCTATATACTACTCTCTTTCATAACTTTATTGATTATATTAAGATTTCAAAGGCAATTTTAAGTCACTAAATTTCACTCCTAAATAACATTAGATGATCGAATTTTTTGCCAGTATATGAATTATATATTAAGTCAATTTCTCCTGCTTATGTTCTTTCATGTTGCCTCTAATATCTCGTTATCAGTAGCAATACTGCATGGACATCTGTACAGCTATGAAATAATCCCCTATATTAAGAAGAGAATTACTTGAGTCATACATCATAAGTTATCTGTCTTTTTAAAAAATTGTTAAAACACCAGGCAGTGGTGGTACATGTCTTTAATCCCAGCATTCAGGAGGCAGAAGCAAGCTGATCTCTGTGAATTTGAGGCCAGCCTGGTTTACAGAACAAATTCAAGGACAGCCAGGGCTACACAAGGAAATCCTATGTTCAAAAACCAAAGGAAAAAATGTTAAATTATTCTCCAAAATCCATATATCAATATATAATTTTCCCAGTAACTGTAAAATTACCAGTGATGCACATTCTTGCCAACACCTACTAAAGTCAAAAGTTTTCAAGTCTGACAACTCGATGAGTATTAAATGAACTTTTTTTTTCTGGTGTCCTCTGCAATGACTTTTCCTTTTTTTTCTTTCATCTTCTCAATTGTTTTCTTTCTTATTATATGTACAATATATTACCCTTCATTTTTAATCTTCTCTTTTTTATATGGTACCTTTTTTTATATACTACCAACCACCACAAATTTATTAACTTGGCTGTGTGTTTTTTTTCTTTTTTGCGTATTTGTATATTTTGAAGGTTTTCCCCAAATAAAAAGTGATACTAAACTATAATTTCTAAGGTTTTTAAAACTTTCTTTTCAAATCTCTTGCTAATAACTCTACTATCATAATATACACACTATAAAATTCAAACATTTTTGCAAGCAAAATGAGCGTTCTAAACAACTTATAGTGTTTTATGACTATCTCCACAATCCAGTTATAAAGCATTTTCATCATCCTGAAAGTTTCGTTGGGCCTATTTACACTCAATCCTCATTCCCACTGCCAGTCCAAAGCAGCAACAAATCTGTGCTGTAGACATTCCCCAAAGGAGGACCCTAAAATGTATAGCTTTTTGCTTGTGTTTTTTCTGTGTATCATGGTTAGGGGGCCCATTATATCATAGCATGTTGTAGTTGGTGAACTTTGTTAAGAAATTTCAATTGTGGCCGGGCGGTGGTGGCGCATGCCTTTAATCCCAGCACTCGGGAGGCAGAGCCAGGTGGATCTCTGTGAGTTCGAGGCCAGCCTGGTCTACAGAGTGAGATCCAGGAAAGGCGCAAAGCTACACAGAGAAACCCTGTCTCGAAACCCCCCCCCCAAAAAAAAAAGAAATTTCAATTGTAAGAAATCACAGAGCTGATAAACTTTGGATTCCTTCCATTACTTAACCATAAATAATGGTACTAAGAATACTCAAGAGCGCTGACAAAAACAAACATGTTTTCTCTTCTCTGAAGTAGATGTTTATGTATAGAAATACCAGGCTGAAGGCTAAGGTGTTTTCTTGCTTCTTAAATAAATAAGGAAATTTAGAATATGGCTGGAGACTTTCCCTGATAGAAATCCTAAGAATTCAATAATTGTCTTATGTTCTGGGTTTATTTTCACTTGGTTCAATTATATTCAAATTTTATGACATCCTTTTTGACCAGAGGATATTTATAAGATATTTATAAGGATATTTATAAGGTTTATTCCGTTTCTGTTGCTGATTCATTTAATCTGATTTAATTGTTTTTGTCTGAGACATTTATTTTATCGAAGACTTCCTTAATGTCTCTGCAGTTTGTTTTATGTATTAAAGTCCAATATATGACACACCCTGGATCATGATGCATGGCACTGTAAATCATTCTGCTGGGTTTAGGAGTGTTCTGCAGGATGCCAAGGATAAGTGGTGACATGGTGATTTTAGAGAGTGTTAGTTAAGGAAGGAAATTCTTTTCATATCTCTAATAAATATGGCTTATATACTCACATTTTTTCTTGGGATTTAAACTATGATTTATCATTTTTATTTCAAATCGGCCTTCATAATCTTTGCTATTTTCTGAATCATAAATTACTATTTCCCTCTTTCTGTATTCATTCAATTCATTTGTGAGTCTGTTTTGTTCTAAAGTTTTTGTATCATCATGCTTGTCCTGTATTTCCTTTTTGTAAACTGACAGCTATGCATAATCCTGTAAGCATTTCTTTTACGTGTGTAAGTGTTTTGCCTTCATGTATGTTTGAGCATCATATGCATGCAGTGGTCATGGAGGCCATAGGAGAGCACTGGAACCTCAGGGACCGCAGTTACATATGGGTGTGAGTCACTGTGGATGTCGGGATGGAACCTGGGTCCTCAGGAGAGCAACCAGTGTCTTTACCTGCTGAGCCATCGCTGAGCCCCACCCTTTAAATATTTAGATAAAAGAGCTATCTGACTTGTGGTTTTGTTCACACTTTAACTTATTTCACGTCTGTAAGAAAATGTCAGTTTGTTTCAACATTTTAGAACTTTCCACTGATGTCTTCTACAACACTAGAAATGTTCACAAAGTTTTCATGGGCATGTGAAATATATCATGCTCTTCTTATATAGATACTTTTCATTTTGACTTTTGCAGACAGAGACAGGTGTAGTCAGTCTATCTCAGGGCTATAAATTACAAGTGGTTCTAAATTCTATTTTATTAACACTCTAACCTTCAACATTATAAAATATACTTCATCTTTCCACAGTTATTGCTTCTTGGCTTGCAAACTAATAAGGAGGTCGCATATAAAGATCATGATTCTTACCATGTTTTGCTTTGCATTTATGCGGCCTTCCCTCCTCATTCTTTTGATCTTTATCTGTCTCAGTTATTTGAGTTTTGTACATACAAACAGACCAAGTTTTACTTTTGCAATTAACATAACTTTTTTCTTAGAATGGTGATTTTAAAGTGTTTTACATTTACTTTTACAAGTGATGTCTACTGTTATATATGTTTATATATATAAAATATATATATTTTAAGTTACATTTCAATTTTTGCTTAATATTTATTTATTTACTTTTAAATTATGTGTATGTTTATGTGTCTCAGGGGGATAGGCACATGGGTGCAGGTGTTCACGGAGGCCAGTGGCGTCAGGTTCCCTGAAGCTGGAGTTACAGGTGGTTGTGTTCCACCTGAGAGGTATGCTGGGAATGGAACGCAAGTCTCATGGAGAAGCAGTACATGCTCTTAACCACTGAGCCATCTCTCCAGCGCCCTACATTTCACTTTTAAGAGTTCCACTGTATGTATTCTTCTTGGTTTTATCCACACAGATACTCAATATTTTGAAAACTACTTACCTTTCTAGTTTAACATGGAAAATAATGCTCTAGTTTTAGACAGCATTTCACAACTACCAATCCCAACAGTCGACTGTTTGCTGTCAATGAATTCTCTCTCACCAATAAAAGCTTAGACCTTTGGCCGGGCGGTGGTGGCGCACGCCTTTAATCCCAGCACTCGGGAGGCAGAGCCAGGCGGATCTCTGTGAGTTCGAGGCCAGCCTGGTCTCCAAAGCGAGTTCCAGGAAAGGCGCAAAGCTACACAGAGAAACCCTGTCTCGAAAAACCAAAAAAAAAAAAAAAACAAAAAACAAAAAAAGCTTAGACCTTTGACTTCCTGACTTACTCCATGCTCCTGTTTTCATCAGTCTTCCCCAAGTCACTCTAGTTATGGCATTTCTGCATATTTAGGCCATAAAAAAAGGACAATTCTAGTCTTTCTACTAACTTAAATACTTGTTTTCCTCTTATTTCTTTCTATTAAATTTATCCAGTGTTTTCCAGCAGTAATTAGTATTTTCCGCTCATTCTAAATTGGTTGAACTCTGCACCAATTTTCCAAAGACTTATTCATAGATACAATTCTCTGTGTGCTCATAAATTTTGTGGCAGCATCCTTTTTGCTTTTAGTCTACAGGTGTGTTTTAGAGTAACATATGACCAGGGTCATTTTTTTTTTTTTAATTTAAACTTAGGCACCAGCCAAAATTGGCAATGCTGAGATTTGAGAAAAATATCAGGCAGCCATGCTTAAGACAGTACCAACCATTTCCATTTGCATAGAATACATAGAATACAGTCTTTAAAAAGAATACTTCTTTCTGTTCTGGAGAAGATGGTCAATAGAGGCAGCTTACAAAAAAAGAATTTGGGGAAATGTGTTATTGTAGGATGTACAATCACAAAATATCAATAGGGCTCACTGTTAGAAAAGAATAGAAATAATTTAAATAAACTACCATGTCAGAGTGCAGGCCTGAGAATACATCTCCTCGAGAACTCAATGTACACAGCATTCCTGATCACAGAAGTTTTCATTGAAGTCACACAGATGTGCACTTTTCATTTTAACAAGTCTATCTTATTATATTCTTAAAAATCATAATTTATCTATACTAGAATATAGAAATTAACTATCCTACATAAATTGTGATCTTGTAGTATAATCTACTATTAATAAAACATTAATTTATAATGACACATTTATTTTTATATTTTCCATAGGATACTGTCTATTAAAATAAAATAAATAAAATTTCATATGCTGAAAATGAAATACAAAACTCAAGAAAAATTTCAGTACTTATTTCTGTAATTCATTATGAAAACATCAACTTACTTGTGACCTAAATGCTTCAAAAAATATCCCAGAACTTTCAGTGCTTGTACCCAGATACTTTCACTTTTAGAAGCCAATAATTTGTAGATGACCCTAAAAAACAAATGATCTTTTAAGTATCTAGCTAATATTACAAAGGAAACAGTACTTTATATATACATTATAAGTACTGTTTTCCAGCACATTGGATAAAAAAAAATCTCAATTCCTGGACACATACTTCGACCATATCACTACTTCTCTTAGGATTTTAACACCTAAACATGTTGACTTTATCCTTTCGTGATTGCTAAGTGAACCACAGGCAGACATCTACCTTGTCATTTCTCTCTTATGAAAATTTAGAGATTATTAACATTAGAAAAGGACAGGGTCACAAAACAGGGATAATATAGCAGGAGAAAAATCACATATCCATTGGTGAATGCTGACGGGATACAAATACTAATAATCCTAACACACCTCTTTAGGTTCACTGTATTCACCAGAAACAATTGTTTCAGACCTTACAGATATATATGTCATATTACTAGCTGCACAGTTCAGTGGTGCATTATCATCAGGGCTTCTTATATCCAACTAAACTAACAGCAAAATTGGGTCTGGAGATGCAGTTCAGTGGTAAGCTTTGTCTCCCATGTGTAATGCTGTGGGTTTGAGCCCTAGCACCACAAATAAAATAAAATAACAAGAATTAAATGAAATTCATTCTTTTTGCATTTTTTTTTGCTGAAACTGCAAAAAATTTTAAAAGGAAATCTGTAGGAGGTAAATTGTAGGTTTAAGTTCATGAGAATTCTAATAAAAAACTGTGCTTCTCTTATTAATAATTAATTCATAATTACCACAACTAGAGTCACTTTTCAAATTATTTTAGCTTTGGTCTTTGGTTCTACAATATTTTTCAAACCTGTAATTCCCACTACTAATCCACCACCCCTGCCTAGGACATCATCTCTAATAGTAATGAATAATATAATTTCTAATGCTCTTACTACATTAGTCTTTCCATTCTCATTCATGTTGCTGACTATAAAGCTTTAAAAATACATAATATGACCAAGATATAGATCACTGATTCTGGTTGGTCTGTGTGTCTGTCTCTCTCTCTCCATAATTCTCTTGCATCTTCTTTTTCTGAAATGCACCATGTTCTTTATTATGCTCTTGCAAAAATATATAAATAACTCTGCTTTTCCCACTATGCAAAGCCTGCACTGTAGCAATCACAATTACTCAGCTTCATACTTGTACAGACCACTTCTGTACAGTTCATTAGCTCCCTGAGAATATAAGAACTGACAGCTTTTTCCTTTTCTCTCTTCTTACATTCACGGAATAATCTAGGGTGCACAATTAATACTACTGCTATTACAATCATACCTTATTCCATTTCTTTGATCAAATGCTGGTATCATTGAGGCTGGGTGTTCTGACATTAAAGCCACTAATAACTGTAATACATCATGAATATTTTCATCCTGCATAATAAGAAATATCAGTATTTATTTAAATTTTATTGAAAATCTTTGAATAAAATAATAAAATGAAAGATACAAAATATGCTCTACCTCATGCATTGTAAGTAAATAATTTAATATACTCTGAAGTTCATCTTCTTTCACGCCCCGATCCTAATTAAAAATATTTTGTTAGTTAATTAAAATCTGAAGTTAAGACTTTAAAGAAAGGCATCAAAATCAACGACATAAAATCATACAGAAACTTAAAAGCAACATGTTCATTAAAATCCCATGTTTCATAATTTAAATACATTTTATTTCATTTAAAAGTAACTATTTTGAAAATTATAACTGTGTTTAATGTTTTAATATGATTGAAACTATTAAAACATAGGATCAGGAATGCTAGCCTAAGTGTCCAGAATCAAATCTGAGGAAGCAGAGGCAGGTGGATCTTTATAAGTTCAAGACCAGCAAAAAACTAAACAAGACTGTGATGATTTCATGTTACGGTGCTCTTATTATCTATTGCTTCCATAAGCAATGGAAATTCAGGGGTTTGTGGGATCACCTTGTGTACTGTCATACAACTTGTCCTGTGTACTGTCTTTAAACCACATTACTCTTGAAAATCCTCCATGACAAACACTCTGCAATCTTAGCTACAATGGAACACATGCCATTTTCTATAATAAGGTTTTCTGCTCAATTCTTTTTCACATGTTCCTTATCTCAACTGGCACATCTCCTTAGTACATCCATACCTCTTAACATGGCCATCCTAATAAATATTTGACCAAATTTAGGTGCAAAAAAATGGTACTATTACAGAGTTTGTAGAAAAACATGAAAAGGCATTCTTAATAATTTAATGACAATGATATTTATACTTTGACAATAGTAGTTCCTTTTCACCAAATCATTGTAATTGTAAAATAAAGTTATTTTACCTTTAATATGAGCTGTTTCAGAAAAAGCAACATAAAAGCCCGAAGTGATATGATCTCCTTCTGTGATGGTCGGGGACCATCTGCAAAGAAAATAAGCCATGCCATTAAATAAGCTTAATGCAATTATATTTAAATTCTGTAGAATTATATATTAAATGTTTCAAAAATCATAATGGTTGCTGCTGATGTTTTATAATTTCAAAACTGTAAGAATAAAATTAATTTTCAGGTTTTTGGCAATTTCATATTATTTCCTGAATGTTAGGTTTAGGAAAAAGGAGCTGCTTTAAACTTCCAATACATCATTGCCAGTGAAAAATGCAAATCCAAATACTATCATGGATGTTTTTCTCTTAGTTTTTATTAACAAATTTCCTAATATTTCTTTGACCTGTAAACTTCTTCCCATTTAGAGACTCTTCCTTTAATCCCATGCATCATATAGAAAACTGTTCCACTCTACTTCCTCACAATTAATATTTTTGCATCCTTTTCTCCCATGTGCAATGCACACTGTAGTGAGCACCAGCAAATGCTGAGTCAGTAAATGAAATCAATCATGGGGAGTTAAAATACACTTAGCAGTTCCATCGTTTCTAATTTTAAAGGATTCAATTGTGAATGTCTAATTGCCATAAAAATGAGAATTTGAAAGGATCTGTACACTGTATGACATATAATAAAACACACTTTTAAGCATAGCTAGACTCACAAAAATTGTTTAAACATCAAGTGTTTCTTAAAGCAATAAGAATTAATGTCACTGCTTTATATATTTTCAAAGCATAATTCCCTTGGGTATCATTTATAACATATGATTATCCACTCACAAACATTTCATGCAGATTAGTGCAATTGCAAGCAAACTGTCACCCAGTGCATTCATCTATTATTAGAAACAAACCTGTTCCACATTTTCCAAGTGTTAGCTTCATTTTTGCCCACTGTTATCAATCAATGGCAAAGTACCTAACCCTTCTTATCGATACTTGACATTACTTTCAAAAAGCCTGCCTTGTTGTGATTTACAACACATACAAAGAATACACAAATGTTTCAGGTTAGTTTTTACTTCACTGTAAGAATGAAAATGATCGTATTGCTGAAAGGACAAACTGTGTGTGAAGCATGCGAAGCAATGAGGCAGTGACTCAATAATTTAAATTGTAAACATGCAGTAATTGTTAGCTATAAATATGCTTGTCACACTCTTTATAATGGGAACAGCATGCTGCATAGAAACACACTTATGTTCATGTTGTGTGTATGACATGAATCCAATTTTAGTAAAATAAAAAGCAAAATATAAAATTAAAGTAAGATTTATTGAATAAATTTAAAATTAATTGCAAAACGAATCATAACTTTACACCAGTGGTTCACAACATTCCTAATGCTGCGACCCTTTAATACAGTTTCTTATGCTGTAGTGACCAAAACTATAAAATTATTTCATTGCTATGTCATAACTAATTTTGCTGTTATGAATCATAATGTAAACATCTGATACACAGGATATCTGATATGTAACTCCCACCAAAAGGGGTCCAGACCCACAGGTTGAGAACCACTGGCTTTATACAGCTGTTAAAACTGAGGTAATGGTACAAATGTTAGAACACTGGTTTAACAAGGTAAAACAAGAAAATATGCAAATATATACATATAATCCAATGGGAGCCAGTTCTCACTATAGAGAAAAGGTTGCAAATACCAAACGCTTTAAAGCTGGACTGGGCCAGGTGACTTCAATAGAGTATGTTATTAACAGAGCTATGTGCACACATATAGTTGTATATCCTAGACCTATCCACTAAGAAAACCAAAAGAAAATATACAGAAACACAGCAGGCACAACTAACACTCATCCCTTAGTTTTTAAAACTTCATATCTATTAAGTAAGCAAGGGTTCTTTGCAGAAACATGGTTAGAACAAGAAAGGTATAATAAGAACCAAGAATATTTTGTGTTATACAGTAAGAAAATACTACAAAACTATGGATCTCTGCACAAAGGCACAATATAACCTGTGAAGCTTCTTACTGGACAAATCTGGAAGAATACAAGCCTCAAAATACATAAGGATACCACCCAGGAGCCAGTGCACTATTTTTTGCCAGGTCCTTTATCAACATGTTTCCATGTTGCACTGGAGTATGCCATGCTCATTCCAGTATAACATGCTCATATGTGTTTATGAAATAAAACAACAGAATTCACAGAATGTAACAGATTTTATGGCAACAGAAAACTAAAGTACAGGGCCCTTTCAGAGAAAGCTACCAGCTGCTAATATAATACACTGAATAAAAGAGGAATTCAAAAATCCATACTGATATAAAAAACTGAAAAACAAATACATACAGAAGGAAAACACATTCTCTTTGATAGCAGTATGCAAACTATTATGTTAGAAAGTATCCCTCTTGACAGCTGACAGAGTAAGATAAATCCCATCACGATTTATCTTGAAATAAGTAGGTGAAGCTTTGCTGCAGAAGTAGACGAGACCCTAGACAAGCATTCACAGTTAACACCACTAGACACAAGTCAGCTGATCATCATGTATCCCATTGACAGGATAGATTGAGACAGAAACAGGATTTCTGTGCTATTCCTGTCAAAAATGAAAAACCCAAGTCACCATGAAAAAAACACCTACAAATCCAAACTGAGGGGTCTCCAAAATCTGTCTTTGCTTTTCAAAAATGTCAAGGACATGAAAGGCTAGAGAATGCTCAAAGACCCAGTGTACATAAAGGAACACAAAAGTGACTAGGAAATGCAACTGTCCTGCAACTGGCATTTTAAGAAGATAAGTATTATGTTTTGTAGAAGTGTTACCAATGAAGTAATTGATAAAATTTGAATGGGGCCTTTGTTAGAAGTAGTATTGTATTAATACTAGTACTCTAATTTTCATGGGTACTCCACTATGACTTAACAGAGTACCTTTATCTTTGGGGAAGTACACAGGGAAGCATTTGAGATGAAATAAGAAAACATGTTTTCTATCATTTATTTTCAACTGATACAAAGAATAATGTATATACTTAAGTATTTCACAAAAAGAGATAATGAGAATGACAAATTTTTAGTCAGCATTCAAAGGATCAGGCTATCTGGTGAGGGGCAGACTGATTTAATATAGTAAAATTAAAAGATATGTAAATATACCAAATATGTAGGTATAGTTCAGTTTTTTTTTTTTTATATAACTCTTAGTAACTTTTATGTTTGTAAAGTTATGTTGTGAATCAGAGGTTAAGCTGAATGACAATATGGTTTGTTCACAGTGGAGAACGCTACAATTCAGCCTTTCAGAACAAGGGCTCCAAGCTCTTCCAGATACATATGTTATGTATGTATCTGAACATGTGTATGTGTCTCTAATGATATTACACGTTATTAAAGATATAAGCAAAGATTACTCAACAGAGACTGACTCTGGGCATAATCAACTCAAAAGTCACAAGATAAACTCCGACAAGACAGACTAGACATGACTGTCAGTGACAATTATTGACTCATCATAAAATAAAAAGTAGGACTACCAGAATATTAGCATACTAATGCTATTTTTCCTTTCACAAGGAGATTGGTGTGACTATACTAGCTGATACTACTGTGAACATTCTGAGAAAATCCCTACCACACATTGCTGGTAAAACTATAGACTGGTGGGACATTTCTGGAAAAAACCTAAAATATTTTTAATTAGCCCTTTCTTGTCAATTCTAAACAAATCAGAGACAGTCACATAAATGGGAATAGATCACCTCATTTTTTTTTGGAATAAAATTTAGAACATATAATAGGAAGCATGATTATAAATGGAAAAAAGTAGTTTGACTGCGCAGAAAAGCTTAACCATTTTCATGTCTCAACTTACTGACAGGGAAAGGAGCTGCACTTTCAACTGTGCTTCTTCCCGTGCAGTGGACCATGAGTGTTTCTCTTTGGGATTATTTTGTACCCTAAAGCTGTACGTTTGTATAACTAGAAAACATGTCTATATTCTTAAAACACACAAGCAAACATAGAAAAGTTAAAGCAGTTTCTACTACACTCAGGTCAAACAGCATATCTGAAATGAAAGTTAAAAGCAGTCTAAATACCCTAAAGTTCAAAGGACTAGAAGACACTGATGGGACCAGTCACATTCACCCATTGTTAACATTATGACTGTATCTCCCAGAGCTCCCCATAAAAAGCATCTTGGTCAAAATCAAATGCATTTAAAAATATGTTTATTCCAAAGTATTTTAACACTATAACAGTATTAATACAGTTAATTTATTTGTGTATGGGTGATGCACACATGCCACAGCATGGAGGTCAGTGGACAACTTGGAGGAATCAGTTCTCTCCTTCCATCATGTGGAGCCTGAAGATCTAACTCATGTCATCAGTTTTTTGAGGCAAGTGCCTGTAAGCACTGAGTTGTCTCACTGACCCTAGACTCTTTTTTTTAAATCACATGCAATTGCTAAGATAATATTCTACCTCATAAGAAATCAAAGAGCTAAAGGAGAACTGTGGTCACGCACATGTGTCCACTTGACTTGTACCCAGGATCTAGACAAGCACATGAAAATGGAAATGCGGTGGCAGGGGTGCTTACCTAGTCCTTTAGGTGTAATACCACTGCTGTCAGCAGGATTAATGACCCAGTAGTAATATTTTAATGTGTGCATTAACTGCAATACTGTTCCAACTCTTCGTATGGTGGTATAGATGGTAGCAGTTCCAATAAACTCAGCAGACAAGTAGGTATATAAGGAAAGTTGAACCTAATATATAATTAAAGTAAGTTTAAGTGCTTATTAAGTATAAATTCCATTTTAATTCAAATGCAAATTGGCAACAAACTATTACAATTTCTTGTGTGATTTAAAATAACTTTTCTTAGTAGCCATTTATATCTTAAAAAGAAATAATCAAAATAAACACCCACCAAAAGTGATTTCAATAAAGATAATCCACATTACTCAATTAGGAAAGAAGGTTCTCTATCTAAGGATAATAGCCACTATCAATTATAACTGAGACTTTAGCGTAATTGGGGCTAATCTTATAAGAAATAAAATGATGTAGCTGTGTCTAGGACAGCTCCTAAGGAAAGGATCTGTTCGTCATTCCTTGAGCACACCCTTCCCCAGGGGAACAGCTGCAGTGTATCAGAGAACATACACTGCCATAACACATGCCAAAGGTTGCGGGACTCCACTTTCTTCATGCAGTGCCACAATACAGAGCTATTATGTAGATTTTGAACATATGAACATGACAATCAAGCACATTAGTTAGAAGAGGGAACAATTATTAGCTGTGGATTTAGTGCCACAGTGAGATAAGCTCTATGAAAAACAGGAGTTAAACATTACTTACTCAGTTGTGAAAAAGATTTCAAAGCTACAAAAGACAATCCCAAATCACTATATTCCTCATACAGATCTAAGTTAGGATTAAATTCAATTATATTACATAAGGCTTTTATGTAAATTTCTAGAAAAATACTGTGGTTTATGTATATGCTTATTTAAAAATATTTATGTCATGATAAAACATCTGAGTTCAAAATGAAAGCAACTTCCTAGTCTAAATGATCACAGTGTTCTGTTTTCTCTTCCTAGTCTTTAATAGTTGCTCATGACTCTCTTTGTTGACAAGCTATGAATCATATCTAATACAAAAAAACTCAGTTCTACACCAAGTTTAACATTTAACTATAGTTTCATTTATTATATTTACATATTCAAATTTTTATCTCTGCCTTACACTGACCAGAAAATAAGCAAAAAAAATGTTGAATGTTTTCAACTGGATACATTAGATTGAATAACTATAAACTGTATCATTAACTGTACTTTATAACATTAAACTAAAGGTAAATGAATGAACCTGAACTACAGACCTTTGCAGGTGTGTGTATCCAGATGGCTGGGTTGAATAAAATGTGGTCACAAAGCTGCTTCAGTAATGGTGCTCCATGAGATAAGCCATCCAGGTATTTTGCAAATGATAAAAACTGCTCCAAGACAGCTCTGGTTATGTGAACTCTTGATGACTAAAGGCAGAAACAGAAAGTCTATCTAGAAAAGTCTGTGATATCAAATTATATATTGTTTATAGGACTAATTCAAATAGTCCCAAAAGTTTAAATTAAAGGCACAAACGTGTATATTGTCTGTTAGTAAAAATGTAGTTAATGCAATTTTATGATATTCCTTTGGAGTGATAGCTTGTCCAGTTACAGATAAGTAACTCTTTTCAATATAAAGAAGAAAAATAAACTATGAATAAGAATCTCAAAATGACAAAAGATCCTATAGAAATTAAGGTAAAATAATTATAGTAAATTGAAGAAAAAAGAGTGCTTTATTCAAAATCATTTCACAACAAGCACAGTAAAACCCTATGTTCTATTCCTCTAGGCATTTCAACACTGACAAATGAAGTTTGCTTGCCTCCGCACAAACCTGCCTGTCCTGTCCATCATAAAATCAGACATGACTTTTTTGGACACAATGTTCTCATTTGGCTTCATGATCCTTAGATTAATCCAGAGATCTCTGCTCAAATATGACTTCCTTTGCCCATTTTTTACTACAAATAAAATATCTCTTTTGATGACACTCTGACCTTTTTCACATAATATTTTTGTGCAGAGTATTCCCATCACAAATGCTCAACTGCTAACACCAATATATGATTTATCACTCAACACAGCTAAACAATAGAACTTCTAACACTCATGATCATTCTTCACAACAGTTTGATAAAGTAGACACTATCCTATGTAACTGATGAACATTTAAAATACAGCCTGTCTAAAGTGAGATGTCCTATAGGGGTGTAAAACAGATTTTTATAGCATATAATGAAAATAATGCTTTAAAAAGTGGTCTCACTTTTAAACTAATCAAATACTATAATAATGTTTTGGATATACCAGGCTAAAAAATATTATTCACTTGTAACTTTTTACTAAACATTTTAATTTGCATTTGATTCTTGAGTTATACTTCATTTGGCCAATGCTACCCTATAATATAATTTCAGACAAAAGTGTGGTAACATAGAAAACACACTGGTCTTCAGAAAAGTTGATAATCTAATCTCAAACGCCAAAAGCCTGTCAATGCCAACAAGCATTAGGACTATATTCATCTGATAGTAATTCATAGTTTACAGATAGGTTTTGAACTTGCTGAACGCCATGAACACATTGGACCTCTACATAGAGACGTTTGTCTTTTTATGCTCATTAATGCTACTGGAGAGTATATTTAGATCTACACTTAATCTTTACAAAAACTTTCTTCAAACTGAGTATAATTATTGGCGACTCAAACTTTTACCATGTGTACAATGAACTTTCTCTGCAAAAGCATTTACTTTGGCCTGTGAATGGTACTTACTCATTATGTCTCAGATTCTCTAAGTAATCCCTGTACCTTTCTTTCCTCGTGAAACAGAGCAAACTATGTTATTGATCTTTTTTTTTTTTTTGGTTTTTTCGAGACAGGGTTTCTCTGTGCAGCTTTGCGCCTTTTTTCCTGGAACTCACTTGGTAGCCCAGGCTGGCCTCGAACTCACAGAGATCCGCCTGGCTCTGCCTCCCGAGTGCTGGGATTAAAGGCGTGCGCCACCACCGCCCGGCTGTTATTGATCTTTTATCTTCCAGTCCCTTCTGTAATTCCTCAGTAAATGTTTAACTAATATTTATATTAAATTCAAAAAGTAAGCAAGAACAGAAATGATAAACTGGGAGATTAGAAAAGATAACAAGAAACCCAATTGTTCTTGAAGTGTTTACTTCAATTGATTGCTTTATATTTTTTTCTATTTTGTAATTTGTTTTCATTTTTACAAGTAAAATAATCTTTAAAAAAGATGCAGCAATACAGATGTTTAGCTAAGTAGTAGAGTGCTCTCTTCACATGTGTGAGACATTTGGGAACACATACACACACACACACACACACACACACACAAAGGGGATTTATACTTGGGCAGTTAATAGGAATAAATCTTAGGCAGAAGCATCACAATGTGAACATCACAGAAATGTAAACTCTGGGATTCAAGCCATATGACATTAGAATATATTAATTTACTTATTGTTTTAAACAATTTCATACATTTTTCAATTATTTTAATTCTTGTCACCTCCTATCACCATGTCACATTCCGATCCTCCTTACACAAGGTCAGGGAAGACAGCTGTGAAACAGTGTCTTCTGGACATGACAGGGCCAATATCCCCATGAACACATAATTATGAAGTATATGAAGCCAAGTGCTGTGCATAGATGTGATCTCGTATGAAGGCTAAGGGAGGATGACAATGGATTCTAGAATAGCCTGGTTGGAGAGTTAGTTCAAAAGAAAATAAGGAAGGAGCCTGGGGAAAAGGCTCATTGATTGTTCATGCAGAAACCCAGGTTCAATTCCGAGCACCTACACAGTAACCAAAATTGTTTGTAACTCCAGTTCCAGGGGATCTCTTCTTGCCTCTGCAGGCACTAGGCACACAACTGGTGCACAGATATACATGCAGGCAAAGCATCCATATACTAAATAAATAAATCTTTAAAAAAAGAAATGGAGGAAATGGAAAGGAAGGGGAGGGGAAAGCTATGTAACACACTAACTGTATAGGTAAATGTATTTGGAAATAGAATATGAAATACTAGAAAAAACAATTAGTGTCCACTGGGAAGTAACTAAACAGCAAATAGTAGCACTGAATGCCATAAGAAGCCACTTACGTTGAATAAAAGAATATTTGTCCAACATTTATAGGATATAATGGCTTAGCAGAAAATTTTACTTTATTGAAAAATCATTCAGTACATGTATGGTCATATGTTACATAACTGTGGGAATTATTTTAATTGGTAAATGTATATCATGAAATAATTGAACCTTAATATCAATTCTGCTTTTCCAAGATACCAAGGATGAGATCCACCAACTAACTAAATCATATTAATCATCTGATGTTGGGGGACAGGTGACAACATTTATTTCAGAGACCCAGCACCAAACTCTAGCATTTTCATTAAAACAAATATAGACACAAAGGAAGGCAAGCCCTAGGCTGACAGATCAATTAGAAGGGAAGAACTGTATATGGATACAAGAAATGAAATTTGTCTCTTTACCTGGATGTAAGGGTATAGAGCAAAAACCCTGTATACATGAAGGAGAACAGCTGTAGTATAAATCAATCCTGGACACAGCATAAAAAAGACGTAGACAAAGCTGGTGTCTGATATCATTTAAGACTTATATAACCAAACCTAACACTGAATTCACTGTTTAGATGGTTCTGTAACTTTCCTTATCTTATCACTGTGCTTGGGAAAATTTCCTGCCTGTTGATGTCCAGTTAAAAGTTTGACTAGTTTGATCCATCAGCAGGTTGTTACTCGACAGAAGGAAAATGAAGTGGGGACATTGTTGTACAAATCAATACACTATTACATTATTGAAGACATCAATCCACTCAAGTACAACACTCTTCTCTGAGTTATACTAAATAATCATTCTCATCATTCCCCAGATCTAGCCAAATTCCCTTAACAATGCTTGCAACTTACTTTTTAAATAGCCTGACATTAAAATTTTGTTAATAATTCAAGTTGAATGCTCTGTCAGTTTCTTGACAAGATGAAGACTGATAAGCTATTGTTATCATTTGGATATGAAGTATTTATTGTTCAGTCTCATGTATGGAGGGCTTGGCCCCTAGCTGGTAGCACTATTATAAAAGGTGATAGAAAGTTCAAGTAGAGGCATCTAACTAGAAGTAGTCACTACAGTCATGCCCTAGAAAGACGTGAAAGATTCAGGTGCATACAGAAGAAAATTAATAGAAAACTGGAGCAAGGTACTGCAAAGACCAGCATGTATGTACATGCATACGCTTGTTGCTAGGAGAAAGGCAAAGAGGGATGACACAGTGAAGTCAACCAGAGTGGTAACACATGATGCCAGAGGTATGAGATCAACAATTCAGTTAAATAAGGAGCAACATCATTTAAAGTAGTGTGAGTATAAGTAAAGGATGGAATATGCAAATATACTGGCCAGTTTTAGTCATTAGCCTGAAACAGCCTAGAGTCACCTAAGAAAGTAGTCTCAATTGATGGACTGCCCATATTAGACTTCCCTGTGGATACGCCATAGGGGGTTATGTTGATTGTTAATTGATATAGGAGGTTCCAGCTCACTGTGAGTGGCACTATTCCCTAGCAAGGTAGTCCTGGGCTACAAAGAAAACTAGCTAAGCATGAGTCTGAGCAATCCACCTAGCCAACTGGCATGTATTCTTTCATGGTTTCTACTTCAAATTCCTGCCTCATTTCCTGCCCTCACTAACTCAATGATAGGCAGCAACCTGTAAGCTAAAATAAATGCTTTTCTCCCCTAACTTGCTTTTGTTCACTATTTTATTACAGCAAGAGATATAAAACTAGAAAAGTAACTAATGCGGAAAGAGGATGATATTGGGACTAAGATGGTATCCATGAATGTAGTGAGGACAGTAAAGGATAGGAAATAGCAACTGGTTCTGCATACATTCTTAATTTTAAGTTTTGCTTTTTTTTTTTTTTTTTTCAAGACAGGGTTTCTCTGTGTAGCTTTGCGTCTTTCCTGGAACTCACTTGGTAGTCCAGGCTGGCCTCGAACTCACAGAGATCCACCTGCCTCTGCTTGTATTTTTTGTGTATGAGTGTTTTGCCCACATGTATGTATATGTACCATGAGCATGCCCAGTGACCAGTAAAGTCAGAAGAGGGCTTTTGGGTCCCCTGGAACTGGAATTATGGATGGTTATAGCCCACCATCTAGGTACTAGGAACAGAAATTGGGTCTTCTGCAAGAGCAACAAGTGTTCTTAACCACTAAGATATCTTTCCAGTCCTGGATTTTGGATATATTCTGATGACTAAACATAATTATTGAGCGTTTGGATTTAGTGTGAGAAAAACCAGAGTAAAAATGGATTAAAATGTTAGGTCTAGCTAAATGATAATGAAATTGACTAAGATAAAAAGGACAACAGAATATCTGAGAGAAAAATCTGGTGATATTTTATTCGTATTAAAATGTTATTTGTATGTTAATAAATAAAGTTGCCCGGGGGTCAGAGCTATTAGCAAGCCATAGGAAAGCAGGGCAGTGGTGGTGTACGCTTGTAATCCCAGCACTTGGTAGGCAGAGCTGGGTAAGTCTCTGTGTGTTCAGGGATACAGCCAGTATTGGATACACATGCCTTTAATCTCAATACCAATCATAGAAAACCTGGAGGTCTATACAGACAGGCCGTGATGAGGCGGTCATGTGGTTGGGTTTACAACCAATGAGAAGGCAGAACAGGAACTCTATATAAAGACTTTAACACAGGGGTAGCTCTGGTTCGGAGAGATAGGACCACTGCAGGAGGAAGGGTAAGGATTGCGCTCTTAGCTCTGGCCTCTTGGCTTTCTTCTTTGCATTGGTTCTGTGTTTTTTATTTAATAAGAAGGTTGGTTACATCTACAAAAATCAGAAGCAATAATTTGGTAAATGAAATCTGTGCAGATAACTCACTGGACATCCTAGTGAGTACTGAAATGGAGAAAAACTTGAGAATAATTAGTATCTATAGGATAATGAAAGCAACCAAATGGATGAGCTCAATTGAATGAGTTATAGGAGAAAAGGTTCTGGGCTACCAAGTGAGTTCCAGGAAAAGGCGCAAAGCTACACAGAGAAACCCTGTCTCGAAAAACAAAACAAACAAACAAACAAACAAACAAACAAACAAAAAGAATAAGACCAGCAGGTAAAAGGTAGTCTTCAGAAGGAAATAGAGAAACTGACACAAAACTGAAGAAACACATTGCTGGAATGTAATGTTGCAACTGGTATCAAAGTGAAGAAAATCAGTGGAGCAAAGGTTTCAGCAATACGAATGTCAGTATGGTGATTATCTGAAAACCTTACTGGAACAAGAGCGTATTTGCGAGTAAATGGAAGTTTTCTATTTGGAAATTAATGAATATGGTTTGCAAAGTAAGAAACAAATTAGAACTTCATACGCTCCAACAAAAAGATATTTAAAAAATCAATATTATGACAAATTTTTATGAAAAAATTTTAAAATGATAAACAATTCAATTAGGTTTTGAAAAACCCTATAAAATCTAATCTATTGCAATAGATTATATTTTAAATTATAATTATTAAATGCATTGTACATGAGATCAGTAATAAGGTGTCCATTATTCAACTTCTAGTCAACAATGCACCAGAAGTCTCAGATAGTACAATAAAGCAACAGCAAAAACAGAAATAGTTATCAGAAAAGAAATAAAGTCATCTGTTTTGGAGGATACTACTTCCACAAACAGAATCTTAAGGCATCTACAAAGGCCTACAATTAATGAGGGAGTAGCAATAGCAGTACAAATGGTATGAACTAATCAATAATTCTATTTCTATGTAAACGACAAGTCAAAAACTAAAAAAAAAATGGTTAAGACATGAAATAACATGTTTGATGAAAAATAAATCCATCAAAAATCAGGTAAAATTTTATACGCACAAAAATAGAAGACATTGTACATAATTAAAAAGATGAAACAAATATGTGAACTGAAGGGTTTAATAAAAATATCACTATAACAAAATGAAACTGCTTGTTTTATGAAAACTGATGAGTTAATGTATATAAAAATGCAAAGACAAAAGGAGCGAGGTAATCTTAAAGAGCAATTAATGAAGAGAGATGACTGCATTATCAACTATTGAGATGTAACAAGAAGCTAGATAAAAACTGTTCACTGCCTACAAAACAGAAAACAAAATCTTACTTTCATAATGTCCCTGTTTTACAGCAAAGATGAGATTGCAATGCAGCAGATCCATTATCTTTTCAAATAAATGGATTAGTTAGACACAAGTGCATGTACTCAAGAATAGTGTTGTATTCCAGTAAACCACTGTAGACAAAGCAGTGTAAGTCAAGAATGCATTAAATTCACCTAATATACTGGAATCTTAGCTTAGCAACATGCACACTTCAAATCTTGCCTTTTTCCCCTCATATTTATAGGTCACTGCAAGTTGTAGATCATGGTCATTCTCTATAGCACTAGCACAGGGAAAATCTTTTTAAATTGAGTTTTCTTGAGACAGAGTCTTAGTAACCCAGACTAATCTCAAACTTGTATTTCTCCTGCTTCAGACTCCCTAGGCTTACGAGAGAATTTTTCTCCAGTTTCTACTTTTATTCACAATTTCTTAATTCGAAGTCAATGCTTACATTCAAAGCATAATATAAATTGATATTTAATTACCAAACAATATTGTCACTAAAAGATCAAAAAGGTAACTTAAGAAAATATGATTAGTGATTGTCAACTATACCTGTGACAAAAGCTACATACAAAAGTCATCAATGTGTATTACTTACCTTTTCAAGTAAGTAGCCAATGACTAAAAAGCCTTTTCCACCCAGCATCTGTTCTTGCATGGCTACTGAACTTTTAAGTAGTTCAACGAGGAATGCCAAAAGAGTAGCACTGTGTGTAAAGTACAGACAATTTCATTTTGTAGTCATTAAATATTTATTATAAACATAGTGCTCCATTTCAGTAATTTATTATGCCAAACAATAAGAAACATTCAAATTAATTTCTATTTTGTTAAAAAAATGCTGTATGACTTTTAATATACAAACATGTACCTTGTCACAAGTAAGAGAAGATGTGATTAGTTTTATCCTTCAATTAAAAAAAAATAAACTAAAAGAATAACTGTATAATTTATATCCCAGTTAAGCATAAAATGTATCGATACATATATAAAAACTAATTCCTACTTTGAGTGAACCTTGCAAAAGAAACATATCTATAATATATACACTATCATAATATTATATTTAAAACAGGCTATAAAAGTTTGAAATATGTATAGGAAATGGTTTGTGAAGAACATATCTGTTCTTAAACTTATTTTAGAACTATTGTTTATAAGCACTTATTTGATTTATAAAAATCAACCAGAGAAATTTCACATACCACTTATGTCCACACATGCCCTCAGAAAAGTTCATGAGAGCAAAGTAAAGAAATGACTCATGTATTATAGAAGTGAGAAGCTGCTAAAATTAATTACACAGTGCACACAAACATATAAAATCAGATAACGGTGGGTACCAGACAAGATAAGCACTAGATATATACACTGAATGAGTAAATGAGGGAAAAAAAGGAAGTGACTGCAAAGAATTAAGCTTTGATAATGTATTTCTTCATGAGTTAGAGATATATTTTCAAC
The DNA here is from genome assembly GCF_007827085.1 of Peromyscus californicus insignis. Lineage (NCBI taxonomy): Eukaryota > Metazoa > Chordata > Mammalia > Rodentia > Cricetidae > Peromyscus > Peromyscus californicus. The sequence continues at coordinate 35,585,006 of NW_026294617.1, forward strand.
CAGCAGCACTGATACATGAATGAAAACATACAGCCTTGATTATATGTGCTTAACACAGTTAGAAGAAATTGCCATATACTAGACTTTATCAGGAACTGAAATACTATCTATCTGAAATGTTTTGTAATATGCCTCATATTGCCTATTTATAATAAACACAACAGTATTCTTTCTTAAAAATATTTAAGAAAATTTGATAATGAAGAAAGCTTAACAATTATAAAAGAAGTATATTTAACTGGACTTTAACTTACTTAGCTCTCCTGGTTTCAAAAGTATTGACAACACACTTCTCCAGTAATTTGGAATGACTATCTATCTATCTATCTATCTATCTATCTATTAGACTAAAATAATGTTCTCATAACAGGAACCAACAGCAAAATGATCATTACCATTATTATAAAAAGTGATGATTGAACAATCTACTTGATACTCTGATAAACATACTACCCAGAAATAAAGTACTTCATCACAGAAAATTAAAACTTAATCACATTAGCTAGTCCTACATCCGTAAACTATACACACAAAAAAATGAAAATTAATATTACCAAACAGTGATACTCTTTTTACTTTGTCTCTGAGCCAAAGGTAAGTATTTCTAAGGAAAACACAACTAGCAAAGACTCCCTTGGGATTCTGTAAAGAAGCTATTAAGCAATCTAGTTGATTTCAAATGAATTGGGTCAATAGTCAAGTCCATTTCACAAACAACTGCTTAAATCCTCTATTACGTATAACATTTCTGTTTAAATGTTTGAAAATAAAGAAAGCTACTGCATAGACTTTCCACAATTTTCAAACCTATTCATGGAATTTCACCTACACATGAGTTAGGAAAGTGGGTTCCTAAGCATCAGAACTGTCAAAAGAGAAGACTGAAGTCTGCCTCGCAAAGGTTTCTATGATACATTAAGGAAAAACTGGAAGTATTCTTTGAGAAAGTCACACACACATGCACATAAAATTACAAAGATGCCGTGGACTTTTTTATAAATCTTTTATATCACAAAATTATTCATTTGCAGTCATATAATGTATGAACTCAGGCCTCTAAGTACAGTGCCACTCCAGTGCAAAAGCAGAAGGACACATTTGTTATAATTCCAAAATGTGAACACAAGATCATGTTGTCCATAAAACATTGATTCCACTTTGGCATTATCCGTGACAACAGAAAACTCAAATGCATTTACTAACCAAAGTATTTGTAATTTATACCTAAGACCAAATGCAATAATGGCACCGCATCTTTTAAAAAAAAAATCTTAAAAATAAGGTATTTTTGACAAGGTGGACTTAATAAGATGGCCATCTTTGAAGATGTACAATTTCAAACATAATTTAACAAACTTACCAGTAACTAAAATGCATCGGATTGTTGCAGGGCTCACAATAAACTTGCAAAATTCTGTGTACTGCCATACAAAATTTCTCTCCATTCTTGCCTATTTCCAACTCCCCTAGATACAAAGGCAAATATAAAGGATACTTCAGCCCATTCCTATATCTCCTGCATTCCACTTCCTGTCTAGAACACATCACTTCATGTGTCAGGGTCTAAACATATACACTAAGCCAAAAGAAAGGCAAGCAGCTCTGTCAGCCAAAACTAAGACAACATAAAACATGGCTGCGCAAAGTACAGCTTCAGCCAGCCAGAGACAGACTGTCAGAGGGTTCCTGGGCAGATTAGAGGGTATTAATTAATATGCAGTAATATAAAACTGCTAACCTTTCCAATTAAAAGTACTATAATGTATTATTTTGTAAGTAACAATGCTACTTTAGGAATAGTTGGGGATTTTAAATCCTGTCTCCTTTGAAGGGCAATGACACTAATAATCTACTATGGGGAATTTTCTCCTGAAAACTTAATTACCATCTTCCAATTCTTAATAAGCTTTGATTAAGTTAGCAAATAATATTCACATATCATTATTTGTGAGAGCTAAACATCAGAGGGTGAAGAGGTAGCATGATACCAACAACTCAGGATATTTGTTGTCAGGGCCTGCTCACCATCTCAGTAGAGAATCATACAACAGTTGTGAACAACATATGAGAATATTTAGTCACTATATTTAATATAAATAATTTTAAATGAAAATATATACACTATATTTTCATTCCATTAAAATGTATGTGACTATAGATTGACTTATTTTCAGTGCTTTTTCCACTTAGTGTTTCAAAATAACTAATGTAGACTATTCATTGTTAGAATCAAGAAAGTTTTAATATCTTTGGGTACTTTTAGTATTCAGATATACAAGATATTGCAAAGATATGCCTCCTTTGTAAATGAAGTTAGAAGGAATGAACATATAATCTATGAACATTTCTAAAGCCATCTCATATAAAAATAGAATCTGAATACTTGATTTTTATATTAAAACAAACAAGCTATCATATCTCAGTTGGCTTTCAAAATAAACATCTTTTTATTAAAAAGAATGTAATGAACCTATGCAAAACTTAAAGATTTTTGCTGAGACCCAATACCTCTTCTCCTTAAAAATGGTGAATTTAATATCTTAAAAACCCTATAGGCAAAATGAGTGTCAAATTAAATTCAAAAGTAGATTAAGATATCCTTAAAATCTTTTGAAAATAATATCATTTTTCATCTCTTTAAGTAGCCTAATGTTAAAATACACTAAAATCTTTCAAAGATTATTAAAATCATATAAAATACCTACTACACCATAGATTCTGTGCTATTTTGTCACCCCCAAGCCAAGATGATCATTCTATGTGGGATGCAAAGAAAGGTCAAGGCTGATCCAAAAAAAATTTGTGTCACAAACTTACAACGGGTAGAGGGTCTGGGTAGGAGGGGGAGGTAATCCAGGGATATAGGTAAGTGGAGAAATGCTTACCTAGCATGCGTAAGGCAATAGAACTAATTCCCAGTACTTAAAAAAGTTTTTTTTTTTTTAAATAAAAGAATCAATATCTCAGAAGAGTTAACCTCCTTTACAGTTCAAAATGAGAAAGGCCTAAACCAAGTTTCTAACTGCAATGGCCATTTTGGAACATGGTGCTCCTAAGGACATCACTTGCGAGTTCTGCAAGGGAACACTGACACAGGCAAGGCCGCCTTACTCAGTGTGCACAGAAGCTTCACAGTAAAGGCAACTGCTTCAGTACAGCAACTGCAACGCTGGCAGAAGAAAGGATAGACAGACGCATGGGTGGTAGCACAGGGTACCTTCTGGGTATTTTTTCCAAGAAATCTCTGCTCGATAATTTCAATGTTTTCATTTAGGTGATTTAAACATGAAAATACTTAAGAGATTTGCAGAGATGTTCTAAAACTCAAGTATTTATATCTTCCTCTGTTATAGGTTGTGACTTTATATTTAAACATCCTACATCTGACAGATACAAAAAAACTTCAAAGTCTAAAATTTTACTATTTAGATGTACCAATGAAAGAAAAAAATGTTAAATGTATACATTGCCTGGAGAGATGGCTCATCAGTGAAGAGCACTGGTTGCTCTTGCAGAGGACCAAGGTTTGGTTCCCAGCACCCATATGGTAGCTTATTTGTATCTCCAGTTCCAGGGGATCTGGTGCTCTCTTCTGGCCTCCACGGGCACCCACAAATTAAAATGTCCTTGTGCTCACCCTTCTGCTTTGGACTCACACCACCTCAATACCTGTAACGTAGCAAGAATGCTTCTCTGTCACTACAGCTCTGACTTTTTAAGAAAGTCATCTAAGTGGAGTAAATACGTGATCTTCCAAGGTTCCCTTCTAGACTTCCATATATTGCCCAAATTTGAGATTCATCCCAGTAAATACATATTTCAGAGTATTTTTAATTCTTAAATATTTCATGGTAGAAATTGATGAGTCATTTTGGACAACCATTCATCTCAAGAGAGCACTAGGGTTGCAGCAAGGGAGTGTGAATAAGGCTACTATAAAAATAAAAAAGGATGCTTGCATATGAGCAGTTTCCATTCTTTTCTCATAAATAATATCAAGGAGTAGAAAGCTAAAATACACATGATATGGCTGACTTAATACAAAACTGCCAAACTATATTCCAAAGATGCTGTACCCTTTGGTAATCCTACTAATACTGGTGTTCTGCTGTGTGGCACATCTCTGCCAGCATCAGCAGCACAGGTGTTGTTGTTGTTGTTTTATTTTTTGTTTTCCTTTTATTCCCCTGGCCATTCTACTAGGTGTACAATGCTATCTAACAGTGACAACCTCCCTATCAGCTGTTGAAAACCTTCTTGAGCTACTCTGACACATTCATTTTACTAACGTGTCTACTTAGGTGGGGTTTCTTTGACAATTTTTTAATTGGATTATTTTTTATACTTGAGTGTGGTGATGATATATTGTGTACCCTAATAAAGTTTGCCTGAGGATCAGAGGACAGAGCCAGCCACTAGATTAGACATAGAGGTCAGGCAGTGTGGCACACACCTTTGATCCTATCACTTGAGATCTCATGCCTTTGCTTGGGAAGCATACACACCTTTAATTCCAGGAAGTAATATGGTAGGGCAGAGAAAGGTATATAAGGCTTGAGGAAACAGCAACTCACTCTCTTTAGGCTGAGGATTAAGAGCTAGTGGCTGGCTGTTCTGCTTCTCTGATATCTGGCTCTAGATTTTTTATTAAAAGACCATCTAAGATTCGAACAACACTTGAGGGCTAACAGTGCTTTGTATACAACTGAAAGAACCCTTCTTCAAATAAGAAATGAGCTATTATTTCAATCTGTAGCATGTGTTTTCATAGCATTTTTGTTTGAGAATTCCATCCGTGTATATAATGTGTTTTTATCAAGTAATTCCCCCCTACACTTCCCCTGAAATTTCATGTGCTCTTTTTCTGAAGTCTAGCAAGTCCACTTAGTGCTGCCAGTATGTGCCTGGGTATGGAACCATCTTCTGAAGCGTGGGTAGCTCTTGAGGTGAACAACACCTCCAAAAAAGATAACCCATTCCTTGTACCATGGTTTTTATTTGATAGTTACGGTGTCTGGAAGAGGCACTGTTCCTTCATTATACGGTAACACCATTTAAACTTTTAAAAATATATTATGCGTCTTAGGAAGCTTTACAGAAGCAAAAAGTAAAGCTTTTTCAAACTGGTGTTGCCACTATGGAAATAGGCTGGGAGCTTGCTCAAAAAGCTAGTACCAGACCTACTATATTGTCCATCTATACCACTGTAGTGGTTTGAATAAGAATGGCCCCCATAGTCTCATACATTAGAATGCTTAGTCATCAGGGAGTGGTACTGTCTGAGAGGGATTAGGAGGTGTGCCTTGTTGTGGATAAAGTGTGTCACTAGGGGTACTTTTAAAATGCTCAAGTCAGGCACAGTGTCACTCTCTTCCTGCTGCCTGCAGATCAGGATCTAGAACTCTCAGCTACTTCTCCAGCACCATATCTGCCTGCATGCTGCCATGCTCCCTATGATGATGATAATGGACTAAATCTCTGAAACTGTGAGCAAGCTCCAAGGAAATGCTTTCTCAGAATTGCCATAGTCATAAGGTCTCTTCACAGAAATAGTACAGTGACTAAAAAAACACGTTAGGCATATACTCAAAGGACACTATATACAACTACAGAGATACTAGTTCACCTATGTTTACTGCTGCTCTGTTCACAATAGCTAGGAAATAGAAATAGTCTATATGTCCATCAACTAATGAATGGATAATGAAAGTGGAGTGCATTTACAAAATGGACTATTATTCAGCTGTTCAGGAAAAATAAACTTATCACATTTTCAGGTAAAATGGATAGATCTGGATATTGAGTGACATAACCTGGACCCTGAAAGACAAATGTTGTATTTCTTTCTCATATGCAGAGGCTAGTTTTGATATATATGTTTAAATTGGAGTACCTGTAGAAGTCAGGAAATCAGTAAGGGGGAGGGTAAAGGACTTTCAAGGAACAGGAGATAGAATGCATACGGTATGAAAGGGGCATGAGGAATAACAGATGAAGAAGAGTTAAATGAGAGGAGGCAGGGTGGAGAAGGGAGCATGGGAGGATCATTACCACTAAAAGTGTTTTTACCACATTTTATCAAACAGAAGTATTGATCTTGATGATACAGTGTGAATATTTTCTTTCATTAATTAGTTTTGGTGTCATATCTAAAAAGACTTTGTCCAGCCTGTTACAAAGATTTTCTCTTATAGTTCCTCTTTTGTAGTTGTATGTTCTATATTTAGGCTTATTTTTTTAAGCAAATTTTACTTGGGATACGTTATTTGGCTTTGACAGGTGATTTGGGGCATATGACTATTTTCCTGCCATTATTTCAAAGTGCATTTGTACCTTTACCACAAAAAGAAAAGGAAAAAAAATCCAAGTGTTTATGTGTGTTCTTCATTGTAGTATAGTAAGTCCTAAAGTCAGCTAATTAAAATTCCCTCAATCTGTGTTGCAAATTAGTTTAGGCACCCTAGTTACTTTGTCCTCCTACATGAACTTTAAAGTCATCTTTTCCACACCAATGAATATAGGAGATTCTTACTGGTGTTCTAATAAATCTATATAACAAGTAATATAATCTGTATTACTATGCTGAGTGGTCCTATCCAGAAAACTTCCGTAACTTTCCACTTACTTAAATACTGACTTTCTTTTATTAGCAATTTGCAGTTTTCAGCACTCAGAACCTATACATATCTTATGCAATTTATGCTTAAACACTTAATTTTTTTACATATTCTTTTAAAAGTCTCTCTGTCTCTGTCTCTCTGTCTCTGTCTCTGTCTCTCTGTCTCTCTCTCTCTCTGTCTCTCTCTCTCTCTCTCTCTCTCTCTCTCTCTCTCTCTCTCTCTCTCTCTCTCTGTGTGTGTGTGTGTGTGTGTGTGTGTGTGTGTGTGTGTGTATGTGTGTGCATGCATGCGTGCCTTCCTGCATTTCTCAGTGTGTGTATAGGCCTGTGTATGCAGATTCATGCAGAGACCAGAGGCACTAGCTCCCTTCAGCTGGAGTTACAAATGGATGTTAACCATCTGATGCAGGAACCAATCTCCTAAGTTCTCAGGTTCTCTGCAAGAACAGTATGCCCTCCTAAATACTAAACAATCTTCTCTAGCCTCTGAAACCACCCTTGAAACTATTTTTTTAATTAGGTGTCGTATAGCACATTGTTAGATACAGAGAAACATAGTTTAATTTTGTTGGAGAATATTTAATCCTACACTTGCTAAAGAGTGTAAAACTCCTCAACTAAAACTGGAATTTCATGTGTGTCAATTCCTTGAGAATTTGTATAAAGAAATTCATGCCATCTTTGAAAACTGATCATTGTAATTTTCTGTTTACAATCTCTGTAACTCATCTTAGTTTTCTTGTCTTGTTGCCCCTGATATAGATCAAGTCCATATATACAGCACAGGAGAGGCTTTAAAAACTGTATAGGCTCACAGTAAAGAACACTCCCCTTTCTAGGATCTCACTGACACTTTAACTTCCCTTATCAAAAAAAAAAAAAAACTGAGACTTTTTCTTCTCCTTCTTTTATATTTTTCTCTAACTCTTCCTATATCCAAAGCTACCAGTAGGAAAACTGAGACAATAAAAAATAAAAATTAAAAAAAAAGAAAGTTCAGAGATGATTTGTCTCAATGGCCAAAGGAAAGGATGCCCCTCCCTCAGATTTGGCTGTGATAGTTTGGGCTTCATTAGTGCATCTGCTTTCATGGAGATGAGACTGACTGGAAGAAATGAGGACACAAAAGGGTAGGATGAAGAAAGGAAAAGGAACAGTAACTTCTCTACTAGAAATAAAGGGTTTCTCTTAGAGATGTAGTCATTCTCACTCATATTCTCTGGTTTCTCAAAAAACACCACCCCATACCTTCTTCCTCAATCCCAGGTTTCTAGTGTATATAGTTCACCCCTGAGTACACAGAAGTCACAAACTACAGTGAGCACAACACCACCTTAAAGGTACTATGAACTCTGCACCATTTACTCACTCTACCTACTACTGTGTACTTTTGAGAGCTCTCAAACAGTCAATAAATTTTGCCAAATAAAAGATTTTCTTATCATACTGAGAGACAGAAACAGATAGATTATGCTCATTACAGGAATGTTTAATTCTTACTAATTTAATTGACTCTTCAAACTAAGATGGTCCAATGTAATTCACTATCTTGTGATTTTTGTATGCTAATGGGAAAGACTAGTGATAAATAGTACATTACCAGTTAATCAAGTTTACATAGTGTCACAGTGTCAATTGTCTTCAGATCCTTTCATAACGTTGAGCTGCCATTCTGATCAAGAACTATGGCAATTCACAAAATTCACCAGATAAGAAACCAGTACACCAGAGATGATGCTAGTTATCATCATTCCCATGTTAGCTCCCTCCTCCTTATATAAACAGACTATATTTCCTAGCTCCATTATAGTTAGCCATGTGTCTAAATCAACAAAATGAGAGCAGAAGTCTCTAGTGGGATCAAAGGTAAAGAGTTCATGTGTAATTCTCTAATCTCTTTCTTCTAATAAAATAAATACTGGCTCCTCCGAGATATGAGAGTGAGATTTAAAAGCAAATCCCTAAATGAACTGTATCTGGCCGTGTTAACAATTTGTCTTTCTGGAGGAAAGCTACCAAATTTCATGTATAATTTGACACTGCATTTCCTATCCTAACACAAGCAGACCTGAAGAAAACCAAAACACTATACACTACTATGTACTTCAAAATTTTGTCCCACTAGTCTCTCCTTACTTAATTCTAATTCTTCTTTATCTTCACACTATATATTCTAGTATACTTGGGTCAGAAAGCTACAGCAACAGCAAACTTGTCTCAGTTCTTACAATACTTTGCAAAAGCTATTCATAATACTCAGAGACCAAACACTTTCACAAACATACACACTGACTTGTGGAGGACAGAAAACTAGATTATTTTATTAATATTTAAATTATGTGAATGCTGACTCATGAGAACAATATTCAATTATTATTGTTTTCCCACACAATTCCAAAACAGTTTTTTTTTTTGGCTTCTGTAACTTCACTCAGTAGGTACAGATACAAATTATGAAGTACAACCTAAGACCAATCCTAAAGTTCCTTTTAATACCCAGCCGATATAAAATGATTTTCCTCTATGGATTTACATCATCCTTACTCAATGTTCCCTATCAACCAGTTACTCTCCACCTGTGGGCAAACAAAAACCTGACCACTTGACTAAAACAGAAAGGGCAGCACCAACATTTCATTTCAAAAATCTTCACGCTATCTTTCTGTAACTGGATTAATGTCTGTAAGAGATACTGGCTACAGGTGGTTCTTATATGGGTCATCTGTTCTTACATGAAGCAACAGAAAGTTTCATTTTGAGAAATCTGCTCAAGTCATGGAGTTGAGGCTGTCAGTAAGTACATATAGCCTTGCTTCTCATGAATGTCTAGATTTTGGCTGTAATATTGATGGATGCCATGACTCCTTTTAGGGCTCCAAAGTCATTCACAACTTTACAAAATTCAGGAAACAAAAAATTGCTACTTTTATTGAAATAAAAATCTTACTGCATGTTACTGATGATATGTTAATAAACTTACATAACTTACAGCTTCACCCTCCTTTAATTGTTAAGGATATTTACTGTAGACCATGAGCCATGAAGGCATTAACTACAGATCAAACTCTGGCCTAGGTAATAATAGTTCCTCTTTCCAAATATTGTTTACATAAAAGGAATAACTGTACATATTAATGGGGTAACATGTTATCTTTCTGTATGTGTATAACTGTGTGATGTTTAAATGATTTTAAGATATCTACATCCTCATGCATCACTTACAGTAAAGACATTCATAGTCCTTTGTAGCTCGAGTTTTCCTGCCTGGCCCACAGGACAAATCTCTCAGACCCGACCAAGTAAACACACAGACTTATATTGGTTACAAACTGTATGGCCGTGGCAGGCTTCTTGCTTTCTGTTCTTACAGCTTAAATTAATCCATTTCTATAAATCTATACCTTGCCACGTGGCTCGTGGCTTACCGGCATCTTCACATGCTGTTTGTCATCATGGCGGCTGGCAGTGTCTCTCTGACTCAGCCTTCCACTTCCCAGCTTTATTCTCCTCCTTGTCCCGCCTACACTTCTTCCAGCCTGACTACTGGCCAATCAGTGTTTTATTTACCAACCAATCAGAGCAACAGATTTGACATACAGACCATCCCACAGCAGTCCCTTATCTAGAGTCACAGTCCCATGCACATGACATCAGAGCTACTCATTCCCATCGTTAAACTGTAATTTGGTACCTACTGATTTTGTTCCCACTGGTCTTTTCTAGATTTAAGTTCTAAACTTTCCTTATGTGAAACCAGGCACCAACTTTAGTAGAAATATTTTAATAAATGCATATGTTTTAGATGTTCCTACAAATAAAATTTACCTCAAGAACTCCACAAACTGCTCTGAGTTACTATTTTTAAAATCCCCTTTATTGTATAGAAAATTTGGCACAAGAAAAGAAAATGTAATAGAGAATATTGATATACTCCAGAATTTTTCTCGAATCCCTCAGGCACGTTGTCTTTTTTGCTGCATTTATCAGATATGCGACTGAGGAAGGCATGTTAAAAATAAACCAAAAAAATCTTATTCATTTTCTTGGAAAATGATGGATATTCACAATTAATTTCTTTCCATGAATAACTGTTCAAAAACATAAATATATTTTCAAGATGCTTTGAGTCTCTCCATCCACAAAAGCTGTCAATAAAAATCTTCAATACTCAGATTCAAAGTAACACTGCCCATTAACAAAGGTGAATTGTAAAGGAAGTATCTAGAGTGAAACAAATTTAATGTTTTCATCAAACTATCATAGAAAATCTCAAAATGGAATTCAGAAACCGATAAATGTTAAGGATTTATATAGAAATTAGAGTCTAAAATGTAGATGTTCTAAACATTTGTGAGACAGAAAAGTACCAGGATAATAAACTTCTGTTATTATTTGAATAATTATTAAGGGCCAAACACATACTTTCTTCTGTGTCCTTGGCAGAAATCTATCTGCAAGTCTGTTTTTGTTTTTTGGTTTTTTGCTTTTAAATCATAAATTAATGGTGTGAAGATAGCCCTTTTATAAGGACTCATTTATAAATTCAGGTGACCAATACCAGGACCTACACTCTGACAGTGGATCCTCATCCAAGTTCCTCTTAGACTTAGGGGAAATGCCATATGTGTTCTATTCACAGCCACATAAGAATATACGGTAGAATAGCAAGACAGTTCATGGCACTATGTATGTCTGCACGTGACCCTTGTGCAAGATGCTCAATTCACAGGAACTGATCTGTACAAACTTCTTTCCATTGGGTTCCTGACCACTAGTCTACTAGAAATCTTTGAATTCTCATATTTAATTCAACCGTGCCTGAACCGTATTAAAGTAGTAACTAGTAAACCTGGCATTCAGAGTTACAAAAGTTCCATGTCAAATTTGCAACTGCTCTGAGCCAACTATAACTTCAAAGAAGACAGCATCCCCAAACCTTTCCAGCAAGATTCTCTTCCATCTTTGCCTTACTGTGATCTTGCCTTTAAGTTTTACACTGAGTAACCATGTAATAAGAGATGAGACTTAAAAGCAGAGATTTTGCTAGTAACTTGTCCAAAAAGAAATTAATCTCTCTGCCAAAAGGAAAGTATGACCATCATGAAAGCCTCTAAATGATACCCCAACAAAGTAATATCAAAGCAATCCTACAAAGGCCTTCCATGTTTCTGTTAGGCCACCAAAGGAGAGATTCTCAATGATGTTATCTGAAATAACTTATATGACAAATGAACTACAAAGAAAAAAAATATTAACACATTTGAATTTGGAAATAACAAGTATTGTTTAACCTTTTTATAGTATCTGCCCCTAAACTCTCAAAAAAAATATTTGAAATTGTTTTTTCTGCATCAGGTAATCAACAGAAAAAGAAGCATTTTGTTGTTCAGAAAATTGTACTGTACAGAGAGACATGCCTATCAAGACATTAAGAGTTTGTTCAAACACAATGAAGACTTATAGTACCAGAGAAGGGTAAGTATAACTGATGCTCTACAAAATCTAAAATTCTAGTCACATTCAGATTCTGAATCTCCTTGAAGAAAAATTGAAAAGCAAACAATATTAAATGAAAAATGAATAATTTATGAGGCCACCAAATCTATGACTTTAGGGAACATATTAGAACAGGTTAATAACGATCCAGTCTTCTGTCTAGATAAATAAAACAAAAATGGCCACCTGCCATCTATTATTTCCATGAGCTGTACCTACGTAGTTTCACTTCAAAGATGGTTTCCTTATAATTCACTGTTGCTGTTTGGTTTTTTTGTTTTGTTTTGTTTTGGTTTTTACAGTGGCTAACAAGGAAATGCGACTATTAAGTGCAGCAACATGTTCTTCCATAAAAGTATAAAAAAATCAAGGAAATAAGATTGAATGAATTACTTTAGTAAATATTTAATAAAGTATTTAAATAAAATTGAAAATAAAAGCACTAATTATATTTTAAATCGACAACAACAACCTCCATGAGGAGAAACCATCTTATACAAACACTGGTTTTACTTCTTTGGCTTAGCATACACAATCATATGTTATGTTTTGGCTAGTTGGATTAAAAGCACATAATAAAAGTTAACAATCTATGTATAGCAGTACATTTTCCTGAATTAAAAATCAAAAACATTTGATGTCACTTTTATGAATACAGCAAAATAAGTTTCAGATAGCTGAACAATGAAACATCTAAGTATGACAAAAGAGCTAATTAGGACTGATTATTGCTAAGTCAACTTGATCACAGGAATAACTTTGGTAAGTCAAGACAGAATAATTTAAGACAGAAAGAAAAGAATTATTTAACTTTACTAAACTAACTAACATGTCCCAATTTTCACCTTGTAAGAGGACCTTTGAAATACATGATCACTGATACAAATGTTCTGTGAAATTCTCTGAGTGATGTCTTACATTCCATCATTCCAGGAAAAAACCTACAGGCATAATTAAAAGTAAAAAACTACTCTTTGTCTAGGAAATACTTACAGACCTACATGACTTCATTTAAATTATTACTTGAAATTAATTTTTAATTTATGAAATAGTTTAAGATATCACTAAAAATGGGATTCTAGAAGCATTCATAAGATTCTACATGTGGCTCTGAACTCAAGTCTTCACAGTCAGAACCTTTACATCCACTCTCATAAGCTTGTGTGATCCTGTGATTGTTCATGTTCACTCTTTCTCATCATCAGTAGAATACAGTTAGCTCACATAACACGAGTACAGTATTTGAAATATTTTATTAGGCTATAGTTTACAAATGAGAGTAGCTTATTTTATGTTTTACAGAAATAATATATTGCTGGCACTAAAAATCACATTTGGTTATTTATCTTTGAAAAGTCTTTAGTAAACTGACAGTGAAAGTGTCTTTCAGATGGAACAGACACAATACAAGAGTAAATACTCAAGGAATATCATATACAACTTCTATCAACTCATGACCAATCCTATGATCTGAAATCAGAGCACAGAAAAGAGTTGAAACCAAAAGAACCTTTATCTTTGCTCCACAGAATTTCTGCTGAGAATTTCCAATATACTTTTGCTTCATGGGAAAAAATCAACTTAAATCATTGGTTCAAAAAACATTTACATTGTCACACAATAAAGAAAGAATGCTTGTTTTGTGTGCATCGCCTGAAGTTTTTAACTGCTTATTTTTATTTCGAAATGTTTAATTTTACCTGAACCAAAGAAGGGGTCAAAGATATTTGGATGTTTTGTTGTTCACAGGGATATTCAAGGTAGTTAATAATTATAAGGAGCATGTAGTTTCACCAACATAAGACATTGGCCTAATTTACTTACTGAAATACAAATTCCTGAACAATTACTACATGTATTGCCACAAGCTATTTGACTCTGCTCAGTATTATTCATCCACAAGTCAATTACAGTTTTGCACACTGATGAAGTTTACACCTATGTATTTTCTTTAAAGGCAAACAAGACAATTACTCCTAGAGATTAAGTACTACAGTAGAAGACAAGTCCAAAAACCATCTTAGAATGTTCAGGTTTCTGAATCTGGTGTTGATTTCTTTTTTTTAATTTTATTTTATAATTTAATTTAATTTTACATATAAGCCACAGATTCCCTTTTTCTCCCCCTCTTTCGCCCCCCCTTTCCCCTAGCTCACCCCCCCTTCCCATCTCCTCCAGGGCAAAGACTTCCCTGAGGATTGAGTTCAACCTGGTAGACTCAGTCCAGGCAGGTCCAGTCCCCTCCTCCCAGGCTGAGCCAAGTGTCCCTGCATAAGCCCCAGGTTCCAAACAGCCAGCTCATGCACTGAGGACAGGTCCAGGTCCCACTGCCTGGATGCCTCCCAAACAGATCAAGCTAATCAACTGTCTCACTTATCCAGATGGCCTGATCCAGTTGGGGGCCCCTCAGCCATTGGTTCATAGTTCATGTGTTTCCATTCGTTTGGCTATTTGTCCCTGTGCTTTTTCCAATCTTGGTCTCAACAATTCTTGCTCATACAAACCCTCCTCTTTCTCGCCAATTGGACTCTTGAGCTCCAGGTAGAGCTCCTGGTGTTGATTTCTATACTGTTATCATAACAGCCAAAATACAAAGTTCAAAGTCCTAGTCCTATTTCAGTAATTAAGTAGTTATCTAACATATAACATCATTAGTAGAAAGGAAGTCACATGTAAAGTAATATGATCCTTTGCTATATTACCTTAAAAAGAATGGTGATACACAGGATTGAAAATACAAAATCAAAGCATATTATAAAACCTTGTAAAATCATCTAGCTCACTCAGCCTAATAACAAACTCAGAGGGTTTGTAGATCTACCTAAATATCTTATTCTGCATAACTGTGAGTCCCTATTATTCAAAGGCTATAGTACTACAAACTATGGTGTGAAAGAGTTAATAATGTACTGTAAATTGCACTAATAATATTAAGCTCAAGATCTGAATCCTAAACTAAATGACCAGAAAGTTCAGGAATTGAGTGATAACATAATAATGCAACATTCAGGATAAAATAAAGATAGAGCAATCATCCTGCACAAGTAAGTCACACATCCGACTCCAGAAAACAAGTTTACCCTCAGTGAGTTTAATTTTGCGTCCTCCTACACCAAACCAAAGCTGAGGCTATAAAAACAGTAAAAAGTTTTATAAAAAGGCACTGCTTAATGCATGGAAAATATAATGCTTCAGAATGAAACACAGAAACTAGAGCAAAACGTTATTACAGCTTAGCTCAATTTCTCTTGAAAGACACTGAAAATGAGATTTTGTCGTATATTTAATACACAAACAAACAGTTTTTAAAAGTATACTGAACTTTCATTGGAAAATTAAAGCATTTTAGAGTGATTCTTGTTTATTTGAAACAAGTTAATACTGGCTAACCTAAAATGATAATCCTACTTTAAGGTCCCATTCATCTTTATGAATTGATAAGCATAAAGCAAGAAATTCTATAAACCTTTATATAGCTAAAAATCTGTATTCATCAAGTGAGGAAGAAATCATCTGTAACAAGTTGCTTTTAGCATTTTATGAATAAATGGCTCTCTTGCTGACACACTGTATTATATGCTGGTCCCTATGAAGAGTAAACATTAAAAGACTGTAAAACTGACAACAAATGTTTATAAACAGCATGCCTTAGATATCAAAGACTATGAAACGCTTAATGAAATAATAATAGGAAAGAATTCAAGAGAGCACACAATGGAATCCCACAGTGTCTTAGATGTGGATGTGTACTGTTATTAAAGAGGATTAGAGTTTTTTCCTATGACATGTTTTCTATCATCTATAAACTAAGGACAAAATGTACACCATTAAATAAATTGGAATTAGTATGTATGAGGGGGACCTGAGATGTATAATAAAAACAAAGCAAAAAATCAGAATGTTGAATTCTCCCCTTTTATCTCCTTGATTAAATAAACACAACTTAAATATTAAGATAAATATAAGCACTGAAATGAGTTTTGAACTCAAACATAAAAGACTTCCACATATGTTGGTCAAAAGGCCCAAATAACCATTAGAAGTGTTATTAGCATTAAGATTTTATAATAGCTGTCCATAAAGAAATACATTATTGTAG
The DNA here is from genome assembly GCF_007827085.1 of Peromyscus californicus insignis. Lineage (NCBI taxonomy): Eukaryota > Metazoa > Chordata > Mammalia > Rodentia > Cricetidae > Peromyscus > Peromyscus californicus. The sequence goes on from NW_026294617.1 coordinate 35,601,220, forward strand.
TAATTTTAGTTATAACACTCCAAATTATCTTCTTTCTAAATCTTCCCTGGGAAATATCTTTCAGGTTAAAAATGTATGAAATCCAGCTGGGCGGTGGTGGCGCACGCCTTTAATCCCAGCACTCGGGAGGCAGAGCCAGGCGGATCTCTGTGAGTTCGAGGCCAGCCTGGGCTACCAAGTGAGTTCCAGGAAAAGGCGCAAAGCTACACAGAGAAACCCTGTCTTGAAAAACCAAAAAAAAAAAAAAAAATTATGAATTCCAAGTAATTCCTAAGGACTGTTTAATTGCAAGGCATTTTCTCCACAGCATTAGTTTAAAATGTAGGTCATAATGGATCACACTCCCCTTAGGTATAAACAGCAAAACATTTTGTATTTAAATTCAGGATCATAATGCATGGTTTGTTTGTTTTTGTCTCTGTTTTCACCAAACTGATCTACTGCAGGATCAAAATAAAAATTCACTGTAAAGTAATAGCCCAAAAGGAGACAAGTTCAAGTTTCATTGTCCCATCAAAGCTTTTGACTTTCAAAACTCCAACCTTTATATTACATTGAAATAAAGGATAGCCTATAGACAGGCACTGATTGTCATTAACGAGTATCAGATTTATATTTCAATATGTTTCTTACAAAACAACATTCTTAATACATGAAGGAACAATACCACTATCAATACTAACACAGAAATCTTCAAAGTAAACTCAGCTAATTTGAGAAAACCATGCCTTATATTTTACTGGCTATTAAACTTTTCCCAAAATTTCATTTACTAGTTTGCCATTAATTCAAAATGCAATAACTCACTAAAAATATGTACATGCTAATGAAGTATTTTTTTATTTTGGACTGAAAAAATGTTTGTCTATGTAACTCACTCTTAAAATCCAAAGCAAAATGGCCATATAGTGCTGAAATTTATCCTCAACCTTAGAAAATATATAAATCAGAACTTGATACACAAGGTATTTTTAATAAAATAAGGGAAGTTATGTGAAGTAAGCATTAATTCAACTTCATTAAAAAGATATTTCAATTTTACCTGAACATGAACAAACCACCATCTCTGTGTGTCCCTCAAAAATATATATTTAATGGAAAGCTTATGTTAACACTGTTCTAATTTTAGATCATGGTATAGGATTATAAAATGAGTAAGTCTTTAAGCTATAAACTGTATAACTTATTGAACATAGCTTTCCTTAGTAGTTTAATATAATCTGACAAGACTATGAGCATTTTCATGGATAAGTTTGGAGCTAACTAAGCCATTTCCTTAACTGTATATCATAATCACTTTATTACATCTAGAATTACTTCTTTCATTTCTAGGGGGGGGATTTTTTTTTAATGATAATCAGAATCTAAGCATTGATGGTTATTTTTATATTATGCAGATGTATATCTGCCTCAGTTCTAAGAATATTCTTACTGGCACTTAAGACCCAAACACTGTAATATATTATATAGTATGGAATACACATGTATAAAATAAGCATGTGAAGTATAAGTAGCATACTATACATTCAAAGACAACTTACCAGACAGTTGTTTCCACTTGGCTGTCATTGAGCTGTCGATTGTCCAGCTGGGCAAAAAGTGGGAAAAGTACTTGAATCCCTCCAATTGAATGGATTGCACTATGGATTGAATGTGTTACTATAGCTTTCACATCCTACATAAAGACAAAAATATTTATTAAACTTCCATGACATGATTTTCATCACTATTTCCTGCCCCAGGCATCTTTATATGGTTAGTGTATTTTGGTAATGGAACAGCTCTCAAGAATTTAATTACTGATAGACATACATGTACAAAGTAAAAATGAAGTATCTTTGACTAGTCATCTTTAAAGTTGAAATAAGCTGAGAAGACTTTATCCTAAAACCATGAAACTAAATTAACTTATTCTAGAAGAAATATTATTGGGTTTAAGGACATTCAAGCAATTTTCAAGTTGGCAGGTAAAAATATTTTCAAATAAGAGTATTTTTTATACCTAGCAACTTCATGTCCAGGAAGTCAACAGATTTTATTTCAAAGGACACAGAAACACATGACAACAGATGGAACAAGTTTCCGAGTAAGTCAAAAGGGGAAGACAGAGGCTTGGTTTAGGAATTCAAACGCAAAAACAGTAACGTTTTGTAGATGAGCAGTGCTTACTGAGGGAAATGAAAATACTCTCAGTGCTGAGAGCATGAACACAAAGGCCCATCCACTTACCTGGAGCATCAGTGCATGTGGGGAATGCACAAATATGGAAGCATTTTCCTTTGGTGAGGACTCCAGGCAAAGCTGAGCATCAGTGGCCTTGGCATTGTATGAAAAGGCAATACTACTTGCAAGTTTCCCATCATACAGAACCTGTTTGTGATGTTCTGCCAAATGAATATCACTCTCAGACTTAAACTTGAAGGTACTCTGTAAAAAAAAGTGTCATTAATACTCTTTTTAAAGTAAGGGTAAACTTTGAATTTTTAAAGCAAAGAACAACTACCATAATGATAGTTATAATATATATATATAGTATCTGGCACTAGACAGGAGTGGTGCATATCTTGCTACTTTCACTTCAGTTCTGAAAGTTGTTTGATTTATTAACAGTGAATTTTTTTTTAGAAAATTCAGTTTATAGATTAATCCACGTATTTACGAACACTGCAAACCAAGTATGTCTGGCCAAATTCAAGCAGTTTTCTACCTGTGGCCTGACTACTCTCTCTAGTCTTTTTACCTCCAATCTGTTTGCAAACCACTAATTACCAGATGTAAGTGAAGACAAAGGCAAATGAATAACTAATCACATGTATCCAATGTTATAGATGGTACATTTACATTAAAATATGTTTAGCTATTTCAATATTAGAAATGAGCAAAACTGCCCTATTTGGATCAGATGTTTCATTTTACTTAATTATGTAAAATATAGAACATTATTTCTCACCTCAAAGCTTTTAATTTTAGCTACTTTTTAAAAATCACTGCTTCACATGTTTCAAAATAAAAGTAAGTTTCAAAATGTGGCATTTTAAAACGAAAATTTTATTTTTTGTCCCTAATATATACTACAAAAGAAACATGCAACCAGAATTTCTAAAACTCTGTAGTGAAATGATGACTTAGGCAGGTAGTGACGCTGCCAAAAGAAAGCTATCTGATTGTCTTTCTCTGGCTGACTTCGTATTGTAAAATAACATTTACCATACATTTCACTAAAATCATGAACACTTAAAAGGGTTAGTAGTTGTACTTAATCTACTAAGTTTAAACTACCATTTAATAAATATGTTAGCATGTTGACTTCTGTTGCAGACCACTTAGAGAAAACTTACTTCAGAGAAATAAGACATGAGTTAATTTGTAGAAACAAAACTATCTTATGGAAGATAAAGGCAATCAAGAACCACCAAAGTCACCTAGATAAAGAAGGACTACCTAAAGAGCTGAGTGGGCAAGGGCAGAGCTGCAGTGTAAGCAGGTAGAGTATATCATGCAGTTATAGCTGAAAAGCCACAGGGAGACACTGGGAGCACTAGCTGAAACTGGAATAGCATCCATCCTAGCCTCTTCAATGAAGAAAAGACTTTTAATGACATCTGAAACACAGACTAAGATAAGGCTGTGAGGGAAGGTCCAAGACTACACACACAGGGGCTTAACTGGGGCTGCGTGGTCCTTGATCCAGTCTCACTTTATTATGTTTCCTGTGGTTAGTTCCATGGGGAAATTACAAGGGTATCACAACAACTCTTGTCCAACAGACAGCCTATATCAAGATAAGACAGATGTTTGCTAGGTTCGTTTCCAGTTCCCAAGCACCTTAGAGAGCAACATGCCCTCTAAAACATGTGTCCAAGCATCAGATAACCTGACTGATGACCCAGTGTTTAAAAATGTTTTCTTTGTTTCGTAATTATCAAACTTTCCTTTAATTCCTTTTATAAAACACAGGTATTCTCGAAAATAACAATGGACTGTGTTGATTTTTCAATTAACAAATAAAATGTACATAAATCCCTAGCATTGAGAGTTTCTGCTACTCTCATAAGGATCTTAAAAACATACTACATTTTTCAACTGCAACAGATACTCATTGTTTCTCCATGAGGCCATGCATAAACATGTAATCATAAACATTTAGTAGGATAGCAAAATCAATGAACAAGTAGTAAAGTTAAATAACATGTTCACTAATGTATACACTTACATATAACAATAATGTGTGAAAATGTGTCTTAAATATAAGCCACAGGTGCAAAAACATAACAAATAAAACTCCCTGCTTGTTTAAAATATACTAAGATAGTTAAATCATCCACATAAAATTAAAATGTTAATTTGTCTCTTAAGAACTTTCAAAATTGATTTATATTTTAAGAATTTTTCTAAATAAATGATAATAAGAATTTTATAAAATAAGAATTTATTTTTTGGCCAACCAAAAACAATCTGCTGATTCAATGAAAATTTGATTGTCATCAAAATTCCAACACAATTCTTAACAGATCTTGAAAGGACAATTCTCAGCTTTATACGGAAAAACAAAAAACCCAAGATAGCTAAAATAGTCCTGAACAATAAAAGAAATTGCTCAACCCTGTTCACTGCTGCTCTAGTCATAACAGCCAGAAACTGGAAACAACCAAGATGTTGCTGAACAAAAGAATGGATAAAGAAAATGTGGTACATTTAAACAATGGAGTATTATTCAACTGTTTAAAAAACAATGACATCATGAAATTTGCAGACAAATGGATAGAACTAGAAAAAAATCATCCTCATTGATTTGACCCAGGCCCAGAAAGATAAATATTGTATTTTTTTTGTATTCTCTTACACGTGGGTAATAGCCATTAAATAAATGATAACCAAGCTACAATCTGAGGAACCAGAAAGGTTAGTTATACAGTAAGGGACAAGTGGAGATGCATAGATCTCTCTGGGAGGGGGAAATAGAATATATTTTATGGATGGCCTGGGGTCAAGGGAAGGGGAACAGGAGAATCAGGCATTGGCGGGTGCGTGTGGGGGGGAGATGGAGTTGAGGGAGGGATTTGGGGAAGAGACAGCTAAAATTGAGGGGCATTTGAGGATGATATAAAAACCAATTGCAGTGGAAACTTCCTAAAATATATGAAGACAATCTTAATGAAGTCTCCAAATAATAGGGAGACAGAGTCCCAACTGGCCATCTCTTGTCACCAAACTCAGGGTTCAGAATACCTGATTAGCCTGGATTATATCCAATTGAGTTGTTGGCTAAAAGGGTCCCATGGAAATCCCCAAACAACTCAAGCTGTTGCCAAGATAAATAGCTTGCTCTCTACAAACTGACAGCAGCACCCCACTGCTATAGACAACACCCACACAACTCAATGAACATGGAGAGTTGGAGCTGGTGCCTACACAGAACCTTCACCCCTCCATTCTACTGTCTTCAGTAGAGGATGATACTCTGTGTGCTACCAAAAGAGAAACATAAACACCAACCTAAGCACAAAACCTTTGATGTACCATCTGTCTTGCCTGCAAAATATGCTAAGCTTATTACTATAATTATTACACAAAGCTTGTGGAAGTAACCAACCAATGTCTGATTTGAGTTATGGTCCAGTGGACGAAATGAAACCCATACCTAGCACTGATTGGCTGACCAAGAACCAGAGACTAGATAGCCCAGGGTCCTAAGGTAAAACCAATATAATGATTCCTAATGACATTCTGCTATACTCATAGATCAGTGCTCAGCCATCATCAGAGAAGTTTCCTCCTGCAGCAGATGGGAACAAATAGAGAGATCCACAGCCAGACATCATGCAGAGAGTGAGAGATCTTGGAACACACACTTCTAAATGTGATGTCTCCCCTCAGAGCTCAGGGAACCCCACAAAAGAAGAGGTTGAAAAAGTGTAAGAGCCAGAGGGGATGAAGGACACCAGGATAACGAGGCCCTCTAAATCAACTGATCAAGGCTCATATGAACTCACAGAGACTGAAACATCAAGCACAGGGCCTACACAGGTAGGAAACAATTCCTCTGTGTATATATTACAGCTTTCAGTTCAATATTTTTATGGGATTCCTGAGTATGTGAATGACTGTGTCTTGGATTCTTGCAGTTCTTTTCTTTCTGTTGGTTTACCTTGTAGAAGTCTGATGTGAACATTTTTATCTTATTATATTTTATTTTGTTAGGTTTTGTTGCTATCTCTTAGAAGTCTGTTATTTTCCAATGAAAGACAGAAAGGAGTGGATTCGGATGAGAGGGATGTTGGGAGGAGCTGGGAGGAGTAGAGGAAAGGGAAACTGTAATCATGATATATTGCATTAGAAAAGAATCTAATTATAATAAAAATAAAAGTGGAAAAAAAATTCTCTCTTAAGAACTTTCAAAATAGGTCTGTATTTAATAATTTTTCTAAATAAATGATAACATATTTATAAAATTATAACTTAATTTTAGTCTCAAATTTCCTGGAAAAAATACAAATATATATCAAAATATAAGTAAATATATTATAGAAATTGTCTATACAGATAATGTACAATAAGTATTGCTGCTACACATTATCATTCCTATGAGACCTCACATTGTCTATTCGCATGCTACAGTGAGAAAACCTGAAATAGAACAGTGGCTTCTTATTCCAATCATGTCATATGTATTGGTTTTATGCAAAATAAAAGAAACATATCTGGATAATATAAATACTTAATAGAAAATACAAAACAGACTGAAAGAAATAGGTAAACAGTGTAAGATCACATATATTTCTAACATTCTAAATTTAAATTTAATTTCAACCACTTAGATGTATCAAAGTCTCCTCTGAGAATCTGAGTTCAAGTCAGAAGCAATCAAATTTAGTTGGTGCCTTCAGTCAGACAACTTTCACAGCTTTCCATGAGTTACATAGAATTCTAAGTGGCACTGTGGGAAAGATTAATTTTTTTTCATATTTACCTATTGCTTTATACACTAAACTGGTGATAATGTTGTTATGTTTTGGTAAATAATTCTTCAAAAGTAAGAACTGGCATATCCATCTTTTTAGGCCCTGCATACACTGAAAGTGCAATTAAGAGATGATGAATGAATTCCCTGTCACAGAGCATTACATCATGTAAAACCTACAGCACCAATATCCAAGAAAATAAATCACATCACACAGAAAGGAAGAGTGAACAGAAGGACTTGTTCTACAAAATGAATTAGTTAGCATTCATTTATTCATGTAGCATTCATTCATATAGTCATGCATCAAGGATATCAATGTATTATATAGAAACACATTATTATTCATTATTGTATCATTATGTAGACATTCATATATATATCATTCATTTTAACAGTATTTTTAATCAATTTTAAGTTATATAATAATCGTTCCTTAAAATAATATTGGCAGCTAGCCTTCACTAAAGATTGAAGTGTTCAAAGATACCTCAAGTCAGTAAATAATGTTAAAGGACAGCACTGAAGACATGAAGCAACTTACACCCTCTAAATGTCCCCTATTAAGTTGACCCACAGGATCTTCAGCCTCAATTTCCATGATCAAATAACACACAACATAACTTTAAAATTATGTCAGTGTTCAATCCCATAGCAAACCCTGAAAGCATTATTTTAATAGGAAATATCAAAAGCATCCAGTCTGACTTTCATGGACTCTAAAATATGAGTAAGTGAGTATATTCCTTTCTGCAGAGATGGTACTCCAGGGGCAATTCCAGTAGAGTTTTGAGAGTAGCTTGCAAATAACCAGTTTACTCTAACCCATTATTATAGATCATCAAACATATTTTAACAATATTACCTGCGGTCTCTTTTATACACTGGTATAAATTTTTGTTATCAAAATAAAGCTTGGGAAGGAAATATTATTTTTATAAAACTGGCCTTTGTGTTTAATAATTATAGGTGATACATTTGTTCATCTGTGGTGATATATTGTGTATCCTAATGAAATTTACCCGAAGATTGGAGAACAGAACAAGCCACTAGACTAAACATAGAGGCCAGGCAGTAGTGGTACACGCCTTTAATCCTAGCACTCGGGAGGCAGAGATCCGTCTGGATCTCTGTGAGTTCAAAGCCACCATGGACTACATGAGATTGACTCAGCCTAGGAGAGAAACAGAGGAAGGCAGTGGTGACCCACACCTTTAATCCTAGCACTTGAGATCTCACACCTTGAATCCCAGGATTTGAGAAGTAACACGACTATAATCCCAGCAATAGGAAGTAAGTAATATGATGGGCAGAGAAAGGTATATAAGGCATGAGGAGACAGGAACTAAAGGCTTTTGGGCTGAGGAAGCTCATTTGGCTAGAGGCTTTTTCAGGCTAAGGAGTCCTAGAGGTAAGATGTGGCTTGTTCCTTTGTCTCTCCCTGATCTTTCAGCATTTACCCCACTATCTAGTACAGGATTTTTTTTTTTTATTATAAGACCATTTAGGAATTCGTGTTACATTCATCAGTTAGATACTAGTAACTACAAATGAACTGATCCACAATTTTTACTCATAAAGCCTTAAGATCACAGAGTACTTTGAGTATCAGTTTATATACACAATAGATCTTTTTACTGAAGAGAAGTTTGAAAAACTAATAACTAACACCTTGAATATACAAAAACTTATTACATTAAGTTTTCAGGTGTGTTGGGATAAATGCCTAAAATCCCAGTACTCAAAAGACAAGAGGATCATAATCTGGAAGCCAGATGGCATACTAATATAATGTACATACAAGGGGATATAACATTATACAGGCAGCCTGTATATCCAGACTATCTGTAAGATAATCTAATGAGGCAGGACATCATTTAGTAGACCATAAACACCTAAATTGGGCCATTTACCTAATGTAAATATGAGAAAATGTACTAACATGCTGCTTAACTAAAAAGCTAAGTCTAACTGCCACAAACGTTGCAGGATGGTATTTGTAATACTGACCTCCAGAAAGCATTACTAACCTCAAGAATATAGGCATTCTGTTTGCTTGTTTGCTTGCTCGCTTTTTGAGACAAGCTGGCCTCAAACTTGCAGCAATTACCTAGCTCAACCTCCCTAGTGCTGGGTTTAGAGGTGTGAACCACCATACCTGGCTGCCACATTTATATAAAAGACAATACATGTGCCGGGCAGTGGTGGCACACACCTTTAATCCCAGCACTCAGGAGGGCAGAGCCAGGCGGATCTCTGTGAGTTCAAGACTAGCCTGGTCTACAAAGCGAGATCCAGGATAGGCACCAAAACTACACAGACAAACTCTGTCTCAAAAAATGAAAAAAAATACATATTACTCTCCCCATAACACATACTGAATATTGCTGAAAGAATATTATCATAATTTTGCAACACTCAATAACTATGTTCTAGTGCTAGCTCTGTATTTTAAAGCACAACATCCATTCTGGGCCATTAAAAAAATCATACAGATTCTAAAAGTTGTATCTCAAACCCTATCTTTGAAAAGCATATAATCTGATCAGTTTATTTCCTTGCTACAAATTTGGAGTAAATACTACTTTAGCAAAAACCATGATCCAAATTTAGTACTTGGATACTCAAAGCCTTCAACAATTTAAGCTTATCAAAAGAATCCTAGGGCTTCATTATAAAACTAATCTTCCCACTAAGTGTTTTACCACAAAGTCATGCCTAATTGTGGGTCTACCCATATATATCCTGTACACCTTTGTTTCCATTCTATCAATCATGTCCTCTGTCTCAGATGCCTCTGACACCAACTTATATCCTAAGAACTCTTAAAAATCTTCCTTCTCTGTAAGATTTTCATCAAAGAGTATAAGCTCAATCATATTAATCCCCAAAGCTTGGAATACTTCCTTAATTTAATAAATATTAAATATATTGAATTTTTTCAATTGAATGCCCTACAATCAACACTATCACCCTCAAACATGTCAGATTATTGGAGAGGATAAGGATTATAGACACAAGTTTGACAACAAATGTCAAAGTTAGTAAAGAAAATTTCAATGCATGCAATTTTTAGTATTTTAACATAGCAGAAAATGATTAAGATATTAAGATAATGACATATATCAGTTTACCTACTGTGTCAAGTATTGGCCTCATAATCACTGTAACATTTCATAAATTTTTTAAAAAAGGACATCACTAATACAATGTCCAATAGTCTTGCCATGTAATAAAATGATACTCACTACAAAAAGACACTGCAAATTAAGTCTCATTTGCCATTATCAAGCAATTACAGAAACTGATTCTTCTACTATAAGTGAAGATTTTTGACCTGTCTGTAGTGTCCTGGAAGGATGGTTGTTTTAGTAGACTGGAATTTTAAAAGTCAGACTGAATAATCATTTAGCATTATAAGAATGTAAGAGACATAACTTAGAGAAATGTCTCAAACAGAAATAAGTGTGAATTTCTATGTATATGTATGTAATATATTTATATATATTCAATGTACACACATATAGATCAAAGCTCTACAGTTTCTTTCACAAGTATCATCATTCATTTTTGTAGTAATTACAGAACGTCTGTGGATGTAGACATAAATGTATCAAAACTCCAAAATCCCCAACCAACAGCACAGCTCATTATCTCTACTACTATACTAATGACAACAGCGGCTTTTTCCTAGGACTCAAGAGCTACACCATGCTCATCTTCACGAAGAATATTCAAAAAGCCTCCTAGCTGTGGTGGTCCACTTAAATGCTGACCACCCTAGAAGGCCATGTGTAACATTCCCTGGATTTCACTAAAATTACCAGACATGATGGTGCATGCCTTTAATACCAGCATGTGAGTTCCCAGGCCAGCCAGGGCTACACAGTCAGGTCCTGTTTAAAAATAAAAATCTTGTTTTATATTATAGCAGAGGATATGAGTTATTTACCCAAGTAAATTTCTCTTGCTCACTTATGCAATATTTACTGAAACAATAAATGAATGGGATAGTAACTGTTCCTGTTTGTATTTAGTTTGCCTGACAGCTCTTATTTTGCTCATCCTTTCAACTGAGTAATTGCTACCTCTGATTTGAAAGAGAGGTCAAAGCACGTGCTGTGAGGAAATAGGTATTTATTTACAAAGCTCAAGAAAAGAAAAGCATGTAACTTTGATTTTACTCAGGTCATGCGAGCTACTGACTTATACTCAATCTCAAATCCTTTATTTCTAGACACTAAAATATGGAAACTATTCACCAAACGAGACCATTTCTAGCCCCCTCTAGTGTTCTGTTAGCATTTTTCTGTGTGACACAAATCAATTTTACATGAAAGAAGTTTGCTTTAATCAACTGTGTACATTTAAGAGAAATCACGAGAAAGAAGATTGTACTTCATCTACACCTTTCATTTGTTGTGTCTGGGGCTCAGTCCTAATTATCCATGTTTCCCACTTTGGTCACTGAAGTGTGCTGGTGCCAACATTTCTCCTAATTCTTCTCATTTCTCATACCTAGAGAAACTTTCATGAATGAATTCTGGCTTTTAAGGGTGCTTTTCTTTCATAACTTTAAAAAAATACTTGGCTTCATCTCTATGATTTTCCTAGTGTGGTTTTCCAAACCATTGCTTCCTCAATCAATTTCCCATTTTCTCTCATTTACAAGGGTTTTCTTTACTTTTGGCTCTTCATTTTTCAGTCTTGCTTTTTGTTTGTTTGTTTTTGTTTGTCTGTTTTTAACTGACTTTTCTGGGGTTCTTGTTTTATTTGAGCATCTGAAATTGTTTATTGAACATCACTGCCTAGTTTCCAAAGGGAAGGCTGTCAAAAAATAAAACATGGAACACAGACTATGAAGGACCAATCCTCCTTTGCAGGGACACATGCCCCTAACCTGGGTGTTCACCTTGTGATTTCTCTCCTTCCCTAGGATTTGGACACAACACAGAAGGGAGTTAGAAATGCAGGTAGTTGAGTTATCTCCCTCAAAGCAGAGAGATGGATGACAGCTTGGGACAGGGCCAGCTAAGACACTGCAGGCATTCTGGCTATGCTGTCAGGAACAAAAGAGAAGAAAGTTGGAAGTTGGAGATATGGTATCAGGGTTTCCTTTTCAGGAGATTGATCCCACAGAGGCCTGAAAGCCAGTGATGGCAGTGGCTAGAATCACAAACTGACTTCTTTATTATCACGTGCCTTTCAGATAGCTACCAGGAAGAGATCCCCAGAACCTGCCTCCTCCCCTCCTTGTCTAGCTTGGTCTTGGAGTTGGGGGACTAGAGGCCAGAGCAGATGCAGCACTGCACATGGTATTTGGCACCAATGGTATAAATCCTAATGATGGCTCCTGCAGCATTTATAGGTCCTCCCTTGAAGTACTTGTGGAATTCTGCAGGGAGGGACTGGTAGACTTCCACAGTGTCCAGTCTGCAGGCCCCAGCTACTTCTTGAGCTGCTCCTCCTGTGTTCTCTCCTGGCCTATTAGATAAGCAGTTTGGCATGACTCCAGGCTCTTGGCCAGATGCCAGATGCACTGCATCAATATAGGATGGTAGGAGCACACTTGTCTATTCCATTTCCAGGATGAAGCCTTAGTTGGCTGTCTTCTCTCACACCTGGTGGACACTATCCAAAATGTGTCTCTGGCTGTCATCCCAGTGGTGAAGTGAGAGAAAATGCCCAACCTAATTTTCACATTTCTCCTCCACAAAGGTCTTGTGTTTCTGTCCCTTCACCTCCTTTCCTTCTCTGGCTTGGCACTAACCATACAGTTACTGGAGCCATCACACAAAAACCAGACAAACCATTCTTACAGTTTCCTTAAGCACAAGAGCACTTAACAATAGCCATATGCATACACCAAAGTGAACTCCCTGTGCATCACTTCCAGCTGCTGGTCCAGCTCCACTCTTCACAAGCTGCTATGTTCCTCAAACAGTGTTGTGTCTCAGCCATCTCCAGCTTCTTCAACATGTATTCATTCTGCACTTGCAGTAGCCCCATGCAAGCTGTTCCATTTCTATCTGAAACTGCTTCAAGTGTCTGAGCTCTTTAAATTTATTTTAAGTGGAGTTACTAAGGTCTTTAGCTCTATTACACCTGAAATATTTTTACATTACTACTTCAGATATACTTTTCTGTCACTTTCACTTATGCTTAACATATGAGACATTCCAATAAGAGATCAAACTTAAAAGTTATTCAAAAGTAAACCAAAGCAAAATTAAATAAAAAGAATAATGTTCCTATCTATATTACGTTCTAATACAGCCATAGTAAAAAAAAAAAAAAAAAAAGCATGATTCTGGCCCAAAAGCAGACAGTCCAACTACTATAAAAATCCACATAGAAGTTACTTAGCTAATGAAAAATAGATGTACCCTATAACTAAGCTATACCATTCCTGGGTATTCTCCCAGAGGACTCCAAGTCAGCACATCACAGTGACACTTACATATGAGTGTTCACTACAGCTCTAGTCACAGTAGCTAAGTTATGGAGCAAACCCAGGTGTCCTGCAACAGGATAATGGATAGGAAAATGTGACACATATATACAATGAAATTCCTTGATTTAGCCATAAAAAAGAATGAAACTGTGTCATTTGTAGGAAAGTGGATGCAACTAAAGCTAATTATATTAATAAATTTGAGCCAGTTTCATAAAAATAGTATTTTTCTCATTTGTGGTTTATGTATTTTATAGAGATTAACGAAGTCATGCTTATGTGTGTGTGACATAAAAGTAGATGCTAACCTGCTGCAGGCCACATGAACAGCTATGAACACAGCTAAACACAAAGATATATCCCTAGTTACAGCACTGTGAGAATTTTTCCTTGGCAAATTTTTTCTAAGATGATAATGTAGTTCTTAAATGTGAACTCTGTAGGTAACAATGATGTGTCACAATGAAAAAAGGTAGGAAACTCCCTTTTTAGGGGTGCAAAGAGATATAGGGGTAAAGGTCCAAAAGTAATGGGAATGAGAGGTAAGTAAGGCCCTCACCATACAATGTGCTCTTGTATCAAAGTGTTCATGTGTAACATAGGACCATGAGAGTCAACTAACTGTTATATCCTACATACTCTGAACAGTCTAACTACAGCTCTCCTGCAAGCAGTGACTTTGCTCACTACCAAGACACTAGGGTGAAGTATGTGAATGTTCCTGTCAGAATGTGGCTGGGTCTCATTTGCATCTTTTCTTTCTTTATATCATCTAAATTTCTAGTTAAAAAAACCTGTCAATATCAATGAGTTTTGCATATACAAACTGCTAAATAATAACTATGCTTTGTATTTCCAATTGAGAAAATTCACCTGTGCTCATTAATTTACAATCTCCATTAACAAAGGCTCAGTTGGTTAGGGACTTTTACAACTTAATATGATAATTTCTCAAGCCATGCCCACAATTAGAGGTATTTCTTGTGTATATGTCAAATTTTAGTGTAGGCCCTTGACTCTCTATATAAGAACACTACGTGTTGAAAGAACACAATTACTTAGGGCTCCTTCTAATTTTTACCACTGTTATAAAAGAGCATGACAAAAAAGAGCCAAATGAGGAATTTCTAATTCGCCAAGCTGTTCAACACAATGTTGGCTCCTTTCTGAGTAGAAGAACCTAACACTTAGATCTCACCCTTTCCCTTATGTGCTGCCAGGAAGCGCCTATTGATTCTGAAATTTGCTTACAATAGTGATATTGGATTTATAGTTTACATTATTTTTCAACTTCTCACCTTTATTTATATTTTGTCACTGTATTTAATATCATTTATTTAGTGCTTAATTGTTTCTTCACAGTGTGGGGGGATGGCTCATCAGTAAGAGCACTTGCTGTTCTTGCAGGGGTCCTAGATTCATTCTCAGTACCCCAACAGCAGCTCAGAAACATCTGCAAGTCTAGTTCCAAGGGACCAATGCCTTCTTTAGGATACCAATGCCTCTGTGGATACCAGGCATACACATGGTGCACATACATAAATACAGGCAAATGTGTATATATGTGTGTGTGCGTGTATCTTTAAAAACAGAAAGCTAATGAAAATATTTTATGATCAAGACAAAGGAAGACAGAAGACTAGATACATTCTAAACCATATTAAGACTCTCATGCAAAGTTAACACAAAGCAGAACAAGAAATCAAATAGAGAGGAAAAAGGAAAATAAAATCATGAAATTTGTAGGTAAATGGGTGGAACTAGGGGGAAAAACCATTCCAAATGAGGTACCCTGGACCAAGGAAGACAAATATGGAATGTATTAGCTTTTATGTGGATATTCGCTGTTAAATCAATAATAACCAAGCTATAATCTGTAGAAACATAGAGGTTAGGTATAGAGTAAGGTATTATGAGAGACAGATCTTGTTAGGAAAGGGAAACTGAATAGATAGGTACGGATGGATGATGAGGGGGCTGGAATGAGGATGGGGGAGGGGGGGAATGGGACTTGAAGGAGGGAATATGGGAAGAGACAGCTAACATTAAGGGCCATTTGAAGGGTAGTATTGAAATCTACTATAGTAGAAGCTTACTAAAATATTTATATACATGAAGGTGGTCTACATAAAATCGTCAAATAATGGGGGAGACAGAATCCCAACTGGCCATCTCTTGTCACTAAATGAAGTTTCTAGTACCAGGACTGGTTACATCTAATTGAGTTTTTAGCTAATGGGGTCCTACGGAAATCCTCAAACTACTCATGCTGCTGCCAAAACTATAGGTTGCTCTCTATAAACTGACACCAAGGTCCTATTGCGGAAGACAACACCCACACAACTTACTGAACATGGAGAAGTTGAACTGGTGGCTACATAGAACCTTCATCACTACCTTCTAGCAACATTGGTACAGGAAGGTACTCTGCATGCTACCAAAAAATAAATGTAAATAGCAACACAGCTTCAAACCAGTGGATCAACTGCAAAATATGCTGGGCAATGGTGGCACAAAGCTTGTGAGAGTAACCAATCAATACATGATTTGACTTAATGCCCACTCATAAGATGGAACCCATACCCAACACTGCTTGGATGATCACGGACCTGACACACTAGATAGCCTAGGGATCTAGGGTAAAACCAAATACTAATTTTTTTTTTTAAAGTAGCAATAAAATGACTCCTAGAGACATTCTGTTACACTCATAGATCAGCACTTTGTTCAGCCATCAGCAGAGAAATTTCCTTCTGCAGCAGATGGGAACAAATATAGAGACCCACAGCCAGATATTATGCAAGAAGTGAGAGACCTTGGAACGCTCAGCCCTACATGGGATGTCTCCATCAAATTCCTCCCCTCAGAGCTCATGGAAATCCGCAGAAGAGGAGAAGGAATAGAGGGCAGGGGGAAAAAAAAAGGTCCTCTAAATCATCATGATCAAAGCACATATGAACTCAGAGACTAAGGCAACATGCACAGGGACTGCAGGGGTCTGCACCAGGTCCTCTGTGTTTACATTATAGCTTCCAGTTTAGTGTTTTTATGGGATTCTGACTGTGTAATCAAGTGGATCTCTGAGACTTATGCCCCTTCTCTTGGGCTCTTTTCCTTCTGTTCATTTGTCTCATCCACCTAGTTTTTGTTTTATCTTTTATTTTAATTATTATCCCTTAAAGCCCGTTTGTTACTAATGTGAGACAGAAAGGGACTGGATCCAGATGGGAGGGGAGGTGGGGAGAAACTGAGAGGAACAGAGGAAAGGGAAACTGTAACCAGGCTATATTATGTGAAAAAGGAATCTATTTTCAATAAAAGGGGAAAAGGGGAGGGGATTGGTATAGGGGGAAAAAGTGGCTATACTAACACCAATTCATATCTAGGCCTAGTGAAACAAAACAAAATGGATACAAGATAGCAGCATGTAATGTCACTGTGACATAAAACAGCAAGACTCTTTTAAGTATTTAAGTATTTAAAGTCACTGGGAACAAACAGATCTTTTTAAAGGAGTAATTTTGTTACTTACATGTCTAACATAAAACAATAAAACATAAATATGAATGTAAAAAGGTTTAAAAAGAATATTTTATTATTTGGTATTACTCTTCAAAAACAATCTTCCCGTAAATTTAAACTTTAAACTTTAAAAAAGCAGCAACACAAGACGTGCTCCTCAAACATTATCAACTTTGATTTATAATGTATAATTTTATCTCCCCTCCAAATAGTCTGAAATTGTACAAATCCAAATGTGATTTAAGTAATTTAGCCATACGGACCAAGTGTACTTATTAAAAACTGTTTCATAGGTGTCAATTCTGCATTTTGCCTAAAATGCATCTATTTCAAAAGCTAAATAGAAATCAGGATAATATGATAAGTCAGCATCAGTGGTTTTGTGAAAGAGTACATCGATTACACTATTCTTTACCGAACGTAAGGGACAAGTAAATGTAGATGCATAAAATGAATGATCTCAACGGGACAGAGCATTGGACACTGCTTCTTCCTCTAAATATCTCACTCTTTTCTCCACATGTCATTTTTATTAAAGATTTGTTTACGGATGCATGCATTTCTGAGTGTTCTGCCTGCATGTATATCTGCAGGCCAGAAGAGGGCATCAGACTCTGTTACAAATGGCTGTGAGCCACCACATGATTGCTGAAATTGAACTCAGGACTTCTGGAAGAGCAGCCAGTGTTCTTGACCTCTGTGACCTCAAAATGTCATTTTGTAAGTTCATAATATAACAAGTCATTTTGTATGTTTGTAATATAATGTACATATTTCAAAATCTGAGATTTCAAATACCACTTTAATAAGCAATATACTGTTAGAAAATAATTTTTTAAGAATTGACAGCTAAAGGTATGTCTTTAATACCGGAACACCTTTATGAAAAATAAGAAGTTCATGAAATGACAATAGTTAAAAACAGAAAGGCAGACAAAAAGGAGCATCACAGTAAGGTTCAAAAAGTTGGGGTGACACTGACCCAGTGTTACAACAGACTATACAACAAGACCTCTGTAAGGAATTTGTAATAATGTGGCCATTCCTACCTTATAACCAGGTCCTAATTGATGAACTGCAAATATCTGTGCCGGGTTAAGAGCTTCACTGAACACATACACGGCCCCAAGCTGGCCACAGAATACCCTATTGGCATCAGCAGTTTCTGAAGATCCAAGAAAGCACTTGTCATAGCTCTATTTTTAAAAGTCACAAAAAATGAATCGTTATTTTGTAATGACAGAACATTTAAGAATGCATTTCTTCATTAATAGACATATTTTAAGATACCAATAATAGTGAAAAGCATTGTATAAGCTGTTTTTCAGGTATTTCAATAAGTCAATGAACAAGTTTTAGAGAAAATAAAGTCAGTTAAGTAGGAGTTAAGCACATACCATCCATCACAACCTCAGACTTGACCACTTTTTCAAATTGTAACACTAAAGACAAAGAGTTTGTAGTTGTTTATAATTGAATTCTATACATCAGAAAACAAATTATAATTTGTTTACTGAAGCAAAGCTAATTTTTTTTTTTTGTTTTTGTTTTTTTTGTTTTTCGAGACAGGGTTTCTCTGCGCAGCTTTGCGCCTTTCCTGGGACTCACTTGGTAGTCCAGGCTGGCCTCGAACTCACAAAGATCCGCCTGCCTCTGCCTCCCAAGTGCTGGGATTAAAGGCGTGCGCCACCACCGCCCGGCCCGCAAAGCTAATTTTAAATTGCTAATATTCACAACTGCTCAAATTTAGAGAGGTTAAAGTGAATCAAAAGAATGACTTTATCAAATCTTAACTATAAATCCATAGTTAATTTTTTAAAAATTCTGCTTCATTTCTCCACATGGATTTACCACCCTCTTTTCCTGCACTAATTCAGCAATGATGAAGAAAATCAGTTTCTTCTTGTATGAGTAGGGATAATACAGAAGCAAACACACAATAATGATTCAATCTGCTCAGAATATTGTCCATCTAAACAATTTCCCATCTAGAAGGCATGGCACATCTATATCCTTTCAATGCCAAACACTGAAGCCAGAAACTGTAGTTACTGCCCAATGTCCTCCCACAGGATATCACACATTAATTCTAATAAGCACACCAATATTCAGCTATCAATCTACACAGAGCCAGAGAAATCAATTAGTCGACAAACAGATCTATCAAATATGAAATCCCATTTGTGCCTCATACAATAACAAAGAATAATGTGAATGGAATAAAAAAAATCAGAACTCATCATTAAACATGCAAGTGTAATTTAAATTGTGGAAACTAAAGTTACTACTACATAAAGAATGTGTACATGCCCAGGCTTCTCTATTTCTTGAAGTACTATCACAGAATTCAAAATCTTCTGTCTCTTTTATTGTTGTTGTTTTAAATACTGTCTTTTTCAGCTAATGTTGGTCAAGAAAAAACAGGAGCTTCCTTTATGTTAGTAATAAAGAGACTATATCCCCCTGCAACATCAGTGGACAGGAAGCAGAATCCTATTTCTATGTTCTCATTTGCCTATGGTTCCCCCAATGAGCCTGTTGCGTAGTAAAGCAAGCTTCCCCTATAAAGGCACAGGCAGGAACTTTCTAAGTTCTGCGTGTTCCATGTATCTTCTGTGCATATTCATATTGATTTGCTCTGTTGTTGTTGTGTTATTTAAAAAAGTATTCTTAGTGAAAATCCAAGAATCTTGGCTTCCAGATCATACAAAAATAAGGTGAAGTCAACTTGGCTGGGGCAGAACAGCTTGTCACCTACTGATCTACATAGAGACTAGACAATGTTAACAGTCTTATTCATTTAAGAGAAAACAGAACAAGAGAATATAACATAACCCCTGCCCTCAAAGAGATTAAAATTAAAGAAGATGCAAACAAAAGTTAGAAGTAGATTTTAGTTGTTTTTCTTAAAAGCAAGTCATTACTATTACAACCAGGTATATTAGAAGGGTTGTGTATCACTGGCATCAAAGATAACTTTCAGCACTGCAAACCATGCTTTACTTTGGCCCTAAAATGCCAGGAGGAAGGAAAGGGAAAACTCAAGCTACAGAAATAGCAAGCATTCTGGAGATTTCGACTCCATGTCTTCTCTATCTAGAATCCAGTGTCACCTGCTCCAAGACAGACACACAAAGTAAAGCAAGTATCTCTGTGTTATGATGACAGATCATCCTGTACGTGATATGCCCTCTGTTTCACAGTCCTTTTCTGTTAAAGAATTCTAAGCATTGCAGTCAGATTGAGTTTTTTGTGTTTGTTTGTTCATTTTGGTTTTTTGTTTTTGTTTTTTCATTTGAGGCAGTGTTTCTCTGTGTAGCTCTGACTGTCATGGAGCCCACTTTGTAGACCAGGCTAGCCTCAAACTCACAAAATCCAGCTGCCTCTGCCTCCTGAGTGCTAGGATTAAAGGTGTGTACCACCATGCCTACTCAGATTTGAAATATTTTCAATATAAACTTGGGAGGCTTTTTGTCCTGGGTCAGATGCAAGCCCAGGCCTGTATTTGCAAATGAGATACCTATATGACCTGACCCCAGGGTACCACATAACCTCATTCTATTTTTATTTTTTTAAATATCATTAAGTCATGTGTCTGAAACAATTGCATACTATATTTAAGAATTAAATATAAATTATGTAAGTATAAATTAAATAATTTAAGAATAAAATGTAAATAAAACCTTTCAAACAGAAATTTGCATGTTTCTACCAAATAGCCATTACTTATATTACAGTGAGAGAACATACTGTAAAATACATTTAAGAATTTAAACTTACATCATTTGTGTTTACATGCCAAGCCATGTCACCGTAAGATACCAGCTGGCCATTGACATAACAACGGATCTCACTGTTCCTCCATCGGTTGTAGATGTGGACAATGCTGATCATGTACCACTGCAATACAACAACTAAGATGTCAAATGTCTAAAACACAGTCACAGCCTTTGTACTTCCTTACAAGAGATCTCAAGGAGTTTACACCTCATGCCCCTTCCTCCCATTTCTTATGTCCCTGGTGAAAGAAGAGGCCAGGGAACTCCCAGTCTCCAACACTGATAAATAGAAAAAGAAGTGACTGCTTAGGAACTGAGAAAGACACACAACATTTGAAGGCAATCACAGAAAAATCACTATGAGTGGATAAACTTCATATCGAACACTTGGGATGAAAAGGAAATGTGGGATGAACAGGAGGGAAACAAGGTTGCAAGCAAAAGGACGCACAGAGGTTTGATGAAACCTTCCTCAGTATTTAGATGCAGCAACATCTGTAGGAAACTGGCCTTTTGCTTTCTGCATAATGGCTTATTCCTAAAGCTTGTGAGAAACATGAGATGATGATCATCATAGCTTAGAAAAATAACTGGCAACAGTGTGGAAGTGTAGCTGCCAGACAAGTGTGGATGCAGATAAGCCTATAAAGCTTCGAGAAGGAAACCGGAAGAGCCTGAACTAAGAAGACAAATGCACTGATAAGTTAAAGGAGGGGAGGAGTAGTTAACTAACGGCACTGACAGAAGCACTAAGTCAGAAAACTATGAGTTTTCAATGGTGTCTACTATTTCACTTAAATGGCTAGGTACCATTAACTTATTCAATAAAACATGATGACCAGGTCTATAGTTTTTAAACAAACAATTTATTTTGGATCATAAATAAAATAAATAAGATATATGAATACATGAATGTATAAATTACTGGGTAAGTTAATCTCAGTTAAGTTATATCTATTTTTCTGTTTCTTGAGACCATCAAAATGTAGTAGATGCAAATGAGTTTTTACCATTTCAAAGGACTCCAATGTTTGACATATTTTTAAGTTAAAGATAGTAATAGAACTTGAGTACTCTCCATACATACACGTACTGACACTAATCATATATACTGTGATTTACATGTAATCTGAGATCCAAAAATTGATATATAAAAGTGTACAACAAG